>NC_141693.1:1373426540-1374026540 GCF_964263255.1 Lissotriton vulgaris
GAAAGCTCAGGTACTTTGGATAACAAAATTCTTACCGGCCGCCCGGTCGGGGGGAGAGCACCATCAGCTGTTGCAGCGTTCACCCAGTGCAACAGTTCGAGGCCATCACTTCCAAACGAGTTGGAGGTTCGAGCACAGGACTCCATGTGTACAGCGTGCTGAACCGTAATACCCAGCCTACTATAGGTATTTGAAGATGCATCACTTTTCAAGGAATATCCAATGTAACTTCCATGCACCGAACGGACTACGCATCCCAGAAAACCTGGTATGACGATGCACTAATCATACGCCTACCAGGGGTGTGGCTAATAAATAAATGTCTGGCAAATACTGGTGTGTGAACAACATTCCTTGATGGCAGCCCCTGATGACGGGAAAAGGTTCCCAGAAACGCGTCGGGCAGTTTTAAAATTGGAGAGCGGAAAGCATGCTGAGTGATAAGCCCGCAGGGCGGAGTAATGTCGTGTGCCTCCCCGAAAGCTCAGGTACTTTGGATAACAAAATTCTTACCGGCCGCCCGGTCGGGGGGAGAGCACCATCAGCTGTTGCAGCGTTCACCCAGTGCAAAAGTTCGAGGCCATCACTTCCAAACGAGTTGGAGGTTCGAGCACAGGACTCCATGTGTACAGCGTGCTGAACCGTAATACCCAGCCTACTATAGGTATTTGAAGATGCATCACTTTTCAAGGAATATCCAATGTAACTTCCATGCACCGAACGGACTACGCATCCCAGAAAACCTGGTATGACGATGCACTAATCATACGCCTACCAGGGGTGTGGCTAATAAATAAATGTCTGGCAAATACTGGTGTGTGAACAACATTCCTTGATGGCAGCCCCTGATGACGGGAAAAGGTTCCCAGAAACGCGTCGGGCAGTTTTAAAATTGGAGAGCGGAAAGCATGCTGAGTGATAAGCCCGCAGGGCGGAGTAATGTCGTGTGCCTCCCCGAAAGCTCAGGTACTTTAGATAACAAAATATATATATATATATATATATTCACTGAAAAAACCATAGGTTATAGACCATATATAGTTAGGAATTTGCATTTACAAAACCTTATTTTACTCACACAAAACCATTGAAATTCCATATATAGTTAGTTGCACTAACTATATATCGCGCACCCGCAATCCACTGCTGATGATGTCACATATTACATCATTCATGACATGGTCAGTGACATCACTGATGACATCACTGATGACATCTCAAATGACATCACTGATGACATCTCAAATGACATCACTGATGACATCACTGATGACATCTCATTTGACATTACTGATCACATCACTGATGATATCATTCATGTGATAATACGATGAACCTCTTCAGACTCTAATATAACCTTAGATACAATCAGTGTAAACAGACACTCACAGACTGTCACTCATCCATGGAGTTACTCACACACCTAGTCAGTCATGCAAAGAATCAATCACACCTCCATTTCCTCAACTATACAGTTATACAAACTTTACTTATTCAAACATATACTAACACATATTTACTCTCTTATACAATCCCTGATACAAGTTCACAATGATCCATCCAGCCACTCACACATTCACTGGCTCTTATGCACAGTTATTTATATATGTCAACTCTCACATGTACTGTGTTTTACATATGTACTTACTTTGACATGTAGCACTGAGATATCCATTCACTCACAAATACACTCATGCACACAGTCAACCGCCCATACAGCTGTTTCCACATGCACTTTTGAAACCATACATCTAGTGAATCAACTGCTCACACATCTATGCACAGAGTCATACACCTCCCAGCCACCCACACACACACTCAGTCTCCCATACAAATACTTGGGCAACCAATCAATAACCCATATAGTTACTCATATAGCTACTTATCAACACATGCAACAGTTTACAGAACAACAGACATAATGATGCACAAATTAAGACAGTTTAGTCACTAACCCATGCACTCAGTGAGACACATTTAATCACTCACTCATACAGTCAGTCATGCACCTACTAAATCCTTCATCCAGACACTTATACATCCACTCATTCTTCAATATGTAAGACATATTTTAACTTTACAGAAACATACAGTCACTGGATGTTGTCATCAGTGATGTCATCAGTGATGTCATTTGAGATGTCATCAGTGATGTCATCAGTGATGTCACTGACCATGTCATGAATGATGTAATATGTGACATCATCAGCAGTGGATTGCGGGTGCGCGATATATAGTAAGTGCAACTAACTATATATGGAATTTCAATGGTTTTGTGTGAGTAAAATAAGGTTTTGTAAATGCGAATTCCTAACTATATATGGTCTATAACCTATGGTTTTTTCAGTGAATTTTCAAGGTTTTGTAAATGCTAATTCCTAACTATATATGGTCTATAACCTATGGTTTTTTCAGTGAATTTTCAAGGTTTTGTAAATGCTAATTCCTAACTATATATGGTCTATAACCTATGGTTTTTTCAGTGAATATATATATATATACATACATATATAAACATATATCATCTGTATATCTATATAAATACAAACATAAATGCATGCATACATATACTTATATGCATACAGATGCATGTTATTTACATGAAAGTTGAAAAAACACTAATAAAAGCAAAGCTAAAAAGCCACCTCATTACAAACAGAATGGCTTTAACTTAAACGAGGGCGAGATTTATTGCATTTTCAATGCTTGTTTACTTTGGTTCCATCAAGAAGGCATTCAGATGTGTCACACATTTGCCATAAATTCTGAATGTTAGCACTCTAGTTGCACATTATATCACTGTAGTAAAGCTACTGCTCACCAGGGACGTCTGCTGCTGGTATTCAAAGTGCATGTTTCAGTCTGCATGTCAGAATTGTTTTAATGAAATAGAAGAGGAATTGAGAAGTCACTCAAAATGATCCCTAATTTTTCTTTCTGAAGCACTAATCATACTTTCTATGGCAAAATTAACCCCCTCGTGTTGTTCCTTTTTAAATTGAGTGCTTTCAGACTTACCACTTCATTCCAATCAAGATGGCTTCTGGTGTGCCATACTTTTGTCATAAGTAAGACTGTTAGCGCTCTAGTTGTTCTTTAGAACACTCTGGGACATTCTGTCATTGGGCTATACTTGGGGTACATCTGGGTGATATTTGGGCTACATTTAGGCTCTTTTGTCTCTGGTGGCCATCTTGGGAGACTGTATGTCAGAATTTTTTAATGAAATTGAAGAGGGTTTGAGAAGTCACTCAAAATGTGCCCTAATTTTTCTTTCTGCAGCACTAATCATAATTCATATGGCAAAATATACCCCCTCATTTTGTTCCTTTTTAAATTAAATGTTTTAAGAGTTACCACTTTATTCCAATCAAGATGGCTTCAGGTGTGCCATACCTTTGTAATAAGTAGGACTGTTAGCGCTCTAGTTGTTCTTTAGAACACTCTGGGACATTCTGTCATTGGGCTATACTTGGGCTACATCTGGGTGATATTTGGGCTACATTTGGGCTCTTTTGTCTCTGGTGGCCATTTTGGGAGACTGCATGTCAGAATTTTTTAATGAAATAGAAGAGGATTTGAAAAGTCACTCAAAATGTGCCCTAATTTTTCTTTCTGCAGCACTAATAATACCTTCTATTGCATAATATACCCCCTCATTTTGTTCCTTTTTAAATTAAATGTTTTAAGAGTTACCACTTTATTCCCATCACGATGGCTCCAGGTGTGCTATACCTTTGTAATACGTAGGACTGTTAGCGCTCTAGTTGTTCTTTAGAACACTTTAGGAGGCTGCAGTAGAGCACAAAGGAATCAACTGACAGTCTCTGTCCTTGTTGGATGTACATGTTTTACTCAGAATGTCAGACTTCATTTTCACATGACTGAGAAAGATAATGTGAATTTACAGAAAATATGCTTTCAGTTTAGCTTATAGATCCCCTTCCAAACCACTGTGGGAAAATCATGAGATATTAGTTTTCTTTCAAACAATATTCATGATATCACAGCAGAAGGCTTTTTCACATGGTAAAATCACCTTAGAACCCACCACAATTCCTAAAACGAGTATGGTACCATCAACAAATGATTTATAATGTAACTAAAGTCCTAAAACCCTCTATTAACTACAATGCTTTTTAATGAGGTGCTATCATGTATATTGGTCCCAAGATGGCTGCCAACACTTCTTGGATGAAGTGCTGACAGCCAATCAGATCAGATGTGTGGTTAGGCTCCGCCCAGATATATATATTTTTTTGAACCTAAATTACTCAAAATCCACTGGAGCACATATATTGAGACCTAGCAAAGGCACATCGGGCTAACAGTCCCTACAATTTTGCCAAGTTTCGTGCAAATCCATTCAGCCGTTCGAGCTAAAAGTGAGGCCAACCGCCCTATGGAAATTAACATGGGAAAAACGCATTTTGGGACCCCCCTTTTTTCTCGGCCTCCCCTTGATGAAACCCCCCCCAAATTGTCAGGGGCTGCTCAGAAACAAAATGTTCCATTTTCCTGAAACTTTCAGCCAATTCCGTCCACAAACGCCAAAGTTATTAGACATAGAATTTTCAAAAATCCCATAGAGAAAAAAATCCTAACTATATATACCTACTGGCGACCGCCAGTAGGTAATATATATATATATATATATATATTTTAAACAGGAAGAAGATCATTTGGGGGAGGACATGCCACAGTGATTGGGCGCTGAGGAAGGCCACAGAGCCGAAATGCATTCGCCGCCACTGCTTACCTGTGAAATAAACGGCTGTTTGTCCTGCAACCCCTCTGGCCTCTGAGTTCTTCTTAATTGGAGTGCTTTCCCGTCATATTTTCTGCGCGAGCCAGACGACGCAGTACAGTTGGCCCCGATGCACTCAAGTGTCCCACCAGCAATTCTGGCAACATGCTGCTTGCAGTATTTTTGAACAATCGAGGTATCGATAGCTGCTGGGACAGCCAGAGACACAAGCGTTCCAGTGGGGAGTATCTGGTATTTGACCGGTGAGGGATCACAGCCCGTATTGACTGCCCCTGCTCATTGGATTCAACGCGTGCGGTCATTGGTAGCAACGGTACGAGGGACCAGGTACGGGCAGCCGTGGATGTTCCTAGGTGTTGGATGAGCGCCTACCTCTGTCTTCCTGCATCCAGCAATAGCCTACTGCGGACCCCACTCCCCTACACCACCCACCCGGACCAGCCGTCACAGTGCATCCTGGGAGATGTGGTTCAAAAACTTTGGAGAACTACGGAGGGTGAGCCGACTGCCTCGAGGGGGAGGGGACTCTCATGCTGGAGAATATTTTAAACAGGAAGAAGATCATTTGGGGGAGGACATGCCACAGTGATTGGGCGCTGAGGAAGGCCACAGAGCCGAAATGCATTCGCCGCCACTGCTTACCTGTGAAATAAACGGCTGTTTGTCCTGCAACCCCTCTGGCCTCTGAGTTCTTCTTAATTGGAGTGCTTTCCCGTCATATTTTCTGCGCGAGCCAGACGACGCAGTACAGTTGGCCCCGATGCACTCAAGTGTCCCACCAGCAATTCTGGCAACATGCTGCTTGCAGTATTTTTGAACAATCGAGGTATCGATAGCTGCTGGGACAGCCAGAGACACAAGCGTTCCAGTGGGGAGTATCTGGTATTTGACCGGTGAGGGATCACAGCCCGTATTGACTGCCCCTGCTCATTGGATTCAACGCGTGCGGTCATTGGTAGCAACGGTACGAGGGACCAGGTACGGGCAGCCGTGGATGTTCCTAGGTGTTGGATGAGCGCCTACCTCTGTCTTCCTGCATCCAGCAATAGCCTACTGCGGACCCCACTCCCCTACACCACCCACCCGGACCAGCCGTCACAGTGCATCCTGGGAGATGTGGTTCAAAAACTTTGGAGAACTACGGAGGGTGAGCCGACTGCCTCGAGGGGGAGGGGACTCTCATGCTGGAGAATATTTTAAACAGGAAGAAGATCATTTGGGGGAGGACATGCCACAGTGATTGGGCGCTGAGGAAGGCCACAGAGCCGAAATGCATTCGCCGCCACTGCTTACCTGTGAAATAAACGGCTGTTTGTCCTGCAACCCCTCTGGCCTCTGAGTTCTTCTTAATTGGAGTGCTTTCCCGTCATATTTTCTGCGCGAGCCAGACGACGCAGTACAGTTGGCCCCGATGCACTCAAGTGTCCCACCAGCAATTCTGGCAACATGCTGCTTGCAGTATTTTTGAACAATCGAGGTATCGATAGCTGCTGGGACAGCCAGAGACACAAGCGTTCCAGTGGGGAGTATCTGGTATTTGACCGGTGAGGGATCACAGCCCGTATTGACTGCCCCTGCTCATTGGATTCAACGCGTGCGGTCATTGGTAGCAACGGTACGAGGGACCAGGTACGGGCAGCCGTGGATGTTCCTAGGTGTTGGATGAGCGCCTACCTCTGTCTTCCTGCATCCAGCAATAGCCTACTGCGGACCCCACTCCCCTACACCACCCACCCGGACCAGCCGTCACAGTGCATCCTGGGAGATGTGGTTCAAAAACTTTGGAGAACTACGGAGGGTGAGCCGACTGCCTCGAGGGGGAGGGGACTCTCATGCTGGAGAATATTTTAAACAGGAAGAAGATCATTTGGGGGAGGACATGCCACAGTGATTGGGCGCTGAGGAAGGCCACAGAGCCGAAATGCATTCGCCGCCACTGCTTACCTGTGAAATAAACGGCTGTTTGTCCTGCAACCCCTCTGGCCTCTGAGTTCTTCTTAATTGGAGTGCTTTCCCGTCATATATATATATATATATATATATATATATATATATATATATATATATTCAAAAGCAAATGTCCCAAGATGAGAGGAGCAATCCAAAGCTGGTGCCGGCGGCAAGGTTCGGGACACCCTTGCATGATATTTTTCAGCAAAGACGTTTCAATAAAGAAACACGCCGCACACTACTCCGTTTTTATGATGTTTAGGTTTATTTTCTGTAGGTTCCCCACCTACGCGTTTCGGACAAGAATCTGTCCCTGGTCACGGTACAAACATTAGTCCTTCATTACTTTTTAAGTTTTATACCTGTGGTCACCACCTGGCAATTATGGTGCATTGTGGGCCCAGTAGTGTTATGGAATAATGTGGTTCCAACCTGTGCTGTGAGATGCCGGTTCCAAGCATTTTACCGACACAATTTCAACTCGTATGTTAGTAAAACAATGTAATGTTTACTAAAGCGCACAAATGGTCACAAGGACCGTGTAAGATGTGGCAAAAATAACTCACATCAGTAGCGCACTTATTTCACCCAAGGTGAACATGTATAGGACTAAGTGTCCAAATTGAAGAATGATGGCTAAGTGCCTTCAAGTTTAATTATGACTCACATCATTAGTGCATTTGTTCACCAATAGGTGAGAGAGTATAGGACTGAGTGTCCAAGTTAGAAAATAATGGCTAAGTGCCTTTGAGTTTGATCATATCGATTCCTGCTTGGATCAACAGCATTCACAGAGCACAGATAATTAAAAATGCAATTTATACTTTTTGAATGTCACATACATTGAATTCATGTTGTCTAATCATCATAATGTTTGTCATTTAACTGCTGATGTATATTTTTCACATTTTACTTAACACAAAGGAAGGTTCCAGAGATTGCATTGTTGTTATAGTTCTGGAAATTATAAGTGTACATAAAGTTCCTCATCGGCATTGAGACCCCAAGGGTTCCTGGTTTTGAATCTTATTATCAATTTCGATTCCAGCCTTCTCAAAGCCATGGTTCGATCACCTCCTCTTTCATTTTCACCAACTATTGCTATTCCTGAATATTTCATGTCTTTCCAAGTTCTTCCCGGATGGGAGTTCAGATGTTTGGCTGTTGCATAAGTTGGGTCATTATTTTGAATTGCTCTTGTATGTTCAAGAATTCTTTTCTTGAGTGGACAGATTGTCGAGCCGATATATTTTTTGCCGCAGAAGCACTGTATTTGATATACAACAAATTGTGAGTCACACGTTATTTTGTCTTTGATGACAAAAGTTCTTCCCCTGGGATCAATTATAGATTTCAAGTTTTTGCCAATTTTGCACGCTTTACATACCATGCATTTGCTGAAACCCAGTTGTCCTTTTTCCAGCCAGTTTTTGCTTTTTGTCCTTGTAAAGTGGCTGTTTACCAGTGTATCGCGGATTGATGGAGCTTTGCGATATGTCACCAGAGGATGGTCACCAATTAAACTGCCTATCTCATTATCCTTTTTTAGAACATTCCAGTATTTGGACAGGACTTGGCGAATTTTATAACTTTCCTTAGAGTATGTTATTATTAGTCTTGGTTGTTCTTCCTCCGTACTTTTGTCACTTTTGGTCTAGTTATTAGTGTTTCCTCTCTTGTCTTGGCTCTCGCTTTCTGTTCTCCTTTAATTATATCAGCATGTTTGTATCCACGTTTGGAGAAGCGATCTTTTGTCTCTTTGAATTTGTTCTCCATTTCGTTCTCATCAGAGCAGTTTCTTTTCATTCTTAAAAATTCCCCGTATGGGATACTTTTTTTGAGTGAGGCAGGATGGAAACTTGTTCCGTGCAGTACACTGTTTGTTGATGTTGTCTTTCTATATACAGTTGTTTCAAGTTTATTGTTCTTTACATAGACTTTAGTGTCCAAAAAATCTATTTCTTCCTTTTGAATGTTTGACGTGAATTGTAACCCCACTGAGTTGTCATTAAGGATTACAATATATTCTTGCAGTTTCTTTTTCGAACCTTTCCACAGAAGGAATAAGTCATCTATAAATCTGAGCCATATAACCACATCCGTGGTATATGGCTCATTTTCCTCTCTCCAAGCTATGTTTTTCTCCCACCACCCCATGGTGAGGTTCGCATAGCTTGGAGAGAATGAAACACCCATGTCACATCCGCATGTTTGTCTGAATTTTTTTTTGTCAAAAGTGAAAACGTTGTTCTCTAGGCAAAAAGTCATCATATCTATTACCATGTTGGTATGTCGTAATTCTGATATGGATCTTTGGTTCAAAAAGTATTTGGTTGCAACCAGTCCTACGTCCCGCTGAATTGATGTGTATAGCGAGACCACATCAATGGTCGCTAGCCAGTACTCCGGTTGCCATTGAACTCCCATTATAATTCTGAGGAAGTCCCCAGTGTCCTTGATGTAGGAGCTGAGTGTAGGAACAATTGGGGCTAGAAAAAAGTCGACATAGGAAGATAAGTTTTCACACAATGAACCACAGCTGGATATTATTGGGCGGGCTGGTGGTTTAACAAGAGTCTTATGAATTTTCGGAAGAAAATATATTGTTGGCATTATTGGATGTGTGGTTATCAAAAATTTCTTTTCTTCCATGCTTAGAAGGCCATTTTCTTGCCAAGTTTCTATGCATTTGTGTAATTTATTCATCATGCTTGTCGTTGGATTGTTCTTCAAGACTTCATAGTTGGTTACATTGTTCAGTTGGCGGTAAGCTTCTTCACAATAGTCTACTTTGTTCTGTATAACAATATTCCCGCCCTTGTCCGCTGGTTTTATTTCTATAAGAGCATTGGACTGAAGATTTTTTAGGGCTACTCGTTCTTTTGTTGATACATTTTCATTTTTGTTATTGATGGTATTATTCATTGTTTCCAGTTCTGCTACCACCAAGTCATGAAAGACATCTATGCGACGAATCTTCGCGAAATTCTCAAAGAAGATGGCCTGCTCCGCTCCGCTTCTTCCCTGAAAGGTTCAGGTTGATTTGTCAAGTGGGGCGCGAGAAAAAATATATATATATATATATTACCTACTGGCAGTCGCCAGTAGGTAGTTATAGTTAGGACCTAGTTACCATAGGAAAATGGCAAAATTCTATTCCCAATTACTTTGGCGCAGATTGATGAATCTTCGCAAAATTTTCAAAACAAATTCTTTGTTGAGTTCAGCTCCTATGTTGAAAGTTTGGGGGTGATTGGTTAAGGGGGGGCGAGAAAAATGGGGGTCCCAAAAGCGTGTTTTTTCAATGTTAATTTCCATAGGAAACTTTAGACAAGGCTAAAGGTTGAACGGGTGAACGGAATTACCCCAAATTTGGCAGGGAGAAGGGTCTTGGTCTAGAAGGCAGGATTTTGTTGATTTGGTGTAATCTGTTCAGTAGTTTTTGAGAAATATCAAAATTTACAGATATCGATATTTGGGAATTCTGCCATCTGATTGGCTGAGGCGTTACGAGCACGAGCTTGCTGCTGATTGGGTGCAAGCGGTGCGAGCGGTTGCAACTAGGAAGTGTTGGCCGCCATTTTGTGATTCCGTTGAAGTGAGTAAGGGGAAAAAAGGGAGAAAGAATTGGGAAAGAGGAGGGTATGAGCGCTGTGAGGTTTGTAGGGTGGGTAGGGTGTGCTATAGAGGGAGTGTGAAGCAAAGTATTTACCCCTACTGGTGTGAAAGTACTGTTTTGCCCACTGTGAGATGGTGCTGAGGTGAGGTGCTGGTACATTCTGAGATGAAACCGTGCGATTAAACTGTGAGCTGAGTGGTCTATAGCATACTGGCAGAACCGAAGTATTTACCCTTATCGGTGTGAAAGTGGTGTTTTGTCTAGATTGAGATGGTGCAAAGGTGAGGTACCGCTAAACAGTGCGCCTAAACAGTGTGCTGAGTGTTATAAACTGATGTGCTTTGGGCGGTGTAGCTTACTGGCCGAAGTGAAGTATTTACCCCTACCGGTGTGAAAATGCTGTTTTGTCCACTGTGAGATGGTGCGGAGGTGAGGTACCAGTACACTCGGGGATGAAAGCGTGTGCCTAAGCTGTGAGTTGAATGTTCTGTAATATAGTGGCAAAAGCGAAGTATTTACCCTTACCGGTGTGAAAGTGCTGTTTTGTCTAGAGTGAGATGGTGCAGAGGTGAGGTACCGCTAAACTTGGGGATGAAACTGTGAGCTGAGTGCTGTAAAATTATGTGCTCTGAGTGCTGTAGCATAGTGGGTGCTGTAGCATATCTGTGCAGGTGGTGTTAGTATGTGTTTAGAGTATAGCGGGAGTGGGAAGCAAAGTACTTAGTGGTACCGGTAGGAAGAGTCGGGGATTAAACTGTGAGTGTAAGTCATCAGTTAATTGCTGTGAAGTGATGTGCTGTAGGCGCTGTAGGATACTCGCCGCTGTAGCATACCTGTGTAAGTAGTGTTAGTGTGCGTTTATTCTATACAGGGAGTGGGAACCAAAGTACTCATCCCTATTGGTCTGAAGAGTCGAATGTAGTGTTTTAGGAAGCAGGAATAAAGGAATAATCGTCAAGAATATAATGCAGAATGTCGCAATGCCAGAGAAGGAAAATGGTCAAATGAGTTGTGTCTAAGAAAGTGGTTGTGTGTAATAAAGGGATGGAGTTTGAAAATTATATAGAAAGTGTCTTTATTTAAGAGCCGTAATTGGACCCACAGGTGCAAGAGCTAGGGTATCCAGCTGATGCAAAGTTGAACCACTTCTGCTGTATTCAAACGTAAGCTCAGGCATCGGTGAATTGTATATTACATGTTACAGATGCATGTGAAATAAAAAATATCTATTATACTTGAATGACTCTACATTCTATAAGGAAAATAAAGGTAGGATACGATTACCACATGTATCGCTTATGAAAAGAAAGAAAGAAAAAAGTAATTGCAAAATGTAGTCATCAAACTTTTTAGGTACCTTGGCAGTGCTTTTTTGTAACAGAAAATGATCAACAGTAGAATGGTTAGCAATCTGTTTTACAGTAGATTCAATGTGGTGCGTGTCAGAATTGGTACTCCACATTGGAACTTTGAGGATGAATACAAACATTTCGCTTCTGAGAAGCACATTGCTGTGGTCAAATAGAAGCTCCTGCATCAGTGAATTGCACACTAGATGTTACAGTTCTATGTGACCTACAGAATAGCTATTAGACATGAATAAATAAATTGTATAATGAAAATAAAGGTAGTTTATGATTACCACACTATGCCAACCAGTTCCTAAACAAAGTCGTCTTTTTAAATTTTTATCGTGAGGTTCTAAGCAGAGGCTGACTTTGAGTAAAATTGTGTGAAAGGGCTTTGTGAATAACAGGCAGGCAGAGAGGTGTGTGCACAAAGAATAGAGGTGGTTTCTAAAGGGTTGTCAGCTTTAGGTTAGTTTTGGAAGTAAATAGCGTACTTGCATATGCCATACATCACCTATTCCTGGTTAGAGTGGAGACATAAGGGGCAATAATAAAGATAGAGTTCAAATGTCTGAGTATACTTAGAAAGTTATTATATCAAAGTAGTAGGATTGAAGTGTATTATAAAAAAATTAAAGGAAAAAGTAAAAAAAGATGGAAAAACATCAATTCAAGGATAATGTGAGTTTCTTACAAGTCTTGGAGATGCCAGTCCAGAAGTTCTTCAGCGGCTAGAGATGCGTAATGTTCCAAGAGGCTATTGTTGCCATCCTGTGAGAAAAGGGAAGCGATCCAATTCATATCCTCGAAGGGACAGCAATGTTCCTCGGATGTTGAGGGCGCTAATTTGAATGGGCAGGCAATCTGCGATGTTGTGAAAGGTTTCACATTGCTGGAGATCTTTCGCGGCTGCGCAGAAATCCCATTCCGCTGCGATTCCTTTTTGCATTGCATTCGCCATTGCTCCGTTGCCAGAATTACCTGCTGGATATCGGGAGCGATTGTTGAGATGTTGGCAAGGCATACATCCATTCGTCAGTTGAATGGGCAAGTTTTGCAATCAAACAATGGTTGTACGCATATTGCATAAGTGTAGATAAATGTTATGTTGTAGCTAGCTCCGATAATAGATAGAGGCAGGTAGCCGAAAAGTTTTTCCGTCTCTTTACAGTACTGACGTAGCTTGGAGTAGAGGCGTATTCTGTCTGACATATTTGTTACCATAGAGAGCGTAGCCATTTCTAGAAGTAGAATTAGTAGTAGTATTGCCCCAAAGAGGGCGAGAATTATGGGCACTGTTCTTGTTATTCCAGAGAGGATCGAATGAATGTCTGAATGTAGAATGGTATTGAAAGAAGAGCAGTTTGAAAGCATGTTAGAAGGCTGTAGGAGACCGTGTTAACAAAGTGTGCCAGACCTTGAATGTGACGTGGTGAAACTTGTGTAACAATTCACAAAGCGTAATTGGCGGTTCGTATTTAAAAGAGAGTGTATTTTATTTGAAGTTTGTGGTATCTACAGTCGATACATTTCTTTTGCAGAAGTGAAGGAGACTTCTGTTGTGAATAAAGGTGTTTTAAGTTTGGTTTGTTTCTTGAAATGTGTTTTCAAACTAGGAATTGAGGGCCAAGTTGAAGTTTGGGAATTAGTTTGTGTGGGTGGAAATAGATATTGCCACAGGAAGTTAAGGTGTTTGAAACAGTAAGGACATGCGGTGTGCCAGCACACATTCCGTAGGAGTGTATGTTATTGAGAAGCAGATAACTGTCGTTAGAAAGCTGTGTGAATGTTGGTGTGATTGTGGTTGTTGGTGTCCTTTTAAGAAAGGACACAAGATTGGGGGTTGTAAGCTTAGAAGCGCCGTGTAGTTGGACATTCTTGGATAGTAATGAATGACTGCCATTGTCGTCGAACTATTCACATGTGAGAAAAACTTCTGTATGCTCTTTAAGACAGCAATATATAAATGGGATAAACCACTGCTCGTGAATAAACGTACTACCTTATATAATGACTTTGAACATGACAAACAACAAGTGCAAGTAGCAGACACAATGACACTACATACTGTGGGATTCGTGTCTAGCCATGTATACAAACTAAACATGGCATGGCACCTCTGCCTCACAATGCAGAATGAGGGGAGAGATGTGAGCAAAGTATGTGTGCATGTGGCAAGTAATTCTCGATTATAAAAGTATACAATGCAAAGTCTTGAGGGGATGTGCCGGACAGACTTGAGTATGCAGAGCGCAGACATGTACATGTCAACATACACCGATGGTCTATTTAGTGAAGTAGACAGTTGACGCAACCATGATAGTACAGTCAGCAGGGAAGATTACGGAATGGTAGCACGTACGTGCCTCCCCCCCAAATGTTTAGGGAAGTGGGCTTGGTCGGCGTACGCAAGGCTAGCATAGGAGTATAAATAAAAGGCATGTTTCTTTGGGTGTGGTTCTCTTCCGGATTGGAGAAGGTGTCTGCCAGGTCTGCGCAGCTTACACCGCCACAAGGCTGACGCTGTGAGCAAAGGTGGGTGCGTGAATGATACTCTCAGCATATATGTCCCACAGTTCACCTTTCGACACAGCTGCATGTGAAAGAGGGTCTACCCCGTGCCGGCAGAATCTCTAGAGCCGAGGTCTGCTAGCTCAGAAGGCTCCTGAGATTAACGCTGGCTACTGTGACACAGGCACCCAGTGCCCAGCCTGAGGCCCAGGAGCGTGGAGTGTAGTCCGACAGGTACCGACAGTGGATCAGTGTTTTTGATACCATAGTGGGCGATGCTAGAACTGTATCTGAGAGTGGAGATGAAGGTACTCCTTTCAACCAGGTGCAAACAACTCTGGGTCCCAACCGTGGAACGGTGTCTTGATCCCACAATGGACGATGTTAGAACTGCATCTGAGAGTGGAGATGACGGTACCCCCTTCGATCAGCTGCAACCAACTCTAGGTCCCAACAGTGGAACTGTGTTTTAGATACCATAGTTGGCGATACTAGAAGTGCATCTGAGAGTGGAGATGAAGGTACTCCCTTTGACCAGCTGCAACCAACTCTGGGTCCTAACAGTGGAACGGTGTCTTGATCCCATAATGGATTATGTCCGATATTACCTAAAGCTTGCTTTTCACAGAACTCCCTCCGTTAAGGTGCAACACACTCTGTGCTTCCTCAGCTAACTGCTGTACAGGATTATTGGGCTTTGTTGACTGTAGTTGCTGGACGATAGCACGGTACAGCAGGTCTGAACAATGAAACGGGGTCATGATTCTATGATTGAGGATGTCTGAAGTTGAAGTCTGTGATGATTTAAGTGTACCCCCTTCGATCATGTGCAATCAACTCTAGGTTCCAACAGTGGAACGTTGTCTTGATTCCACAATGGAAGATGTCAGATATTAAATTCTGCTTGATTTTTACAGAACTAATTCCATTGAGGTGGATTAGACTCTGTGATTCTGTAGTTAACTGCTGCACATGATTATTAGGCATGCTTTATTGCAGTTGCTGGAGCACACAGTGGTACAGCATGTTCGAATAGTGAAACAAGGTCTTAATTCTATGATTGAGGATGTCAGAAGTTAAAGTGTGTGATGATTTTTGTGTATAGCTTCTGATGAGCCGCAAACAACTCTAGGTACCAGCAGTGGAATGGTGCCTTGATCCCTCAATAGACGATGTTAGAAGTGGATCTGAGAGTGGTGATGAAGGGACTCTCTTCGAGTAGGTGTAAGAAACTCTAGGTCCCAACAGTGGAATGGTGTCTTGATCACACAATGGACGATGTCCAATATTACCTGTTGCTCGTTTTTCACAGAACTCCCTCTGTTGAGGTGCATCAGATTCTGTGCTTCTGTAGTTAAGTGCTGCACATGGTTATTGGGCTTAGTTGAATGGTATCGCTGGTATACACCACGGTAAAGCAGGTCCAAACAGTGAAATGGGGTCTTAATTATATGATTGAGGATGTTAGAAGTTACAGTTTGTGATGATGTCTGTGTACCCCCTCCGATGAGGTGCAAGCAACTCTAGGTCCCAACAGTGGAATGGTGTCTTGATCCCACAATGATGATGTTGGAATTGTATCTGAGAGTAGAGAAGGAGGTATTCCCTTCTACCAGCTGCAACCAACTCTAGGTTCCAAAAAGTAGAACAGTGTGTTGACTCCACAATGGACGATGTTAGAACTGCATTTGAGAGTGGAGATAAAGGTACTCTCTTCGATCAGGTGCATCCAACTATAGGTCCCAACTGTGCAATGGTGTCTTGATCCCACAATGGATGTTGTCCGATATTACCTGCTCCTTGCTTTTCTCAGAAGTATGTGTGTTGAGGTGCATCACAGTCTATGCTTCTAGAGGTAACTGCTGCACATGATTATTGAGGTTGGTTGACACTAGTCAGTGGAGTATACTGTGGTACAGCAGGTGCGAACAATGAAATGGGGTCTTGATTCTATGATTGTGGATGTCATAACTTAAAGTCTGTGATGATTTCTGTGTACCCCCTCTGATCAGTTGCAACCAACTCCAGGCTTTCGAATCCAATGGTATTTGGCTGTGAGTTGTGAATGACCATTGGATTTGGTCTAGACTGCAGTTCACAGGGCTCACAATTTAGATTGAGTGGTGATTGTTTAGTTACAGAATCCAGTAGTTGGGAGAGAATTGAAACATACACAATATTGTTTTAGTATAATTGCTTCAAGAAGTTTTTTTTATCAGTTATAGGTTTAGTAAAATTACCAAATTCATCTTGCAAGTCCAAAGGAACAGTGAATAGTGTTGACTGTGGCGAGATGAAATCTCAATTCGAATTATTTTGATTTAATCATTGTAGAGTTCTCTGTAATTTATGTTATTTTTGTAAAGAGGGAGTGAGAAAAAGTATTGATGGTTGTGTGTGTGATTATTGCCTTTAATTAACAATGCAGACAATAGTGTTCACAATTCAGAACGAGTTGCTATTGTAGATAATGCAGTCCTGTGGGAGAAGAGATTGCTGTAGTGTGCTCTGTCTGCACCACTTATACGCATCATTGCAGGCTCCGCACACGTTTTCTTTGCTTCGCGTATTGCAAACTGTAGAGCTCAAGACAATGCCACATGGCTGTGAACCCTTGCTGAACGCTCTCTCTGGCCTATACTGCAGACTTCAGTGTCCACATTTGACATTGAGTCTGTATTATACATGATGCAGTCCTGTAGGAAAAGACATTGCTCCAGTGCGCTCTGTCTGCACCACTCATATGCATCATTGCAGGATCTGCACCCTTTTGTTTTCTTTGTGCATTGCAAACTGTAGAGCTCAAGTGAATGCCAGGTGGCTGTGGGCTCTTGCCGACTGATCTCTCTGGCCTACACTGCAGACAGCAGTGTTCACAATTCAGATGGAGTTGCTATTGTAGATGAGGAAGTTCTGTAGGAGAATACATTGCTCCAGTGTGCTCTGTCTGCACTACTCATATGCATCATTGTAGGCTCTGCACATGTTTTTTTTGCATCTTGTATTGCAAACCGTAGAGCTCAAGTCAATGTCACGTGGCTGTGGGCCCTTGCTGAACGCTCTCTCTGGCCTATACTGCAGACTTCAGTGTTCACATTTGACATTGAGTCTGTATTGTGGATGATGCAGTCCTGTAGAAAAATACATTGCTCCAGTACGCTTTGCTTGCACCACTCGTACACATCATTGCAGGCTCTGCACACGTTTTCTATGCTTTGCGTATTGCAAACTCTAAAGCTCAAGTCCATACCACGTGGCTGTGGGCCCTTGCTCACTGCTCTCCCTGGCCTACACTGCAGACAGCAGTATTCACAATTGAGATTGAGTCGCTATTGTAGATAAGGTAGTCCTAAAGGAAAAGACATTGCTCCAGTGTGTACTGTCTGGACCATGCATATGTATCATTGCAGGCTTTGCACACACTTTTTTGTTGCTTCGCTGATGACAAACTGGGTAGGTGAAGTCACCTTACGTACCTGTGGTGTAATTTGAGATGTCATCAGTGATGTCATGAGTGATGTCACTGACCATGTCATGAGTGATGTAATATGTGACGTCATCAGCAGTGTATTGCAGGCGCGCAAGCTATAGTTAGCTCAACTAACTACAACAGGCGAATTTCTCTGGTTTTATTTGAGTCAAATGTCCAACTAACTATAATGTCCCTGAAACCTAGGGTTTTCTCAGTGAAAAAAATAAAATAAAAATATATATATATATATATACATATATATATATATATATATATATATATATATATATATATATATATATATATATATATATTACCTACTGGCGGTCGCCAGTAGGTAGTTATAGTTAGGATTATTTTGTATAGGGAATTCGCAACATTCTATTGGGAATAACTTTGGCGCAGGTTGAGGAATCTGGCTGAAATCTTCCTCAAATTTGCCTCGCGGCGCTCCGCACTTTCCCTGAAAGTTTGGGGGGGATTCGTCAAGCGGGGGCCAAGATAAAAGGGGGTCCCAAAACGTGTTTTCCCTATGTTAATTTCCATAGGGCGGTCAAACTCACTTTTAGCCCGAACGGCTGATTGGATTTCCAACAAACTTGGCAAAATTGTAGGGACTGGTAGCCCGATGTGCCTTTGCTATGTCTCAAGATATGTGCTCCAGTGGATTTTGAGTAATTTAGGTTAAAAAAATATATATATATCTATAAGCGCGCCCCGGTACGCGCAGCGGTGCGCGTACCAGCGCGCTATGCGAGTTCGCGTGCAGAAAGCTGATTGGCTCTCGGGTGTCTGTCAACATTCCAAACAGTCCGGAGCGGCCGCCATCTTGTGTCTCGGTAGGATCAAGACACATGAGGTGGCAAAAACAAAGGGGGAAATGACCAAAAGGGGGCAGAGTAGACCCCCCTAACCCCCTAGGTTTGATGTGGGGGCCATATGCGCGGGGCGCCCGGTACGCGCACCGGGGAGCGTACCATAGGAAAAAAAGAATGACAGAGTTTTTTTAAAAATTTAGCTTTTTTTATAAATTGGAGGTAGTTCTAAAAAGAACAGTTTTTTTTCTTCTTTTTGTTGTTTTATATTTTATTATTGTTTTTTGAACATTTTGTACTTTTTTTGCTTTTATGAACAATTTTATATTTTTTTTGTTATTTTTATGTGGAGAAACAAAAAACAGGGAATTGTAAACGGCTCAACTGGAGCAAAAAAAAAATCAGGAAATAATTAAGGTTTTTTGGGCCAATTGTGGTTGTCACCAGCACGGTTGATGAGTTTTATGCTTTGCTCACCATAGGTAATTGTTTTACCACAAAAAATACAACTGATTTTGTATTGCCTAAACTGGGGTTGTATGTTTGAGACCATCTCCCTTGTCTCTGGACCCGATGGAGTGGGTTGATTACTTTTGGAGGTACTGGGTGAAGATTGAGGAGGGTTTCTGGCCAGTTCTTTCACCTCTGCCGCAGCATAGTTGTTCGGGTGCCGGCGCTGCATGTGGTAAATCATGGTGTTATTGCCAAAAGAGTATTTTTTGTTAGGGCTCCCCCTTGAAAGTTCAGTGCCACAGATTAGACAAGTAACCCTTGGCGCATTTACTTTTTTTTGGTCCTTTGGGATAGAAAAAACTCCCAGATAATGTGCTGCTTTGGCTAATATGGGGTATTATCTTCTGGCAGGAACCTCCTCCTCTCCCCCTCCTCCTCCTCCTCCTCCTCTTCTTCATCTCCACCACTGTGGTGTTGTGGTGGTCCTCTTGGTGGTGGTGGTGGTGGTGGTGGCTGAGATGCTCCTGCTGCTGCTGCTACTGAAGCC
The DNA here is from genome assembly GCF_964263255.1 of Lissotriton vulgaris. Classification (NCBI taxonomy): domain Eukaryota; kingdom Metazoa; phylum Chordata; class Amphibia; order Caudata; family Salamandridae; genus Lissotriton; species Lissotriton vulgaris. The sequence goes on from NC_141693.1 coordinate 1,373,446,025, forward strand.
ATTTTTCAGTCCAAAAAGGTACAGAGAGGTCTTTCAACAGGTCTTCTTCACTCAAAGTACAAAGTGAGAATGAGGAAAAAAGGTGGGGGCTTTCATCATTAGGAAAAAAAAAACTGCCCTGAACCAATGAAAAGTGTAATTTTCAGGTCACATGACCAGGGCTTTCATAATTTGGAAACCAAAACTGTCCTGAACCAATAAAAAGTTTTATTTTTAGGTCACATGACCCGACACGCTAACGCTACGTGCCCCGGGGCGCACCCGGGGGCGCGTCGCGTAAGCGCATCGGATGGTTACGTAGCGCGATTGTAAGCGCTCGAGTGCTTCCGGGTGCGCTTACGCCATGCGTATCTCTCAGACGTGGCTACGCGATACGTCACAATGATGTTTTCGTTCACGGCAATAGCGCTTACGAGACGCTCATCGGTACGCGCCCTGGGGCGTGCCGCAAGACTGCGCTTACCGGTGCGCTCACCGGGACGCGCACCGGGAGCGCTCCAGAGCAAAAACAAACAAAAAAAAAACATGAACAATATACATAAAAAAATAGTATTACATAAATATACAATATAGGATTCATTATATCATAGCTATAGAAATTTGCTATTAAAAAACCTTTGAAATTCACTGAAAAAACCATAGGTTTCACACCAGTTATAGTTAGGAATTAGCATTTAAAAAACCTATGAAATTTACTGAAAAAACCATAGGTTTCACACCAGTTATAGTTAGGAATTAGCATTTAAAAAACCTATTAAATTCACTGAAAAAAACATAGGTTTCACACCAGTTATAGTTAGCTGGGAATTTTACTGACATAAAACCATTGAAATTCCCACGTTATAGTTAGTTGGACTCACTATAACTTGCGCGCCTGCAATGCACTGCTGATGACGTCACATATTACATCACTCATGACATGGTCAGTGACATCACTCATGACATCACTGATGACACCATCCTTGTGACAGACTGACAGACCTCCTTTCAGTGTAATGTAACCCTTGAAACACATATTCAAAAATAGAAACTAACATTCTCAAAAAAATGGAGATACCCATACCAGTTACAACAACCAATTCAGTAATTTCACCATCTATATACACATCCTCTCATTCAGCAACAGTTCTATGTAGTCACTCATACATATACGTACTCATCATATGTAGTGATACACATATACATCCTGTTACACACCTACAGTCATCCAAAAGTTACTCACACACATACTCGCACGTGCAAATAAACTATTGAACATCCATTTATTTGCATATGCAGCTATACACACACTACCACCTTACTTCTAAGGAAACTTACACATACTTACTCTCTTAAACAATCACTTATAGAAACACATACTTATTTAAACAAGAACTCTTTCAATCTCTCACTCTCACATATACTCATTTATATACATCAATACTCACATATACTAGATTAAAGCATATGTCGTTACTGATAAAGACACTAGTGAGACAGTCATTCACTCACTAACACACACATATACACACTCATCCACCCATACAGTCCTGCACATATGCTGTCTTCAAAACTCATACAAACAGTGAGTCAGTCATTGATGCATCTATGTGCTAAGTAACACCCCCACCAAACCATACAGACACTCATACTGATACTAAAAAAAATCTAATAACCCATATACACACACATGTAGCTACTCACCAACCCATGCAGCCACTTATACACAAAGTGAAACACTGATACAAACATTTAAATATTTAAACAATACTCGCTAATATATGTATTCACTAAGATACACTTAATAAGCCAGTTAACCAATCAATTTTTTTTATTTAAAAAATCCATTAAGACACTTAATTAAACATTTATTCTTCCATCGAACTTTACATATACATATATAAAACATATTTATTTTTCAGAAAGACACACATTCACTGGATGGTGTCATCAGTGATATCATGAGTGATGTCACTGACCATGTCATGAGTGATGTAATATGTGACGTCATCAGCAGTGCATTGCAGGCGCGCAAGTTATAGTGAGTCCAACTAACTATAACGTGGGAATTTCAATGGTTTTATGTCAGTAAAATTTCCAGCTAACTATAACTGGTGTGAAACCTATGGTTTTTTTCTGTGAATGTAATAGGTTTTTTAAATGCTAATTCCTCACTAATAACTGGTGTGAAACCTATGGTTTTTTCAGTGAATATATATATATATATATATATATATATATATATATATATATATATATATATATATATATATATATATATATATATATATATATATATATATATATATATATGATACAAGCTCAGAATACAGCATCAAAAGTGGAGCAGAAGAAAATATGGGAAACAGGAGGTTGGACTTAGGAGAGGAAATCGAATTTTTAGTCAAGGACCGGCGGAACACCTTAAGACCACGGAAACCGACACAGCCCTCCACAAAAGCAGAACGGCGCAAAAAAGTCCAATTCAAGGCCAAAAAGAGGGTATTGGTGCAGATAGCCGATAGGATCAAAGATGCCAAAACAATCATAACCCTAAAAATATGGAACTTACTGAAAAAGAAAAACAGATACTAACACCCCCAACATCTAATCAAAAGCATACCATGCGGTGAACTACTAAGAATAAAACGAATATGTAGCACCACAAACCAACAGGAGGCATGCACACGAGAGGCACTTGAGAGATTCAGGCAAAGGGGTTACAGTACATCTACCCTTAACCAAGCCCTTACCAAAGTCACTATGAGGCCAAGAGAAACACTTCTAGTAGCTACCAACACAACTGTAAATGGCATTGATGAAACCAACACATCTAGGCTCATCCTTACGTTCAACAAACAACATCGCCAAATCTGATCTATCATCAATCGGAACTGGCCGATTATGCTGATGGATGCTGTTCTAGCCCCTGATCTACCCAGCACGCCAACCATTACATTCCGTAGAGGGATGTCAATGAGATCCCAAATTGTGCGCAGCAATCCAGAAACCATCAAAAGTAAAAAAACTACCTGGTTACAAGCCAGGCAAGGTTTCTATAAATGCTCATCTTGAAGGGCGTGCAGATTTGGTATTTCCACCATCAAATATAAAACTACCTTCACTCCTAATGAGATCAAAATCCAGGGTAATTTCAACTGCAAAACCGAGTACGCTGTATATGTTCTGACATGCACCTGTGGCCTCAGATATGTGGGCAGTACAAAGCTACAGGTGCATGTCAGAATCCTGCAACATCTCAGGGCAATTGTGAACAATGATACAGCGTACCCTGTCGCCAGACACTTTAAAGCAGTGCATGGCAATGATCTCAAATGTCTTCAGTACTTTGTAATTGCAGCTATTCCTGAAAATCCTAGAGGAGGTAACAGGGAAAGGGCCTTAAGACAACTTGAGTCCAAAATCATCTTACAACTAGACAGCAAGTATCCGAAACGGCTGAACGATAGAGAGGACCTCCACAACTTTTTATAAAGCCATTCACCAGCAAAATCCAACAATTTAAACTGTAGAGATTTGATCCTATGGTTACTGTAACAGATATCTTCTTCCCTGCCCCCCTTTTCCCGTTTTAATATGTATATTGATTTTTTAATATATTTATCTTTTAAAATAAACCCTACATATGAAAAAAAAACCTTTTATTGAACATTTGCACATTTTGCACAAATCACAATTTTTGCACTGTCTAGGCACTTTTTGCACTCAGGTAATACTTAATATGCATTGGATTAACCAATTACCTGCACAACGCGATGTTTTGCACATACTGAATTTATTCAGGTATCAATCAATTCTAGTACTGTAGTGAATTTTTATTAATATTTGTAATATTTGTTAAATCGCATTTTTAACAAATAATGTATTGATGTATGTATTTATTGATATACATTTTTTGTACTAATTCAAATATTTTTATGATGAAATGTAATATTTTTATCATACTTTCCCCTTTTTTTCTTCTTTTTTTTAAATCTATGAAATTGTATGATTTTAAAATTCACAACTATAATGTACTGTATGGATTTTAGCATTCTCGCAGGCAATTAACATAATCAAGTTTCTCCCGCACAATAGATCTATTTGGGATGACAAAAGACATTGGAGCTATGGGGCCAAGACATGAGTGTACAGGGTGATCTTTGTAAAACCAGCGTGGCTGAGGCGAAACCATTTGTTCACCGTGCATCGTGCCTATTTCTCGCCATTAAGACTTTCCAAATTCCTTCCAGGAAAGTGTTGTAACAAATCCCTCCTACCCGCAGCATCTGACGTACACATGTTTTTGGAGTGCCTACATCTAATTGATTTCTGGGATAAAGTTAAGGCTACCCTGGATTCAATCCTTAAAACATCAATAGCCATTACCCTGCCTTTAATAATCTTTGGGCTGGACAACACGGTATCTGGACCAGCAAAGAGCTTTCTATTCTACGCAATCCTGCTTGCAAGAAGACAGATTTGTAAATACTGGGTTGACTCCAAGGCTCCGTCCCATGCTGGCTGGTTAATGTCACTATATGATACATCTAAAGTGGACATGGCCAGAACCTGTAGTAAACGAAATCTCTCATTCTGGAATCTATTGGTGCAATGGCGATGACATCGATCATTCGAACGGCCCGTTTTTTGTTTTTTTTCTTTTTTTTCCTGGGTCCGATGATTATGCCCATTTACTCCTTGGACATGGTGGCGGTAGGGCGCAACATTTCAACAACCACCTTAGTCCGTCAGGCAAAAAGGCGCCTAAGATGGAGCAACCAAAAATTCCTTGTAAAACATCTTCCGCCAATCTGGTTCATTTGTCCTAAACTTGGTCAGGAGAAGGTCCCAGTTTGGTTCCTGAAGGACATACATGGTGGTCGGTGCATATATCTCTCCTTTTTGGAGCAAGGGATGGCAAATGAGGACACAAAGAAAAAAAAAAAAAGACATTGTTTTATCATCAAGCATTCCATGTCTTAACAGTAAAATTGCTGCTAGTATATTTTCTAAGTCTATGGTATCACATGATAGAGGTGTAAGCATCACAAAAAAATGGCATAAAAATAGTAAGCGGACTGCGTTTCTGCCAGTGATCAAGGATACTCTGTTATCCGAAACGCATCTGACGAGGCTTCTAATAAATCAAGACCTGCCGAACACGCAAACTGGTGTCCGTTTCTATTTCTCCAAAGCATCGCCGGCTGGTTTGCAAGGGACGACCTGTGGAAAAAACCTTTTGGATATATTATATATGTGAACAAGGCTCCTCGGAGCCGAAACGTCATGCGATGTGCTTGCTCGAAATAAACTGATTTGCACATACTTGGACCGTGTCTGCGTCTTTCTGAGGAGTGGGGAGACGCCTCACCCTGTAGAGATCAAGCGTGGATTTCTTGGATATATATACATATATATATATATATACAAACATCCAGGTTGCTCCTTCCGGGATGCTGGGACCCTAGGAAGGTGGCGTACACTCTGGCGGAGCGTGCCGGTACTAAGTCTCACTAAGTTCAGATTAAACTTGGATATCTAGATCGTGTGTTGCCTGGGTTCTTCCTGAGAGCGTACTACATTGAACTTTGTGTTTTTGGTATGTAAAACCAGATTCATGGAGAGGGGCTACTCAGAAAGTGTGGTCAATGCAGCCATATCCAAATCAGGGCAAAAAAATAGATTGGCTCTCCTGAGTGGGGATTCAGATGTAATGTCACCCACTGGCAACAGTACAGAACTCAAACCTGAATTCAGAATTATTATGCAATACAACACCCAGCATAGACAGTTTGAGTCAATTATCAACAAAAATTGGCCTCTAGTCTTATGTGACCCTGTAATAGGGAAAAGTCTCCCCAAAAGACCTTCAGTAACATACTGCAGAGGGCAATCTATGAAGGACGAATTGGTTAAAACCAGTCCTGAAGTCCTAGAATCCACTAACTGGCTTCAGACCCATGCAGGGTTCTTTAATTGCAAAGTATGTAAAGCCTGCCAACAAGCGGTAAACAAAACTAGTTACCTCTCACCCTTTGACTTAAAGGAACACAGAATAGATAAAGTACTCACGTGCAAAACGGAGTTTGCCGTGTATGTCTTGTCTTGTCCTTGCAATCTGCTCTACGTGGGTAGCACAAAACTCCCCGTACAAAAAAGGATTCTTCAACATTTGCGAGCAATTTGCAATCAGGACAATACATACCCTGTGGCAAGACACTTTAAGACAAAACACAGTTCCAAAAGTCAGGAGTTGAAATATTTTGTAATAGACTGTGTACCAGCAAGCCGACGAGGGGCTAACAGGGAGGAGAAACTGCGCCGCTTCGAGACTCGCTACATACTTGACCTCAATACCAAGCATCCCTTTGGACTTAACATCACAGAGGATTTGCATACATGTTTGTAACGGGTCACCCCCCGCAGGACTTTTATTGACTAGGAACTGATTATAAAATGAAAATGACAATAACATTATTACCAACAGGGAATATATTGAATTTAATACTTTTTTAGCGGTACCTTTTAGATAAATATTTATTGACTGGTATTTAATCTAAATATATATATTTTTTTAAATTAGAGGAAAAAAACTTTTCACTTGCCCATACACATATATTCTAACAACGAATTTCATTATTTTAGCCTTTATGTAACCATTTTAAGGTTTTTATTGAATTTATGAGATTCCGTTTGTTAACATGTATTTTGATATGCACGTTTCACAGGTTGTATTGTGATGATGATGTAAACGTTTATGAGTCCAAACGCATAACGAGGACCGCCGCACAAATGTAATTCCCAGAACTGGTTTAACTAATGTGTCATGGGAGGACTACTCTTCTTGGTATTTATACCGTCATTCCAACAATCACACCACCACGGTCAGAAAGGGAGACTGTGATAATAGCCTAGGCCACCTCTGGTATTTACCCCGCTATTTCGACTTTGCTGCTAAACCCCCACATTCTCTTGCTTTGTTTGCACATACAGACATTAAAGTGTCACATAACCCCATCTAAGAACTTACATAGAGCAATGGGGCTCCATTGCCTAATGAAGGTTTATTTTTCCTGCCCAAGGGTAATTAACCAAATCTTTAGCGCTGCTTTGTTTACAATTTTACAAAAAAATCTTTTTATTATACTTTTTTGCACACCCTTATTGCACTACTTACCGTTTTTTATCAGGACATGGTTTTAAACTATTTATCAATACAACTATCTTGCACATGCTTTTAGCTTCGTAATAATTACAGCAACCGTATTTATGTATTTTGGAAACGTTTGAATAATGTATTTGTAGTGGGTACTTAAAAACTACAAAACTCTTCTGTTTCTATTGTAGGCCAATACATGTGACCGATTGATTCAAATGTATTTAAACCAAAGTCCTGTAGGGGCTGTGTCATGTGATCAAGCGCTCGTAGAAGCGCGAAACGCGTCATGACGACTAAGAACACCGAGGAATAAACCTATACCAATGAGTGATGTCACTGACCATGTCATGAGTTATGTGATATGTGACGTCATCAGCAGTGCATTGCAGGCGCGCAAGTTATAGTGAGTCCAACTAACTATAATGTGGGAATTTCAATGGTTTTATGTCAGTAAAATTTCCAGCTAACTATAACTGGTGTGAAACCTATGGTTTTTTCAGTGAATTTAATAGGTTTTTTAAATGCTAATTCCTAACTATAACTAGTGTGAAGCCTATGGTTTTTTCAGTGAATTTCATAGGTTTTATAAATGCTAATTCCTAGCTATAACTGGTGTAAAACCTATGGTTTTTTCAGTGAATTTCATTGGTTTTTTAAATGCTAATTCCTAACTATATATAGGGCCTCAAACCTATGTTTTTTTCTGTGAATTTCAAAGGTTTTTTAATAGCAAATTTCTATAGGTATGAAATGTAATATTGTTTATAGTGAATCCTATATTGTATATTTATGTAATACTATTTTTTTATGTATATTGTTCATGTTTTTTTTTTGCCCTGGAGCACTCCCGGTGCGCGTCCCGGTGAGTGCACGGGTAACCGCAGTCTTGCTGCGCGCCCCAGGGCGCGTACTGGTGAGCGTCCCGTTAGCGCTTTTGCCGCAAACGAAAACATCATCGTGACGTATCGCGTAGCCGTGTCCACGTGATACGCATGGCGTAAGCGCACCCGGAAGCACTCGAGCGCATACGATCGTGCTACGTAACCATCCAACACGCTTACGCGACGTGCCCCTGGGCGCGTCCCGGGGCACGTAGCGTCAGCGCGTCGGGTCATGTGACCTAAAAATAACACTTTTCATTGGTTCAGGACAGTTTTTTTTTCCTAATGATGAAAGCCCCCACCTTTTTTCCTCATTCTCACTTTGTTCTTTGAGTGAGGAAGACCTGTTTTCATTCATTGAGAAATGGCTACAATAGCAGCAGCAGCAGAAGCATCTGCACCACCACCACCACAAGGACCACCACAACACCACATTAGTGGTGAAGAAGAGGAGGAGTAGGAGGAGGTGGAGGAGGAGGAGAGGACGTTCCTTCTTGAAGACAATCCCCCTTACAAACCGAGAGAGCACATTGTGTGGGAGTTTTTTAAATTCCCAAGAGGCCAGAAGAAAGTCAATGCGGCAAAAGTGACTTGTCTAATCTGTGGCTGTGAACTTTCCAGGGGGAACTCTACAAAAAAATATTCTTTTGGTAATCACACCATGATTCGCCATATGCAACGCAAGCATCCTAACAACTATTCTGCGGCAGAGGTGAGAGAACTGTCAAGAAACCTTCCCCAATCTTCTTCCAGAACCTCAACAAGCAAAGAACCCACTCCATCGGGTCCAGAGGCAAGGGAGACGGTCCCAAACATCCAAACCAAGCTTGGATGTTTTAAAATTGTTTGTATCTATTGTGGGACTACAATTACATTTGGCGAAAAAAGTATAAACCTAATCACCCAATCAACCGTGCAGGAGATAACCATATCTGCAGAAAAAACCTTAATTTTTTTCCTGATTTTTTTTGCTCCAGTTGAGCCGTTTACAATTCCCTGTTTTTTGTTTCTCCCCATAAAAATTACAAAAAAAATATGAAATTGTTCATAAAAGCCAAAAAAAATACAAAATGTTCAAAAAACAATAAAAAAATATAAAACAACAGAAAGAAGAAAAAAAACAGTTCTTTTTAGAACTACCTCCAATTTATAAAAAAAGCTACATTTTAAAAAAACTCTGTCATTCTTTCTTCCCTATGGTACGCTCCCCGGTACGCTCCCCGGTGCGCGTACCGGGCCTTCCCCCCACGCAAATTTATTTATTATTTTTTTTTTGCCATGCGGGGCCCTTTTATGGCCCCCACATCAAACCTAGGGGGTCAAGGGGGGTCTACCCTGCCCCCTTTTGGTCATTTCCCCCTTTGTTTTTGCCACCTCTTATGTCTCGATCCTACCGAGACACAAGATGGCGGCCGCTCCGGACTGTTTGGAATGTTGACAGACACCCGAGAGCCAATCAGGTTTTCGTACGCGAACTCGCGTAGCGGCTGGTGCGCGCCCCGGTGCGCGTACCGGGGCGCGCTTATAGATATATATTTTTTTTAATCTAAATTACTCAAAATCCACTGGAGCACATATCTTGAGACATAGCAAAGGCCCATCGGGCTACCAGTCCCTACAATTTTGCCAAGTTTGGTGGAAATCCATTCAGCCGTTCGGGCTAAAAGTGAGTTTGACCGCCCTATGGAAATTAACATGGGGAAAACACGTTTTGGGACCCCCCTTTTATCTCGGCCCCCGCTTGACGAATCCCCCCCAAATTTTCAGGGAACGAGCGGAGCACCGCGAGGCAAATTTGAGGAACATTTCAGGCAGATTCGTCAACCGGCGCCAAAGTTATTCCCAATAGAATGTTGTGAATTCACTATACAAAATAATCCTAACTATAACTACCTACTGGCGACCGCCAGTAGGTAATATATATATATATATATATATATATATATATATATATATATATATATATATATATATATATATTAATTCCGTTTTCCCCAAGAAGGGGAGTTGTACCTTCATGCACTCTCGGGTATTTTCAAATTACAACCATACACATCGATTGCAGATTGGTACGGTTTATTTCCTCGGATTTACAGCAAGCCAGCAACACCTTGCTCACAGGAAAACCAATCACTACATTTTTTCACTTAGTTTAAATACGATGTATCGTCATTGTTAACGCATCACTTCCTGTTAGTTGCACAGGACTTCTGGGACATGTAGTTTTATACAATCAATACTTAATTCACATTAAAGTCTTTTGTGAATTCCTTGATATATACATACAATAAACACAGGTGGGGATCCTGCCCTCCAGTGGGAGAATTATAATTCGCAAAATATATGGTCATATCATCTGACCCATTACATTTTCCAATTAATATACAATTTATGATTTCTAGATCCAAATAAAGTCATCGTGATTAAGCCCTCCGGTGGGCTATTAAACAGTGTCCTTTATTATATCTTATTGACAGTTCCCTCCTTAGGTTACATTTTTTCTATAAGCAATTTATTAGTATGTGTGGAATTCACATGTATGTCCTATGCATTACAGTGAGAAGAAAAACAAATTCAAAATTGTGAAACAAAATCGTGCAACGAAAAGTTTCAAGTGATAGTGAAAATTTAAAATGTCTTGAGAGAGGTACAGTTCGTGCTCATTATTTCTGCAGTATATGTCTGAGTATCAAAGGTGGCAATGTAGTTCCTCGTCCTGGTTGTGTCCATACGTGCTCAGAGTTCGAAAGCTCATTATGTGTTTTGATTCCTTCTGTCTCATTATTTTTTCACGATCACCTCCTCTTTGATTTGGTCCAACACTCTTGATTCCATAAAATTTGAGTTCTTTCCAATTGCCATTGTGTTCTTTTTCCATGTGCTTGGCCATTGCAATGCTTCTGTCATTATTAATAGTGGCTCGGACATGCTCCAAAATGCGCACCTTCAGTTCTTTTTTAGTGCTGCCTATATATTTCAGACAGCACAGACATTCTAAAACAAATTGTGTCTTGCAGTTGATTAGTTGATCAATCCTCCATGTCTTTTTGTTTGCCATATTGAGTTATTTGATGTTTTTGGCAATGCAGCAAACTTTGCAACCAGAGCATTTATAAAATCCCTTTGGTTTGTACCAAGCTTCTGGTTTCCTTTGATCTTGAAAGTGACTGAAAATAAGTTTGTCCTTTAGGTTTTTTGCTCTTCGATAGGTTCTATTTGGGTGATCTCCCACAATTTCTGCTGTTTTTGGATCCATATGCAAAATGTGCCAATTTTTTCTAAAGATCTTGGTTATGGATTGGTTTGCTGTAGAGTGAGTAGTGATGAATCGGATTTTTTGGTCATCTGTAATTGATTTAGGTTTTTCTTTCAACAAATCAGTTCTTTTCATATTAGAGGAGCAATTCAAGGCAGTTCTATCACGTTCTAAGTTTCAACGCGACAAAGAGGATTGCGATGAAGGTCGTATTTTCACATATGCCAGAAAATATGATAAATTTAGACAAAATGATCCTGGAAGCACAATGGGAAGCATGTCCTCCCTATCCTCACTTGCATCAACGGAGCCAAGCATCAGTGGAGGAGAAGAAGAACAAAGAGAAGCAAGAGCAAGAGTCTCTTTTTTAGACGAAATGAAACTAGCGTTCCATCAAAAAAACTGGGAGAAAACAATGGGACCTGCAAGAATACCGTATCAAAGAGGAAAGGGGAGAGGACATGGAAATGTACCTCAAAACAACCCAGAAGAGGCAAGCGCAAGTACAGCACAAAATATTGGCGCAAACCACGTGGGAACCATGACAAGGAACATGCGGAAGAAATGGAATTATTAAACATGGATGATAATATGGCAAGTGAAAATCAAGAACTACAAGTAATCAACTTATCCTCTAAAACATTAAATGACTTGGAACTAAATCTGTTAAAACGCGGTATGAATTTCTGCCCTACCAGCGGAATGAACTTAGCAGAAACACGCGTAGACTTATATAAATATATCAGAAAGATAACACTGGCAAAACTGTTTCTGGATAAACCGGATATGGCGAATTGGAGAGGAACCATACCCCAGCCTACCATGGAAATACCGCTACATGAAGCGGAACACTTTGTTAATCTTATGGAACTGAGTCAAGACCCGCAACAAAGCGGGAGGGAAGTGCAAGCATATGTTGTACAATTAGGAGCTGGTATCTCCAACATGAAACCACAATCTAAATTCTAGCCACAACTCCCCCCAGGAAACAAAATAGACTTTTTCCATGAGTGCGTAGTGAAAGACCTGTACCAAATGAAAATCCCGTACAAAAAAGACAATCTAACAAGGGAAGAACGAGAAGCTTTAAATAAGCTACAAAAGGATGACACTATCGAAATCAAAATGGCGGATAAGGGTGGAAATGTAATTGTCCTGGATAAGGAGGCATACTTGCGAGAAGCACATTCTCAACTCCGAAACAAGGAATATTATGAAAACCTGAAAACAAATCCTCTGCCAAAGCTGAAAGAAGAACTAGACCAAAAGTTAGACAATTGGTTTAAACAAAATCTCATTGACAGTAATGAATACAAATATCTTCAGACATCTCACCCTAAAATGGCCACCATATACTTCCTGCCCAAAATACATAAACACCCCACTAAACCACCAGGGAGGCTGATAATTTCGGCTAAAGGAGCATTGTTGGAACCAATGGCAAACTACCTTGACATCTTTTTGCTACCATACGTAAAAGGTTTAACATCGTACATTAAAGACACTGGAGATCTGTTGAGAAGATTGCAAGACACTCCATGGCAATCTGCATACAAGCTCATCACAATGGATGTCATATCTTTGTACTCTAATATTCAAAACAAAATTGGTTTGGAAGCATGCAAATCCTTCTTGATGGATAGAAATATTCAATTCGAAGAGCACAACAATATGCTCCTAGAAATTATCTCAATGTGCTTGGAGCAAAATGTATTTATGTTCGGGAAAGAGATCTACCGGCAATCCAAAGGCACAGCGATGGGCTTTTCTTTTAGTCCATCATATGCCTGTCTGACAATGGGTCAATGGGAAAAAACATGGGCGTGGAGATGTGAAAATGACGTGGCAGTATCAAAAACCATAGCATGGTTAAGATACATAGACGATTTGCTGTTGATATGGGATGGGACAAACGAAGAATTTGAAGCATATTTTGAAATACTGAATACCTCAAACTTTGGTCTAAAATTCGCCTACACAATCAGCGAGTCAAGAGTGATTTTTCTGGACACTGAAATCTTCATTGAAAACAATGCAATACAGACGACATTACACCGGTAAAGCACTGCGACAAACGCAGTATTGCATGCTCAAAGCTTTCATCAACCCAGTCTAATTCAAAATATCCCATACGGAGAATTCCTGAGAATAAAAAGAATTTGTTCGAAAGAAGAAGATTGGATTATCAACAAAAAACTTGCCAGCAAAAGATTTGAAAAACGGAAATACAACCCTGCTACAATCCAAACTGCCTTGAATCGCTGCTCTAATATGAAAAGAACTGATTTGTTGAAAGAAAAACCTAAATCAATTACAGATGTCCAAAAAATCTGATTCATCACTACTCACTCTACGGCAAACCAATCCATAACCAAGATCTTAAGAAAAAATTGGCACATTTTGCATATGGATCCTAAAACAGCAGAAATTGTGGGGGATCACCCAAATATAACCTATCGAAGAGCAAAAAACCTAAAGGACAAACTTATTTTCAGTCACTTTCAAGATCAAAGGAAACCAGAAGCTTGGTACACACCAAAGGGATTTTATAAATGCTCTGGTTGCAAAGTTTGCTGCATTCCCAAAAACATCAAAGAACTCAATATGGCAAACAAAAAGACATGGAGGATTGATCAACTAATCAACTGCAAGACACAATTTGTTGTTTATGTTTTAGAATGTCCGTGCTGTCTGAAATATATAGGCAGCACTAAAAAAGAACTGAAGGTGCGCATTTTGGAGCATGTCTGAGCCACTATTAATAATGACAGAAGCAACGCAATGGCCAAGCACATGGAAAAAGAACACAATGGCAATTGGAAAGAACTCAAATTTTATGGAATCGAGAGTGTTGGACCAAATCAAAGAGGAGGTGATCGTGAAAAAATAATGAGACAGAAGGAATCAAAACACATAATGAGCTTTCAAACTCTGAGCCCGTATGGACACAACCAGGACGAGGAACTACATCGCCACCTTTGATACTCAGACATATACTGAAGAAATAATGAGCACGAACTGTACCTCTCTCAAGACATTTTAAATTTTCACTATCACTTGAAACTTTTCGTTGCACGATTTTGTTTCCCAATTTTGAATTTGTTTTTCTTCTCACTGTAATGCATAGAACATACATGTGAATTCCACACATACTATTAAATTGCTTATAGAAAAAAATGTAACCTAAGGAGGGAACTGTCAATAAGATATAAAAAAGGACACTGTTTAATAGCCCACCGGAGGGCTTAATCACGATGACTTTATTTGGATCTAGAAATCATAAATTGTATATTAACTGGAAAATGTAATGGGTCAGATGATATGACCATATATTTTGTGAATTATAATTCTCCCACTGGAGGGCAGGATCCCCACCTGTGTTTATTATGTGTATATTTTAAGGAATTCACAAAAGACTTTATTGTGAATTAAGTATTGATTGTATAAAACTACATGTCCCAGAAGTCCTGTGCAACTAACAGGAAGTGATGCGTTAACAATTATGATACATCGTATTTAAACTAAGTAAAAAAATGTAGTAATTGGTTTTCCTGTGAGCAGGGTCTCCGTAGAGACCGAAACGCGTAAGGTGTTGTTGGCTTGCTGTAAATCTGAGGAAATAAACCGTACCAATCTGCAATCGATGTGTATGGTTGTAATTTGAAAATACCCGAGAGTGCATGAAGGTACAACTCCCCTTCTTGGGGAAAACGGAATTAATTTAATACGCGGCTGGGTCCTGCCGCGCTTCGCGTGCACCGCCGAAGAGCACCCGGAAGCCTGCACTCTGGATCAAACGGGAAACAATATATATATATATGACTGACAGCTGACAGCAGTGGAGGTGGCAGGGTGACGCTGCGACTAATGAGTGACTTATCATGGTCATCATTCAAAGTTATGAATAGTTGATTCCACCTTCACGAAGCATGATTTGTAATTGACTAAGTCTATCCTCCTTTACTCTCAACTATTGCTCTTCAAGATTATACACCAGTGAACCTGACTATAAAGATTGTGTCCCTAAGATATATCTTTTTTAGGACTGATATTACTGGTGTGACCATAGAACTTGGCTTCATCCGCATTTGATAACAAGATACGTGGTGTTCAATACCAGTGCATTATTTCCGTCTTCTTGGCCTTGAAAAAGTCTCCAAAGATACGAAACACGTGTCGGCAGGACAAGCTGGAAACAATTTTAATGATTATGAAATAAAAGATTTGAAGTCTAACGCTTGGCTCTGGATCCGTATTTTGGAAGTCTATCTCCTACCAATGAACTGTATTCTATAAACTTGTGATAATTACTTGGAGATCATTACATATCTTGTGAGAGTGCTTGATTATTGCCTGTTTTTTCTTTGATATATATATATATATATATATATATATATATATATATATATATATATATATATATATATATATATATATATATATATATTACCTACTGGCGGTCGCCAGTAGGTAGTTATAGTTAGGATTATTTTCAATAGAAAATATCAACATTCTATTGTGAATAACTTTGGTGCCGGTTGAGGAATCTGCCTGAAGATTTCCTCAAATTTGCCTTGTGGCGCCCCGGTCCGGGGGGGATTTATCAAGCGGGGGCCAAGATAATAAGGGGGTCCCAAAACGTGTTTTAACCATGTTAATTTCCATAGGGTTGTCGACCTCACTTTTAGCCCGAACGGCTGATTGGATTTCCACAAAACTTAGCAAAATTGTTGGAACTAGTAGCCCGATGTGCCTTTGCTATGTCTCAAGATATGTGCTCCAGTGGATTTTGAGTAATTTAGGTTCAAACAAATATATATATCTATGGCCGCGCTCCGGTACGCGCACCGGGGAGCGCTCCGGGTGCGCTACGTGACTTGCGCGCGGAAAGCTGATTGGCTCTCGGGTGTCTGTAAACATTCCAAACAGTCCGGAGCGGCCGCCATCTTGTGTCTCGGTAGGATCGAGACACAAGAGGTGGCAAAAACAAAGGAGAAAATGAGCAAAAGGGGGCTCCCCCAGACCCCCTAGGTTTGATGTGGGGGCTTTTTTTTTTATTTGCGCGGGGGGGGCGCCTGGTACGTGCACCGCGGAACGTACCGGGAAGCGTTCCATGGGAATAAAGAATGATAGAGTTTTTAAAAATGTTTGCCTTTTTTTAAAATTGGAGATAGTTCTAAAAAGAACAGTTTTTTACTTCTTTTTGTTGTTTTATATTTTTTTATTGTTTTTTTAATTTTTTTTACTTTTTTTGGCTTTTCTGAACAGTTTTATATTTTTTTGTATTTTTCATAGGGAGAAACAAAAAACAGGGATTTGTAAACGGCTCAACTGGAGCAAAAAAAAAAAACAGGAAAAAATTAAGGCTTCTTTGTGCATTTGTGGTTATCACCAGCAAGCATGATGAGTGTAATGCTCTGCTCACCATAAGTAATTAATTTCCCACAATGTACACAAACAATTTTGTATCCGCCAAACTTTGGTTGTATACTTGAAATCAACTGACTTGCTTCTGGACCCGATGGAGTGGGTTCTTTGGTTGTTGAGGTTGTGCCAGATGATTGGGGTAGGTTTCTGCAGAGTTCTCTCACCTCTGCTGCAGAATAGTTAATAGGGTGCAAACGCTGCATGTGCCGAATCATTGTATGATTGCCAAAGGAATATTTTTTTGCAGGGTTCCCCCTGGACAGCACAGCACCACAGATGAGACAGGTCACCTTTGCAGCGTTTACTTTTTTGAAACCAGTTGGGATTTTATAAAACTCCCATATGAAGTGCTCCCTAGGTTTGTATGGTGGAGTGTCTTCAGGCAGGAACTGCCTTGTCCCTTCCTCCTCTTCCTCCTCCTCCTCCTCTTCTTCTTGACCACCAATGTGTTGTTCTGGTGGTCCTTGTGGTGGTGGTGGGGCAGATGCTCCAGCTGATAGTACTGTAGCCATATCTTTAAGAAAAAAGCAGGTCGTCCTCACTCAAAGAACAAAGTGAGAATGAGGAAAAAAGGTGGGGTCTTTCATCATTTGGAAAACAAAACTGTTCTGAACCAATGAAAAGTGTTATTTTCAAGTCAGATGATCCGGGCTTTCATCATTTGGAAACTAAAACTGATCTGAACCAATGAAAAGTGTTATTTTCAGGTCACATGACCCGACGCGCATACGGTACGCGCACCTGTGCGTGCCCCGCGGCGCTTATGTAGCACGTTCGTATGCGCGTGGGTGCTTCCAGGCACGCTTACGCCGTGCGTATCACGCGGACGCGGCTACGGGATACGTCACAATGATGTTTTCGCTCGCGGCAATAGCGCAAACGGGACGCTCACCGGTACGCGCACCGGGGCACGCGGCAAAATTGCGCTGACCAGGGCGCTCCCCGGTAGGCGCCACGGGAGCGCACCAGGAAAAAAATAAAAAAATAAAAAAATAATAATAAAATAGTATTATATAAATATACAATATAGGATTCATTATAAAACATATTATATTTCATAGGTTTGAGGCCCTATATATAGTTAGCATTTAAAAAACCTATGAAATTCACTGAAAAAACCATAGGTTCCACACAAGTTATAGATAGGAATTAGCATTTAAAAAACCTATGAAATTCACTGAAAAAACCATAGGTTTTACACCAGTTATAGTTAGGAATTAGCATTTAAAAAACCTATGACATTCACTGAAAAAAACATAGGTTTCACACCAGTTATCGTTAGGAATTAGCATTTATAAAACCTATTAAATTCACTGAAAAAACCATAGGTTTCACATGAGTGATGTCACTGATCATGTCATGAGTGATGTAATATGTGACGTCTTCAGCAGTGCATTGCAGGCGCGCAAGTTATAGTGAGTCCAACTAACTATAACGTGGAATTTCAATGGTTTTATGTCAGTAAAATTTCCAGCTAACTATAACTGGTGTGAAACCTATGGTTTTTTCAGTGAATATATATATATATATATATATATATATATATATATATATATATATATATATATATATATATATATATATATATATATATATATATACTTTCCTTCTAAAGCCCTTTCACATGTTTTTTTTCTTCTTTTCTTCTTATTACGTTTTTGCCGCAGGTGTATGCGGTTTAATATCTCGAGGAGATGATTACCACTGGTATAATTCTATCTCGGGATTTTTGATTAGCCTTTAAACAATTGAAGCTCTGCTTTTCTGAGTTTATGACACCATCAGGGCGCCATGATTGAATTACAGCTGTGCAATCAATCTTCAACCTATCCATTACCTCCTATATTTCGACAACAGGAGCAATTTAGAAGTGAGCGTGCTGCTGACACAGCAATATGGCCTGGTGGTTTTTCATCCCTAGCAGTTTCAATTGGCATCTGCTTGTATCTTGTTATTGAAAGATCAACGCGGATTCAATGTATTCTGTTTCACATTATCACTCCAGGATTTGTTATTGTCTCTCTTTCCCGTATTGTTGGCCACATTTGTTTGCTGAACGTGTCCTGGAAATAGTGCTGTGCTTTGACCATTACACAGCATGAATATTAGCTGGGTAGCTGAAATTCTGCAGCACTAGAGGAGCAAACTATACAGCAGGGTTGACTAAATTAGGTGGCAGAAAAAACAAATGATGTGATACCCTGCGGCACATTCTGTGGCAGCTTCATCTCACTATTGTGCCACTCAATTTGCAATGCAAAATGGATCCTGATGCAAATACAAAAGCTACTTAATAAAATGTGATTCAGTAAGAAATAATGATTTTGTTTTGCAGGGAAGAACAGGAGCAACATTGCATTACTTTCTGTCTTCCAATGCCCCAGGGTAAAATAGTTTGTGTAAACCATACCGTACTTCACTCAACAGAAAATAAGCCTATGTGTGCACTCTTCATATAATAAACTGTGTTTTTTATTCTGCTGTCCCAGTTTTGTTGGCATTCCCCAAATGTTTTGAAGAAAATATATTGTAATACAAGAATATTGTGTACAAAATATTTTCAGCTCAAAAATATCGAGGAGAATATAAAACTTAAGAATATCACTTTTTTAGGTATATAGTATTCTTTTTTAAATATAGTTGTATATAACATGGTTTTAGTTTATATAGTTGTATAAAATGTTACTTTTTAAATCAGAGTACTATATATCAATTATTACATTATTATTTGTTATTAATATTATAATTTCTTTTAGTATAGTTTGCAATTTATAATGTGAAATATGATTGTTATAATTTAATTAGTCATTATTAATTTAGTAGTGGGTTGTTGGGTGCTTAAAGGATTTGGTTGGGAAGCTATTTAAAATGAAAATCATTGATTTCTATTATTATAATGTATAGGTTAATAAATTAATAATGGATCATTAATTACATAAAATATTTAATGATTGGTATTTCATGCATTTTTTTTAATTGATGGTCAATTCGTTGATCTGTTCATTTAATCATAACCTTTGAAAAATTGTTTTCTATTTATTTTCTAGCTGAATATAAAAAAAATATTTTTATGGGAAAGCACTCCTACTATTCCAAGCAATTTGAGGGGCAAAAAAGTCCACTAGGTAACTTTTTCAGGTAGTAACTAAACTGTCCACACTCCCAAAAATAAATGCGAACGAAAATCCACAAGCTTTTTGTAATTCATTAGTTCAACTAGAGGAGCAAATTTCTGTCAATTTTGACAACATAACCAGATCAGGGGCGCTTGTTTCAGTTAATTCGCATTCCTCGAGTGCTCCTGTATTCACGGAATTTAGGCCAGTAGCTAATAGTGAGATAACAATTCCAGCAGGCCAAATCAGGCTCTCCCTACAACCCGCTTCCGCCCATGATGTCCAAACAGGCCCCTGAGATTCTTGGTCCAAGTTTAACTGTCATTTTAAACTCCATGTTCACAGAAGGCATCTATCCATCTATCTGGAAAGGGGCATCAACCTTACCTTTTTTTTAAAAAATCCAGCCTTGATTAAACCGAAACGAACAACTATAGGCCCATTTCACGTCTTTCACTGCCAGCCATGCTGGCGGAAAAAGTTATAAATGATCAATTAACATTCTACCTCCACGAGTATAACGTCATAAATGAGACCCAATTTGGTTTCAGAGTGGAACATAGCACTGAATTGGCCCTAATAAAAGCCACAGACGAAATTAGAGCAGTTCTAGATGCAGAAGGTGCTGCAACTTTTATTTTGTTCGGCCTGTCGGCAGGGTTAGTCGCAGTGATTATAATCTACGACTCTTTTGGTGTCACAGATAATGCTCTAGTACTGGTTTTCTTCTATCTGGTAGAACTCAATTGGTTGCCTTGGGTAGCTGCCAATCCCCTTCTTTTGTGCTACCCTGCTGGGTTCCACAGGGCTCTTTAATATTTACATGTCAGAACTAGCAGCATTAATAAGATCCTTCGGTTTGTAACTAACCGTCACATAGTCTTGTATGTTTTTAAAAACAGTATGCCGCTGGTCAAAAGATTTAGGGATTGCATTTCGGCAGTCAGCTTATGGATGAGCTTACACTGCCTCAAGCTGAACTCAGGAAAAACTGAGATAGTCCTCTTTGGCAACTTCTCCCCAAGCTGGTCACAGATCTGGTGGCCGGACAAATCGGGGGCAGCACCTATTACAGTTCCCAAGGCTAAGAACTTGGGTGAGACACTGAACTTCGATGCACAAGTCAATGCTGTCTCCTCATCTAGTTTCTTTTTACTTAAGGTAATTAAGAAAATCCTACCTTTTATTCCAGAAGATAGCAATAAAACTGTGGTAACATCGTTAGTTCTTGCCAAACTGGACTATTGGGATGGTTTCTACTTTGACATGCCCGAAAAGAAGCTATGTAAGCTTCAAACAATTCAGAATGCTGCTGCTAGGCTTCTGCTAGGGATTCCCAAGTTTCAATTGGTTGGCTAGAACCTTCAGAAGTTGCATTGGCTCCCATTCAGGAGTCACATTGTGTTTAAAGTCCTTTGCATAACTTACAGGGCACTTCACAGCACGAGCCCTCATTTCTTGAGGCTGTTATTGCACTGGTATGCCCCAAAATGAAGGAGCAAACTGATCCTTACTCCCAGATTCCACAAAGTCAATTGGGGTGGTAGGAATTTCACGGTGGGGAAAGCATCTGCGCATAAATGCAGTGCGCAATTACATACATCTGATGTGAATATCACAACAAAAATATAGCGCGTAAAAGCAGTGCGTAAATACAAACAAATTGTTATGCAAAAAATATAGTATGTGGTTAAAATACTGTATGTCAGAGCATTGAAAATATAATTGTTGTAATCATGAACCACTAGTCCCACAATGCACCTTAATAGACTAGTGGGATGAATAGTAAACATAGAAGACTGCTCACTTACCGTGAACAAAGCCTGTTTCGAGGCTGAAACGCGTTGGTCTGAGCTGGAGTAATAAACTCTTTTACGAGTAATTCAGAACTTTGTGTGCTGCATCTTTTGTGAGAAAATTGAATATTTTGGGCCTGGATCCGGCCCCTATGCAGAGCGCCCGGAGTCGAAGGATCACTTTGCAGAGAAATATATATATATATATATATATATATATATATATATATATATATATATATATATATATATATATATATATATATATATATATATATTACCTACTGGCGGTCGCCAGTAGGTAGTTATAGTTAGGATAATTTTCAATGTTAAATCTCAACATTCTATTTTGAATAACTTTGGCGCCGGTTGACGAATCTGCCTGAAATTTTCAGGAAAATGGTCTCATGGCGGTCCGGTCCTTCCCTGAAAGTTTGGGGGGGATTCGTCAAGCGGGGGCCGAGATAAAAGGGGGGTCCCAAAACGCGTTTTCCCCATGTTAATTTCCATAGGGCGGTCGATTTCACTTTTAGCCCGAACGGCTGAATGGATTTCCACCAAACTTGGCAAAATTGTAGGGACTGGTAGCCCGATGTGCCTTTGCTATGTCTCAAGATATGTGCTCCAGTGGATTTTAAGTAATTAAGGTTCAAAAAAATATATATATCTATAGCCGCGCTCCCGTGCGCGCACGGGAGTGCGCTCCAGGCGCGACACGCGACTTGCGCGCAGGAAGCTGATTGGATCTCAGTTGTCTGTAAACATTCTAAACAGTGCGGAGCGGCCGCCATCTTGTGTCTCGGTAAAATCGAGACAGAAGGGGTTTGAAAAAAAAAGGGGCAAATGACCATAAGGGGGAAGAGTAGACCCCCTCTGACCCCCTAGGTTTGATGTAGGGACTAAAATAGGGTCCTGCAGGGCATTAAAATTTTTTTTTCGTTTTGCGCGGGAATATGCGCTCTCCCGTGCGCGCACGGGAGAGCGCTCCAGGCGCGACGAGCGACTTGCGCGCAGGAAGCTGATTGGATCATAAGGGGGAAGAGTAGACCCCCTCTGACCCCCTAAATCCAGGACTATATTTATGAAGGCCTTGCGCTGTTAGTTTTGCGCTTCCTGTGCGTCAATTTTTGTGACGCACCAGCGGTGTAAAAAAATGCGCATTGTTATGCAATATTCAAAAAGTGACGCATCTATCTAGATGCGTCACTTTTTAAATATAGTGCAACGAGGTACATTTTATTACACTGCTGGTGTTATGCGTCACTTTTCTGTGCGCACTCCTTATGACGTTCCAGATGTGTCATATTTAATGTATGACGAATCATGTTGCAGATACAATATGGCGCAGAGTTTTAAAAAGTGACCCATGTACCTAGATGCGTCACTTTTTAAAAATAGCGTCAGGTATAATGTATGCAGAGGGGGTGTTCCCCCACAAAAAGCTTTGTAATAGCGACGCAGTGAAATGTTTGAGATTTCACTGCGTCACTTTTAGGATGCTGTTGCATCCTTTAAATATAGTGCAACGAGGCACATTTTATTACACTGTTGGTGTGATGCGTCACTTTTCTGTACACAGTCCTTATGACATTCCAGATGTGTCATATTTAATGTATGACGAATCATGTTGCAAGGAGTTACAGATACGTCAGTATTTCTGACATATGTGTAAACATAAAAGTGATGCGAGGCCGGCGCAAAATTTTGACGCAATAGCATCCAAAAAATGACGCAGGGAAATCTCATAGATTTCAGTACGTTGTTATTACCAAGCTTTTTGCGAGGGATTGCCCCCTCTGCATACATTATACCTGATGCAGATACAATATGGCGCAGAGTTTTAAAAAGTGACCCATGTACCTAGATGCGTCACTTTTTAAAAAATAGTGTCAGGTATAATGCATGCAGAGGGGGTGTTCCTTGCAAAAAGCTTGGTAATAATGACGCAGTGCGTCACTTTTAGGATGCAGTTGCGCCAAAATCTTGCGCCTGCTTCTCAGCAAACCTTTCACATGGTGCTTTTTCCATGTGAAAGGACACATTACTGGAGTTGCGTCACTTTTGTGACGCACTCCTGCAATGCGTTACTTTTGTGTTTAGAGATATGTCAGAAATACTGACATATCTGTAACTCCTTGCGAATTGATTAGTCATATATTAAATATGACATATGTGGAATGTCATAAGGAGTGCGTCCAGATAAGTGACGCATCGCTATTTTCACGTAGCGATGCGTCACTTTTCAGAAATGAGGCCTCCAGTTTATTCACTGTGTCATAAATTTCTTTTCTAACACTCACCTTCTTTCAGTCCTCCTACTTCACTTCCTTTCACCTCTCATACCTTTCTGTTCTTTCTTACTCATTCTCCTTTCAATTATCAATGCACTATATTTCACTTACTCTTCATTTTTTAAGATTATAGCTCTTTGATGAGAATTGGAGGTAGTTCTGAAAAGAACTTTTGGTTTTCTTCTTTTAACTGAAGAGGAACAAAAACAGGGAATAGAAACTGCTCAACAGGAGCAAAAAGAAAAGAAAAAAATTAGGGGTGGGAAGGGCAGTGATGGTTCTCTAATGCCCGAACCATGAGCAGGACACTTTGCTCCCCATAGGTGAGGAGTTGATTGCAGTATCTGCATCTGACGACCCCATGGTTGAATGCAGGTTGGATGTTTGCTACCTGCCCCTGAGATTGGTCTCTTCCAGAAGAAGTTGCTCCTCCTGTTGATGTAGAGGGAACCTCCTGTGCCAGAGCCCTGACACTTTCTCGGGCAAAATTCTGGGGGTGCCTGGTCTCCACATGGCGAATCATCGTGAAGTTGCCAAAAGAGTATTTTTTTAGGGGGTTACCCCGTGACAGGACCTTTTTGCAGATCCTGCACTCTACTTTTGGTGCATTCACCTTCTTCTGGCCTTCTGGAAACTTAAAAAATTTCCAAATGAAATGTCCCTTCACCTTTGGGGTAGGTGGCTCTTCATCAATGAAGTCATCTTCACTGCTGGATGATCTGGCAGCCATGATGAACCAAGAAAAAAGGAGCAGCAAAAAAGCAGGTCTTTCAGTCACAAAAGTGAAAGAAGAAGTGAAGGAAATGGGTGGGGATTTCATTCATTGTAAAAAAAAACTGTTAGCAACCAATGAAAAGTGTTATTTTAGGGTCACATGACCCGACGCGCTTACGCTGCGCGCTCGGGTGCACTTCCGGGTGCGTTTACGCTGCGCGATCGTAGGCGCTTCCGGGGCGCACACGTGGCGCGATCGTAGGCGCTTCCGGGGCGCACACGTGGCGCGATCGTAGGCGCTTTTGCGTGCGTTTAGGAGCCGCGCACGTAGGCGCTTCCGAGGGCACGTACGTTGTGCGCTGAAGTGACGTCATCAATCTTTAATAGAAATGCATAATCATTTTCAATATTAAAAAAAACAAATTTTATTTGTATGGTACGAAATGTTTTGCATTATTATTAACTTTTCATTCATATTTTTTTTTCACGAACGACAGTTGCGCTCTGGGTGCGCTTTCAGATGAGCTCTCGGAGAAGCTTACAGGAGAGCTTAGCTGAAAGCTTCCAGGAGCGCGCACCCAGAGCGCAAAAGAAAAAAATTATAAAAAAAATGAATACTTAAAAAAAACAGCAAATTGTAAAAAAAAAAAAGGTTAGAAACTCGATATACAAAGGAATTAGCATTAAAAAAACCTATGAAATTCACTGAAAAAACCATAGGTTTCACACCAGTTATAGTTAGGAATTAGCATTTAAAAAACCTATGAAATTCACTGAAAAAACCATAGGTTTCACACCAGTTATAGTTAGCTGGAAATTTTACTGATATAAAACCATTGAAATTCCCACGTTATAGTTAGTCGGACTCACTATAACTTGCGCGTACAATGCACTGCTGATGACATCACTCATGACATCACTGATGACACCATCCTTGTGACAGAGTGACAGACCTAATTTCAGTGTAATGTAACGCTTGAAACACATATTCAAAAATAGAAACAAACATTTTCTAAAAAATGGAGATACCCAAACCAGTAACAACAACCAATTCAGTAATTCCACCATCTATATACACATCCACTCATTCACCAACAGTTCTATATAGTCACTCATACATATACTCACTCATCATATGTAGTGATACACCTACACATCCTGTTACACATCAGCAATCATCCAAAAGTTACTCACACACATACTCACACATGCAAATAAACTATTAAACATCCATTTCTTTGCATATACATTTATACACACACTGCCACCTTACTTCTAAGGAAACTTACCCATACTTACTCTCTTAAACAATCACTTATAGAAACACATACTTATTTACACAGGAACTCCTACAATCTCTCACTATATATACTATACTCACTTATATACATCAATACTCACATATACTAGATTAAAACATATGTCGTTACTAATGAAGACACTAGTGAGACAGTCATTCACTCACTAACACACACATATATACACTCATCCACCCATACAGTCCTGCACATATGCTGTCTTCAAAACACATACAAACAGTGAGTCAGTCACCAACCCCATGCAGCCACTTATACACAAAGAGAAACACTGATACAAACATTTAAATATTTAAACAATACTCGCTAATATATGTATTCACTAAGATACACATAATATGCCAGTTACCCAACCAATTTTTTTTAAAAAAACATCCATTTACACACTTATTTAAACATTTATTCTTCCATCGACCTTTACAAATACATATATAAAACAAATTTATTTTTCAGAAAGACACACATTCACTGGATGGTCTCATCAGTGATGTCATGAGTGATGTCATCAGCAGTGCATTGTACGCGCAAGTTATAGTGAGTCCGACTAACTATAACGTGGGAATTTCAATGGTTTTATATCAGTAAAATTTCCAGCTAACTATAACTGGTGTGAAACCTATGGTTTTTTCAGTGAATTTATATATATGTATATATATATATATATATATTATTTTTTACACTGAAAAAAACACAGGTTTTAGTGATGTTATAGTTAGCTGGACATTTCACTCATACAAAACCAGAGAAATACGGCCGTTATAATTAGATATTTATTTTTTTCACTGAAAAAACCACAGGTTTTAGTGATGTTATAGTTAGCTGGACATTTCACTCATACAAAACCAAAGAAATACGGCTGTTATAATTAGTTCAGCTCACTATAACTCACGCCCCCGCAATGCACTGCTGATGAAGTCACATATTACATCATTCATGACATGGTCAGTGACATCACTGATGATATCACTGATGACATCTAAAAAAAAAGGGGTGTGGCCTCGGACCACCTTTTTGCCATCCAGCTCTGTGGTGCTTACTGCAGGTACCTGGTGGGCTAGTTGGCCCCCAGTGACCCTCAGTATTCAATGGGACTCAATTCCCCAAATTAGAAAGCGCTAAGGGGCGCGTTTGCAGAGTGGTGCATGGAGGGGACGGGGCCTCCAGGGAATGCCGGCTTTTGCTTTTTCATGGAAGGAGGAATGTGTGGTCCCTTCCCTTAAATTTTTTTGGGCCATGTGGCCCCCTTCCCTGGGCCACTATTGGCTCCTGGGACCCCATCCCCCGGGGCCTGGTCTTGTTTTCTTTGAAAAAAAAATGTATTACTCCAGGCAGGGGGGCTCGTGGCCCCTCTGGCCTTGTGTTTTTTGTCTTAAATAAATACTTTCCCAGTAGGGGTGCCGTGTGGTCCCCCTCTCCTGGGCCAAATATGGACCCGGGGAGTCCATCCTCTGGGGCCTGGCCAGCCTTGTTTTTTTTTAAATATTCATTTGGAGGGGGACGTGTGGACTCCCTCCTAAGGCCAATAATGGCCCGGGGACCACATCCCACAGGGCCGGCCTGCCATATATTAATGTTTTTTTTTTAAAAGGGGAGGGTTGCTGAATGGCCCCCTCCCTGGCCTCACCTGGCCTCAGTGACCCTATTATCCAGGGTCGGCCCTTAGTATTGGGGGCCGTGGGTTCCCCAGCAACAGACCCCCGTATTTGAATATTTAGTGGCCCAGGAAGGTGGTGGTCTCCAGGGCAGTAGGAGGGGGCAAGAGTCCCCCACACTTATTTTAATTTAAGCCCCGCGGAGGTGGCAGTACTCCCAACGGAGCTTCGGGGGGCAGGAGACCCCATGCATTCTTTTAGAAGCCCCGGGGAGGTGGCGGTCCCCGGGACCGTGGGGGCCCCCTGGGCACTAACTAATTAACTGCACATCGCGCCCAGTACCAGACCCACCCGGAGGCTTATACAAAACAAAGCGCAGGAGCCCACACTTTTTTTTCCCCTCGGACAAATTTGCACACCCAGCGGATTTCTTTTTTTTTTATTGCTTTTTTTGGTCTTTGGAGTCCCCTAGGGGGTCAGGTTGTTTCTACTCTGCCCCCTTTTCTTGTTTTTTATCTTTGTTTTACTGTTTTCTTGTGACTTGGTTACCGAGTCACAAGATGGCTGCCAACACTTCCTGGTTTGGAGTGTTGGCAGCCATTCAGAAGTCAGCTCGTGCTCAGGAGGAGTCACGACTTCTCCTTGGTGCTCAGATATATATATTTCCTGAATTTTCTGTAACTACTGTAACGGATTTACACACTTTTAAAAAAAAGGTTGCTTTCTGAACCAAGAGCTACATTTTTGCTAAATTTGGTGTAATTCCGTTTAGCAGTTCGGGCTGTAGCCTGCTCCGAAATGTCCTATGAAAATGAACATGGGGAAAACGGGTTTTGGGACCCTCCCTTTTTTCTTAGCCCCCGCCTGACGAATCACCCAAAAACTTTCAAGAAAGGAGCTGACTGCGCTGATTCATCAAACGGAGCCAAAGAAATTGGCAAAAAGAAAAACGCTTTTTGAATAGAAACAAGGTCCTAACTATAAGTACCTACTGGCAATCGCCAGTAGGTAATATATTTATATATATGAGTTTACACCTCCTCCACAAGAAAAGAGACGTGACCCAGAAGGGAGAAATTCAGGAGCACTTTAATGGACAAAAGTCTCGGGCAAATGCATTTCAGCAATTTCTGCCTTCCTCAGCGCCCCTCACCAGCTGCTCCTTGTGCTGCGAAAAGTCGTCCTGTCACGCTGTTGTTAACAATTGCCATGCTCCACCCCCAAGAAGTGATTCGGCCATCCTGTGTAGTCCCATGTAGTGGAACTACACTTCCCACAAAGCCTCAATGTTGTGCCTCATGGGAATTGGAAAGTGCTATGGGGTGATGAAGTTGGATTTGGATTCCGTGACAGGCGCAGCCCTTGAAGTCCATTGGGAGGTGAGGCCAGTGTACAGTTCAGTGCCCCCTCGAGTCCCCCTTCCATAGCCGCCGCAACCTCTCCGCCTGGTATCCATCGTGGGGGTTGGCGCAGGAATCCCGGTCACCCAAATAGAGGATATGAATATCCTCTGACCACTTCTGTCAGCCAAGCGTCCTGGTGGGTACTGGACTCTATTGCTACCGCAATCACACAAAGGGGTGCTCCACCGAGCTAGCCAGCAAGTCCAGACCACTTCAGCGGCGGGGGTACATGTAAAAATGCGCCCTGGCTTGGCGCAAAATGTCTGAGTTTACACCTCCTGCACAAGAAAAGAGACGTGACCCAGAAGGGAGAAATTCAGGAGCACTTTAATGGACAAAAGTCTCGGGCGAATGCATTTCAGCAATTTCTGTCTTCCTCAGCGCCCCTATCCAGCTGCTCCTTGTGCTGCGAAAAGTCATCCTGTCACGCTGTTGTTAACAATTGCCATGCTCCGCCCCCAAGATGTGATTCGAACCCACCTGCAAGACCAATCATTTCTGCGTGTGGCGGTATTCTGGAAAACACTTCAAAGTACATTGACTTTTTTCTGCAGGACCACATGAAAAGTTTGCCTACCTTTATCCAAGACATTGGCCACTTTCTAAGGAAGTTGGAATTGATACAGTGGAGGGAGGATTATTTGCTTATGACGCTAGACGTCACCTCCCTATACACCAGCATTAATCATCATGATGGCTTGAAAGCAGTGAAACATTTTTTGAACAATAGACCCCTTCACTGCCATGCCCACAATAACATGCTGGTGGCAATGATTGAAATGTGCCTATATAACAACTATTTCATGTTTGATAAATTGTGTTTTCAGCAGACGAGGGGGGGGGGGGGTGGGTTCCTGCTTCTCCCCCAGCTACGCATGTTTACACATGGGGCTGTGGGAGAAGCAGGTTCTCGGACTACAGTTTGTTGAAAACCTTAACGATAATATCATATGTATATATCGGTACATTGACGATTTGTTTCTGATTTGGAGGGGAGAGGTAGCTTCAGCAACTACATTTGTTGAGGAAATCAATGTAAATTGCCTAAATCTAAAATTTACCTCTCACATCAGAGAAACTTCAGTTAACTTCCTGGATGTAGAAGTATTCATTCATGAACAGACACTCCACACTAGATTGCATAGGAAGGCGACAGCTGGTAATACCTTGCTGCACGCCACCAGCAATCATCCACGACATTTAATTCGGAGTATCCCTATGGGGAGATGCTTCGGATTAAACGGATCTGTAGCAGGCAAGAAGATGTGATAAAAGCGCAATCTGCCTGTCTGGAACGTTTTCTAGCTAGAGGATACTCGGATAAAAACATTATGGGATCTATAAAGCATGCACAACTACTGCCTAGAGAAGAGGCCCTAGTTACCAAAGCGATGAAACAGCACAATGTGGAGGTTCCTGTTGATGAAACTATAAGACTTATCATGACATATAGCAAGCAACATCATGATATCAGGAAAATTATGACCAAACACTGGGATCTCATTAAAAATGACCCTGTGTTGAAAATGGGAATGACCATGTCTCCAACCATAACATTAAAAAAAGCTGGCTCCATGCAGACTAGCTTGACTAGTAGCAGCCCTGAAATCCTAGTGAAGACAGATTGGTTAAGTAGCAGGAAAGGGTTTGTCAAATGTTCTAATTGTAAAGCCTGTCAGAATGGAGTCAATAAGAAAACTTTTATCTCTCCTTTTTTCAAGAGAGAGATTTTCATCTCAAAGTTTCTAACCTGTAAAACTGAGTTTGCGATATATGTTCTTGAATGTCCCTGTGGACTCAGATATATTGGTAGCACAAGACTCCCAGTCCATAAGAGAGTGCTCCAACATTTAAGAGCTATTATACACTGTGACGAGAGTTACCCTGTTGCCAGGCACTTTAAAGAGTATCATAATCAAAATTCCAGCCTATTGAAATACTATGCAATAGATGCTGTTATGCCCCTAAGAAGAGGAGGCGACAGGGACGGTGCTCTTCGCAAACTTGAAACATATTACATCTTGAACTTAGATAGTAAGCATCCTAATGGATTGAATGCAGGGGAAGATCTTTATACATGTCTGTAATGGGAAACATTCATGGGCATTCAACTTATTGCTATCTATTGTTCTATGTATGATATTTGATTACAGGTTAATGATTTATTCTTTAATTTATGGTGCAAAAACTCTCAACTATAATGAACTTTAAAGTAGCTAACGGATATAACATTTTTAAGCTTTTTTATCAATTTATTCTTTTGAACTTGATTATAGCATGTATTGTTGTAAATGTTATTAATTCATGTTCTGCACTTTTGCACATATACACGGGTTGTATTTCATATTGTTTACATTGCACTGCTTTGCACATTGGAATATATTCTGACATTCACACATGATATAATACTATTTAAATGCATTCCATGTTGGGATTGTATTCTATACTGAAAGGCACTTAGGTCTTTGGATAGAAAACCTGTATTTTACAGTTAATATCCCTAAAAGGTTTTCCCTAGTATGACATCAATCTATAGATTAATTGTCAAAAGTCGCCATTATATTATAGCAGAAATATTTTGCACATTTTCAGGATGTCTTTTATATATGATATTTTAATATATTTATCGTATGTATTTATTTGGGAAATGTTTTTGTCTTATATTTTAAAACAGTACATTTATTGCTGCTTTGTCAAAAAATAGGTTTACAAACATATAACGCTGGTATAGTATGTTGTCTATATCAATGATGACGTATACTTTTCCTTTGTGCACTGCCACTTTAAATTTTGAACCATCACTCCTAAGCGCTGTCATGTGATCAAGGGTCGAGGAAGACCCGAAACGCGTCATGGCTATGGTGCGGGGGCGCTTTTGCACTAAATAAAATTTGCACCTGAAATTCCTGGGTCCGCTGTCGTTCTTCTGCATGTCGTAAGGCTGACTTCCTGAGTAATATATAATTATATATATATATATATATATACCATCTACCATCCTACATAAGGGATACCTCAGATTTTTTACGTAAAATTCAGGATATTTCTTGGGGGAGTGATCTGATCCTTATCACTATGGACGTCGCCTCCCTTTATACTTCCATTGGACATATTGACGGTGTCAAAGCAGTTGAACACTATCTAAATCACAGGCCAGCATGCTTTTCTTTACATAATGGGATCCTTGTTGACATGGTTAAAATGTGTTTAGAACACAATTATTTTTATTTCGATAGCACTATTTACCAACAGATAAGGGGAGTTGCGATGGGGGCCTGCTTTTCCCCCAGCTATGCTTGTTTGCATATGGGGTTGTGGGAAGAGCAGGTCCTCAAAAGGCAACATGAGGACATCTTGAACAATCATGTTCCCCTATGGCTAAGATATATAGATGACCTTTTCATTATTTGAAGGGGGTCGGAGGAACTAGCCATACAGTTTATCGAGAAATTGAATATTAACCATTTAAACCTTGAATTTACCGCTCACATGAGCAAGGAATCAGTTGTCTTCTTGGATACGGAGGTCTTTATATCTAATGGCGCTGTATCTACTAGACTTTATCGTACGCCCACTGTGGGAAATTCACTATTGCATGCATCTAGTCACCATCCCCAGCACTTGATCCACAGCATCCCCTATGGGGAGATGCTGAGGATTAAGCACATTTGCAACAGTCAGAATGAATGCAAACTTGCCCAGGAGGCTTGCAAAAAGAGATTCCTTTTGAGAGGTTACAAAGCATCAGTTATAGACAAGGCTATCTATAAAACCAGAGATCTTACTAGGGAACAGGCATTAACCCCAAAGGAAGTAACGCCAGTTAAGGTTGATCCACAGTCATTTAAGGTTAGGGTCATCCTGACTTTTAACAAACAACATGGTGCCATTAGAAAGATCTTTAAGCGACATTGGGGTTTACTCCTACGGGACCCAATAATTGGGGGAGACTTGACCCAGCACAATCGGTTGCCTCAACTGACCCTTAGAAAAGCTAGGTCCATGGGAGCTAGGTCCATGGGGAACTGTCTCGTCAGAAGTAACCCCGAGATTAAATCACCTTCTAATTGGTTATCAAAACAAAAGGGGTTCTTCAAATGCCTGATTTGCAAAGCATGTAAACATGCAAAAAATGTAAAAATTTATAACACCCCATTTTTACCTCGACCAGTAAAAATGAAAAAAAGAATTACCTGCAAAACAGAATATATTGTATATGTTTTAGAATGTCCATGTGCACTACGATATGTGGGCAGCACAAAACTGCCCGTGCACAGAAGAGTTCTTCAACATATACGTGCAATTGTCAACAAAGACCAAGCATATCCTGTTGCGAGGCATTTTGAGGTAGTTCATTACAGCGATCCGACCCTTCTAAGCTATTTTGCCATAGACTGTATACCACTGTCCCGTAGTGGGGGCAATCGGGAAAGTGCACTTCGCACACTCGAGACAAGTACATTTTAGAGCTAAATACTAAATCCCCTTTTGGACTGAACGCAACTGAGGATTTATATACATGTTTATGAATTACTTGTAATTAAATGTGATTGACGATGTTTAGCTCATATGAACTTGTTGACCGCTTAATACCTGTTCTCCATTTAGAAACTTTGATGAAACTGTGCACTAAAGGATTTTAACTTGATGATTTATTTTTGTTATTCACTTGGGTGTCACTTTAATTTAGGTTTAGTTTATGTTTTCTTTTATTTAGCAAATCCTCCCATTGCCTTTGGCTTATGGTGTTTTTTGCTAATAGTTCGGCCTTTGCCCTTTTCTTTAAACTATGCTTGGCCAGCTGTGCTTGCCCACTTGGGCACTATTGAGAAATCATGAAAGGATATGATGTATTCTAAATTTGTGAATAGCAGCAATGATACCAATATATTCAATAACATTGTAATCATGGTATAAAGTGAGTAACTGGGGAAAGGTTGGGGGATGCCCTCAATTACGGGCACCTCAGCCTTTGAGACCTCTCTGATATGCATGTATATAGATTTGAGGTCTTATATTTTATACTTCGCCCAGTTTTACCACTTTTATATTTCAAAGGCGGAATCAGTGTTTATTTATCAATTTTATAAATATTTCTATTTAAATATTTATAATTTTAAACACAGATATATATTTATGGTTTTATATCCATTTACCGTGGTTATTTATTACAAATATTACATTATTAACAAATGTTTGTTTATGCTGCTACATCTTTCTATACAGACAAAACCAAATGTAACTTTATGGTGCATTTATGCCGAGATTACATATGTATAGTCTTTCTTTCATTACAATCTTTGGCACGGCACAGCTGTTTGTAATTCAAGTAACACTAGCACTTTAAAAGGGCGTTTTACTGAACGTAACGTGTCATGTGATCAAGGCCCAGGTGGGACCGAAACGCATCATGGCGGCTTTGATACAGGGTGTTTGGAAATAAACTGGCACGAAGAACTTTGGGTCCGCGTGTTCATCTACTTGCATTGAAAAGTTTTTGGTGAAGTACGAAAATATATATATATATATATATATATCTCCACACATTGGTTCACCTTTCCCCGGCCAGCGAGTGCTCTTTGCGGGTGCGTTCACCTACGGCGGAACCACGCCATTCAAAATCGTCACACTGCTCCTTCGTTTAAAAAGGAAACGGGCGCACTCCCTTTGAGTTTTTCCACAATTCGTTTATTTCAAAACTTATTTGGCAAAAAATGAAAGCATTCGATCAACACGTTTCGATGCTCCCAGCATCTTGTTCACGATCAACTTCCTGCATTTTTTTCATCATGCAGGAAGTTGATCGTGAACAAGATGCTGGGAGCATCGAAACGCGTTGATCGAATGCTTTCATTTTTTGCCAAATAAGTTTTGAAATAAACGAATTTTGGAAAAACTCAAAGGGAGTGCGCCCGTTTCCTTTCTAAACGAAGGAGCAGTGTGACGATATATATATATATATATATATATATATATATATATATATATATATATATATATATATATATATATATGTATACACTCATAACTCTGCTATCCTGTCCCACAACCCTTTGGGGTACCAATCGATCCCTTCTCATGTTTTTATCATTATTTATTCTTAACTATTGACGTATAGATCAAACATCCCTGAAATCATCATCCAAATTACCAGGCTTGGTTGGCCGCCCCTGGACAAGATTTTCTTTCACCCACTTTGGAGCTTGATCATTATTCATGCCTGTCTCCCACTTGTCTAACAAAACAGATCCTTCTACACTGCTTACTTTCACTATTTCTATTTGCCAGATAGTCTTCATAAGCAATCAGCCACTACATTTTTATTTTGCCAGGTCCGATCCAATGAGTCATTTAGCAATACGATGAATAGTATTCTCCCTCCCCTTGGTAGAAAGTATATACACAAGGGGTTTGTGGTCTGTACATACTGCGAATGGTAATCCCATCAAAAGAAAACTGAAATGAGCAATTGCCCAAGCACATGCTAGGTCCTCAAGCTGAACTGTAAAATAGTTGCATTTGGCATCTTTTAATGGCCTGGAGGTAAAAAGCCACAATTTTCTCCTTGCCCTCCACAACTTGTGTCAAGGAAGCCCCAATCCCTTTTTCACTTGCATCGATGATTAGAACAGTTTTGCCTCTTGTGCCAATTTTTCTAAGGATGGAGCATCAATATTAGCGTTTTTAGTCGACTCAAAAGACTTTTGCCTCCATTGTACCAATTTTTTTTTTCTTTTTATTCTTTCCAATGTTCTCATGCTTTTCATATTTTATGCTTAACGTGTTTTCTCTTAGCCATTTCCTTTTTTCTCATTTTGTACCCAGATTTCTTTTATTATAATGCTTGCATTTGTATGATTGTATTATTCTGCTTAGATTCTTAAACTTGATATCACGTTGTACTTTGTTTTGACACCTGGTTTTCTCTCTTATTATTATCAATAAAATTTTCTTGAACTTAAAAGACTTTTGCCACTTCAAATCCTAATTGAAATGAATCCCCTTCTATAATAGACTTGTCAATGGTGCAGTGATATCCGCAAAGCTTTTTACAAACTTTGCTATGTATTCAAATAATCCTAAAAAGGATTTCAATTCCTCTTTGTTCTTGTGAAGTGGTGGATCTCTAACAGCCTTTACCAAAGCCAGTTTAGGCTAGATTCCATGTTTGGAAATCGTGTGACACAAATATTCTACAGATTCTGAGCCAATTTGACATTTGTCCCTCTTAATAGTTAAACCTTCTGCCTTGAGTGCTAATTAAAATAATCTTAATGTGCTATTGTGATAGCCTTCTGAAGCATCATAAAGAAGTATGTCATCATGGAGGCATAACACATTTTTAGCCCTTCCAAGATTTGCTGCATAACTCTTCGGCATACTGCAGCCTCCGACTCAAGGTAAAACCCTATTCTGCAATACCTAAAAGCTCCACAAGGCATTATAAACAAAGTTAGAGATTTACAATATGGGTGCAGCTCTATTTGGTGGTACGTGGAGGAGAGGTCCTTAACATTAAAATGTTTGGCTTCCCCAATTACACTGATTATCACATTTATTCTAGGAAGTGGGAATCTGTTCATCCAAATGTTGGCATTTAGGTTTCTTGAATCAATGCAAAGGCGCTAACCTCTCCTTCCAGATGTTTGGAGCACCACAATCAGAGCTAGCCATGGAACACTTTTAATTGGTTCTGTGATACCCTGTTTCACCAATTTATTTAACTCTTCCTGTAGCAGATCACGTATAAATGGGTTATTGGTCTAACTTTGTGTATCCCCAGTCATGCATTGTCTCTCAATTTTGTTTTATGCTGGCATTTTTTTAATGGCCTAACTCCTCAGTAAACAATTCAGGAAACTCATCACACAGATTCTTACTCCCTTTCCCTTCTTTAATTGCCAAGACAGATTCAACACTGTTAGGATCAAGCTTGATCCCCAAATCTTTCTGATGTGCCCAGCCGAATAAGCTGAACCCTTTTTTAGTTAAGTAAATCGTTCCCATAGTTGTGCGATCTGCGAATGATATTTGCATAGTTACCATTCCAATCAAAAGTATAGGGTCCTTATTTTATTTCCCCAGCTCAATGTCCACTTGTTGAATAACATAACTACTACCTTAAAAGTTTCTCTTGGAAAATATCATAATCAATTAGGGTATATGGAAAACATGAATCAGCATAAACTTTCAACTTTACGCCATCTAAGGATATATCACATGTAGGGTACTTCTCCTCCTTTCCTGCTACCTTACTCATAATATGAAACATGTATTTAATCGCAACTTTCTCCACTTCTTCATAATATGTAATTTTTCTTTTCTGCTTTTAAATTCTTGCACTATTTAGCATAATGCCACTCTTATTACATTTTCTGCATACAATTGAATGTGCATGACAACTAGGGTTATTGGCTAGGTGGTTGTAGTTCCCACAGCAATAACACTTCATTCTCTCCCTTTTTTCAACTGCTATTTTCTTTCTGAGTAGAGACTCATTGGGTTTCTTTCCATCTTCTGCCACTCCCATTTGTTCCTCATTACTGAATGATTCCTTACAACATGAACTGAATCTGAAATGCTGCTTTGCTTTGTTTCTATTAATGAACTCTGCTGTGTTCTCTAAGGTCCAGATTAACAGCTTTTCTTGGATTCGGGTTGTTTGTACACCAAACTAATTGGCCCCTAATTAGAGAATCACATAAAGGACCAAACTCGCACCACTACAATATAACTCGTCACTTTCTCATTTTCCCCTTGTACTCTGCAGAACAACTTGTGTCTTTCAAACACATTTCCCCTTTGACTGAAATGTTTATCCAATTTGTGAAATGTCCTCCGGTGTACATCATCCTCATCCTCATCCTTATCTCTTTCCCCTCATTCTCTGAATCTGCTAACTTTTCATACACTTTTCTTCCCTGAATACCTAAACTGTGCAATAAAATATGTTGTTTCCTTAAAGATGAGAATTTCTCCTTTCCTTTTGCAGCAAGATAAGATATGAACAATTTCTCGAACTCTTTCCACGGTACGATCGTCTCCACTACCTCATCTTAAAATGGTGGAGAATGAACCATGTTTGCTGTAATCATCTTAAGTACTAACTGTGAGAACATTGCAACTAGAGATTAAACATTTCCTAAAAGACTTATCAAACTGGGTTTGAATGAATAAATTATGCCTAAAATTTAAACATAAAATATTAACCAAGCATAAATTCAATTTCCCATTCCTGCTTTGTTTTATACATTACTTTACCACAAGCTTATCCTAAAATAATTATAAAGCTGATTTCAAATGTATGAATAATGCCCAAGACTTTGCTATAAAATATGACACAAATAATTGTATTTTTCCAGTCTTGCTTAATTTTCTACATTTCAGAAGCTTATGAGGAGATTGTTTTGAGGTAAAAGGCGGAGCTAAGCTCAACAACACTCCCACAGAGACTACCTCCCACAGAAAAACCTTCCCTCCCAGCTTCCTTCCTGTATTGGCAACTCCAATCCAGTTCAGTACTGTGGTTTCTTGTCAGCTGAGCCTGTCAATGTGTCAGGAAAGTGCTCCTGACAATTTGCAAAAGTGTTCCTTGCTTCAACAGGCTTTCTTCTGTGATGAGATCCACACTGCGTTGGTGTGTGCCTGTCTGTATTACAGACTTTCTAATACGGCAGCTGTGCCTGTCAGTGTGCACAGCAACATGAGCAACAGTGCCGTCAAATCCTCTCGGACATGCCCCACAGTAATAGTGGTGGGCTGTGACTGTCAGCATGAGAGACTTCACACTACACAAGCTGTACCTGTTAGTACAATTACAAGGAGGTCTTCACGAAGAGGAATTCCTCACGCTGTGACTGTATGTCTTACGACTCAAAGACCGTTCACCTCAGCTGCCTTGTGCCTACGCAGCAGCTTCAAGGGAAGCCGATCACACTGCCTTAGGCAGCCCAGGAACAGCTTGTGTGTGGCATGACTTCAACCCTTCCCACTATTTACTTCCTTCTTGAGGCACCACAAAACATGGTGAAGAAAGTACAAACGGGCCTTAGACATGACAAAGTCTGCCTCTGCTGCTGGTCCAGGAGGTAGGTGGAAGTTGGTTTAGAAGGTTTTCTATAATATGCTCAGACGATTGTTGATTATTTGCCTCTTGGTGGCTTCCTCTAAATAAACAGGGGAAGAGACTGTCACTGCTGTCCCCTACGCAGCAGATTGTTGTCAATATTACAAAGCAGAAACGCTCTAATGCTTGCCAAAGTGCAACTTTACTGACAGATAAGACGACAGCCACTCAGTCACATCAGCTGTTCAGACATCATCTCCATACAACGCCTTAACTGTCATTCCAGCTGTCAATGATATGTTGGCAGGTACCAACTAATGGGAAGGGCAGGGGAGCAGAGGGAACGGTGAAACGGATACACACAGGGAACAAAACTTATCATAACAATTAAATACTCTGTGATAACATCACAACAATGTTGTTTTCCCCTCCTCTCAGCAATGGGCCTGATGATCTTCTCAGCCAGGAATGTAGTGGAGTTCATGGCTCTCATACATCATGAACCCTTTTTGAAGATTTTCAGAGCAAGCTGCATATTATAGATCTTAAGGTTCACTTTACGCATGTTTTTTGTATATTTTATGGTCCCTTGATAAAGACCTTCGTTGCAACTTCAAGACATTGGGTCTCATCGGTGATCTTGAAAGAATGGGAGCTAGTGTAGTCACCTGTCTTAAGTTCGTCCTGCTGTTTCCTTCATCCCAGTGGATTGTAGAGTCCTGGTCAGTGCAAAGACAGAATCTCGAGTTTTAAATGTCGACATACAAAAATATAAAGTTGGAAATATTGTGATACAGAAATATCGACAGCAAGAGTTTTGGTGATCAAGAATATCGATTTGCAGGTAGAAATATCATTTTTGGAAATATCGAAGTTAATAATACATTTGCAAAAATATAGTTGTTTAAAATATTGATGTTTTAATTAGTGTTATGTATTTTAATATGTATTTTGAAAGTTTGTAATCTTTTTTTGTATAAGAATTGCTTTTGGTTTTTAATATATGTGTTAACATTTTAGTAGTTAATTTTATTTTAATGAAATTTTACGTTTTTTATTTCTATAGTGGGCTGTGAGTTTATAAGGGAATAGGGTGGGGAGTAATTTAATTATAATAATTTTTTTATGTATTAGTATTTATTTAATTTAGATTTCATAGTGTTAATTATGGGAATTAATGTATTATTAATTAATTATTAATTGGTTGTTAATTATTATTAATTAATTAATTGGTAATTATGTTAATTGTGTCTTTTATTTAGGAGTGGGTTGTAGGTTTATAGGGGAATGGAGTGGGAAGTAATGTAATTATAATACATGTATTAATATTTATTTTTTATGTAGTAATATTTATTTAATTGATATATTATAGTGTTATTGTCTGTATTAATTTAGCATTACTTTTTATTTATTCAGAGGTTGTTAAATATTATTAAATAATTGGTAATAAAATATGTTAATTATTTCATTTGTTATGGGGTGGTGGGGTTTATAGGGGAATAGGGTGGGAAGTAATATATTTATAATTAATTAACAGTTGTTTGTTAATTAATGCTAGTTAATTCAAATTTAAATATGGCAATTGTGTAATTAATTGTAAGTTGGGGGTTTATATTGGTAAAGGGTGGGAAGTAAATTCTTTGAAATTAATTAATAGGTTGTTGTTAATT
The DNA here is from genome assembly GCF_964263255.1 of Lissotriton vulgaris. Taxonomy (NCBI): domain Eukaryota; kingdom Metazoa; phylum Chordata; class Amphibia; order Caudata; family Salamandridae; genus Lissotriton; species Lissotriton vulgaris. The sequence goes on from NC_141693.1 coordinate 1,373,486,694, forward strand.
GATATTCATTTATTAATGTAAAATTAGTTATGGAAATTGGGTAATGATTTTCAGGTGTGGATTGTAGTATTTATTGAGGTACAGGGTGAAAAGTAATTTATGCTTAATTAATTATTAATTAGTTGTTTATCAATATTAATTAATAAATTGATAAATATTCATGGTAATTTGGTTATTTTTTTGTGTGTGGGTGTTGGTTTTATAGGGGTAATGTTTGGGGAGTAAATTAAGGTAAGACGCTGCTAGGGTCACTGCTACCACCGGTCTCCCACAGGGCAGAAACCAAAGGCGCTGCTAGGGTCGCTGCCACTGCTGGACACAGCCTGCATTCAGGGGACTACAGCCCCCAGCCATCACCGCGGCGCCAGGAGGCGCACAAAGTCGCGGCCGGACACCCGCAGTGCGGGATGCGAACAGGCGCGCCTGGACCAAGCCCAGGTCCATCTGCGCCCGTCTGCGGCCGCACGAGGCTGGGCTGGCCCTACCCTCTTAACTAGCCGCTTGAGTGAGAGGTACCCCAGGGAAAATATTTGCTCAGCCGATATACAAAGGATTTGGGGCCCCCAAGAGCCATGTAAGAGGAAGTCTTGATTGTTGGTAAGCAGCTCAGAGAGCATTTGTTGACCATACTTCTTTCTCTTTGAACTTGTGCTTTCCCAAGAGCTTAATGGTTACTTCTTACTGGACCAGAGAAACGCCACTTTAGGAATATGGCCAAGAGGAAAGCAACGACCGTGGACCCTCTTTCTATTAATAAAAGGGCAACTATTGACTCTTACCTTGCCAAAGTGGTGTGGGCAATCACACAGGAGATTGATAAAGCAGAGAGGAGATTGTTCATGGGCCCTACAGGCTTATTAGTGCCCATATTAGCTCCGGGGATATGGCAGGAGCAACTGACACTGGACCCCAGGCAAATGGGATAGTCAGTACACTGCCTGTAGAGTCTGGGGCACAAAAGAGAGGGAAAACCATCATAAGTTTTCCATCTCCAGTTATGAAACTGGGTTTGAGGAAAGAGGCATCAAGAAATCACATAAAACCAAGAAAAAATGTGAGCCAGTAAGGAAAACGGAGGCTCCAAAATCCCTGTTTAGCCGGACCGATCCAGAGGAATTTTGGAACTCAATGAGGGGCACAATCATTAACTTGATGACGGGTCTATTCTTGAAGCTCTGGGACTAGATGGAAAAAGAGCTTTCCGACTCTGGGGAGACACTGGGAAAAGTGCAGAACATGCTGGAAACGTTGGCTAAAGCTCCAGAGACGGTGTGTTCTAGTTCATGAGGGCAGTGTGATTCAGGCTTCTTCCCACCAAACCTGATCTCAAGTAGGCCTCATGGGGCAGGACGCAAAAAGGCCAGGGGGATCAGGGGATTGAGACGAGTTACAGGCCTAATCCCAGTTTACAGGGAGAGGAGGGAGGTGGCAGGGTTCGGAAAGACGGACATTTTCCATCTTACTCGCATGCAAAGGGAGGGTCAAACACTAATAATATGTATAGCGCAGGATTGCCCATGATCAATCTCCCCCCGGCCGGCCAGCACCATAGTGCTGGTGGGGGTGCAGAGTTTGGGAGTGGGGTCGGAAGAGTCCACAATCAACCTTATTAATAAAGTGGCTGACTTGCTTGGGAAATATAGTTGGTATGACATAGTGGATCATCCTCACATCCTGATGGCAAGAAGGATTGCCTGGATAGGGAAATCAAGAAAGACCTTTAAAGGTGATGCAGTGATCGTTAGCTTCAGATTCCCAGAACTAGCCCGTAATATCTTGAGACACTCGGCTGAGTTCCCCTTTTATGCTTCTGACATCAAAACCTTACCATTATGTTTCTTCTATAGACCAGCCCCCAACACCAGAGGAGTCAGTAATGGGAGTAATAGGAGTCTGAAAGAGGGAGGAGTGTCCACCGAAGAGAGGGTGAGTGTGCGCATAAACTTTTATGAGCCGCTATCGAATCTCAACCATCTAGACTGAGAGAGGGTTGTAAACAGCCTAGCTCAGCCAGTGGTTACTACCTCCCAAACTTAGCTAGCTATCTCCGCAGGGGAAAGGAAAAGAGAGAGTGAATACCTCACCGCAAGTCGTTACTGTTAGAATGACCAAAGAGGACTCAAAGGTGATTAGATAATATTGGTTGGGCTATCTATTTCCCAAGGAGGGAGGGAGATTAATTTGATCTCCTGGAATGTGGCAGGGCTGGGTGCAAAATTAGAGGGCAAAAATTGGATCCATACTATATCCAAATATAAGATCATTTATTTACAAGAGACCTGGGTGGTGGAATATATATATTTTATGGAGGGATATAAGTCGTTCTTCCTCCCAGAGGAAGGCTGAGACAGGGGCGGAGCTAAGGGTGAATTAATAATATGCATTGCCCAGGAGCTGTGTGGGTCAGTGTCTCAATTAAACTGGAATTCAACAGTGTTGCTAGGAATAAAACTGGAAGTAGGCAGAATTAAAAGACTTACGATAATTAATTTTTATAATGCTAAAAATAAGAACACAAGTGCTTCAAGCGGGAAGGAGTTAGCGGGCTCCTAGACCAATTGCAGGGAAACAACCTCTCACTAGGCTATCTGATTGTGCTGGGGGGTTTTAATTGTCATCTATGTCCAAAGATTGGGCAAAACCCTAGGATTATCTCTGCATGGAGGAAAGCAGATGAATGGCATATGGAACACTCAGGCGAGGGTCAGGAATTAAACGCTCTTCTAAATAATTACGATCTGGTGCAATGTTGAGAAATACTATTATTTCTCCTTGTTTTTGCTTTATCTATGTGAGCTGCATTCGGCAGTACACATAGAAAGAGCAACACGCCATTAATGGTTATTTTTGTGCATGAAGGGTGGCCCTTCATGCTCAAAAACAATCATTAAATAATGGCGATTTGCTACTTCTATGTGTGCTGTAGAATACAGCACACATAGAAGTACCAAATTGCCATTATTGGTTGTTTAAGGGACACGTTCCTGCAAATAAACAATCATTGATGTCTTTGTTGGCGCTAGGCAGCTATTTTTAGCGACAGCGCTAGGGAAAATACAGGGGTGTGCCGTAGTCTTGTAAATATAGTAGATCCCTGTGTTTTCAAAATGGCGCAGTGCAGCGCTGCAAAATCTACTGCAGCGCCGTGCCATTTCCTTGTAGCTATTCCCCAAAGTGTGCATGTGTGTGCACACGCAAGAGAGGAAGAAAGAGAGAGAGAGAAAGGCTGAGAATAGTTGCTTTGACTATGTGATACCGGTGTGCCATGGCATATGATGGGAATAAGTTAGAAACTCCTTCCATGAGGTAATATCATTCATAGGAAGGGGATACCAAGGCAATGACAGACATTTAAATGCAATTCGTATTATATGAAAGCATTCATTTCGTATGAACAAGATTACTGGCAAATTATGGCAATCTCTAGGTCATGATGGTAATCCCAGGCTTAAAATGGCTATCCTTTGCGTGAGATGGTGATGCCTTTTGCAATACGTGCCCTTTCATGATAATTCGCTATTCATTGGATTGTGAAATTGGATCTGAGCAAATAAATGTCTTTCTGATACATAGTGGCTATACATTGGGCCAATATTTCATGAAATTATGGTTGAAATTGGGCCGATGGATGCATTTTGTCCTATCAGGTCGTGCATGAGAATGAGGAATGCGAACCTGTACATGTATACCTTGGTGCTCCATGGGTCAATGAGGGTTTGCATTGGGAGCTGAGGCGACACCTGCCCATCTGTGGTACTAGTACCTAAGAGCATATTTATGGGTATTAATTAAAAAAAAATCTTTAGGAGATATAATAGCATTTTGCAAGAAAATATCAGGTTGATGTTTGGGGAAAACCTAGGTGCATTTTGAGAAAATGAGGTAGAAATAAACATCTGTTAAGCAGCTAATATCGGTATTTAGGAATAACATTAAGGCATATAAAAAGAACAAGCAGAAGTTTAGTATAATAATTGGTAGGTATTTTGAAAACTGCAAGAGGGTATTTTGAAACAAAAGTTTAAAAAATGCAAGCTGTTGTTTTAGGACAGGATTATTTTCTGCACTAATAATGAAAATGTAGATTGTCAGAAATATGTGATTTTCATAACATGACAAATTGATGTTCAGTGCAAAAGAGTGTATTTAATTTAAATGAAAAGCTCACATTTGGGAGCAAATTTAGTGTACTCAAAAAATGATAAGCAGGTGTTTAAGGTCAACATGAGTTTGCTGAAATGATGATCTTGATTTTTAGGATACAATCAGTCTGTTTCCAAAATATTTCAAGCTGATATTTGAGTGATCATTCAGGCTGATTTGAGACCACTTATGCTGATTGCATGGTGTTTCCATGGAGTTTGGGGGCACTTCCCTGCTGATTCATGATCCTTGTCGAGGCGTTTCATTTCCGATGTTAATAGCTTTTTATGACCTCATTATCTCTAGTTAGAATTCTACTGCTTAAAATTCCGTTCTGTAAGGTCAGTGTGGCTTATGATCTGTGTCTGCTGTTTGATCATATAGGCTATAGCTCCTTGGGGGGATTGTCCTGCTCCTGAAGCGCAAGAATATTTCAGTTCGCCCCCTCGGAACTGACCGTAAAACCTTTGGCTTTTTATCTGATGTACTTGGGCATTGTGTCTAAAATGCTTCATTTGGTCTAGTCTTTGACATTATTTTCTTGAATGCACCCTCAAAACCTCTGGGGGTAAAGGAAATGTATGGATTTAGTGAACCATGTGTACTTTCTGGCAGGTATTTACGTCTGGCCACTGCAAGCTGCCACTGCAGGAAAGTCTTACGAGGATTTGTGTATGTCACCTTCACTTGTCTGGGGGAGCTCTCACCTCAGTGGCATACCAACATTTCTTTGAGATAAATGGGCTCGAGGAAGAGGTATGATGTTAATTCTTTTACTCACCAGTTTTAAAGAGGACAGCTGAAATCAGCGACCTCTCCTCCAGGTGTTCTTGTTTTGGATTACACAGGATCCTCCCCACAGTTATCAGTCGAAGAGAGAGAAGCAGAGCACCATGTCAGTTTCTCCAAACTTTTCCAATGTTTGACTTTTTCTCTCCTCATTAGAGCTGTGCCTTAGACTATACCCTAAAGCAGGATGAAAGGCCCGTGTGCACCACCTTCTTTAAACATCAAGCCTTCTCCTTCCAGCAGATGAGCATGAGCCCTGGAGTATCCACCACAGCGATCACTACACACTAACCCCGCATTGCAAAGCCAATCATCCAATCGCAAGCCATGGCCAGCTGGCACACCCCCTATCCATTGCTCAATTTGAGATTCCTTAAATGCAAGTAATCGCAATTTAGCGAATTCCTAATTAGCGATTTTTACATTTTGGATGATGCATCCCAAATGCAAAAATACCTGTCGCAAAGGGGCAGATTCTGAGAATCTGCCCCTTTGCGAGCGGATTTTACCTTGATGCATCTGGGCCATGGTTTGCAACTTGAAAGTCTGAAAAGAGTCCAAACTGCCAGGCGGGGTAAACATATAGACAATCGGGCCCGCCGGCAGACCCTGCCGAAACGATGCAGCTGCTGTCATATAATTTTTAAAATGACTATTTAGGCAGACCAGACCATTGTTCACCAGCCAGTGGCTCTAAACCTTAGCCTACCGCTTGATAGAGTAGGGAGGAAACAAGACTAGGGGAATATTTCACCAGTCCAAGACACCTTCCATCTGTTTGCCCACCTGGCCGGGATGCATGTGAGAGAGCGCAATTTGAATAAAACATATATCCGAGCCATATTTACAAGCTTATCGTATAATGTAGGAATGAAACGTATATCGTAACGTGAAGTTAACACTTATAGCATATAATTAACTGATGTAATCAAGGTAATATAGGAAATGTAACTGTATTTACTCTTGAACATGTATTAGATTTAGAAGGCCCGTATACGTAGTGGGCTAATGTAGAAATGTGTAGAAATGCTTAGGAACTGAAGAACGTGCCAAGTAGAATTCATGTACGTGTGTAACTTTAAAAGGAGAAACGGCGAGAAATGTAACATGAAGAGATGTGCAGAGAAAATACATAATGATATAACGAACAAGAATATAACTTTGTATCTATGTAATTTATATTCTATGTACAATGTATTCACTTATACGTAAAGGATTTGCTAAATGCGATTATATATAAATGTGTGTTAAAGGTTATACTGTGTAGAAAGCTTCTTGTAAGAATGTTAGAAGGGTTTAGGTCATGTGTGATTTTAACCTAACTGACCAAGGGTTCGCAGGAGTGTAGTCCGCTGTTTGTAATTTAGTGGGCTCACAGGAGTCGTGAATAGCCTTGATGTGAACGTGCGAGCCAAGGAGTCTAGTTCTTGTTAGATTTAAGGTGACAATGTCGGACGAAGTTTATGGCCTAAACGTGACAAGAGACGCTTGGAAGTTGAGGCTTGTTTTGAAAGGACCATTCACAGGACCAAGAAAGGTTATATACATAGTCGTAAAGTTTAAAGTTCTGCTGAGGTTATAGACTTTTGATCCGAAAGTGTCAAATGAAGTCACCAGCAAGAAGACGAAGATGGCGCCTAAGGAGAAGGGTCAACTTAACGGACGACGGAAGGAGATGAAGACATGGAAAAGAGCAAAGAATGACCTCACGGGGAAAGTCCGTGGTGGGCGTCGAAGGGGCGTTCCACCCACACTGTGATTGTGTATTTTAGGGACAGCACCCCGGGGATAAGATAGCGAACAGCTCCGAGCAGAGACCATCATAGAGAGCTCAGAGAAGATAGCGAAGGGCGGAAGGCGAAGGCGAAGAGTAGATGACAAGAGCAGATGCGCTGAGAGAGATTAGAACGCAAGAGAGCAGTAGGCCGAGGACCCTTAGAGAGCGGATGGGTAGGCAGAGAGGGTACTGCTTCTCGATATAATTTACCTTTAGAGGCTAAGAGAGTTTGAACTTCTTTGGGAGTCAAACTGCTGACACCTTTTCTAGGTTAGGAACTTGCGAAGTAGGGATGTCACGTAGTATAGAGTAGGGACAGTTAACTTGATTAATTTTTCTCTTTCTGTAGATGACGCAAAGGAAACACTTCATATCGATGCTTTAATTTGCTGATTCTTGAACTGATTTTAATTGGATTCGTTTATAGACTGAGGTTCTTTCAGGGAATATATGTTCCTTCTAGTTCCTGTATAAATTGTTGAATTTGATCCTGAGAGGATTGTATTTGCAACTTTTCTTAATTTTATATTAAAACTTTTAAACTTTATCAGTTGTAAGTGGTTCTTCAGAGTGGCGTCAGTTTATGGGGTTTATCTAACCTATGCGGGGTTTGTCTTTTACTCAATGACAGATAACAAGCGATCCAAAATTGACGAATGAGATAAGTTATTAAATTGATCAAATTGATATTAAAATCTCATTCCCCGCACATGCGAGTATTAAAATCCCCAGCTCTCATTAAATTTGCTTCTGGGAAATTCCCTAAAAATCGACCAAAAGGTTCTTTCAGTCCCCTTGTGTATTTCATCGGTCAGTATCCTCTGAACAGAGAATCAGAAAGCAATCTGAACCAGCCTAAAGGGGGTGGCTTGCAATGATAAAAATACTTTAATTTAAAAAAACACAGTTCCGGGAAAAGTGACGCATCTCATAGTTTAGGATGACTGAAAGGACTAATAAAAAACAGAAAAGATGCCAATAAATGTGCGAAAGAGAGCTTAAATATATGGCAACTGCATGTGGGTGAGTGATTGGTGGTTAGATGTTAGTACACAAATATTTAATTAGAAAGGATGTATTTATCTTCAACTGAACTTTTGAAAGCACCCTGGAAATGAAGACGCAGATTTGTTATAGCACCATATAGCTTTCAGTGAATTAAATGTCAGCAGAATGGTACGGGTGACTGGTGTTAAAACAAATGATTCGATTATACGGCAGTGCTGTAGGAGTTGCACAATAAATCAAATGTGCTGAGATGTGTTTGTGATGGTGGCTTTACAAACACAGACAATTTTAAAGTGCCCTTGCTGGAAACCTCTGAACTGAGAGGCACCACAGCCAGGTCTGACGGCTGAGAGGCAGAGTGCCCCCACGCTCGGAATCTGTGGTTGACCCCATGCTGGATACAGCAAGTAACATTGAGTTGGGTAATAATAAACAACTGATGTGTGTCAGTAGTGCAAAAAGACCTCCTACGCGGTGAATATTTTGCTCTCCAAATAATACCCTGCATTTGTTGGAAAAGGCAACTAGGGCTGGGAGAATGTATGGCTTTGCAATCCACAGGATGGCAGGTGAGAATCCAGAGAAAAATTGTGTTTTCTGCTTGATTCACATCTGACTCCCTCCATTGAAAAAGCAGAGGAAGATGTTGGCCCGTTGTGACCGGGGAGTGTGTAAGGATAGGGGGATGCTGGGAGCTCTTTACAATTGTGATCTTGTATACTTTAATTACCATCGCCTGGTGGGGGAGTGGGAAGACAGGGAATTAGTCATTAAGGGCCAGATATAAAGTCTGGAGGACTGTGCTCCATCTCATCTGTCATGGTGGCAGAGAACATTTTGTCTACCAACCTGACTGACTACCATCCGCCATATTTAGAGTTCACTACTGGCCCAGCAAAAATAGTTTGTTTTTCAAAAATCTTTGTAAAGGTTTGGTGGACGGCTGCCAAATCTGATGGCAGCCATGCACCAAACCTTTACAAAGAGTTTTGAAAAACAAGCCATTGCCCCTTGGCGTAGGGATATTGATATAGCTTTTTCTGTCCCTCACCACCAGGTTTTATCTGTCAGTGAGAAAAAGGGCATCACACCTTGCAACAGAATACCCTAAATCTGGCCCTGGTCAAGAAACCTAATGCGCTTTCATTAATATTTGTCTCATTTGGGACTGGAAACAGGCATGGGGTAAGTTATTTTGTATTCGTTTGTTGTATCACTAGTCAGGTACATGAAACTTTGCATAAAATATAAAATTTGCCTGTAGAGTTAATAATAATAACCAGGAATTTGCTTCATACGTGAACTATAAATAAGGTCAGTCCTCCTCCTTTTTTAGAGCAAATGTGTTGCTCATCCTTGAAGGCAACGTTTAACTGCTGTTAAATGCATCACCAGTAAGTGGGAGAGAGCAATGTGAGGTTTACAACAAATTGCCCATTCACCCAGAACAGCAAATAGTCTTGTAGTGGGCCAGGTGAGGTTCTTTTCAGTATTATGCAATAACATCTCACTCCTGCTTCACTGTCCTATAAAGGGTACTATTTAGCTTTGCAAGCTTCTGATTACAGAATTGTGTTCTGCCCAGTTTAAGAGTCACCGTTCTGTTGCAATCAGTTATGGTGTAGTATTAGGTAATGTTGCTTGGTCCCTTACGTCATGCATAAGAGACATGTAGTGCATATTGTGGGCACAGGGAACTCCTAAAAGTGTACATCCCAAATTGTTACCCCAAGAGCATGGTCACGAGTGCCACCTTTCAGCATGTCAAAAATACAGTCGCTTAAGTAAGGACAATTCTTGAGCAGAATTATTAATTATGAGGCAATACAGAACAAAGTGCAAAATCAGAATAAGTCCCAAGTGAGCAAGCAGCAAAATCAATAGGAAAATGGACATCATTCCTTGTAGCATAGGAAACGATTCTGACTTACCCCCAAAATAAATGGTTTACAATGAGTTTTCTTGCATCGAAAATCATCAATTTCTGTAAAATCATCAATGTGTGCGCAATGAATGATACTGTCAGCGTCTCAGAGCACAGTACCATAAAACGGCAGATAAACATTATCCCACTACATGAATATTGATCCTGCCCGCCCTATGGTGATGTCATCCAGAGATGGCAGGACAAACTAGTTACATGAACAACAGCACAATATTGTGAATGAATGCAGTGCAGTGAGCTCGTGGCAGGGCCTTGGAAAATGCAACATTACTGTGTCCGTGTTAGCAAAGTTTCTTCAAGAACAGCAAGAACAATATCAATGGAAGTAAACTGCTTGATTTTGTAATGCGGAAATGATGAACAGTGAATATGCAGGCGTAAACATTAATTTTGATGGTATTGAGGCCTAAGTTGAGGTTTAGTTTTAGTTATCCCAGTAAATATAGCAAATATAAACCACATTCTGCGCATTGATAATAATGCACAAAAATATGCACAAAAACTAACAAAACATTGGGCATACAGTGCCAAATGCATCAAAGGGTTTTGCCCATTCTGTGAAAATGGGAAAATGTGTTGATGCATATGGCCCACTGATACATAAATCATTTGGCACTAGCATAATTCAGCAACAACGACTAGTGCTCCAATGAAGGGCGAAACAAACATTATGGAGCCCTCACTAGGTAGTGGAAAATCACAAGAAAATACCCCAATACTTGGCCTTTTGTTAAGAGACATGAAGTGAGCTAATGGCAAAATGCCAGTTTACCTAGAGTGCTGAATATCCTTGCATCATTCCAAGTTGTAAGGCATTGGCACTGCCAAGAGGAAATAGTGCTGTGAAGAGCTGCACAGCCTCACCACTTGTAGCACTGCACAATTTTGATATAAGCTACAGGGAGGTATCCAAAGTACAAGTCTGCTCAGGACAACAAGAGTGTGGGTGCCATGTTTGAAGCGATCTAAACCGATCCCTGCTATGAGCTATTTGACTACAATGTAAGGCCAACCTTGACCCCCAAAATAGATAAAGTACTAATGATGCAGCGCTACTCTAGAAATAATTTCTAAAACCCTATCACCTTTCTCTGACGTACCAAATCATACATCTACTCATCAGTGGGGCCCATAACACTCTGAGTTACTCGCAAGACACTTTCATCCTACTTCATGGATCAGTGAAATTCAAAGGAGTGTTGCTGTATCATAGTGGAGTATCTATACTAAAACTAAATATTTAAACTATTTACACCTGCAGTTTAAATGAGTTCACCATGGTTTTTATTAACAACACATTTTATACAGACACACCACCATTATGTCGACGAATCTGCTAGTAAAAAATTAGGCGTAGGAAAATACAAGCCCAGCTTAATTCTCCATTTATCAAAATTTTTATTAAAAGCAAAGCTTAGCATGTCTGACAGTTTATTCGCTTTAATTATTTCCTTATTCAAAGTAACTTTTAAAAGGAACATTATTATTTCAAATAGTCATTTTCATTTATTTTAAACATTCAGAAATAGACATTATTATTTAGATTTCAGGATACAAGTTTTAGCAAAAGACAGATAGTTCCCAAAAATCATTTTCTCCTAACTTCCCTAACTAATAACCTCATCTAAAGCTCAGTCTCACTCAAAGAAATAAACCATTTATTCAAGGAAATCTTACATCTCAGGAAAAATCAGCATTCCCACAGCATCTCAGGAGGAAATCGAAGAGGAGTTTTTTCTTAAGTAAATTCAGGGGTTTTTATATACTATTTCACTAACTTTATCTATCTAAAAAAGTAGCTATCAACACAAACTCGGATTCTGATTGGACAAATTTGGGATGGATGAGCATCACCTCATCACTCTAACATTCAATTCTGTTGTGTCAGCTAACTTTTAAAGGGTCATTTGTTTAAGAAAGTCTTTAGCCTAGTCACATGCACAACTGTCAACTCCATGTATTTTTCCCACGTTCAGTAACTCAAACGTCCATCCTTTTTGGCAGTCATTAGGACTTCCAGGGCATGTTGGCCTTGAACTGGCTTTGTTCATGCACAAGCAGCTCGCATTCAACTCGGACTTGGGCTGCGCATGCTCAGTTCATCGTCTAGTCGCAGTTAATAGAGCAGCCATAGTTTCACTAGGCCTCACAGGCCAGAATGGGAACTATCATAGAAATAAACACAACATAATGTTAAATATGGAACTATAGCCCTTCTGTTTACCTTCCCCCATACTAAGGTTTCCCTGTTAGTTATTACCTAGCAAACAAGCGACACGTGCAATTTATACTCACATATCCTTCGGTTTCTGCGAGAATTACATGCACAAAAAGCACATTCATGCTGCTTCTGTTTATTTCGAAGCTTTTGTATTAATTCACATCACGACAACAACATTAATTAGTTCATTATATTTTCGCCATACAAGCAAATTAGTATTCCTATGTGTATTTATTTGTGCATTCTATACTATATTGATAAGTATATTTCACACCACACAATTAATAATAGTTACGGTTATGAGGAAATTATTTCACGAGGGGTATACAAAATTTCATTTTTCCACCTCGCTCCATCAACTTCCTCCTTTGGTGATCTTATCACCAAATATCTCCCAAAATGTTACAAATTTTATCAAAACATGGTTTGAATTCTTCAGATTAGTATGATTTATACTTTAGTATCCTTTTCTCTAGTTTCTTTAAAGACCTTTTCTTGAAATTCCTCCATTTCTATATCACAGTTTTCTCTTTCTCTTTCTCGTTTTTCTTGAATTGATTTCTTTATTGACTTTCTAACATTCCTTCTTTTTCTATATATGCAACATAATATTATCATCAAAACACTAATACTATTATTGTTACAGGAATTAGTATCTTACCTAAAATTGAACTACCTATTTCTTGAAACCAATGTTTAATCGCTGAAAGACTTTTACCAAGTCGTTCAAGAACACCCTCAACCTCCAGTGGTTCAATTTCCTTATGCAACGCTGTAATGTTTGTAATGCACTTTTCAATGTTTTGACTTTTATCTGGAATGTAGGTGCAACAGTGTTGTACCTTCAAAATTCCACAAACTCCCCCTTCCTTTGCCAATATTATATCAAGAGCAAGACGATTTTACATTACCATAGCTCTCATAGCAACCATTTCAGTATTTACCATTAAGAATCCACCTGCTGTGTCTGTTGACAAACGATCTACTATCGTTGATAATCTTCAAATTTGGTTTGCATTAAAATGTATTCCCACTGCTGGTATCAGTGCTCCAAAAATATCACCTGTTATTTCTATTACACTCTCTCTTTTTCTATGACTTAAAAGGTTTACCTATCCCATGTATTCCATTTATACCCCTATCTACATGAAAGATTTTTAGAAAGACCAGACCCACGTAGCATGTCCCGTACCAATGGTCCGGTAATCTATAGTAAGCTTTGTTCCCACAGATAAAATATATTCCAGGGAAAACAGGATATTTTCCCCCTTTAAATCCCCTACCCCCTATGATTCTATAGGTGTCTTTACATTGACTCGCTCCCACAAAATAATTGTCATACACAGTGTTTTCTCTTCTTATACAGAATTTCCCTAATAAGGGAGTATCAATATTTATAGCCACATTCACATTTCTTTCATCAATGTTTTCATCTTCAAATGTCCAATATTTGGATTTCGCATGCTTTACTTTTTCACTACGTTCCTAGGCAATTCTTCCCTCCTCAACCATATCTAGAAATGATTTCTCCCCAACTCTCCTTTTACATGTCAAATTATTTTTGAAGGCGTACTCATTGCTCAACTCGTCTATTTCCAAAAAGTACTCTCCCATTACTTTGGCGGGCTTCAATCTATTCAGAGCACTGACAATCTTTAGCTTCGCAAAAACATAATCTGAATTTGAATAGTGATATTCTAACTTCCCTGTTTGATAAAACAGGCTTGCAATCACACTACATGTAACACCATATGTAAGCGGAAGATGGTGATATGTCACCCCTTCTGAAACAGATGCAGGTAATTTTACACAAACGTAACAGTCACTGGCATCCATAGTTTTAACATATTCAAATAACAATCTAGAAAATGTGTTTTTGGTAAAATCACTAATGGACCTATCTTTATGCATTTCTGGCCTATATACATGCTATTTATTAGGTTTTAATTCCACATTTTTTTTTTAAACAAGCTTTATTTGTCATGTTTCACATACATTGCAGAGCACCAAAACCCCGAAGACAGCTGTGTACATCCAAATCACAGTAGCCGATGACAATGACTTTTTATATTAAAGAAAACAACCAGAACACCCCCCCACCCACCTCCCCCCAGTCACATTCACCCCCCCCCGAAACACGTAGCCGGACACTGGAATACGTATAAACACCCCCCTCCCCCTGCAAGGTCCCATCTTCTGCACACGCATTAGTCCATCAGAGGACCACCTCGCTCCGCCGGCGGATCCAGTTCTAGACCCGGGTAAGCTGCCCATCGTTTCCATATCTTATAATATTTACGGGGACACCCCCTGGCAGTAAAGATCGGCAGTTCTAGGCTCATGCAGAAATCTAACCAGTTTCTCCACGCGGACAGTGACGGGGCTTAGGGTGCCTTCCACGCCCTTGCTAAATCCCTCTTTGCCAAGGTGATACCAAGCAACAATAGGTTTCGCTTATATCTATTACCCCCCACCCCCTCCAGGACATGTAACAGCGCCAGACGCGCCAGACGGCAAACAAGGAAGCTCCCAACCCAGCACTTCTGATAAGCAGGAAAACAACCCGCCCAGAACCTGTGTAACGAAAGACAGCTCCAGACCGTCTGCAAGAAGGAGCCCTCTTCTGAACCACATTGAAGACACTCAGGGGATACAATAATTCCTGCTTTCCACAATCCCACCCTAGTGAAGTACACCTGATGTAGGTATTTAAATTGAATCAGGTGCAATTGCGTGGCTATTGCTGCCCCGCGGACTAGCTAGTGCCTCGGCCCAATCCTCCTCCTATAGGTCCCCTATATCCTCCTCCCAAGCTGTTTTAAGTCGCTGTAAGGTTGCGGAGCAGCGGATGATCAAGGTCTGGTATATGCGGGAAATCTTGCGGTCCAGCAGCTCCCCCATAAAGACCTTAGCTTCTATTGAGCTGAAGTCGGGGAGAGACTCCAGGCCCTCCAAACAAGGCGCCAGCGCGTGCCGAAACTGGAAGTATCTAAAGAACTGGGAGCGGGGCATGGCATATTCATCTCACAGATCTTGAAATGATTTAAGCGTTACATCAGACATCACATCCCCCAGAACCGAGATGCCTATGGAATCCCAGCCCCTAAAACCATGCAGGGCAGCAAGCTGGGGTAAACGGCCATTGCCCCAAAGAGGATTCTCTCTAGTTAGAACATTCCACCACCCCATCCCGCGCTAGGCCTGCCTCCATACATGAAACATTGTACAGTAGAGTAGTGTGGCTCACTGGTTAGAGGCGGCAGACCCAGAAGCAGAGGTCGGCCCGGGACGAGGGTTCAATTCCCGACGCGGCAGGGTGTTGGGCCAATGTCAGCGGGCTCGATAAATCTCGCCTTCGGTACCACTCTAACCATGGGTCCCACTCAGCAACTCTGGGCAATAGCTTGCTTAATCTCCACAAACGGCCCCATCAACGCCGGGGATGCCTGGCTTCACCTTGGGGGTGCCCAATAGGGACCATCTCACAGGGAAAGCAAGGACAAGGTCCCCAGCATTATACAGCGCCAGGAAACCTACGGGTAGCAGTGCGCTTTACAAGCTCAAATACATTTACATTTACATTTACATTACAAACACCACCTGTGTAGCCGGGGGCAGAGTCTTCCGACGCGGTGCGAAGTACAATAACGTGTGTAAAGAGTGACTTCCCATTAGTTGCCGCTCAACCGCATAAGCTGGGTCATTCCTATCTCCGTACCACCATTCGTTAAGAACCAGCAAGTGTGCAGCTTGGTAGTAGGAGAGAACATCCGATGTTGCTAGTACCCCTGTGTACGTAGATAGGAAGCATGTGCGCAGAGCCACCCTAACCGCGCCTCCCCCCCATAAAAACCCACCCAGTGCAAAGTTAACTTGCTGGAACCATAGGGGTGGAATCTGGTAGGGATGATTTTGTAGCTGATAAAGAAGACGAGGGAGCGCCACCATCTTAAATATAGCTGACCGACCAAAAATCATCAAGGGCATGCGCGACCACACCTTAAGATCTTCTTTAGTACGATCCCAGACCGAAGCCAAGTTACACTCCCTAGCCACCGCAGGGACATCGGATAAATAAACCCCCAGGTACTTCATCCCCCCCCGTCGCCATTTGTAAAGCCGATGCCCATTCCCACACCCCGGAACAACCCCCCCGGGACCCAAAGTGTGGATTTACGTGGATTCATATATAGCCCCGAGGTCTCACCGAAAATCTGGAGAATGCGCAATAATCGCAGCCCGATCTATTCAAATCTGTAAGAAAGGACAACACGTCATCCGCGTACAATGCTATCTTATCAGTAAGTCCTCGTGCCCATCGAAACCCTTTAAGTTGAGAATCTATTCACACCCATACCGCTAATGGCTCCATGGCGAGCGCAAATAAGTAGGTAGAAAGGGGGCAGCCCTGGCGGGTACCCCTCCAGATAGGGAAGGAGCGAGATATCGCCCCCCACCTGCACTGAAGCCGTTAAGGTAGTATACAACAGCTGCAAATAAGCCAAAAACCACGGTCCCAGATTGAGCCTCCGCAACAAGGCGAACAGGTATACCCAACTCAGGGAATGGAAGGCCCTGTCCATATCTGCCAGCAATAACGCAGCTGACTCCCCCAGCCGCCCATGGGCAGATACGGGCAGATGCGCACGCCTAATATTGTGACGGGTCGCCCTCTGAGGCATGAATCCTACCTGGTCCGGATGGACTGGAGTCGTGATGTGTGGCTTAAGTCGGTTAGCCAAAGCCTTGGCCAAGACCTTCGCCTCGATATTGAGGAGAGAGATGGGGCGATATGATGCATGCTGCTCCGGAGGCATACCCGGTTTGTGGAATGCCACTATCTCCGCGTGTCTCCAGTCCGGGGGAAGAAATCCACCCCCCCCGCGCCTCCTTCACCACTGCCCGAAAGTGTGCGGCCAACTGCGTAAAAAACCTTGTGAAAAATTTGCAGGGAAACCCATTCGAACCCGGAGTCTTCCCCACGTTCAATTCTCCCAGGGCTACACCGAGTTCCTCATCCGACAGAGGCCTATCCAATTGCTCATGCACCTCATCCGAAACCGTGTTAGGTGGGAGATCGTCTATGAATTTCATGATAACCGCTTCCTCTAGGCATCTTTGGGAGAGTATAGGTCCTCAAAGTACGCCGCAAAGCTCGCAGCAATAGCAGAGGGTTCTAATATTGGTATCCCCAGCGGGTCCACGAGCCGTGGTAAGGGCTGGGCATGAAACGTGCCTTGGCACAGACGGTGAAGCATTTTACTCAATTTGCCCCCCCATTGACAGACCCTACTGTGCGTTGCCAGCCACGCCTGTCAAGCCTCATCTAGCAAGAGTGCAGTGTACTGCTGCTGAGCTAACACCAACTGTCTCCTGGCCGGTCCCCCATCCACTTCCCTACCCCTTTGCTCCAGTGCCTCAATATCCACCTCCCTACGCACCAGGTCCCTCTTCCTCTCCCTCCGCGGAGCCACACACCAAGAAATATCCACCCCCGCAACGTGGGTTTCATTGCCTCCAATAATACAGCCGGTGACTCGACTGACCCGACATTCACTACCAGGTAGTTATCTATCTCCTTGGCCAGGTGTTCCCTATATTCCTCTTTCTGCAACTGCCACCCCGACATGTGCCATCTAAGAGGGTGCCTTCCCGGGCCAATCCGGACCTTGAGTGCAACAGAGAAATGTCAGACAGGGCTCTAGGCAGAATGCGTGCTGACATTGCCCTGTGGACCATCCTCCTAGGGCGAAATATATAATCAAGTCTCGAGAAGGAATCATGTGTCGAAGAGAAGTATGTGAATTCCCTGCAGGGATCCGGAATGTGTCTCCAGTTGTCTGTCCAGTCTAACCCGGCAGCCAGGGAATGCAACTTGGTGGGGGTACCTCACACATTCGCCTCCCCGTCACTCCTCCATCTATCCCCATCCCGGTCCATGGCGTGATTCCAGTCGCCCCCTACCAAGGAAAGCACATCTGGCATATCTCCCCACAGTGTAAGTAGCCGTTCCACTAGGGACCACTGTAATGGCGGCAGTGCATATACACTGCCCAGGATCACCACCTTCCCCCCGAGGTTGCCCTGTACGAACACATACCGTCCCTGCATGTCAGACCAAATTCTCTCTTGCTCAAACTGGACCTTGTGATGAATCAATACAGCCACTCCACGCAAGCCTCTGGTGAACCTCCAGTGAAATACCTGGACATATCCATATCATTGGAGGCATAAGGCTTTGGTACCCACCAGGTGTGTTTCCTGAAGCAAGAGCACTTCGGCCCCAGCCCTCTTAGCGTACTGAAGAAGAGCTCCCCGCTTAACATTATCGAAGGACCCCTGACGTACCAACTAACCACATGTATGGACTAAGGAGTCATCTAACATTCCACCTCCGTATCAGGCCTTGGAAAAAAACAGACTTTCTTGCAACATATATAAGTGTTCTCCCAGCTACAGCCAGGGTTCCAGTCAATGGATGTGAATGCGCAGTCAAACAACCTGAACAAACTCCCTCCCCCCACCCCATACCTCCCAAACGTGGAAGCATCAGTCGCGGTAAGATAGGAGCCTAATCCCCAACAGGGGGACCGGTGCTAACCCTTCCAATGGATCCCCAGCTGACCACTCATACCCCGCTGGGCCTCACCCCTGCCCGTCCACCACTACGTGACCAGGTACCGGGCCCCCCACATGGGCCCATTCGGACAACATGGTTTAACCACAAGGATATCAGTCCCCCGACCGCCGGTTAATCAGTCCGCTGAAGCCTGTCTCTCCGACGAATTGTCAACTCACCAGAGGGCTGAACCAGACCGTGATCGCCGCCTGGACCTCGATCTTCTGCATCCCTGCCACTGACCCCACTGTTCCTTCCGTGCCGCTTCATTTAATGACTAATCTGAGTCTCGGCCAGGTGGTGTGTGAACCCGCACCCGTACAGTTTCATCCGTCCATGTAAAGACCTCCTCTGGCGAATCAAAGAACAAAGTGCGGGACCGATATATAACTCTCAGGCGGGCTGGGTACAGCAGGGCATACTGGATCTTCAATTGTCGGAGACAAGCCTTGGCCGCTAAGAAGGATTGCCTCTGCTGCTGCACCAGGCACGTGTAGTCTAGAAAAATGAGGATCTAGGCGTATGTAAGAGACTCCTAAGCCCTGGCCTGCTTCAGGATAGTATCGCGGTCCATATAGTTCAAGAATTTGGTGATGATCGGCCGGGGCGCGCCCCTTGTGGGGGCTTCTGCATGAGGGCCCTGTGAGCGTGCTCCACCACAAAGCATCGGGAGAGGGTATCTGGGGGGAGCCAGCCCTCCAGCCACTGTGTCAGAAAGCGCTCCATGCTATCTCCCTCGCAACCCTTCGGAAATCCCACGAAGCGGAGATTGGCACGCCAGGACCTCCCTTCAGCGTCCTCTGCCTGCAGAGCCAAACTCTTCTGGATCTTCTCCATCGCTGCCACCTTCTTTTTAAGGGTCGTAACATTGTCCTCTACTCCCGATATGCGGGCCTCAGTCCCTGCTATGCGATCGACGGCGTTGCGCAAATCCAGCTGCAGTAGCATAACATCGGATCCTACAGCCCCAATCTTCGCATGTAGCATATCTCGAGATTGAGTGATGGCAGCCATTAACGCCGCATTGACCGGCACCTGGCACTGTGTTCCCACCGAACCTGCAGCCGCGCCCATTCCAGTAAATTTATCTCTGGTGCCCTGCTTGGTAGAGCCCCCGCCACCTTTGTCCCGCGTCATAGTCTCAGGGGGTGTCTTGCCACAAGATCCTCAAGAACGGCTGTTGAACCAGCTGAGCACCGACACAGCCCAGGGCCCGGGCCACAGGTCCAAAGCAAGATCAGTCCACTCCAAACCCACTTGCGGGTGGCCACGTCTTCAAGGACAGCCCCAACGTCAAACAATACTCCACCACCTTCACCCCCAGGGGGCCCCGAGCTTCCACTCTGTGGCCTGACCTGACAACCGACTAGCGCCACCGACTCAGGCTCCTCCTGGGCTTGGCCGACGACCCCAAGGTCAGCAAGGCCCAAGTGCACCACAGTCAATATGGAGTAGGCCGGCATCGGACCACCTCTTCACTTCCTGGGGGCTACGCCATGCTGCTCCGCGGCGGGATCCCTGTGCACCTGTCATACTGCGTGCTTGGGAACCTGATCTTCAACCTACAACCCAGGGCGAGACACAGGTTGTCTAGGTCCCGGAGGGCCCGCTCCACCTTCACTACACCACCGGTGATTCGTGAGCATCTATGTCATGGAGCTGTGCCACACCGCCCTCCACCATACCTGGGGCACCACCTGTCTGCATTCCTCCGGAGGCCCAGCACCACAGTATGTCACTCCCTGCAGGCGTCTTCAAAATGGCAGCACGGGCCCCCACGCTCTAGAGACTGGGGGTGCCACCTCACCT
Organism: Lissotriton vulgaris; assembly: GCF_964263255.1. Taxonomy (NCBI): domain Eukaryota; kingdom Metazoa; phylum Chordata; class Amphibia; order Caudata; family Salamandridae; genus Lissotriton; species Lissotriton vulgaris. The sequence continues at coordinate 1,373,507,005 of NC_141693.1, forward strand.
CCACCACTGCCACTGCTACTCGGTCGAGCCGTCGGGCAGAGATTCCCCTCCGGGGACCGCGGACCTCACTCCCCAGGGTCCGTGCCAGTACCCCCAGAGCTTATCTCCCACTCCTGCTCTCGAAGCAGAAGCCAGCTTCTTCCCGCAGTCCGATCCTAGGGGAGCCCGCCGATATCGCAGCCCAAGCCTGCCACCGGCTCCCACCTCGTCTCCTCGGCAAAGGCAGCCCAGCACAAGAGATAAGGCTCAGTCTCCAGTCGTCCGCTGTACCTCTGCTGGTCACATTGCACCACAGGCCCTTCACAGACTGGGCGACAGACTGGAACCCTCAGCTCCACACAGGCCGTCCCCACACCAGGCCACCTCCATGCGTGGCACTCCAGTCACCCCCTCGGCGCCTCCTCCAGCTCCCCCGCTCACCGCAGTAGTCAGCCGGGACGTCAGTCGGTCCTTCGGCACAGGGGGAGGGAGAGAGCTTCCAGCTCAAAGAGGGACCTCGATCGCAGCTCCTCCGCCGCACCTCCGCCGGCAGCGCCATCCCTCAGGTCCCTTCCCGGGCCAGGCGAATCACTGGAGTCCTTGGCTTCTTCCAGGCTGTTCCCACACCAGGCCACCCCTTCAGGCGGTGCTCCAGTCTCCCCCTCAGGGCCTCATCCAGCTCCCCGGCTCACAGCAATTACAGCCGGGACGATAGCAAGTCCTGCGGCACAGGGCGCATCAATGTCTCTCGTCCGAAGGGCTGGATATTGTACAGGATATTTCAGGGCCGGCCGGAGCGCGCTCAAGCTGCGTCCGCCATCTTCGCTGGCCAAGCCACGCCCCCTTTAATTCCACATTTGGCCACTTGAACTCACATTATGTTTTGACTTCACTAAGTTATCCTGAAAAGGAATGACTATAGCTAAGATTATCCATATCAATATTAATAATCCTGTACATATCAAACATGATCTACACCATTTTCTAAAAATAGAATATTTCGTTTTATGATCATTATTAGAATTTTTTTTGTTTGTTTTACAATGTCCTTCTTATCAGGATTTCAGGTTTTATCTTTCACCTTATACCTTTGAGCAATTATCACTTTTCACTGTGATTAAGTCTATTACTCACTTTTCTCTTTTGACTTTTGGCAGCTTAAGTTCTCTTGGCTACTGTTCACTTCTTTAATAGGCGGTAGAACAATATAGGACCACTCAGTTGATTTATACTTCTGATTTGGTCTTCTCCCTCCTTTTGGCCTTTGAACAACTTCTATTCTTTTTCCCAATGACTCCTTTTGACTGGTTATTTCATTTACTTGATCATCTAGTTTTCTTGCATTGTTAACCAGTTTAAATCTCAGTCCATCAGTCTTTTTTTGCCAATTATCTCCTTTACAAACTCTTTTTGTCCTAGGCTCCGTGGTGTTATGCTCCACTCTCCAAGCCCTTTTTCTTGAACTCTTTCTTAATGGAGTTTCATCTGCATTGTCATCAGTTTCACTTTCAGTCTCTTCAACAGTTTTATTTATGACACATTTTATAATGCCTTTTTCTTTTTCAAGATCAGTTTTCTCTCTTGACAGTTCTTTCACTCTGATAGGAACATCTCCATAGCTGATACTTGGAATCTCATCCTTATCGTGAGTTACTTCCTCTTTTTCCGCGTTAGGATTTTCGTGCCTGCTTTCAGAGCTTTCAGACTGTTCTTAAGTATTTTCTCGACCACCAGTTTTATCTTCACCTTGCTCAGTGTCCTTACTGGTGTCTGTCTCTACCAATTCTCGATCTTCAGATGGGTCTTCAGAATTCGGTATTTCAACAGTTTCTCCTTCTCCTTCAGACGCAGAGCTAGCATCTGATAGTTCCAGACGTCGACGTTCTTGTCGAGCTTCAGTATCTGGACTTTTCTCTGGTTCTCCTTCAGAGTCAGAATCAGATGCATGCAACCACCTCTTTACTCCGGCACATTTAACTGCAGTGGTGCTAACCAATATAACTTGTCTTAGTTTCTGCCAACGAGGCACCTTTATCCAAACCCAATCTCCAGGGACTAGATCATGAGCTGGATTTTTTCTCTTTTGTGTTTGATTCAGTTCCCACCTGATGGAACACAGACGTTACCACGTCTTTTGCAGTAATCCAGTATGATGTCATTATTAATGGTCAACAGTTTATCAACTGGTACAAATGCTTGCCTCATCAACCTGCCCATTAGAATCTCATGTGGACTTAATCCAGTTTTTCTGCCAGGTATGCTTCTCACGGTCATCAAAACAAGTGGTACGGTATCTGGCCACTTTAGTCCTGTTGCCACACATATTTTTGAAATTCTATTTTTTATTGTTCCATTTACTTGTTCAACCAATCCTGAAGCCTCAGGTCTGTAAGCACAATGCAGTCTCTGACGAATGTCCAGTGCTTCACAGATCATTTGCATAACTTCATTCTGCAAGTGAGTTCCGCGATCAGTTTCGATCGTCACTGGAAATCCGAACCTTGGGATTATCTTGCGTAAAAGCAATTTTGCAACAGCTAGCCTATCATTTCTCCTCGTGGGGAAGGCCTCTACCCATCGAGAGAACAGACAAATGATCACTAAAACATATCTGAGTTTGGTTACAAGGTGGAAGTTCAATAGAATCCATCTGCATTCCTGTGAATGGACCTCCCTCCCGTCCTATGGATCCCAACCTCACAATTATTTTTCTGATTGGATTAAATTGCTTACATGCCAGGCATCTCTGGCACAGACTTTCAGCAATCATCCTAAACTTTGTATTGTACCACGTCTGTCTAAATAGACAAAGCATGGCATCTCTTCCAACATGTGCTTGACCTTGATACATTCGGGCCATGTTTGAAATCATGCTATCGGGCATTACTGGTCTTTCATCTTTGCAAACCCAAATTTCATCTTCCTCTCTCTGTCTGCATCCTGCCTTTAACCAGACATTTTTCTCCTTCTCATCTGCTTCCTCCTGCATTTGCCTCACTTCCTGCCAAGTCTCAACTACTGTTGTTAGCATTAAAGAACTTGAAACATGCTCCTTTTCCCTGTCCCGATTGATGGATGCAAGATTCTTAGCACAGTATTTCGCAATTGAGTCTACATACCTGTTACTTCTGGTGATATAATCATCCTCCCTCTTGTGAGCTGCACACTTCACCACAGCAATTTTATCAGGCAATTGAATTGCATCTATCAACATTCTCACGAATTCAGCATCATGTATTGGTGATCCTGCAGAGGTCAAATAATCTCTTTGGGACCACAGTTGTCCGTAATCATGGACAACTCAGAATCCATACTGACTGTCAGTCACTATGGTAACCTTGATTTCCTTTCCCAGTTCACATGCTCAAATCAAAGCAATCAATTCTTCCACCTAGCAGAACGAATTCCTTTCAGACAAGATGTTTCCAATACATCTGCCACCGTGCAAACTGCATATGCTGCACTCTGAACACCTTCATTTGTTCTCAGACATGGACCATCAACAAACATCACATAATCTGATTCGGGCAATGGCTCATCTCGGATGTCTGGTCTTGGTTTGGTACAGTATTCAAGAACATCTAGGCATTTGTGATCAACCTCATTTCTTACTTCTGTTTCCTTGGTATCAGGCAATAACGTGGAAGGATTGACATTTACACATCTGGAAATTGTCAAATTTTCTGCTCCCAGAATTATCTTTTCGTACTTTGTCATCCTATTGTTGGTCAGATACTGTGTTTTTGTCCTAGTGCAGGGAATCTCCAAAGAATGAGGTACATACAGTCTCACAGGAAATCCCATCACTATTCCTTCACTTTGTTCTAGACTTACGCTTGTAGCTTCTACTGCTTTCAGACAACCTGGCAATGCCTTTGCAACTGGGTCCAAGACAGCTGAGAAATATGCAATTGGCTTTCTCAGTTTTCCATGTCTTTGAATTAGAACTGACAATGCACATCCTTCTCGTTCACTGCAGTATAGTTTAAATTATTTTTCATAGGTAGGCATCCCTAAAGCTGTTGCTTCACACAAGCTCGTTTTTAGCTGTTCAAATGCTTCCATCTCAGTTTTGGTCAGAACTATAGGGTTTCTGATATCTGCTCTGGTTAGTCTCTGTAATGGTTTTGCTATCAGTGAAAATCCGCTAATCCACTGTCTACAGTAACCTACCATTCCTACGAACATTCTTACTTGTCTTTGCGTTTTTGGTTGTTGCATTCCCTGTATCATTTTAATTCTTTCTGCAGTGACTTGTCTGATTCCTTTGGCAATCTTATGAACTAAGTATTGCACTTCTTTCTGACAATATTGTAATTTATATGGAGACACTTTATGTGCCTCTTCTGCCAAATTATTCAGTAATGCAATAGTATCTGTTACACAAGCATCTTTTGTCTTTGATGCCACTAGGAGATCATCAATGTACTGAACCAATACAGACTCTCCAGGCATGCTCAAACTTTCTAGTGATTTCTTTAGCAACTGATTAAAGATAGATGGACTTTCAGTGTACCCTTGAGGAATTCGGCACCATGCCAGAATACGATCTCCAAACCGGAATGCAAAAATTGGCTGGCTTTCTGGGTGCAATGGAACTGTAAAGGGCGCAGTACACAGATCGATCACAGTGTACCATTCTGCATCATGGGGAATTTGGTATAAAATCACTGCTGGATTGGGTACAATTGGACAACATGGGACAGCTATTTTATTAAACTTTCTAAGGTTCTGTACAATCCTAGATGTTCCGTTTGGCTTTTTCAATCCCATTATCGGTGAATTACAAGGACTACTTACTATCTCTCTCAATATGCCTTGGTCAATCATTTTGTTTATCACTGGAGTCATTCCTTCAATTATTTCTGCTGTCATTTTGTATTGGGGAATATTTGGGTAACTCACACCTTCCTTTATAAAAATGTTTACAGGATCTACGTCTTTCATTAATCCAATATCTCTCCTGTGAAATCCCACACCTTCTCTTTCACTACCTTTTTCAATTCATCAGGTATCTTTTCTCGATCGAACACAGGAAACAACTTATTTCTTTCTTTCTCAATCATAAACATGGTCATTTTATACAGGCTGTCTTCATCTGGAGTTTGCAGTTCTTTGCCATCTGATGTGCAGTATATGGCACAGTTCATTTTACACAAGATGTCTCGTCCTAACAGATTTACGGGACTACTATCACACACCACAAATCGGTGCATGTCTTTGAAATTTCCAATTTCTACTTCAACTGGTTGTGTTAAGGAGGTTTTAATCTGTCTATTAGCTACACCTACAACTTGGATGGGGTCTCCCGAGAGAGGAAGATTTTGGACTTCCAGTGATCTAACAGTAGAACGGGTAGCACCAGTGTCCACTAGGAAAGTTATTTCTACATCATTCACTTTTCCGTTTACGAATGGACCGACTGATCTACCTCAAGAGTGGCTCCAAGCACACACTCTTCTCCCTCTCTCAGGCACCATCAGAAACTTTCATCCGACTCACTCCCACTTTACTCTTGCAACCAATACTGGGGACTCACATTCACTCTAGACGATCTGTTTACCCGCTCGCCTCTGCTGAATCCTGTCTCTGCACTGTATCTCTGTTGATTTACACTGTGTGGAAGTGGTGGTTGAGGCACCTGACTTTGCTGAGTAACTATCTGCTGCTGTTGCAGCTGCTGCTGAATTACCTCATGCTGCACCTGCGGATTCAATGATGTATTTTTCGGGATTAACTTTTGGTGAATACTTACACTATTTTCTACAGTGTCCTATTCTGCCACAATTATGACAAGGAAACTTTTTCTTGAGCTCTTCTATATTCCCTACCAATTTTGTTTTGTTGAAATTTTCTTTCAATGTTCCATGACTTGCATCAGTGTTTTTATATTCCAATTGTGCTACTTGGTGTTCTGCTACCTTCACTTGCGCCCACATAGCTTTTTCTTTTAGCTTCTTTTGTTCAGCATCGATTTCTTCACTACAATATTTGGCTTTTCTTAAAACATCATCTACAGTACTCGACTGCCATCCTATCATACTATGCCTGATCATGTCTCCGATTTCTGGCCTTAATCCATATACGAATCGATATATAAAATGACTCATGTCTTTTTCGCTCAACTCTTCATATCCACTGTATTGTTTAAACACCAACAACAATCTTTCATAGAATGAATGTACAGATTATTTTGGCTCCTGTGTAGTTCTGTCTATTTTAACTCAATCTGTCTCTTTTGGTGGAATTTTATTCTTCAAAAATACTATTACTTGTTCGTATTTACGCATAGCTTCGGGAGACAGAGCACCTGTCACTTTATCACAAGGATATTCTTCCCTCGGCCAATTTACAGATATTTTACATTCAGTCCATAAGTCTGATGGCACAACTATGTCAAATATTCCATCCAGATCAACCACTAGTACTTTTGAAACTTTCACAAATCGATCTACCTGTCGATACCATTCTACTGGTTTCTCTCTCAATCTAGGGAAATCTTTTGTAAATGATAGTATATCCTGTCGACTCCAAGGGACATGCACATATCCTCCTCTCTGTATTTCTCTCATAGGAAATTCATTTACTGCTATTTATTTTTTTCTTCTTTGCCCATTTCACTCTCCACTTATTCACATCCCCCCATCTCCGTAACAGCACAATCAATTCTTTTATTTGGGTTATACTTCCAGCAGTCTTCATATTTTCAATATATTTTTCTGAAAAGTCTACTCTGTAGGATTCCTGTAATGTTTTTGTTCTTTGTGAATTCTACTTCAAATTCATTTGCAAATCCCTCTAATTGATCATTTACAGACTTCACTTTCCAAGTTATACTTTTGCACATAAACATGAGTTCATGATCTTGGTATGTTTTTAATCTATCTGTTCCAATTGTTCCGATAATACATTTTTCCATATCAATTTGTAATCTTGCCACATTTAATACTTTAGGTTCATGTTCTTTTAATTTCAAAGTTTTAAGCCAATCACTTCATTCTTATTCCGACGGCCCTGTAGGAGTCTCTGTTAAGTCTATTTTCTCTATGCTCTTTTCAGGTGTAACAGAGTCAGATTCTGCTACAATTGCAAACTTATAGGGTAAAACTCTGATTGAACGTTAAGTCAGGCGGATTTACATTACTTGCTCGTTTGATTTCTGACAAGTCTAGATAAACATTTTCTTTTACCTTTTGCAAGCTTTGCTGAAAAGGGATTGTTAAACTTGGCTCTTTTATTCTTTGGCTTTCAAACACTCGGATTGCAGGTCCTATTGTTATTGGGTCTCTTACTGCTTCTATATTTTTCGTAAGCTCTTGTATCTTCTCTGTCAATTCATTTGTAGATCGTATATATTCGGCAGTACTTGTTTGTTTCTTAACTCGTTTTTCTACTCTATTCGTACTTCCTCTTTCATTATTCTGTTTGGGAGTACTAGTAAGCCTTGTTTCTGTCATTGAGGCGTTTGGATTATATCTCACTTCTAATCTTTCTGGCATATCTCTAAAATTTGAAAATTGCCTTGGGGTTTCATTAATTCTGTCTTCTACTAGTGGAGCATTTGGGGTTGTGTATAAAGAACCTGGTTGATATGGTGGCGGTCTCCTATTTAATATTTCTTCCAATACAGCATCCTCTGATTCACTATCACCATAACCTTCTCTCCCTGTTTCCACATTTTTCTTCTTTTCTGTACATTTCTGCCCTTCATATTCATCCACTAATCTAACTGGATACATGCCATCACACATGTCAGCATTTTTCCATGTGCGCATTCTACTCTCATGTGTCTCTCCCCATAATCCAGGCAATCTACCTCTCGACCTTTCTCGTTCCATTTCATGCATCTCATCTTCCCATTCCACTAAAGCTCCAAATTGAGTCGGTCTAGGTCTTGGCTCAAGCTGCATCATCCTTTCTCTCCTATTTCGCAAAACTGCCAAATTAAAAGATCCGACCTCTGAAAAGGCTAACGCACCATCATTTCTCGTATACTTTGCCCAATTCTCTAACCAAACACATGTATGGTAACCATATTTTGACAACATATCGGAAGCAGGCGTTTTCGGCGGAGGAAGTAATTTTCCCTCTCTTGTTACTATCGCCTTATCCTTCACAAACACATTTTTAATTTCTTAAACTATGAAGGTTTCTTCTTTTCTTCTTCATAATAGTAATCCATTTTCTGAAATTCCCTGTTTTTAAGAAGATTGCGTACTTTTCTGTTGCTTTTCCGTAACACCAACCTATCACAGCGCGGTTTACACTAGCGTACCAATTAGAACGAGATACGTCTCCTTATTGCCTAACCAATAGTTTTGCTGCTTTCCGTGATGCACCAACCAGCCCTTACTCTGTCTCGGTCACAAGGACCAATCCCTGCGCGACACTTTTGACGTCACCTGCCCTTCGGCTTCTGCAGCGCCGACTGACCCCTCCTTTACAGGATTTATTGAGAAGATATACAACTAAATAAGTTAGTAACTTACACAAAACGACTCCATTCGTCTGTTTCGCTAAACAAAGTAATAGAAATTTCAATCATACAAGTATTCTGTATTTCCAGTAGACAGTGCTTACCTCTCGCTACCACAGAATTTTTTACACTTGCCAATAAAGCAGCACCACTTCCTCTACCTTACTCTTCTCTCAAGCTCGGGTTAAGCTCTATTACTCTCCCAGCAGTAAGTTTTAAATCAGGATACGCAATGATCCCTGTACTTGAAGGCTAAGATTTTATAGACTGTCCTCGCTATACATTTACCCTTTCACACGTAAAGTCCCTAAACTTGTGATATGCGCAAATACCACTGTAGTATACGACAATACTACTTTTTGAAACAGACTATGCGATGTGCGACTTCACTTGCCAGACTTCCTCTGCCTGCAGACAGAGTGACTAGCTTCACGCAATACTGGGAAGCCTTTTCAGGACTACATATAACGTAATATGAACTAAACAGATGTTAGTCATAATTCTGTACATCAAAAGCCTTTATATAACACTTTATACATAATCCTAACTAATTCTATAGCAACTAATGCTCTGCTACTAAGCTAATTACTGATGCAGCGCTACTTCAGAAATAATTTCTAAAACCTGTGTTATATTTTATTGAGATACTGCCTGGAATGGCACATCTCTATGATGCTCTTGAGATTCTGCTGTGATGTCATCTATGTAGCATCATTGGCAGTTGGTCCAGCTGTGTCTGACAAGAAGCTGTTTGGGATCTTTCTCTTATGAATAAACCTACTTGAAGATATCTGAACCTGTTTGATGCCTTTTAATCATAACAAATTTGGCGACGAGGGTGGTTTAGAGAAAGTAGTCTTCCATTAGGTGTAACACCTTTTTTAAAGATTGTGGATCAATTATCTGTTACAGATGAAGGTGTGATTATGCGTCAAGATAAATTTGTACCACCGTTGGGTTTGCGCGCTAGACTGATTGGCTTGGCACATGAGGGTCATTTGGGGCAAACTATGACGATAAAAATATTGAGGGAGGTTTATTGGTGGCCTTCTGTGGATCAGCAAGTGAAAGATTGGGTGGAAAAATGTGTGGCGTGCAAGGAATCTGAGAAAAGGTTGAGAGTTGGCATTGGATTCTAAGAGAAAGCGAGAGATATGCTGTTGTTTTGGTGGATTCTAAATCCAAATGGGTTGAGGTTGCATTTATGAGTAGTATCACAACCAGGTCCACGATTGCTGTTTTATCTGACGTTTTTAAGAGGGAAGGTTTTCCTTCTATTCTTCTTACTGACAATGAAACACAACTAATGTCAACCGAAATGAATTTGTTTTGGGATTCTGTTGGTATAAAGCACTCTTGTTGTTCCTTGTACAATCTGCAGGGAAATGGTCTCATTGTGCGGATTAACCGTATGGTTAAAGGTGCTAAGCAATTAGCATTTGGTGCTGGTCTACCTGTGCTTGATTCTGTGAGTGAAATGTTGTGGGCGTATCGCACTACTGTAAACACTGTTTTAGGCAAAAGTACATTTGAAATGATGAGGGGAAGGGGGGCTGGCACTAAGTTGTTTCCCTCGTGGATACGGAAAAAGCCAATGGTCAAAGAGTCAAAAAGTGACAAATTGAGTGCTGGGAATAAAAGTTTCATTGAGGTAGGGGATTTGGTAAAAGTGAAACCTGGTGGACATAACATTTTTTGAACAAGTATAAAAGGGCCATTCAAAGTTAAAGTTGTTGGAGGAAATTGGGCCAGGTTAACTAATGGACAAGTATGGAATTTGAGGAGGGTGGCATTATATCAAAATAGAGATTGTAAAATGGTGGCCAATTTGGAGGATAATTATGATTGTGAGCAGTGTTCACCATGGATGTTGATGAATGATGGTGAATTTTTTAGAAAACAGCCGGCGGATACCGTCTCCTGTGAACAGGTAAATGGGCCTGATGCACACAATGTGGGTCCAGGGGAGGGAGATGGGTTAGGTGAACTTTCACATGTCTTGAGGGGAGCTGATGAAAGAAGACTTCTGGCTTATGTATGTGTGTTCTTATATAGGGCTCGGCTTACCCTGGGGCATCTCGGCGCTTGCCTTGGGAACCCGTCCTGGCTTTTCCCTGTGAGATAACCCGTACTGGGCATCCCCAAGGTGAAAGCCAGGCATCCTGCCGCGGGGGGCTGTTGTGGAGATTAAGCAAGCTAATGCCCAGAGTTGCAGAGTGTGAACCCGTGATTAGAGTGGGCACCGAAGCGAGAATTATCGAGTCCATGGACAATTGGGCTCAAGACCCTGCCGCGTCGGGAATTGAACCCTGGTCCCGGGTCTGACCTCTGCTTCAGGGTATGCCTCCTCTAACCAGTGAGCCACACTTCTCCACTATGAATATGAAGTTTCGTAACTTCATATTCATTTTACTTTGTTTACTGTTTACTGTGTTTTGCTTTCTGCTGTTTCTTATTTGTGTTTATTTATTTGATTTGTTTTAATTTATTGCAAATGGGGGAGATGTGTTATATTTCATTGAGATGCTGCCTGGAATGGCACATCTCTATGATGCTCTTGAGATTCTGCCATGATGTCATCTATGTAGCATCATTGGCAGTTGGTCCAGCTGTGTCTGTCAAGAAGCTGTTTGGGATCTTTCTCTTATGAATAAACCTACTTGAAAATATCTGAACCTGTTTGATGCCTTTTAATCATAACAACCATATCACCTTTCTCTGAAGTACCAAATCATACAACTACTCTTCAGTGGGGCCCATAACACTGCGAGTTACTCGCAAGACACTTTCATCCTACTTCATGGATCAGTGAAATTCAAAGGAGTGTTGCTGTATCATAGTGGAGTGTCTATACTAAAACTAAATAATTATACTATTCACACCTGCAGTTTAAATGAATTCACCATGGTTTTTATTAACAAGACATTTCATTCAGACACACCACCATTATGGTCAACGAATCTGCTAGTAAAAAATTAGGCGTAGGAAAATACAAGACCAGCTTAATTCTCCATTTATCTAATTTTTATTAAAAGCAAAGTGTAGCATGTCTGACAGTTTATTCGCTTTAATTATGTAACTCAAACGTCCATCCTTTTTGGCAGTCATCAGGACTTCCAGGAGATATTGGCCTTGAACTGGCTTCGTTCATGCACAAGCAGCTCGCATTCAACTCGGACTTGGGATGCGCATGCTCAGTTCATCGTCTAGTCGCAGTTAATAGAGAAGCCGTATTTTCACTAGGCCTCACAGGCCAGAATGGAAACTATCATAGAAACAAACGCAAAATATTGGTAAATATGGAAAAATAGCCCTTCTGTTTACCTTCCCCCATACTAAGGTTTCCCTGTTAGTTATTACCTAGCAAACAAGCGACACATGTGCAATTTATACTCACATGTCCTTCGGTTTCTGCTACAAATACATGCACAAAAAGCACATTTATGCTGCTTCTGTTTATTTCGATGCTTTTGCATTAATTCACATCACAACAACAACATTAATTAGTTAGTTATATTTTCGCCATACAAGCAGATTAGTATTCCCACGTGTATTTATGTGTGCATTCTATACTATGTTGATTAGTATTTTCCACACCACACAATTAATAATAGTTACGGTTATGAGCAAATTATTTCACGAGGGGTATACAAAATTTTGTTTTTCCACCTCGCTCCATCCCTAACAATAATTAATTATAATTGCACACACTAGATATTACAAATTACTGAAAACAAATACAGTAACATTATAAAAATAAGAAATATAAGACATAATAAAAGTAATAATCCATACAGATTATATAATAAAAAATAATTTGAATTAAACTAAATTTTTAAAGTTAAATACCAAAAGTATACAATAAAATAATTGTTAAAAAAAGGATATAAAAAAACCTTAGACTTGGCGGGAGTTAAATTAGCTACTCCCACTCAAGCCTGATTAACAGTTTGGAAAGGGTCAGACTTTGGAGGGGTCTGATTCACTCTTTCCATTCCAACCCAAGCAACAGGAGGGAAAGTGTGGGACTTTAGAGGGGTCATATTTGCTATTTGCACTCCAACCTGAGCAGAAGTATGGAAAGTATTGGAATTTCGAGGGTTCAGATTTACTATACCCACTCCAACCTAAGCAACATTAGAAAAAGTGATGGACTTTGAAAGGATCAGATTTACTATTCACATTCCAACGTAAGCAACAGAGAAAAAGGTGCTGGGCCAATAGAGGGGCAGATTTACTATTCCCACTTCAACCAGAGCAACAATAGAGAAAGTGCTTAACTATGGAGGGGTTAGATTTACTTCTCCGGCATTTTTAACAATAGGAAAAATGTTGGACTTTGGAGTGGTTAGATTTACTATTCCCCCTCCAGTGTACACAATATTGGGGAAAGTGTTGAACTTTGGATGGCTAAGATTTACTACCACTCCTTATTGAAATACATTTTTTTTAAACTATAATATTTTTGACATTATACAATTTATATAAAAACATAATAACTAAAATCATTTAATAATTAAAAACATTAAAAACAAATTTACATACATTTCTACTCTAATACCCTAAAATCCCAGCAGCCACAAAAACAAATTAAAATAACACTGGAAAAAATAGCAATACACATTTTTCTCATTGTCATTGTTCAAATTATTGAAAACAAATATAATATTTAGAAAATCAATAATCACATTAGGCAATCAACATTGTGAAAAATAGTTGCCGGGTTTTAAATTAACTATTCAATAATTTGAAAAAAACATGTAAATATTTAAATCTTGACATTACAATATGTTTGACACAATGTAGTGTGGTTATCGAGTTGAATACAATGTGGTTGGAGATGTGTGAGTTCTGATAATTTGAAGGTGTGGCGTAAATTATAAATTAACGGTATAGTATAACTTTATAATTTCAAAGTTTTGTGCAATTTAAATTTCGTCTGTACCTCAGAATAAATAAAGATATAGGGTCAGATGTAGGTGGCCTAATACCGGTCGGTAACGGCCGAAAATCAATATTTTCGGCCGTTACCGACTGGTATTTGGACTTTGAGATGTAGCTCGCCCAAAATTTACAGATCCGGAAAAAATACCGAATCGGTAGATTACCGGCTTGGTAAATATACAGAATCAGTAATATTTCCGAATCGGTAAAATTACCGAATCGGAAAAAATACAGAGTCGGTAAATGTTCCGATTCGGTAAAATTATCGAATCGGAAAATATACCGAGTCAGTAAATGTTCCGAATCGGTAAAATTACCGAATCAGAAATTAAGAAATGGAAAAAACCACACCATCGAGATGTAGGTGAGCCTTAAATTACCGAATTTCACCAAAATTCGGTATTTATGAATCGGTATTTAACATGGATTGTAAGCAGGTGGTAATCAGGTGCAGCCTATAAAAAAGGGCCCCAAAATACAACACTGGAACCAGAATGGCGGCTTTTTACGTCATAGCAAGACAGCTAAGGCTACAGGCAGCAGGTGAGAGGGTATGGAGAAGGGAGGAGCAGGTCTATAGGCAAAGGATTACACTCTTCCATTTGACAGAGCCAGAGATACTGCAGAGATACAGACTGCACCCCGAAACCATCATGGACCTGATAAGGGACCTGCACCCACTCCTGGACCACCCAAACCAAGGGCCCACGCCATCCCACCCCATGTCAAGGTGCTCTGTAGCAGACACCTCCTAGCATCTAGGAGCTACCACAATGTTGTGGCAGCGGTAGGTGGGGTGTCCCAGAGCTGCCTGTCGCGTTTTTTCAGAAAGTTCCTGGATGCCATGATGCAAAGAATGGATCATTACATCAACTTCCCAGACACTGATGCGGACTTGCTCAGGACCAAGACTGACTATTACCTCATGGCAAATTTCCCACACGTGATTGGCTGCATTGATGGGACCCACATCCCCATTTGCCCCCCAGCTGCCACTGAGCATATATATAGGAACAGGAAGTCATCACACACAATTAATGTACAAGCAATCTGTGATGCCAAGTACATTATCACCGATATAGTGGCCAGATACCCAGGAAGCACCCATGATTCATATATATTCCAAAACAGTGGGATCTATACCCGCCTGACAGCGGGTGAATTCGGGGGAAGGATACCTGCTAGGTAAAGAAATGGGTGACACTCCCTTGATAGATGAAGCAGACGTATGTCAATGTGTGCATCTGAGTAATGTATCTTTTTTCTTCCACATTAGGGGATAGTGCATATGCACTCCGTTCCTTCGTCCTGACACCCTACTTCAACCCCACAACCCCCAGCCAGAGAGCTGTGGCACATAAATCCACCCGGAACATCATTGAGCGCACCTTTGGGCTTCTGAAGAGCCGGTTCTGCTGCCTCCACAAAAGTGGGGGGGCACGGCAGTACTCACCTGTAACATTCTGTAAGATAATTGCAACCTCTGCAATGTTGCACAACCTCGCAACTAGGAGGGGCACAGAGGTGGAATTGGAGGACTATGAAGACCATGACGATGAGCAGGCACTACCAGCAGCCAACACAGTAGGAGTACCAACACCCACAGACGGAAGACAGAGACAGGCAGAAATCACACACAACTACTTCTGAGTAAGTATAGAGACAAAGCACGTGTTGTACGTCAATGCACGTAGTTTATTTTGCACTACGTTGAAATGACATGAGCCACAAATGGCACATACTAGTGTGCCTAGCACTATTGTGTGGACGGGGGTTACCTCACCCTCACATGTCCAACTGAATATGGCAGACTCACTGCTTGCGCCCATGAACAGCCCCGCGTGATGCCTGAGGTTGGCTCAGTTCCAAGTCTGCTGTGCCAGCGCCGGCACTCTGGCATCTGCTACTCCTCCTTACTTCAGGGACAGGGGTGCTGCCCCTGCTACTAGCGGTATCTGTGTCCCTGACACCTTCTGCTCCTGTGGTGGCTAACTGGTTTGTCAGCAGCACTTCCATTGCTGTAGTGACTCTCCCCATCCCCCGTGTGAGATCAGTACAGCAGTGCACCAGCCCCTCCTGCATCGCAACTGAACGGAGACACATCAGTGAAGTCGCAGTTGCAAGTTGGCGCATGCCGCTTGTCTGCTGGTGCGTTCGATGGCTCTCCCTGCGCCTTTGTGCACGGTCCTCACGTAGTTCCTCACAGAGTGTCATCACACACTGAGACATGTCCCTGACTCCATCTGCCATGTCCCTCGTGCTGTCTGCCATTGATGCTATTCCCTTGTTCATGTCAGTGAAATTAGTGTTCAAAATGCGCATTTGTCTGTGTACTGCACTTATTCCTTTTGCCTGCAGGCGCTGCACCTTGACCATTGTGGTCTCAAGGCCTTGGAACACATCCTCATCACGGCCACTGGCGCCTGGCTCCCAGACCCTACGACGTCTTGTTCCACCGGATCGCCTGACAGGAGTGGATGTATGACCTGGTGCATTTCCTGCCATAGACTGCATTGACTCCTCACACTCCCCTTCCTCATCGGAGGATGTTTGTAGGATCCTATATGGGGGACCCTCATGCCTCACGGGCCTGCAGATTTCTGACACCTCTGTGTCTGCTGGTGTGTCTGGTTGTTGTGACTCATGTTGTGGGGAGTCAAGGAGCACTGGAGATGCTTCAAGTAGCATGGTGTTGTCTGCCTCTGGTATGTCAGCTGCTTGTGTGCAGGGTGCTGTAGGTCTTGCACTGCTGGGCCCAGCATCCCTGCCTTCTTGCTCACTCCTATCCCTTTGGGGATGTGTCTTCTCCCTCACCTGCTGTGACTTGCGTGATGTCCTCCCTGTGGACAGATATGGACAGTGTCTTAGTGGTGCTTTCACCGTGTACATCACTATTAAATTACATTTTATATCACTATTTCCTGCTCCTCCCATGTCTCTGATTGTATTGTGTGGCATGCCTGACGACATTTCATGTTGACTGCTCATATGGGTATTCTTATGACTACCACTCCCATAATACATTGCAGGTGAATACTGAAGTCAGAACTGGATTTCCTCAATACATAGCCACATTGGGGGAAGAACACAGGCAGGGGGTGTGGGATGATGGACATGTCCCCTATCTTTCTTAGCTGCAGCTCGGGCTGAGCTGTCTGCATCACCAATCCCCACAACGCACTCTGGCTCAAGAAAGTAGTCTAAACCAGCCTCAATTGAATGCTAAATATAATTGCTCAATATAGTTAGTTTAAGTTCAAGTAGCCAAGCTTTTAAATCTCCCTGCATCACTACACAGCACACACTCACCTCTCCGTCGTTGCCTCGGTCTGGCAGCTGAGGCTGGTTTAGACTACTTTCTCACATAAAGATAAGACATAATACCTGTTTATCTTTTACCTGTTTACAAATTCCTTCTCCTGTAAACATGGAGATTTGAAAGAATATTTTTCATGAAAAAGTTATTTTGCTCATAGAGCTGAATCTCTTTTTTCTTTTTTCACACTTGAAGATTATATGGCTTGTGTCACTTAAATAGAGGTCTTATTTATTTAGAACCTAAGGCCCTCTCATCTGCTTTCTGTCACATAATAAGGATTTGGCATATAAGTCCAAATAACAAGATAAATAATCTGATATCATTCTGAAAATTTCAGCGCGTGGCCTCCAATGTCCTGAGCGAGCACCAGGTGAGGTGAGGCATTTCCTCCCTACAAAATTGGGTGAGTTGGAAGGTGAAAACGAAACGGACACACAGAGTATCAATACACTTTATATGTTGAATTGTGACTAGATTTATGTATTGTGTTTCTTTTTGTGTGTCTCTCACTTTACTCTGTTCACAGGAGAAGGTCGATATACATAGACATACAACTGCAATAGTGGATATGTCTACACTATGAACATTATCTATCACAGCACGTGGTAAGTGTTGCAGTAGTGTACATCATAGGTCCTGACGAAAGCCCTTAAGGGCTGAAACATGTTGACCAAATATCATTCATGGTGAATAGTAATTCTTTCCACTCTGCTTTTAATCATACCGTCTTGATGGGCACACCTAATAAAGTTTCTTAAGACATGAAGACAGGTATTTTTAATCACTAAGATTACTCTTTTTTTCATTTTTTCACTACTTTTGAGCACTGCAACTTGCCCTTTCAGCCTTCGTAACTCTCATCGGTTTCGGTTAATGGTACAACCGGTGGGTCCAAGTTCAGCTAGCCTCAGGATTCTTCCTGTGGAAGAGCTCACTGGACACCAGCTGTTAACACAAAAAAACCCAGATGACGAAGTTCCACTATTGTGTGGGCTGATGGGTAAATTTTTTCCTTTTCTTACTGCACTTTATTTCCCTTTCTTCTCCTGTGTGAATCTCTTAATTAACCTCTTGGTACCTGTGGTCTGGGAAACTAACAGGTTCCAATCACTAACACAATCAGAAAGACCCTTGGTATCTCTCGTGTGGTTTACTGTCTAGTTGGGGGACAAGATACAAGCAGATCTATAAATACACTTTCCCCTAGGGCCCCCCTTCACCCTTTGCTTTTCGTTCGTCCAGTGTGGACTCCACACGCTCTTCCAGGTCCATGAGAGCAGGTGCCTTGTTCTTCCCTCCACCTGTAGCATTGGCCTCCTTGCTTCTTGCTGCCAGTTTTTTCTTAGTGATGATCCTTAGATCGTACCATCGCTTCTTGAGGTCGTCCACTTCCCTGTTGGTCACTCCTATGGCGTTTATTTTGGTCTGGATCCCCAGCCAGGTGTTCCTCTTGACAGCCTCTGGTACCTGCAGGGACTTCTTTCCAAAGATTTTTGGGTAGTGCTTGACTACCTCCTCCACCAGCACCTGAAGTTCACCAGTGCTGAATTTCATCTTCCTCTTCCTCTCTACACCTTCCCCCTGAGAGTCTTGGGGGTCCATTTGTTTGTCCTGCAGGGCTCTGCTTCACAACAACCTGTCTCTGTGTAACTGCTCTCCTGTGTGATCAAGTACATTGCACCTGCATGGGTGTGGACACTTCCTGGTTGTGGGGTGGGGTCAATGCACAGGATTGGTCTATTGCTCTGTTGGTTGGCTGAGGGGCGGGGTGGAGGCACGTGATTGGTTGATACTTCAACTGCCTGATATTTTGTATCCCCGACTCAGTATTTACCGTTTCGGTATTTACCGATTCAGTAAATACCAATTCGGTAGATTCAATGCATTCCTATGGGCCTCTGGGCCCATGGGATTGCATGTGAATTACGATTCGGTCTTTGCCGTATCGGTAAATATCGATTCGGTAAATACCGAGACAGGATTTCCAAAATTTACCAATTCAGTATTTTTTACCGAATTTTGAGCTACATCTCGTTTCCCTTTTCTAAAATACCGATTCGGTAAAAATCGGTATTTTAGAGTCGGTAAAAATGAGTTACCTACATCTGGCCCATAGTGATTTAAAGGTGGTGCTTAAATTATAAATTTAAGCTAAAAGTTTAACTTTGGAATGTGTAATGTTTGTGTAGTTTAAGTTTGGTTTTAATATAAAGAATAAATAAAGTTTTCCTAAATATAACAAAGGTTTAGCCTTTGTTGTTTTCGATGAATTTTAATGTTTTTTTATTTCAATAAAAATGTATTTTAAATCTGAGAGTTTTGTGTTGTCAAGTTGAGTGGTGTTCAGTGTAGTGTCATACAGTAAAGTGGAGGAGAGTGTTGTACTGTGTACTGCCGTACAGTATAGTGTTGTAGAGTCAAGTGAGCAGCCTAAAGTGGAGTGTGGAACAGTGAAATGGCATACAGTGGAAAATCATACAGTGGAATAGCATAGAGTGGGAAACATCGTTTACAACGCGGTGTTTACACCGCACAACCTTTACCACGCTGCCATTACAACGCAAGCCGTTACTACGACTTGCGCTGGATGGCGCTGTTGGTTAAGGAATATTGTAATTTTCTATTCCAACACCTTCCCTACTGTTATGTGGACTGGTGTTAGAATAGAAAATTATAATATTCCTCAATCCGAGCCCTCCAAAGGAAGTCGTTGTAACGACTTGCGTTGTAAAATCCGCGATGTAAAGTACAGCGATCAAATAGATCGCATTGTACTATCATACATCCCCATAGAGTAGAGTGGCATAGAGTGGAGTGGCATAGAATAAAATAGTGCAGAGTAGATTGGCGGAGAGTGGATTGACATGGAGCGGAGTAAGGTACAGTGTAGTGGTGCGAGGTGGAATAGCATAGAGTGGAATGGTATACAGTGGAGTGGTGTAGAGTGGAATAGGATATAGTGGAGTGGCGTAGAGTGGAAGCATTGAGCGAAGTGGCACACACTAGAGTAGCATAACATGGAATAGCATTTATTGGAACAGCGTAGACAGTAGTGGCATAGATGTAGTGGCGTAGACTGGAGTGGCGTAGAATGGAATGGTGTTGAGTGGCACAGTGTAGAGTGGAGTAGTGTAGAGTTGAGCGGTGTACAGTGGGTTGTATGGCATTACAACGCAGGCTTTTACCCCGCATGCCATTACAACACGGGGATTACAACTCGCTGGAGGACGCTGGATAGTGGAATTGTTGAATTTTCTATTCCAACTCCAGCCCACGTTGACAGTAGGGAAGATGTTGGATAAAAAATTAAGTTATTCCCTATCCAACAGCGCCCTCCAGCGAAAGTGGTTGTAACGACTTTCGTTGTAATTCCTGCATTGTAATGGCTTTGCGGGGTAATCCCCGCGTTGTCATGGCTGTTCACCGTACAGTGTAGTGGCATAGAGAAGAGTGGCATATAGTGTAATGGAATACAGTGATATAGTGTACAGTGGAGTGGCATAGACTGGAGTGGCATGGAGTGGAATAGCCAAGATTGGAGGGGTGTACAGTAGAGTTGCGTACAGTGGAAGAGAATAGAGTGAAATGGGGTACAGTGTATTGTAGCATAGTGCAGTGGCATAGACTGGAGTGGCTAAGACTGGAGTGACTTAGAGTGCCGTGGTGTAGAGTGAAATGTTGTAGGTGGAGTGAGTTAAAGGGGAGTGGGGTAGAGTATAATGGCATACAGTGTAATAGTTTAGAGTGGAGAGGCATAGAGTGGAGTGCAGTGTCATAGAGTAGAATAGTGAGGAGTTCAGTGGCACAAAATGGAGTGCCGTAGAGTGGAGTGTCATACAGTGGAGAGCGGTATAGAGTAGAATAGCATTAAGTGGAGTGGCACAGAGTGGTGTGGCACACAGTGGAATAGCAAAGAGTGAAGTGGCATGACAGAGACTGCAGTTGGGTAGAGTAGAGAACAGTGGAGTGTCATTAAGTGGAGTGGCTTAGAGTGGATTGACATAGAGTGGAATAGCAAGAGTGAGTGGCATAGAGTGTGGCTTTCGGGCTGAATACACTGTATATTGAGATGTGCAAGTTATAATAATTTGAAGGAATTGCTTAAATTATAAATTAAAGATAAAAGTATATTTTAAGTTTGGTTTGCATAGAAAGAATAAATAAAGTTTTCCTAAATATAGCAAAGGTTAAACAGAATTCTTTTTTCAATGAATTTAATGTTTTCTATTTTAATAAAAATGTTCTTTAAATCGGAGAGTTTGGTGTTGCCAATAACCCTGGGCAAAGCAAAGTTTGCCCTACTTCGCACTACGCGAATTGCATGTAACACAGTGCAAACACGCGTAGCGTAGTGCAGCAGTCATTTTTTGCTTGCTCGCGGTCCTCAACGTCAAGTTGGCGGCCACGAGCAAGCAAAATGACATCCCGGCGAGACTTTTTCCTCATTAGCGATTATCAACATCAAGTTGCCGATTGCAAGCATTGAAAATAAACCTCACAGTGAGTGTCTCAACGTGGGGAGGTCAGGTTTCTCATTGCAAGTGGTCGCGTATGCTCGCGAACGCTTGCGATAAGAAACTACCAGTCCGCGTTAAGAAAGCTGCTGCTCGAGTAAAAATCTACTCGAGCACCAGTAAAAGACATCTCGCACTGTGTAAGATGCCGTTTTTAATGATTGCACAGTGCGGACAAGCATCCGGCACTGTGCAATCATCGCGAACAGGGTGCTACGCAGTTTACGTAGTGCTACGCGTAGCTTGCGTAGTGCAAAGTGCACTTTGCGTAGCTTCGCGTAGCGCTACTTTGCGAACTACGCCCAGGGTTAGTTGTCAAGTGGAGTGTTGTTAAGTATAGTGTTATACAGTAGAGTGGAGGACAGCGTTGTAGAGTACAGTGGAGCAGAGTGTAGTGTTGTAGAGTGAAGTAGAGTGGAGTGTGGTATAGTGGAGTGGCGTACAGTGGAGTAACATAAAGTAGAGAGGTGTAGAGTGGAGTGGCAGAGAGCAGAGTGTGGAACAGTAGAATGTCAACAACATTTGCAGTGTTTGTTGATCAAAATCTGTAATAGCATTATTTTCAAACAAATTCATATTATCAGACTCTACTTGCTGCGCCCCATTAACAAAAACTCTTGTGGTTTAGAAAAGTACAATTATCGTGTTACCTCAGCTACCAATTCCAATTCTTTTAGGTCTTCCGATGGATCATGCTCTGTGCTGCAAGGGACTAGCATACTCAGGGGATCAACAAATATCTTATGAGAACCTGGAATAGATCATTGTTCCGGCATTTTGTTCAAACATTCATAACCTAGCCTTTCCCAATTGTCAAATCTTTTTAGAGACAGAATAAACCCATTAAGAATGAGTCAGAATTAATATAGGAAATTTCATAGATCCTTATCTATGCCTCAAAGTATTGAAATAAAAAAATGGATTAAACAGATCAGATTTTATAGTGATTCAAATAGTTTAGTAAATAAACGCACTTCCTCAGCCAGGGGAGATTCGAAAGCGGAGGAAAGCTTACAAGGCAAATTCAGTCAATTCTCATACAAACAAAATGAATGAGAGTTAGGACGTTTCCAAGAATTTCAGTTCCAGTCCTAGAACTGGTCGTTGGTTTGCCCGTACTGCAGCACAAATACTGCAGCAGGTGTCAGGAAACCCTTCAGCTGAAAGGTTCTCCTTGCTCACTCTTACCAGCCGGTAGCAACGCAGGTCAGTGTCACAGTTCACTTAATGCCTATGTGTCCAGTTCATCAGTCTCAGTACCACCCAAATGAGCAGTAGCTGGACGAGGTCGAGACAAGGGTGTAAGCCAGCCAGTCAATCAGATCCCCCTCCTTGTTTATACAATTATGCTCCAAAGATTCCAGGTTTACTCCCCATAACATATCAACTTTGTCAGATCCTTCCATTTCATTGGCTGTTCATGATAGGATGATATGATGTGATCGATAAAAGTATACAAATCTGAAAGATTTTGGATTTCTTGAAATCTTCTTATGATCACTATAACACTCTTGGAAATGGGCGGATCAATGCTCCCATCTGTTGTCATACTCTCTAGGATGTAACAAATTTTGTTGCAAGTCAAGTGAGCTACAATTAAGAAGAGAGTCTATTGATGGCTAGAACACAAATGGAAACGTTATGAAACGTTCCCATAGGCTTCAGATGGCACATTTTACATGTTTAACGCTAGATGTGAAAGCAAACCCTTGAGGCCTAAATGGAAAAAACAGCTTATATACGAAGACGTTTGTTAAAATACGAATGTCACACGTTTCAAAATACATTAATTCTTGAAATTAAATAAAACAATGCCTACATGTAAGTCTCTATTAATATAAATCAGTATAAGGTACTACTATAATTTTCACGTCATCATGTAAATCTGTCAGTAAGTTAGAGTTAATTCATCTATGGAAAATCATTTTGTATTTTTTAGAGCATAATCTTTACGCAAAGAATGTCATCTCTCAGCCATGTGCATCTTCTATGATTCATTAATATCAATGCGCATGTTACTCATTTTTTTCTAAAGCTAGATTATATTTGCCTTTCGCACACAGTTAAAATTACGTATGCCATCATAGCATTCTCTCTAATTTACTTTTATTTTTCGACATTTTCTAAGCACATTAACGAATACCATTAAAATATGCACATTTCACAATGGTATTTTGTCATTCAGAAAATATGTTTCTAACATTCTGCATGCTTTTACGATGCAGTATCCAAATCAGACTTTGCATGTGTAATTTATCTCATATACGTGAAACTGTCACACATTTGTTATAGCCGTAAATAACTGTCACAATCGTTTTCTAGGGAAACATTTGTTAAAGATAGATGCAAGATAACATCTACACTCTATCAGCATACAGTGGAATATCATACAGTGGAGCGGTGTAGAGTGGAGTGGCCAAGAGTGCAGTGTGGAACAGTGGAGAGGCGCATAATGGAACAGCATAGAGTACAGTGGCGTAGGGTGGAGTGGTGTGGCGTGAAGTGGCATAGAGTGGAACAGCGCAGAGTAGACTGGTGAAGAGTAGAGTTGTGGAGAGTAGAGTGGTATGGATTGGAAAGAGGTACAGTGTAGTGGTGCACAGTAAAATAACATAGAGTGGCACACAATGGAGTGGTATAGAGTGCAGTAGCAAAAAGTGTAGTGGCCGACAGTGGAATAGCATTGAGGGAAGTGGCATACAATGGAGTGGTAGGATGGAGTGGAATAGTGTAGAGGTAGTGGTGTACAGTGAAGTGGCGCAGAGTGGAGTGGCATATAGTGGAATAGCGTACAGTGGAGTGGGCTATACTGGAGTAGCATGGAGTGGAATTGTGTAGATTGAAGTGGCATGCAATAGTGTTGTGTACAATGGAATAGCGTAAAGTGGAGTGGCATAGAGTGGAGTGCCTCACCATGTGGTGTAGACTGGAGTGGCTAAGACTGGATTGGCTTAGAGTGCAGTGTTGTAGAGTTTAATAGCGTAGAGTGGAGTCTTCTAGAGTGGAGTGGGGTACTTAGAGTGGGGTAGATTGTTGTGGAGTATAGTGCAATAGTGTAGAGTGGAGAGGCATAGAGGGGAGTGTCATAGAATGGAATAGCTTAGTGATGACAAATGGAGTGGCGTACAATGGAGTGGCATAAATTACAATAGCTTAGAGTGAATTGGTATTGAGTGGAAAAGCGTTAAGTGTAGTGGCGTACAGTGGAATGGCACAGAGTGGCATGGCTTACAGTGGAAAAGAGTAGAGTGAAGTGGCATATGGGGGTGTGGCTTATACTGGAATAGTATGGATTGGAGTAGCGTACAGTGGAGAGACATACATTGCAGTGGCAGAGACTTGAGTAGCGTGGAGTACGGTGTGATAGTGTACAGTGGAGTGTTGCAAAGTGAAGTGGCATAGAGTGTAGTGGCATAGAGTGGTCTAGCGTAGAGTTATAGTGGCGTAGACTGGAGTTGTGTACAGTTGAATACTAAGGAGTGGAGTGGCATAGAGTGGAATAGCATAGAGTGGAGCGACTTAGAGCCTAGTTGCATACTGTTGAACAGTGTATAGTGTGCAGTGGAGTAGCATAGAGTGAAGTGTGGTACAGTGTAGTGGCGTACAGTGGAGTGGTGTACAGTGGAGTTGAATAGACCAGAATAGTGTAGAGTGGAGTGAGGTAGAGTGGAGTTACGTGTAGTGGAATAGTATTGAGAACCAAGGTCGGACTGAGAACCAAAACCGGCCCTGGCAAAGTGCTCGGCTGGCCCCCCGGGTGGTTAGGGGTGTGGCCGAGCTGTTTGCCTGGGCCGGTTTCGAATGATTTTGTTACAGGGGCCGATATTTCAGCTATGCCGCAAAGCGTCCCTGTAACAAAAACAGTCCCACAGGGGCCCACAACCGGCCCCCACCCTGGCGGCCCACCAGGGAATCACCAGGTGCCCGCTACGGCCAGTCCGGCCCTGTTGAGTACAGTGGCCTAGAGTGGAGTGGCATACAGTGGAGTGGTGTAGAGTGGAGTAGGGTAGGTTATTGTAGAGTGGTGTGTTTTAAGATTGGAGTGGGTTAGAGTGGAATAGGATAGAGTGTAGTGGCATACCGTTGTGTACTATACAGTGGAGAGAATTTAATTATAATTAGCTGGAACATCGCAGGCTTAAAAGCTAGATTGAATATAATGGAGTGGATCAATTTGGTTAGCCAATTTGCCATTTTAATGTTCCAAGAAACTTGGTGCACTAGAGACCTGTTGCTTGATGGGTTTGCCTGCTATAATAATAGTGTTGCTAGTCCTAAATTTGTCCGATCAAGTGGAGGATTATCTATATGGATAAAGATTACTGCGAACAGCAATATAAAACCCATAGAGACGAATGATGGGAATTTTCAGGCTCTGATTTATACGCAGGGTATTACGCTGAGCTTAATACATTTTTACAATACCTATTTTACATATCTGCTCAATAAGAATTTTAACAATTTATTTGATTTTATTGATAATCTGGTAGATGAGGAAAGGTATGGCAAATTAGATGGAATTTGTCTGGGGGGGATTTTAATGCCCATTTGAACAAGAGAATAGATAAATCTGCTGCTATATCTGCCCGGATAATCCCGTGTAGAAGAGTGGAGGAACTGTCTAGTTATTTATCTACTCACGATCTGGTTAATGTAATGGATAAAGCAGGATGCGAATCAGATAAATGTGTATTGCCTACCTATAGAGGTCGTGGTTGTTCAACTACCATAGATTATGTTTTTTTTTCTTCCTCCTTTGAGAATTTCTTAGTCAAGGCTGAAGTATTAGGCACAAGTTACAGCGATCATAATCCAATTTTAACAACTATTAGATTTTTTAATGAATTTAAAAAACGAGAGGAAATAGTGGCGAAAAACCTGGAGGTATCTACAGACAAACTGAAAGTGATTTGGAAGGGCATAGATAAAAAAGCCTTACTAAGATCCTATCCGTTGTTAGTGGAAACATGTTTGTCTAATACATTTTCAGGAATAGAGATAGTCCAGGATTTTTCTGAGTTATGTGCTGGAATTAAACATGAGATCTCTAAACCTGTCATGGGTCAGGGCAAGAACCCTAGATGGTTTGATGGCACTTGTTCTCGGGCCAGTAGGGCTCTTCGCGACTCATTAGACTGTGAACCAAGGGACATGACATTAGTCAGATCACTGAGAGAATGCTATAAAAAAGCTACCAAACTACCTGCAGAGGAGGTATTAAAGGAACAGTGGAACTCCCTTGCCTGCGCAGCAGCTCTCAAAGATGTAACTGGGTTTTGGAAAGAGGTTAAATCAATGCGGGCTGTGGGACTGAATATTACTGCCCTAAACTGTATTATATCTAGTAAGGCATGGGAGGAACACTTTTCAAGAATATATACAGCCCATAAAACAAGCACTGACAGCTACCCTCCAGTTACCAATGTGACAATATCATTAGCTGAGGTAGAGGACGCTATACATCAAAGCGCAGGGAATAAAGCCCCAGGCTCAGATGGTTTGTCAATTGATTTCATTAAATCTGAACCGGATTTCTGCTCCCCTCTTTTATGTAATGTTTTTAATAATTTGACCAACACTCCAACTCCAAAAACCTGGTCAACGAGTATAATTGTGCCCAGCTTTAAGAAAGGGGACAGATCCAACCCTAGTTGTTATCGCCCAATATCCTTGATTGCTAATACTTTAAAGATTTTGGGCAGGGTTGTTTTTAATAAGATCAGGAATGGGCAGAGGACAAGCACATTTCAAATTGTTGCCAGTTGGGTTTTAGGAGTAGTGTTGGAACTGTAGAACAGTGCCTAAATTTGAGTCTTATATTGGGAAAATATACTGTTGCTAAAAAGTACCTTTATACTTGGGTTTTATGGACTTAACTTCAGCGTTTGATTTTGTTAATCGTTCACGTTTATGGGAGACTCTTTTAAACTATGGGTTGGACACTGCACTTGTGCACTTTTTGGCGTATTTGCACAGAGATTTGAGAGCAAGGGTGAGGATTAACAATGAAGGAGAGGTTTCTAGGGACATCCTAATTGGCAGAGGGGTGAGACAAGGGTGTATTTTAGCTCTATTGCTTTTTATTCTTTATATTAATGAATTAAATAACTCCCTGTCTGAATTAACACAGGATGTACCGAAAATTAATGGTAAATTTTACCGCGTACTTCTATATGCGGACAATGCGGTCCTAATGGGTCGCACACCAAAAGCATTACGCACTTTAATAGGTTTTGTATCCTTCATGGCGGATTTGGGACTTTGCACTAATTTTTAAAAATCTTACATAATGTCTTGTGGGACAAAAAAGCACCATATTAAGCACATAATGTCGGGAAGTAATCTTTTAAAAAGCACTAGCACTTTCCCTTATTTGGGTTTAGTTTTTTCTGAATCAGGATCAAGGTGTTCGCATATAGCTCAAGGTAGAAATAAACTTGGAAAGGCAATTAATTCCATCATTAGCCTGCGACAGCCCAAGAAGGCTGAAGTGGTGATGCCATTATTACAGATATATAAAACCTAATGCCTGCCTACGACGACTTATGGCGCCGAAGTATGGGGGCATGTAAATTGTAATGGAATACAAATGAAGGAAAATAGATTCTGTAGAAAGATTCTAGGGGATCAAATTTCATCACCTACTTACATATGTCGTAAAGAACTAAACTTACATTATGTGGAGGATTTTATTAAATCGCGACCTGCTCTATTTTGGCTAAAGATATGGCGCAACCCAGCTGTGATTTTAACTCAAGAAATTATCACAGACTGCCTTAAATGTGATGGAGGCAAAGGTATACCCTGGCTTAGAGCAGTGCAAAATAGTCTAGCCAGTGTTCAGCTAGAATATACCTTTCATCTTCCTCTAACTGTAGACGGTATAAACTTAAAAGCAGTAAGAGGTGCATTATATGATTTATATTGTGAAGAAAGAGGAAAAAACGAGTTGTGTGAATATTCAATTATTAGATATATTCCCATCCTGAGGTTATTAAGTAACAATTATTATATGCCACAGGACTATCTTAGGAAAGATATTGGAAGATGGAATAGGAGTTTGCTTTTTCGCCTCAGGGATAACAGAATAAAATACGCAATCTGTTTCCCGATTGGTTTTACTAGTAACCTGAAGGAGACATGTTACCCATGTGGTATTGGTTGTAAACAAACAATGTTACATTTCTTGTTCTTCTGTAAATTTTATGTAAGATATACAAAACAATATTTAATCCCCTATTTAAAGGTAAATGTGATTTCTGATTATACTTTAGCATATCAGGAAATACTGCAGCTGGGTTGTGATGACAGGATTTTTCGAGTGAGCTCATTTCTGCGGGCAGTGGTACGTTCACGAGCTTCTATGAACCTTAAACCATGTCAAATACTTGTAATGGCTCTTTGATTTTGATCTAGCATACATGTGATAGCTTATTTTGCACTCAGTCGGATGTTTACAAATGCTTACTTTGCACTTCGTCCAAAGTTTACAAATTTGCAATCTTTGGACGATAATGCTGCTAGATTTCTTTTTTGTATTTATTGAAGGTTCAAATTTGTGTTCATTTGTACTCTATTGCTACGCCTTGCACATTGGTTTTATGCTATTTATTGACTGTAAGACTATTGCCCTATCCCTTTTTTAATTCTTTCTGTATTTTTATTGATGTTGATGAATGTATGTTATATGTATATTCGCAGTGATGATTTGTACTTTTATGGATATTTTATATTCCGAATAAAGACCATTTGACTTGACTTGACAGTGGAGTGGTGTAGAGTGGAATAGTGTTGAGTGTAGTGGTAGCATGCAGTGGAATAGTAAAGATTGGAGTAGAATATAGTATAGTGGAGTGTGATAGAGTGTAGTGGCATACAGTGTAATAGTGCAGAGTGGAGAGGCATAGAGTGGAATAACATACAGTTTAGTGGCATAGAATGGAGTGCCGTAGAGTGGAGTGGCATACAGTAGAGGGGCATAGAGAGGAGTCTTGTAAAGTGGAATAACGTTCAGTGTAATGGCATATAGTGGAGTGGCATTCAGTGAAATAATGTAGAGTGAAGTGTCGGATAGAGGAGTGGCGTACACTTGAATAGCATAGAGTGGAGTAGCATATTGTACTGGCATAAACTGGAGTTGTGTAGAGTGAAGTGGAGTACAGTGTAATAACATACAGTGGAGCGACCTCTGACCCTGCTCGCAGGCAGGTCGCTCCCCAGACCACGACACCGCTGCCAGCCGCTTCATGCCTGATATTGCTGCCTGCCATTCTCGCCGTTTTCCAGCCGTTCCCACTCCTTCCGCCGCTGTGTCCCTGTGGCCCTGCCCCCCTGCTTCCCCATTGTCCACCCCACTCCCGCCTCCCAGCTGCTCCTCCCTCCCACTCCCCCTCTTAAGGAGGCCGTGCAGCGGACGCGCGCAACGGCCGTGCCGCTGGCGTGCTGAAGGCACGCCAAAGGCAAGCCCGTCTGCGCCCACCGTGCCAGGACCGTGCCTGGACAGCGCCCAGCGCCAGAACCCCTGGACCCTGCGAACGCCACAACACCAGATTCCGCTACGACGCCAGCACCCTCTACTCACTCAATGCCGGCCGAAACCACACCTACTTCCAGGCTGCCCCGAAACGGATTCACGGACCTTTCTCCTGCCACTCCTGCAGCTTCACCTGCGACAGAGCCACCAAACCTCCAAGGACTGGACCCAACCACCTCCGCTGCATACTCCTCAACACACGCTCCGCACGCAAACACACAGTTGAACTCTGGGATCTGCTTGACACCTCCGTCCCAGACATGACCTTCCTGACCGAGACCTGGTGGAAAGACTCCTCGGCCCCCAACATCGCCATAGCCATCCTGGACGGCTACAAGATCAACCGCAGGGATCGCGCCAATGGAATCGGAGAATTAATAGCCATCGTCCACAAGTCTACCCTCAAGGTCGCCACCCACGCAGACGACACCCTCAACACCGCCGAACACCTACACTTCCGGATCCGCACGGACCCCAACACCACCCTCAGAGGAACACTCATCTACAGACCCCCCCGGATTCAATCGCTGACCTCCCTAGCACCCACGCACTCGCCTCCACGGACTACATCCTCCTTGGGGACCTAACTTCCACCTCGAGAACATCAACAACGCCAACTCCGCCACCCTGATTGCCAACCTCGCCAACCTTGGCCTCAGACAACTCGTCACCACACCCACCCACGCCACTGGTGACACACTGGACCCCGTCTTATCCACAGGCACCCACGTTGCCTTCAACCACACCACTGAACTCCACTGGACCGACCACCGCTGCATCCATTTCACCTTCAAGAAACCAACCACGCACCACCGCACCCAACAGCTACCTCGCCGCTGCTGGAGCAAAGTCATCGAAGACCAGCTGATCACCACCCTTGCCCAGAACCCACCCACTGACCCCACCAATCCAGAAACCACAGCCCGCAACCTCAGACAGTGGATCGACAACTGCGCCAACACCCTTGCCCCGCTGAAGAAACCCTCCAACAACCACGCCAGCGAGAGAGCCACCTGGTTCACCGATGAGTTTCAGACCTCCAAACACGCATGCCGTAAACTGGAGAAGACATGGCTCCACGAATGCACACCAGACAACCACGCAGCCCACAAGGACGCCACCCGCAGACCTCATCAGATTAGCCAAGAGATCCTCCTTCAAAGACCGCCTGGATAATAACGCACACAACAGCAAAGAGCTCTTCAGCATCGTAAAGGAACTCTCCAACCCGAGCGCCAACGCCAACGACATACCACCCTCACAAGAACTGTGCGACTCACGAGCTATCTTCTTCCACCGCAAGATCGCTGACATCCATGACAGCTTCAACACCACAACCGCCCTGACTATGCTAGACCCCACCTCCCCTATGAACACCACCAGCGCCAATCGCCTGACCTCCTGGTCCAATGTCAACGACAACGAGACACCCAAGGTCATGAACACCATCCACTCAGGATCTCCGTCAGACCCGTGACCACACCATGTATTCAACAAAGCAGACACAGCCATCGCACCCCAACTACAGAAGGTCATCAACATCTCCTTCAAAACAGCAACATTCCCGGAAAGCTTGAAGCACCCCGAAATCAACGCCCTCCTCAAGAAGCCCAAGGCGAACCCCAAGGACCTCAAGAACTTCTGGCCCATCTCCCTGCTACTGTTCCAGGTAAAGGTCATCGAGAAAATCGTCAACATGCAACTGGCCCGCCACCTGGAAGACAACAACATCTTGGACCCGTACCAGGCCAGGTTCAGACAAAACCACAGCACTGAGACAGCCCTCATCGCTCCCACAACGCCATTAGGCGCCAACTTGACAACGGCGAAACATCCGCCCTCATCCTCCTGGAACTGTCAGCTGCCTTCGACACGGTCTGCCATTGTACTCTAAAGACACGCCTCCTAGAAGCCGGAATCCAAGAGGAGGCCCTTGTCTGGACCACGTCCTTCCTCTCCGGCAGAACCCAGAGCGTCCCCCTCCCGCCCTTCCGATCCGAAGCCACCGACATCATCTGCGGCGTCCCCCAGGGCTCATCCCTCAGCCCGACGTTGTTCAACGTCTACATGGCCCCCCTCGCACAAGTGGCCCACCAACACGACCTCAACATCATCTCCTATGCTGACGACACCCAGCTCATCCTCTCCCTCACCAAGGACCCGCACACCGCCAAAACCAACCTCCACGAGGGAATGAAGGCCGTCGCTGACTGGATGAGGAACAGCCGTCTGAAGCTAAACTCGGACAAGACAGAGGTGCTCATCCTCGGACCCACCCCTTCAGCCTGGGACGACTCCTGGTGGCCGACGACACTGGGAACAGCACCAACACCCACCGACCATGCACGCAACCTAGGATTCATCCTCCACTCCTCCCTCACCATGTCTAAACAGGTCCACGCTGTCTCCTCCTCCTGCTATAACACCCTCCACAGGATCTACAAGTGGATCCCGACCGAAACAAGAAGAACGGTGACACAGGCCCTCGTCAGCAGCAGACTGACATACAGCAATGCACTCTATGCAGGAATCCCAGCCAAACACCTACGACGACTAAAACGCATCCAAAACGCCTCCGCCCAACATCCCCCGCCGCAGCCACATCATCCCCCACCTGTGAGCCCTACACTGGCTCCCCGTCGACAAGAGGATCACCTTCCAGCTCCTCACCCACACACACAAAGCACTCCACAATGCCGGACCAGCCTGCCTGAACAGCAGATTCAGCTTCTGCACCCCCACCCGCCAGCTCCGCTCCATCAGCCTCGCCCTCGCCGCTGTCCCCCGCATCCAACAAACAACCTCCGGCAGCAGATCCTTCTCCTACCTCGCTGACTGGAGTGGTGGATAGTGGAGTGGTGTAGACTGGAATAGCGTACAATGGAGTGATGTAGAGTGGATTGGTATAGAGTAGAGTGGCGTACACCGGAGTATCGTACAGTGGAATATCATACAGTGGAATATCATACAGTGGAGTGGCGGACAGTGGAGATGGGTAGAGTGTAGTTGTCTACAGTGGAATAGCTTATAGTGGAGTGGCGTGGTGTGGTGTATAGTGAAGTGGCATAGAGTAGAGTGGCCAAAAATGTAATGGCGTACAGTGTAGTATTATATGGTGTATTGGCATAGAGTGGCGTGCCAAGCAGTGGAATAGCATAAAGTTGAGTGGCATAGAGTGGAATGGAGTGGAATGGCATAGATGGGAGTAGTGTAGAGTAGAGTATCACATAGTGGAGTGGTCTACACATGAGTGGCGAATAGTGGCATAGAGTGCGTAGCATAGGGTAGAATAGCATAGACGGGAGTGTTGTAGAGTGG
Source organism: Lissotriton vulgaris (assembly GCF_964263255.1). Classification (NCBI taxonomy): domain Eukaryota; kingdom Metazoa; phylum Chordata; class Amphibia; order Caudata; family Salamandridae; genus Lissotriton; species Lissotriton vulgaris. Next base: position 1,373,540,088 of record NC_141693.1, read on the forward strand.
AGAGAGTTAGAGTGGAGTGTCGGTGAGTGAAATAGTGTGGAGTTTAGCAGCATACAATGGAATGCTGTAGAGTGGAGTCACATACAGTGAAGTAGTGTAGAATGGAGTGGTGTAAAGTGGAATAGTATTGAGTGGAGTGGCATAGAGTTTAGTCGCATACAGGAGACGATTGTAGAGTTGAGTGGTGTGTAGTGGATTTCTGTACATTGAAGTGGTGTGCAGAGTAATAGCGTGAAGTGAAGTGGCATAGATTGGAATGCTATAGAGTGGAGTTTAGAGGTGTACAATGGTGTGCCTTATTTTGGAGTGTCATACAGTGGAGCAGCGAAAAGTGGAATGGTGTAAAGTGGGATAGTGTTGACTGCAGTGCCTTACATTGTTCTGGAGTAGACTGGAGTGACATACAGTGGAATAGTGTAGAGTAGAGTAATGTACACTGAAATAGCGCAGAATTGAGTGGCATAGGTGTACAGTGGAAGTAGTTACAGTGGGGTGAGGCACAGTGGATTAGCTTAGAGATGAGTGTCATAGAGTGTAGTTGGTATGGTGGAATAGCTTTACTGGAGTGGTGTACAGTGGAGTGCATAGAGTGGAGTGGTGCAGAGTGGAATTGCGTACAGTGCTCTGTTGCAGGGTGAATAGGGTTGAATAGGGTTCAGTGGAGTGGCAAAAAGTGGAGTGCCATCGAGTGGGGGAGAGTGTAATAGTGCACAGTAGAGTAGAGTAGGTTGGAGTGGCGTACAGTGGAGCCAGGTAGTGTGCTGTGGTATACAGTGGAATAGTGTAGAGTGGAATAGCATATAGTGGAGTGGCGTAGAGTGGAGGGGAGTGGTATAGAGTGGAATACTATACAGTGGAGTTGCGCACAGTAGAATAGCGTAAAGTAGAGTAGCACAGAGTGGAGTATCATACAGTGGAGTGTTGTAAGCTGGACATGCATAGAGTGAAGAGCCGAAGAATTGAGTAGTGTAGAGTGAAGTGGAATAGAGTACAGTGTCACAGACTGGAGTGGCATAGAGTTGAGTGTCATACAGTAGAATATCATATAGTGGAGTGGCATAAAGTGGAGTGGCATAGAGTGGAATAGCATACAGTGGAGTTGTGTCCAGGGGAATTGCATACAGGTTGAACTTGCCCAGAACCCCAAGCCCATGTGGATAGGCACCAAAGGAACCTCATCGGCAATAAAATATATATCAAATAAAATATTTTTAGCAAAGTATTTTCAAATCGAATGTTGGATTTGCAAAACAAAGGCCCTCCCTGGGTCGACAGGACCTGAGGAGGATCTAGGGTTTGTAAATTCACACAAAGTGTTTGAGAATTCTATTTAAAAAAGAGCAAACTTTAAGTGTAAGCCTGTACCAGAGACCAGTCCCTTTTATCAACAGGACATTTGCATTTGAAGTGCGAGTTATGCTTTGCTAGGCTGTTGTATGTTATGCATTGGGGTTCTAACCATAACTTGCGAATTGCAGTGCTCTTTGGTTTTAATTCATAATCATGGGTTTTAGGTGCTTTTCTGAAGTTTTTTGTAAAACATATTTTTTTAAGTTGCTATAGACAAGGCTAACCATTCAAAGAGACTTTTAAAATGCATCAACTGATCATGTAGAGCTGCTGCGTACGCCCTTATCCAGACGTCTGTGACACCTTACAGTCTTTGGATACAGTATCAAGCTGTCTTCTGTTCAGGCCACTAACTCTCTCTACTTATCTTCTATCTTTAGAAAACGAACTGAAAATGTGTACTTTTTTACTCCATAGCACATGTGTGGATTTCATCCACTGGCTGGATGGAGGTGAATGGTGTTGCATCATTGCTTGTAGTATATGAGCAATGTACTGTCTCCAAAATGCCACCTCCTTTTTGCCTGGGACACTTCTTTTCTCTGTGGTCACATGTTGGTGTGCTCTGGCATCCAAACAGATGTGGTATGGAATGGGGAATGGGCTCCTTCACTAGTTCATGTCCTGAGTGGTTTATCTGCTAGTAAAAAGTAATGTTGGCGCTATCTAGGCATGCAAAATAGCTACAATATCTTGTAAATATAGCAGACGGTACAAATTGCATGAAGAATTCAATGCATGTGATTTATAACGCACACCGATATTTCAAACACCAGGTATTCAACGCGCATCAGATAATGCATATTCATCTGGGTGTGATAAATCTCGTAATTGTGTGATTTTGAGGGTGCAGTTTTTAGCATCAAACATATAATCGGACTTAGGCTCCCGCTCTTTCCTTTCTTTGCACTCTCTATGCAAAGACTATTGATGAAAAAACATGTAATCTATAGAAATATAAAATAAATGTTGGCATTGCTTTTAACAAGAACTATACCACAATTGATTTTTGTTAATAAATATGCACAAAGAAATGCACACACACTTATAAAAACATCGGGCATGAACAACCTTTTTAACAAAACGGTAATGCGTACTCACAGTAAAAAGCATTACATGATTTTAAAAACAGAAATAGTTTTTCTCTTTAGAGGTATAGCCAGACAATAATGTTTTTTTTCATTTCTGAGCTGGATGGTACATCAGCTACTACGTTTAAAGGTTTTTGTTGACCTAATGAATGTAATGCAAGTGCAACAAATGTGTAGCAGATAAATACGTTAGTTCAATAAAAACCTTTTCTGTTTTGGTGAAAGACTGGAGCTGTTGGCGCAGTGGACTATGGAATCAACTGCAGTAACGTGCTTGAGTCCAAGGTCACATGTTCTAAATGCAGTTGAGCTACTCATCCAAACATTCTTTGACGGCAATAGAGGTACAAATCAAAAAGATTATTAAATCGAGAAAAGATCATTTTAAGTCTTTTCATTAAAAGGAAGTGGATGGGGATAGAGTTCAACTCAGTAGGGGGATTATTCCAGGTCTTGGAGGCCAGAACTGATAAGGCTTAGCCACCAATTAAGGATTTTCTGAAGCTTGAAACCACAAAAAGATTGTCCTGTGAAGTAAGTAAAGGTCTATAGTTTCTGAGGTACTTTTTAAGGAGGCTAAATGAATGGTTCACACTTGGAGCTTAGTATTAAACGTCTTTATTCCTGAGTGCGTAACTGTGAACTCAACGCTCTAAACATAAACTCTATTCACTACACCCGAACACTTACACTCTACAGAGTCCATCAGGAACCAAAATGGTCCTGTGATCGCTAAGTCACAAGACACTACATCTACCCCTTTGTTAAATAAAAAAATAAAAAAAAATACAAACATTTATATATCCACATTATAACTTCTCGATAAGTCATTGTGGAGCTCTGACCAGATGCTCAGATCGTGTTCTCTGAAGGCTGATAAGAGAGAAGAGAAGTGTCCATGACTGGCACTGGTGATAGAGGGACAGATGCAGTCAAGGGACTCTCTATAGTCTCAATTGAACCAGTCTCATCTCTGACATAAGGTACTGGCGAATGATGAGGCAGATACCTGAAGTGCAAAGCATTTTGCGTAATGGACTTTCCAAGACAGGGAGCAGTCCTTTACTAGTCACAACTTAGAAAGGTTCAGCATCAAAGAGAGCAACAGATTTGCATTGTCTCTGTTGTCGCACCAATACTCAATCACCTTTAGTAAAAGTAAAGTTTTTGGCACATGGATGCTTATTGGCATGTACAGTAATCTTTTGCTTACGGCATTAATCTGTTTCAAGAAGTTCACCATCTGTTGTAGATCTTCTGTTGGTCCATTGTGGTAACGTGGTCATCATGGCTCTCCTGAACATCAGAGTGGCATGACTTTCACCTGTTGTTGAATAAAGGTTCAACCGGTAAGCTTGAAAAGCAGCACGAAGAGCAGACTTCAGATCAAGCTTTTCCAATGTAGCATTCAGGACTGTCTTAGTAAGTGTGCTCATAACGCGTTAAACAACACCATTTGCTTGTGGCCAAAGATGTGTGCTTTTCTGATGCTTCACATTGAGATGATTAAGAAAAGTCTCTGAATTCTTGACTGTTGAATGGTGGGCCATTGTCAAATTTTAGAATTGAAGGAACACCCCATGTTGCAAAAATTGCTATCTAACCTCTCTTTGACTTTCTTGAGTGGTCGATGAGAGATCTTCAACCAATGGAAAACTGTAATATTCACCAATAACCACCATCAGGTGATGTCCATTGGCAAGAGGACCAAAGAAATTAACAGAGATTCTCTCCCATACATGCTTTGGCAAATCAGACATATTCTCTGCATGTTGATTGGTTTTGGGAGTTAAGCAATTGCACAAATGACAGGCCTTCAGCTCTCTTTCAACTTTCTTGCAAAGATACGGGCACCAAACTCGATCCCAGAAAGCTTGTTTAGTGGCAACAAATCCACAATGCCCTTCATGGGCCGCTTTAATTACTTGTTGTTGCAGGTACTCCAGTTTAACAATCCTTGAACCTCGAAAGACAATACCTTCTTGAATAACAGACAAATAATCTTTCACATTTTTCACTTTTGATATTTGCCTTCACGTGTGAGAGGCCGAGTGGTCTGTTTCCAGGCTTGATGTGCAATAAGGTTTTTTAGCATCAACATGTCACTATCTTTGCTCATTGTAAAAAAATGCTTTATTCTAATGAAATAGTAGCAGGCATATTGGCCCTTCTGATGTAGTTAAAATAGGCTTTGGCCTCTTTAGAAGTGGTACCAGGGCACTATTCTGGCACTTGTAAAAAATAGTCAGCAGGGTTTTGATATTTTCCCTGGTAGGTGCACAATAGTGTAGTCATATTCCTGTGGTCGCAAACCCCAACATTCAATTCTAGGAGGCATCTTGCCTTTTCTGTTGCCAAAGATGGCAAGCAATGCTTGATGATCCATTACAAGAGTGAAAGGTTTTCCACATAGGAATAAGTAGAAATGTTCACAAGCCCACACCACTGCTAAGCTTCCTTTCTTGGGTTGCGAATAGGCGCATTCAGTTTGTGACAAACTTCTGCTTGCATATGCCACAATAGGCTTTCAAGCATTTGGGCATCTACTGTATTGTGCAAGGATGGCACCCAACCCGACTGGGCTTACGTCAACAACGACCTCTTTATGGAGCTTTGGATCAAAGTATGCCATTTCAGTGCAGTTCTCAACTGCATGCTTGATTTTCTTAAAATTTTGTTCACATTCATGTGACTAGTAAAATGAAACATTTCTTTTTGTTAAGACTCTTAGGGGACCACTTACTGTGCAAAATCACATATGTATATAGAACAGTAAATGTCCATGCCAAGAAATGAATGTAACATGGCAACATCTTGTGGGGAAATGGTTGCTGACAAAGCTTTTACTTTAGCTTAATGCGGCGTCATGCCCCCATCAGGAAAGCTATGACCAAAGAATTTCAGTTTTGTTTTGTGGAACTCACATTTCTCAACATTTAAAGTTAAAACTGCATCAGCAAGTAAGTGACAAACTTGTGTAAGAGCTTTATTATGTTCATTTTATGTAGCACCAAACAATAATATTTCATCCAGTAATTGAAGGCTTTCATGATACATCACATGACATCTTGAAAAGGCTCGGCAGCTGATGACACACCAAAACATAAGCGTTTATATCTGAACATACCAATATGGGTAGAAAAGGTGGCAATGTAGCTGCATTTTTCTTCGAGTTCCAATTGCTGATACCCTTTGTTCAGATTAAGGAGAGAGAAGCCATCTGGACCACTTAGTTGGGTGATCATGTCGGCAATGTGCGGACTGGGATGTCTTTCTCTTTCAATTGCCATGTTGGCTTGATGCATATCAAAACAGATGCGTACAGCTCCTTCAATGTCCTTTTGGTGCACTACCACTATGGGTGAAGCCCATGGAGTTGGACCAGTAGATTGCTCAATGATATCATGCTTTAGTGATGTCTCAAGCTCTTTCTCAACAGCTTCTTGTAGATGAAATGAAATTCATCTGTCTTTCACCAAACGTCGAAGAGGACATGCTGATATGCAGTTGCACATTCATGGTCTTAAGAGTTCCCAATTTATGAAACAACGATGTCAACCGACTTACTATTTTGTGATGAGCATTCAGTTTGTAGTTCATAGATATCAGTCTCGTATTAGCAGCAGTATTGAAACTGTGTAAACAGGCACTTGACGTAGTACCTTGAATGGGGTCTTGTACTATTGTCCACTTGTGTTTCCTGGTTTCTATGAATGAACCTTGAATCTTAAATGGCGTCGATGTAGCCCATGTATACACTTTAGTCTTCGATGGTTTGAAATGGGGCAAATGGAGTCAGTATAATTCTCCTCAGGCATGATGTTCATAGACACACCACTATCAATATTAAAAGGTATGGGGTAACTATTTACGTTTAGTGTAATTTTCAGACAATGTTTAAATTAGATTTGTGATTTTACTCATTGATTTTTCTTTGACTTGTATTCTCTACATGTGGCCAGTATGACATGTGCACATCTTTCTGAGGTAAACATTAACATCCCACATCCATATTCCTCACTGTTACTTGACAATGAAACTGAAGAAATCTTGGATGAAGATTTAGATGATGGTCAGCTTCATTTAGTGTCAATTTGACTCAGCTGATGTTGCCGCTTGGCCTTGTGGGTGTGCATAGAAGTTTGCTTCTGGAATGCTCGAGATTCCATATTGTTTTCTCGCCATGATGCACTTAGCTTCTCTTCCCACAGCCTTTTCATGCTTGTCCAATGGCTGGACATTTACCTTTCTGTGGAACCAAAAATCCACATCTATGAGACACCACTGTGTGACCTTCAGCTTTGTGTTTCTGCCTACTTTTCATGTTCATGACTGACTCTTTCCATGCACTTCCGGCCTCCATGTCAGCAGATTTTGTCATTCAGCACGTTCCTTAGCTCTGGCAGCCATGAGAACCCATTCTAGAATAAGGGTTTCTCTCAGCATTGGTCTTCTGAAGGAATCTGACAGACGTGTAGTATCTGCATCATTGAATCAATTGTACTTGCAGCATTTGATGACCGTATCAAGTCTCTCAACAAATTTGTCAATTGTTTCTCCAGCTTTCTGTCATTCATGACTGAAAATATATCTTTTGTAGTTGACATTCGGCATTGGATTGAACTTGAGATTTAAAATTTCTTTGACTTGAAGGTATGTAATTACGTCAGTTTGCAGTACTTTCTAGTTTGCAGTACTTTCTTTATTACTTCTTTAACACCTTCATCAGCAAGATGTTTGAGGTATTTGACAACCTTTTTGTTTTTTGTTTCTTCCAGTGCAGCGATAAAATCATCAAACATTTCTATCCAGGCAGTCCATCTGTCATCAATATTCTGCTTTTTAACAGTGTTTAATGGAGGTGGTAGTTTCAGGAAGGCGGCATCTGTGTACCTCTCACCCCTTGCTACTATTGTAGAAAGTATTTGCTGCTGAGACAGCACTTAATGTGCATTTGACTCCGTATCTTCCACAAGTACCAGCTCAGTACTTGAAGTGGGGTCATCTGACCCAGTCACCGGATGCACTGCACCTGCTTCCTCCTTTACGGTAAATACTAATTTTGTTTCTTGTACCTGTTCTTCACCCCTCTAAATGTTATTTGGTTTTCACTGCCTTAATAATTGTTCTGTACTTGACAGTTTCCGCCTTCAGCATTATTATTCCATACTATTCATAGTTTAGTGTTGAATAGTGATTTTCTCGGCCTTAGTGGCAGATATCTGGCAAGTAATGACTAAACTTCTCATCTAGGCTTTCGTTATTATCAAATGATTCACAGTGGCTTGAGTGATGCTGTGACTCCACATACGTCAAATGTCGATCTTCACTTTGGCTGAGGCATATGTGGCACGGAAAAGCAGTTTTGTGGACTACTGCAAATTCTCTGCGAGAGCACTTTCAATCTTCGGGTTACGTATCCCCTATCACCACTTGTAGGGTCCCCCCTTGCCTTGTAAATAAATACGCCACAGCCTAGTATTACACATCTTTATTCCTGTCTGTAACTGAGGAACTCAACGTTCTAAACATGAACTCTGTTCAATACACCCGAAAACTTATGTGATAGCTCTACGGAGTGCATCAAAACCAAAAGGGTTCTGCAATCACTAGCCCACAAGACTCTACATTATAGACATGCATGAATCAGAAAGAAAGATTCAAAAGTTATTCTTTTGTGGACTGGCAACCAGTAAAGCTTGGACAGAGTGAGCTTAGCAGATACCTAGAGTGAGGTGATTGAGCCTGATTTTTATTAGTATGAAGCAGATCTGTTTGTTTTTTTCAAAATGCCAAGAAAAATGGAATTACAGTCTTCGAACAGAGACCAATATTTGCTGCAATTACAGTTTTTCTGGCGTGCAGGGGTAAAAGAGGAAGAATGGGTCAAAGCTTACAAACAAGTGAAGATATCTAAATGTCCATATTTAAATTAGAAATTGAAACCTAAACTTTGGGTTTGGGGTTCAGGGCGAGGGTCTAGGGCAAATCACAGGTGACCGAAAGCCAGCCAGATTATTCCTTGCCAACCAATAAGACCGTAATTCTGGCCATATTTTTTTCCCATTTGTGTCCAACCAGTGTTAGACATCACATAAATATTCTGTTAGGGCATTCACAGAGCAGGCATGGCCAGTTAGATGAACGTTGTGTATCATCTGCATAGGAGTAGAATGAACTTCCTTTGTTCTTATTTATATATTAAACAAGTAGGATGAAAGAATAGAACCCCAAGGAACTCCTACATGTATTGAGGTGTAGGGAGAGAGCAAATTATGTACTATTAGGTTTTGGGATCAATTTTCAACAATGGATCTAGATTACTTTAAGGTAGTTCGTCTGATGCCAAATTCACTCAGTCTAGTGGTTAGGTGTTTGTGATAACCCAACAGGGTTAAAAGGTTGGTGCTATTTGAATCTATAGTCATTTGAAGACCATCAAAAACAGCAACTAAGGCAGATTCTGTGCTACTTTGTGCACAGAAGCCAACCTGGGAGTAACTGAGAAGTGAATGTTTTTCAAGATATAAACGCATTTGTTTTGACACAATATTTTGGAATACTTTGGCAGCAGTAGGGAGATAAGGCAGCAGTTGACAGAATCTTCTTGGTCAAGATTAGGTTTTTTGAGGTGAGGTGTGGTAGTGCACTACTTACGTTCAGTTGAGAGAGTTCCAGATTGTAATGAAAGTGCAATAATCTTATGAATAGCTAATATCAGTTGAAGAATATCCACATGATTTTATTAAAAGGAATCAGGAGGAGAGCCCGACTCACAGGCTTTGATTGCTTTAGAGGAAGTGGTAAGAGGCAGCAAGCAAATTGTTCAAGGTGATGGAATAAGGTGGCCGAGGATTTATTACAGAAAGGTCATTCGAGTGAATGTGGGAAATTGCAACAATGGCACAGGTTGAGGAGGACATAGTACTGTTGTATAGACATGAGGATAAATTTGATAATTTACTTGAAGAAATGTAACAACTGATTGCAGAATGGTTGAGTGTTAATAGTTTAGGAGACTGAATAGCAATATTAAACAGTTCATTGATAATGTAATAATTTCTTCGTTTTTTTGCTGAAATTAGAAGTTGGTTTGAATAGTGTTTTTTGAGGGCCTCTCGAATAGCATTTATAGAGATTGAAAGTATAGATTTACTTATAACTTTTAGATCAGGGTCATTATGAGTATTCCACTTATGCCCAGCCTGCCTGGTTTACATTTTAAAATAATATAAACTTTCTTTGAACCAGTAGACATGATTTGCTAGTTTTTCCAAAAAGATAAAAAGCATCAAAGTTACCTGCAAGAGCTATGGTTTTGATTGTTAGCATAAACTAAACAGAAGTAGAGAATAGCAATTCTGAGGATGAGGAAAACAATTCTTTGAGAGTGTCCGCTTCTATTCTGCACCAAGGTCTGACTAGTCTAGGCCGTTTGGAGCAGTGTTTGGCCTTCAGACTGTTGGTTAACTTAATATTTAGCAGCGAGTGGTCCAGGCCTGGGGAATGATTTCAAGTGATTTTAAGTGAATAAGTGGTATCAGGTAGTGTACACATCAAGCTGCCTTTATAGTTCTAGGACTAATAAATCGAATGAGGTAACAGTCTTTGCAACGAGGATGTAGTTGTGTTGAACTGGAGTCTTCAGTTTTCCTGTGGTGGAGGTTACGATCACCAAGGAAAAGAGGCGGTTTATGAGAAACGTTAAAGGCTACAATTTAGACTAGAAATTCAGGAAAATAGCTATAGGGTATAGTACTGGGGTGACATACAGGCATTGCAGCTGTTGCAGTGGAAGTAGTTTAATTAGGATTGATGATCAAGGATGTACAAAGAACTTCAAAGTCAACGATATTAGGATTTTGAATATAGTGCATTTTAAAACATTTCCTAAGTAAAATGGTGACTCTGTCACCTTTTTTTGGCATTAGGGTGGTCTTAAAGGTGTTACCAGGAGGGAGAAATCTACTGATATAGGTATCAAGACCTCCCTTAGCCAGGTGTCTATAATGCCCAAAATATGTAGCTTTTGGAGGAGTGTTTAACCCAGGAGCATTCATTGATATGATCGATCTATAAATAAGCTGCTTCATTCTTTAGAGAAGTGCAGGGTCATACTGGCCAATAGGGCAACCAGGTAGTGCCAGATTGGCTGACCTTTTGGCTGTTTATGAACCTGTTTTATGGTGGGCTGGTTTTTACTATTGATTTCATTGATATTACCGCTATCATTTTCTTCACCAAGCAGAAATGTCTCCGATACATTTCTTCCATAACACCTATACAGTTTGTCTTTACAAGTTCAAAACGTCCCCAGTTTTGTACATTGACTACTTTTCTAGCCATTGGATTCACTAATGGGGCCACTTTCATATTAGTGCATGGGCATGGAGAAGTGAGACTAAGAGAGGTAGCTGATCTATGCTTATTAGAGGTACCTTCGAGAGGTGTTTCTTTTGGGGTGGAGGAAATGGATGGGCTGCAAGCTAAAGGTTTGGATCTGAAGAATAACTGGAGCTCGTAAAACAAAATAGTCGTGTACTGGGAGGAGTAAATATTACATTGAAAGTTTGAAAGTTTGTGACGTACTTAGGGTTTCTAGAAAGGCTGTGTAAATGACTGGTCGATGACAAAGAAATCTGTTTGTAGTGTAGGTAATGTAATTTTTGTGGTTAAAAAGTGATCTAAAGTGTGGAGAAAAAACAACATTGTAGCTGGACTCCTGTCTGGTTTGAGCCCGGTTGGGCCTATTGGGCTTGCCTTTGATGCTCCCACTGTGCAGACACTTTCTAATTACATATGCAGTTTGGTGGACAAATAGGTGGTGAGAAACTAGAGTGCAAACACTGTGTGGTACTACCAATATGGCTGATAACCAAACATGATTTCCCTGCACTAAACACAAATGACGTACTGGTGACAGTACATCCTGGACTGAGAACTCTTGGGGCTCTATCACACATAGGGTGTAGTTTTCCTATTTGCGCCACTGCACACCTTTAAATAGGGAAAGAGCTCACTATTACCGTGACTGTGCTGCCCCCAGGGCAGCCACAAACTGGTGCTGCAACAAACTGGTGCTGCCCTAGCGGCTGGGCATTCAAGTGAACTACGGAGCGACTGCTTCAAAGCCGCACCATGTTTGACTGTGCAACTGGCAACCCGCCTTTACTTTATTGAGGGATTAGAGATACCTTTGCTGGGAGGTGCAGTGAGTGACTGCACATGCATGCAAGGGGATATCTGGGGTGTCCACTGGGCCACCTTTCCCCTCTAGAGGGCAGCCATTAGTGGACACACTGACAGCGCACCACCTTTTTGTGGCCCATTTTCAGGGTGCCTCCTGATAGCTTCTTTGCCTTTGTGCCCATAAGGCGCGGGCACATATGTGAAGAGATTCCCTCATTTGCACCGTGTTATGCCTCCACACAAATGAGGGAATGCCATCTTGAGATAGCCCTGGCACTACATGTGCACTAGTGTATCTGTATTACAGAAGGGCCCACACAAGCGTCATGCAGCCCCTTCTGTAATACCATAGTGCCACTCGGGCGCACAAAGCAGGTGCACATATCCGTTGCGCCCTGGGTACTTTCTGTAATATGGCCCCTGGATAATGAGACATCTCTTACAGACAGAACCTCAGATGTAAGTGATTGCAGCTACCACCGACTGAAAATGTACAGAGAGAAGGTTTTAAAAATAAAGCTCCTATTCAGAAGAGATCATAAGTTAAAATCAAAGGAAAAAAATGACCAGCTGATATTCCCCCCAAAAAAGCCTAACACAGTGCAGCAGCAAAGAAAAACACCATTCAATGAGTAAAATCGGCCTAAGGCAGCGTGGACATGCTTTGAAATTATATTTCATGTGTGGCCGGCACACAGACCGTGAAAAACTGCAGGGCAAACATTGTGCTCTCCAACCAATATGGTTGACAAATAGGTTGACAAATAGGAAAGATTCTACCTCAATGAACACAAACGAGGGACTGGTGGGTGCCGAACCAGAGCTGAAGCTGACTGGAAGCCGCCACATTCTCTACAACTAGAGCCTCGAAGGTAAGAGATTGTAGTTAGCTGCAATTGAAAAAGTGCAGATGTACATGTGATATACATGCAAATATACATCTGATATACAAGTATAGACATGTATTTGATAAACACACAGCCATGCATCCGATATACATCTGTTTTCATTCAAAAGGCCAATAGACACTACTGGGAAAATACAACTTCACAGATACTCATATGTTAATGGGAACACATTTTTTGGCATACCTAAATACTGTAGGGTAAGGTACTGCAATTTATTGAACAAATATATAGTTCATATCTTAAAATGAATTGTTTCTTGGGGCTGAGCGGTGCTCTTGTTTTATCGGATCTGGAAGGATGAGTAGCTGAGTTGTGGTATGCGCTTGTGACCAGATGGACACACACAGCTTTCTCCAACTGGCCGCAGGTCAGGAGCTATCTTTTGAGTGGTCTTGTCTTCATAACTCATGCCAGTAAAGGATACTAATTGCGTGTTACACAGCACACACAACAATTTCATTTGTTTCAAAATGCTCAAATAATTCTTGCTAAATGATGTGAGGTATGGTAAAATGCGTACAATCTAGTTCGAAAGTTCGTGAAACTGGATTTAAAGCAGCTCACACCTTTTCACCATCGTGCCATGTCTTTCTTGTTCAACAAGAGGAACTCACAAATGCTACAAATGAGCATGTTCTCATCCCTCCCCAGGTTGAAAGAATTTGGTTAGGCCCATGCCTCTGTCTTCTTAATTATAAGGACACCACTGATTGTCCCACAGGTGACAACAATCACTTTAAGGATTGGCATGGAATGTGGTGACCCGGCGAAACTGCTAAATGGTCACACCAAAGGGAGGACTTTGGATGGGCATTACAGCTATTTCTATTTAGTTATTTATTCTATTCTTGTAAAAATTGCATTGTTGGTTGACTAAGGTATGAGACCTGATTAAGCAGCAACCACAGGGTGAGGCACAAGCTAACCCTAAATTAGCCTCTGCTTATCCCTCTAGTAACTTAACACAGAGCAGTCAGGCTTACTTAGATGCAATGTGTTAAGTATTTGTGCAACACTTAAAACAGTAAGCAACAATAACGTGAAAAACACCACATAAAAAGGAGGCAAGTTAGAAAAACAGAGGTATTTTAAAGAAACAAAACAAGTCCAAAACAGCAAAAATCAGTAGAACCTAAGGCACGGGTACTCAAAGTTCCGCCAGCGGCCCGGCAAGCCTGCTTTGGCGGCCCGCGTACCGTACAGACATCGTACCTGTGTAAGCGTCAGCAAACAAACACTGCCGGTTGCCGCAGTGCGGAATCCAAGAGAATGCTCTGTGGGGGCCGGGCGAATCCAGCCACAGTCGTAGTGGAGCTGCAGGGGCCTAAGAAGAGGTAAACAAAGCCTCATTAACATTTAAATGGTCTTTTAAAGACCTGTGAAGTACTGGGATGCGGCTGTGTGTGTGCCCGCCCGGGAGGCTGTGTCAGCCCGAGCTGACACACACAGGGAGACGGGGGGGACAGCAGGGACTGACAGCCTGGTGAGGTGGGAGAGCAGAGCAGGGAGTGAGAGCCCGGGTGAGGTGGGAGGGCAGAGCAGGGAGTGAGAGCCCGGGTGAGGGCAGCAGGGAGTGAGAGCCCGGGTGAGGTGGGAGGGCAGAGCAGGGAGTGAGAGCCCGGTTGAGGGCAGCAGGGAGTGAGAGCCCGAGTGAGATAACGGAGGGCAGAGCAGGGAGCGAGAGCCCGGGTGAGGTGGGAGGGCAGAGCAGGGAGTTAGAGCCCAAGTGAGGTGGGAGAGCAGAGCAGGGAGTGAGAGCCCGGGTGAGGGCAGCAGGGAGTGAGAGCCCGGGTGAGGTGACGGAGGGCAGAAGGGAGTGAGAGCCCGAGTGAGATAACGGAGGGCAGAGCAGGGAGCGAGAGCCCGGGTGAGGTGGGAGGGCAGAGCAGGGAGTTAGAGCCCAAGTGAGGTGGGAGAGCAGAGCAGGGAGTGAGAGCCCGGGTGAGGGCAGCAGGGAGTGAGAGCCCGGGTGAGGTGGGAGGGCAGAGCAGGGAGGGAGAGCCCGGTTGAGGGCAGCAGGGAGTCAGCGCCTGGTTAGGTGGGAGGGCAGCAGGGAGTCAGAGCCTGGTAAGGTGGGAGGGCAGCAGGGAGTCAGAACCTGGTGAGGTGGGAGGGCAGCAGGGAGTGAGAGCCCGGGTGAGGTGGTAGGGCAGCAGGGAGTGAGAGCCCGGTGAGGTGACGGAGGGCAGAAGGGAGTGAGAGCCAGGTGAAGTGGGAGGGCAGCAGGGAATGAGAGCCCGGGTGAGGGGGGAGCGCAGCAGGGAGGGAGACAGAGGGTGACAGACAGATGGAGACAGACAGAGGGAGGGAGACAGTCAGAGGGAGGGAGACAGACAGAGGGAGGCGGACAGACAGAGAGAGGGAGGGAAACAGAGGGACGGAGACAGATGGAGAGAGGGAAGGAGACAGAGGGAGGGAGGGAGACAGACAGAGGGAGGGAGTTAGACAGACAGAGCGAGACAGACAGAGGGAGACAGACAGAGGGAGAAAGGGAGACAGACAGAGGGAGACAGACGATGGGATACAGACAGAGGGAGACAGACATAGGGAGGGAGAGAGACAGACAGAGGGAGGCAGGGAGACAGAGGGAGGGAGGGAGACAGAGGGAGGGGTGGAGACGGACAGAGGGAGGGATGGAGACAGACAGAGGGAGGGAGGGAGACAGAGGGAGGGAGACAGAGTGAGACGGACAGAGGGAGACGGACAGAGGGAGACAGACAGAGGGAGACAGATGGAGGGAGGGAGACAGAGGGAGGGATGGAGACAGACGGGAAACATCCTTTACAACGCAAATTTTACCACGCAGTGCCTTTACAACGCAACTTTTACAACGCAAACCATTACAACACATTGCGCTGGGGGGCGCTCTAGGATAGGGAATACGTTTAATTTACTATCCAACACCTTCCCAAGTGTACATGGGGACTGGAGTTGAAATAGTAAATTAAATGATTCACTATACAGCACTCCAAAGAGCTATGCGTTGTAAAGGTTTTCGTTGTAAAAACCGCATTGTAAAGGCATGCGTGGTAAAAGCATGCGTTGTAATGTCATACGTCCAGACAAACAGAGGGAGACAGACAGAGGGAGGGAGACAGAGGGAGACGGACAGAGGGAGATGGACAGAGGGAGACGGACAGAGGCAGACAGATGGAGGGAGACAGAGAGAGGAAAGGAAAGAGCGGGAGGGAGATAGAGAGAGAGACAGAGAGAGACAGAGGGAGACAGAGTGAGTGAGACAGAGAGAGGGAAGGAGGGAGCGAGAGAGAGAGAGAGAGATAGAGGAAGACAGAGAGAGGGAGGGAGAGATAGGAAGAGGGCGAGAGAGAGAGAGAGGGAGAGAGAGAGAGAGAGAGAGAGAGAGAGAGAGAGAGAGAGAGAGAGAGAGAGATGTGTGTGTATGCCGGGTTTGTTGGCTCAGTGGTTGAAGGCGTCCTCTGCAGGGGACTGTGTTCAACTTCATGGTCACAGTTTTTTTTCTCTAGCCCCTCCCCCCACCCCCACTGACCCTGCCTCTACCGGTGCGGCCCTCGGCCACAAACCACACTGTAAATTCGGCCCCCTAGGGAGAATGTTTGTGAGTACCCATGACCTAAGGTAAAGAATCCAGTAAAAAAAGCACCATAAAGCACAAAGCGTAAACTATGGATATCTGATCGGGCCAGAGTATAACAAAGTCACAGGATCAGGCCAACCGTGATGGAGCACGGGCTAGCTGGAAGGACCCAGTTTGGCCTGCTGAACAATGTACCCTAAATTCTGGTTTGTGGAGCTTTATAAAGATTTGTGTCAAAGATGCATCGCACAGCCTAATCGATGCATCAGTTCCGAGTACTGCGAGGCTGCAGTGAGAGGTTGTCACTGAGGATCCCTTCAATAAGGCCTTGCAATGCGATGTCCTGCATCGAGGATGCATTGTGCAGTTGGTGACGTTGCTTTCGTTCCGAGGAACGACAAGGCTGAGAAGCATAGTCTGTAGTCGTGGCTGTCGTCGCTGAGGGATGCATGGGCTTGCGCCGAGGATGCATTGCGTCGCAGTGGTTCAGATGTGACAGTGGCAATGTGTTGGTTCTGAATGAGGTATGCCCATACAACAGAGGAGATGTGCTGGTTATGCTGGATCCAGAGAGGCAGGCAGAGTACATTAGGCCCACTTTAAAGGGTCCAGATTGGGAGTGGCACCACTCGGCACAGTAGACTGACAGATGGCAGGGTCCTGGTGCTTGGTTCAAGGTTGATGGAGCCCTCTGTCCCTTAGGCTCTAGTCAGGAGGTCAACCAACAATCCCTCTGAGTCACTTTGGTGTCCTGGGTTCAAAAGATGCAGGTCCAGTCTTTCTCACCCGGGCAGGTGGGCAGCAGTTCAGCATAGCAGGGCAGCAGTCATTTGAAGCAGCAGTCCAGCAGAGTGGCAGTCCTTTTAGCAGCAGAGCAGCCTTCTTCCTGGCAAAGTATTCACATGTCCAGAAGTGTACTGAAGTGGTGGTGTCTGAGATCCAATATTTATACCCAGTGTACCTTGAAGGTGAGGAGAAGCTTCCAGAGGCATGCCTTTAAAATTCACAGGTGCTCCGTTCTTCCTGCCCTGCTGCTCTTTCTGTGGAGGCTGGACACATCATATTCATTGCTGGCCCATCCAGGTACACCTAAGCTCTCTATTTTGTGTGGCTGTCTAGGAGGGATGCACAAAGCCCAATGTCAACTACACCCTGTCATGTGACTCAGAGACATGCTGCATGCACTAAATGACTAGGGGCAGGAAAATTCCAACTTCTTAAAAATTGAATTTTCAAAATTGTAATTTAAAATCTGAATTCACCATTAGTTCGGATTTTTCATTATGATTCTAAAGACACCAAATATGAGCTGATCACCTGCTCCTATTTGGAAATTAAAGCTTATTGTATGTAATAAGGTAACTCCAATGCTTTCCTATTGAAAAGGTAGGACTTGCAGTAGTGAAAAAAGAATGTGAGAGTTTGTCAATACCAAGACATGTAAAACTTAAAAGTACGTGTCTAGCTTTTTAAATACAGGGAATTCTGCCCTCTGGGTTTTCCAGGGCTGATGATAGGTGTGACTTACATGTAGTAAAAAGAAAGGGTTGGGCCTGGCAAAAGGTTCATTTTTCCAGTTGAAATGGCAGTTTAAAACTGCACACACAGGCTGCAATGGTGACGTTTAAAGTGCTACTTCAGTGTGTTGAACAATTAGTGCTGCAGGCCCACTAGTAGCATTTAATTTAAAGGCCTGGACACACCATACTGGGGACATAAAAGTAAATTAATTATGCCAATTGGGTATAAGCCAATCTTATCATGGTTTAAGGAGAGAGTACAATCACTTAAGCATTGTTAACAGTGGTAAAGAGCGCAGATTACTAAGGCCAACAAAGTCAGCAAAACAGGAGGTCTGAAGGCAAAACGTTAGGGGGAAACCAGGCCAAGAATGCCATATCTAACAGTTGTTCACTAAGCTTTCTTGAGTACTAACTTGCCAAACTGGTAAGATTTTGTGCAGGAACTCGCTCAATACAAAACGGAGCATGATATTTTCTATCCAGAATAAGACGTGGATTGCGCTGGAAAGGTGCACTTTTCAGAGCACAAGAATCATTTTACAATGCGTTTTTCCAATAGGGTCTTTCTTTTTTTTCCAATAGGGTCTTTCTTGGATGGATCAGTGCAAACAGAGTTTTGCCCCAAATCTCAATCTATTACGGGTGCCAGGGTAGGTTCTGTGTAAAAAAAAACCACCTACTTGAAGAAGGCACAAAAAGGGAAGTCTGTTTATTTGTCCAAGAAACAATGCATCCATGTGTGCTGCAGAGCAGTGGACACATCCAAGGCATGTGGACCTTCTGAGTGTGTCTACTAATAAGAATTTGCACTGGAAGGGTATGCGACTGGTACAAATCCTATACATTAACAATAGGCCCTCACATCTGTATCACGGTGTGAGGTTGTGCGTCGCACATGACTGCAGCACAGGGGTGACTCCAGTAGCAAGGCAGTCTTTGTAAAATAGCTCCAGGCTGTGTTTTCTCCGTCAATGCAGCGAATTTGCATGAAAAATCTGTAAATACATCTAGGATAATATGTGGCAGCGTCTCCTTCTGACACCTTATCCCTTCCAGGAGGCTTATATACAGGGTGTTATTGGTTGTTCTTGGGGTGAGGAGTTTGAGCTAGGTGTGTGTTGGAAAGTGGGGGAGATTCAAAAGCCCTTATTCAGCCTGGCTCCTACAGGTTGCAGCTCAGTCCTCACTGAGTATGCGCAGAGCGGCGGCGCCTACAGCTAAATGTCCCGGTGAAGGCAAGAACATGCACGGCCCGAATATGGGTTAAACCTGATGGCTGTCTCTGACCATGAGGCTGGAACCCTGTTCCTGTCAGACACTGACTATGTGAGCAGGGTTCCACTGAGCCCCAATAGTAAAACATTACATTGCTGATCTCACTAGATTATGTAGGGTAGCTTTTTCCACTGCCTTTCATACGCGTGGTTAATAGAAATTCACGGTTCAGTTATTTGGGGCAACAGAAAGTTAGCTTCTGCGGCGCTCCGACATTGATTTTGCATTTAAACATAGCTGGATGCATTCGTTTGCCAGATAACATATATTTCAGCGAGGAATTGTAATGCAGCGAGTTACTTCCATTGATTTAACTGGCAAGGAAGCTATCAGCTCTTTTCAAACATTGCACGCCGTCCAGAGGGAGCATTTCTGGGACTTGCAGAGCAATGGCCGCAGACTGGAAGAAGTACTGGTTGTCTGACTTTTTAAATTTAAGCAACCAAGGGGTAGCGACGCAGGCTTAGCTGAGCTAAAAGTGCTTGTATTCGCTGCAGATTCCCGAGTCAACGCAAGACCTGGGCCAAGATGTACAGTATGCAGGCCAGCATAGCCTAGCCTCAAGTTATCCCATGGGAAGTGGGTTCACACCTCTCTGGCACTGACAAAATAACACGGCATTAAAATACAACAAATCTGAAACACATTTCAGTGGCTTGTGCAAAAATTGGTTCTTTTCTCTTTACATCTGATTGCTGGTGTGAGGTGGCTGCGGTGACAGTACTGCTGCCAGTGCTTAGTTGCAAATACATTCAAGTAGAGTAACTTGTCGAATGTTGGGGATGCCAAGGCAAGGCAGGAAATGCATCCTCCACGCCTGTGAGATGGTGCATCTTTTTGTATGCTAACCCGCGTCCTCAATTTTGTGAACTGATAACTTGTTTTCCAAATGCTGCCAACTGCTGACCAGTCCCCAGTGTGTGTGCACTGGCCCCTAAATCTGATACAATGAGCTAATCACCAAGTGGGGCACTTAACTTGCCATTAAGGCCTCAGTACATGGCAAAAGAAAATACCCCAGTGGCATAGACAGTTAAATGTCACCTGTGGACTCAAGCAGCTAATGTGTCATTCACACTCCTAACAAGGAAAACAAGGCTTCAGGCTACATGTGTAGTGTGCTTGCTGCAACTTTAAAATCTGCATGCAAACCTTTCAAACTAACCCAGGAAAGAGCCCCACTTTTAAGTATTAAAGAAGTCATCCCAAAGTAGGCATTTCTGCTCACAAGGTAGGGTGCCTAATGTATTAAAGTGAAACATAAAAGAATTTTACGTTGGCGTGTTTCTATGGTGACTAATCCTGAAAGTCTGTTATATGACGTTATTTTTTAAATTTTTTTATATGTTATGTTATAATATTTTATGTTATGTTAAAGCTACAACAATCCAATTAGCATCAGCGTGTCTGCAGCTGACCTGTCAGTGTTATCTTGATGAGATGTGAAATCATGGTCTCACAACAGAGACTATGGCTTGGGCATGACAAGATGTCTTGGGTGAGGCATGTGATCTAGCCTAACCCATGCCAGCAGTTAAGGAGTGCCCAGAGTCTTGTACTGTTATAGCTTAGTGACAAGGGAAGCCTGGAGAAGAGTGGCCTTCTGATTCCAGGATACACTTTATCCATCCTGGCTTTAGTTTCAATGGGGGAGGGAGCTGGACCCAGAACCAGTTTGAAGTTGTTGAGTAGGAGGGGACTATCTATTACCTTAGACATGCACCTATGTGTGCCACAAGCTCCTTCCAGGGGCGGAAAGTTCTTCCATGTTGGATTCTACTGAGCATGGTACACAGTTGGAGAGTTTGCAATGAGGCAAACAGGATATGCCGCAAAATTGGGAAGGTATGCCCTTGGGAACCCTTTTCCCATTGGAAGGGAGGGTCCAGTAGCTACCCCAACCACTGGCTAGTGAACTAACCAAAACTACCACTTTGTCTTAGCTGTTCAGATAACTTTCTGGACCTGTGGCAGACCAGAAGAGGACTGGCCTGGTTGTCTTTGACCAGTGTAAAGGCCTGAGGGGCTGGACCTGCTCCCACTTGTACCCAGGACTAATGGAGGGACTTTAAGGTTGAGGTGGTTCAAGGTTTGACTGACCTCCAGTATGGTTACAGGAACATCAAAACCTGCTAGAGGCCTTTTTACTGTAGAGAGCCGGTTGACCAGGACCTGGACTGGACATTGCTCGTGTAGTGCATCATGGCCCCTGTGTGCTGTCCCTGGAGTCCTGGAAGTCTTAGAATTGCCTCTGAAAATGTAAACAGTTGGGGGCAGATTTACAAGAAACGGACGCATCTCTGCATTACAGTAGAGATGCGTCAGTTTACTTGCGTCACGCAAAAAAACTCTTGCGCCACCGTGGATGTGTCGCATTTACAATGTGCTGCGCAATGGTGCAAGGATTGCAGATGCATCAAGCATCTGTTGGTGCAAAGGTCATGCATTACTGGAGTCGTGTCACAAGCACGACGCAACCCCAGCAATGCTCAGGACGGCCTATACCTATTATGCTATGCCACTCTTTACGCCTGGTTCAAGCAGGCGTAAGGCTTTGACGCAGTGACGTCATAGAAGTGGTGCAGTGAAATCGTGTAGATTTCACTGTGTCACTTTTACAAGGCTTTCTTGTGTCAGAACTCACACCCTGCATACATTATACCTGACACAGGTATAATGTGGTGCAGGGCCTTATAATGTGACGCATCTCCCTAGATACATTATGTTGTAAATGTGTTGCAATATGAAACATTGCTTACGCCGCTGCTGTGTCACAAAAGTGATGCAACGGCGGGGCAAAAGTGTTGCAAGGGGCTTGTAAGTCTGCCCTTGTGTACTTAGAATATGTATGGACTACTAAAACCCCTGAGCATCAAGTGAGATTTTTGCTATCTATTTTGTATATTTTGCTATCTATTGCTGGGACCCCTCTTCTCAGTGCCAAAGATGCTTTGCACAGCTGAGGCGATGTGTCACTTCTGAGTAGCAGTGAAGCAAGATAACTACACAATTCCATAACCTGGGTACTATCTCAGCAAAAGACTAAGACAGGCCCTGGTAACTCTAAAGTTATCAGCAGCTCCTGTAGAAAGGCAAACAATTGCAAGCATGGTCATATTCTCACTCACCCTTTTTTGAGACTTAACTATCTTGAGGGTCTAGCTGGGTTGGCTGAACAACTGCCCTTGTGAGCTCCAAAGGCTTTCTGTATTCATTCAGCTCATCATGTGCAGCAGGATTTGGAGGAAAGAGCTGTTGACAACCTTCACAAAACCAAAAGAAGCCTACATTTCAACATGCATGTTGGCACAAACTCTAAGGAAGATCCTGCGGCAAACACTGCCAGAAATAAACAGTGGCATGGCGAGAGGTTCGAGACTGCTCGGCTCCCCGCAGGAGCAGCACAAGTTTAAGTTTGAAGAGGCTTGCGCTACACTGTCCAACAGACTAGCAAAAGATAGAAAATGAAAGTCAAACCAAACAGGCTCAGTCTCCATTCCTCTCTTGCCTCCTCTTCACTCCTTCTTGAAGTTCTCAGTCCTATGCCTAAGAGACTCACATGCTCCTTTTTTCAGATCAAGATGCAATATTCCAATGATGACCTCAAATGCACTTTAGTCTGAACTGATACTTGAACATGCTGCACAACACCACACATACACTCCTGATGCTTACAGATAAATACACTTTTAAAAAACCCAATCCTGAGACATTTGCAGCTCCTAATCAGTAAACATGGTGATTCTTGCCAGGGCTAAATAATGTTGAGCTACCAAGGTGTGCAATAGCATTACCTCCGCTGAAACAGCAATCCTCCTAGGAGTTGCATGTACTATCATCATCATAATCAGAGGCTGATGGCAAGGACTTCGATTCTTCAAGGGCGGTTGAAATGTCTGTGATAACTTCAAATTCAATAATATACTTAAAGGTGTAGGAAACTACAGTGCCAAGCAAGAGACAGGATAATGTGGATGGGAGTTATAACTGAGCCCCCTCAGCTGCAAGTCCTTACACATATTTTATCTTCAGCAGGGGAAATCTCTTGATCAGACCACAATGGATTAATAAATAAATTCGTACTAATCCTTACTAAAAAAAAGATGTCTTGATAGCTTCATTACATATGTGAGAGAGGGATACCAGTCCTTTAGCCCTACAGGTTTTTCAGGCGTATGCTTGGAAAACTGCAGCCTTTTCTGATTTCAATGCATAAACTGCAAAACTTTAGTGAACTTCAAAATGTCCTAAATCTGCACCCCTGTATCGCTGGAAACCTCTGGGTGCAAATTATTGGCTTCTTTGTGACTCAGACCTCACATTTAAAGGTTTAAAAACATTCAGAGAGCGAGGCAAACAGATGGACATCTTCACACAGATCATAAGATTTAATGGGGATTATGGAGATCTTGACCAAACTGCTCCACTGTTGTCTATTATCCTGCATGTTTTCCTTTTCCTTTCCTTTAATATAGAGTCCACAGCGCGTCATTACGTGGCCTATATTCATCATTCAGTGTTGATCAAATGTTCAACAAATACACTTTGACATAATATACCACTAGGGACTTTTTCTCACTGAGCACATGAACGGTACTCCAACAGAACATGATATTTGTTCCCCTTATGTTTTTTATAAACCATTATTATCCCCAGCTGTACATTAAAAGGCAATGCAAGACACCAAGGATTCTCGTGGCGATATAGATGCAAAAGACCTAACGCCAAATGCTTTTATAGGGAAGGTCATAGAACTCCGAGGTAACATGCATTGTTTTTAAAGTAAAGATTAAGGTAGTTGTATTTCCTATAATAGGAGGATATTCGTAACCTACCATAGAGGCCTTAGTCTTTCCTTGGTCAAGCATATGTAAATGACCAAGTACTGGTTTTAATGTATTCTGGGAGTTGAAATCGGATTAATTAGGTAGAAAAAGCAGAAATACTCGACTCACCACTGACTGGGCACACTGCATACAACCTGCAATATTTTGGCTTCCAAACCTAGCTTTTGTTTCCTGGGACGTGAACTGAGACGTCCCATGTCTTGCTGTTTGAGCTTAATTGTAGCTGCAAGCTGAATTCTTGGCTGCCACCAGAGTGTACTCCTCTACAAGAAAAGAAGAAATCCTGAAGTTTGAGAAGGTAACTTTTTCAGCTGCACTAACCTGGTCACTGTATCTTGCCCGTGCTCCATCACGATCAGTCTAAACTTGTGACTTTCACCCGTGTAGCACAACCAGATGACTGAGATTGAAAAGAATGTTCCTTTTGTGTTTAACATGCCTTTGATACCGAAAACCTGAAATTGCTGTTTTCACTTTTGCATGGCCAGTGGGCTGATCGACTAACATAGATTTTCACTGATTATTGCCTTAAGTGCTAACTTCTATTTGGGACCACCAAAGATAGTACTCCAAAGTATCAAATTAATTGTTACATAACACCCGTCTCATTGCTGAGATCAGATTTAAGGTAACTTTTAATGGAAAGAGGGCTCTAGAAAGTCATCTTTTTGTTAACCAAACCTCCAGTAGCCTTCCCTGATTACCAGCAACAGGTTTTACCCACGACAACATGCTGACCCCCACTAGGTAGCATGAAGTGCTCCCCGGAACAGGGATCAATATGAATTGCTGAAGGGAGGAGTTGTGACCTCCTCCACAAGGATGACCACTGGAATGTGGTCACTGATGGCCCAGCTTCAAAGAGGCTACAACCTAAGTGAAGCAAATGGCAGTCACACCTTTGCCTGCCCACTGCTTTGTATAGACAGGCAGGCTGGCATCTGCTCCAGAGGGGGAAAACCCATTACAGAACCGGTGTTCCAGGAACAGTGACTCATTATGCTTGGTAGACCCCAGTAGTGTGTCAAGGGCTCCTCACAGGGAAAATAGGCTTGGGCCATCTTGGATTCGGATTGAGAAGGGTATCCTGGGATTGTTTGGTGGCCAAACCCCCAGGAAGTGATGCAAAGTAGTAAGGATTTCCTCATGGGAACTATTACTCACTGGCTAGTGAGTCCCTCCATGCCACAAATCAGAAGATGGCAAAAAAGTGGCCACCAGACCCAAAGTACTCAGATCACTACTGGACTGGGAAGAAGACAGAAAAAGCACTGCCCTGCTGCTTCCTGGACCCAGCAAAAAGATGCTTCACCAAAGACTGGACAGCACCTGCTGCACTGAGAAATTTTCAAAGAGGACTGTGCCCACCCATGGAAGAGAGCGCCACTGGTGCTGGGACAGAAGAAGTGATTCCAAGGGCTAGTTGGCTAGCCCCCTGTTCAGCACCAGGAGCACAAAAGCTGGAAGAAGCCTGCACTCTTGGTAGTCCAGCTGCCCAGGAATGCCTACCCACCACTGATGAGGACGCCTACAGAATAGTCTGATTTCGCTGTCCATTGTAGTCTTTGGTGAGAGGCTGTATGCCGCACCCGTAGTTTAGATGAGCTAGATGCCTCTGAGTCTGTCATCTATGTTTACCCCAGTACACCGGCCAGCCAACGTTTTTAGTCAATTTCACTCGAACCCGGAGTCGGCACACGTGGATTCGCCATTTGGGAGTGAACTGAACTTTTTCGATTGCTTTAATTAATGGTGAGTTAGCGTTATTGACTGTGCCACGCTTGGTACGATAGTAGAAAGCCAAAATAAAAGGTGTTCTGAATTTAGTGATTCAGTTCTTTGTGTTGTTTCTGTCTTTGTCAAGTAAGGCGTATTAGGTAGAAGTGGTGGCATACAGGAAACGGGGGCCCGGATGAATCAGACGGCCAGCCTCTCATTTATATTTATATTGTAGGCTTGTGGTTTTATTTGAATCTCTCAAACTATATCAGAATGTGGATGGGAACCTTTTGATATGTCCACTTGTTCCCACATGTATAGGTAACCCTGCCGCGGGTACAAGCCCCAGACGATTGAGGGTGTTTGGATTCAGGGAAGGAGCCCTGTTAAGAGAATGAGAGCAGTGTGAATTGTATGACGCAACCCCAGAGGTACAGTTTTGCTGATTCACACCACCTGATTATGAGCTGAGCACTAGTAGATGAATACTGCACAGGAGCACGTTGGTACACTTTAGTAGTCCTTCAGCCTGGTGAGTTCCAGGGGGTCCTTGGTACATACATGGAGCCGCTGTCACTGCCACGACCAGCATTATTGTTTTTAAGTTGCACCTGGTGGTGGTTTGGTAATTGTTTTGTGGTGTCTAGTGGCACTAACCCAATGCACTGTGTGGAAATATGGGATAGATGTAGATACTCTAAATATATGTAATCACATTTTTCTATGGATATTTTAGATTTGTTGCTTTGCCCTTGTCCTGAGGAGGCCAGAAGAAATAGATGGCTGAAACACGTCCATGTCGACAGCTTTATATAGAGGAGTCACTATTAATACGTATCATTTTTGAATTGATCAGAAGCACGTTAATTGATTAATTGAAAAGACAGAGAGGTGTTGTACCTCATGTGCTGGAAGGACGACCTCTCAGTGTATCACCCAGATTTTATGAGTGAACAATAGTGATGTCATGCATGTGTGTTAAATTAATTGAACATTGGTCCATGTAGAATTATATATTAACGTTAGGGTAAATAATTGTGCCCTACACTAAAAATAAATTTGATATTCATCCCTCCGTACTCTCTTTGTCATTTATCAATATGATACCCACCACTGCACAGAAACTTGCCTGCTGTCAGATTGAGTCCTGACCTACCCGAGGTGTTTTGAAGTCTGTGGGACCCATTGTTGACGTTAAGTGGATTCTGATTACCCTGAAAGAACAGAAAAATGACCTACAAGCAACCGCTAAAGACTGCTGTAACTGGGAGACCAGATGTCCAGTGGGCACTGGGCCTGTACTGGACTCCCCATGGGAGATTGAGCCCTGATGCAGGAGATGACTCCTGACAATCGTGGATACCAGCGTGGCTCCAGGAACACTCACCTCATCTCTCATCTCTGGATCATCTCAATCATCTTCAAAATCTCAGCCTCCTAAGCATCCTGTACTCCCAGCAGCAGGACCTCTTCTTGGCTTGACTGTGGTAACAGGGGAAAACTGCACTTGGGATCCTTAGACTGCTGAAAAAGACAGGTAGCTGTCCCCCTAAACCTGAATGGTCATCGTGACTAGCTCCCAATCAGTTGTGACTCGTCCAAGATGATTCTAGCATCCATTTCTTAAGTATTTTACTTACCTTTGAAAAGTCAGATCTCCAGTTCCCCTTGATACATTTTTGTTGTTTTGGTGTCTATTTAACTAGTTACACTCTACTTTTTTATTGTATTATGCAGTGTTTTTTACTTACTTGTTGTATCAACTTCTAAATGCTTTACACTTATTCCTTTGATTAAGCCTGACTGCTCTTTGGTACAGCTACTCAGGACCGAGCTAATTTTTTAATTAAAGAAAATTAACTGGACCTGATAAAGATTGTGACATTATTAAATGGTGAGATCTCACAACCATACCACATAACAATTCACCATAAGACAATACCTGATTGTGCTGCTACGGGTTTATATTAGTCAAATGCAGTTCTTCTTTCCATACATGTCCACAGGCATGTTTAAAATGTGTCAGTCTCCCTAAATAAGTCTATGAAGAAACCAATGCTGTTTCATACTGAAGTTCTAAATTCAATTAAACGTTACTTACCTGTGAACGATCAAGAGAGCAGGGAACACTATTTATCACACCAAATCACACAGAAGATAGAGCATTACATTTAAAACTGGACATGTTTATAGCACCATACATTAGTGCAATATATTAAAAATGCCACATTATAAAAGAGTGTGTTTTCGTCGTGGTAACAAACTAGGTGTTATGCTTCAGGCAATATATTACTTACTGCCCATTGTTTTGGGGCATTGGAACTGGCACTATAAGTCTTTTTTGTATACTAGCCAACTTAACTGCTTCAGCCATTCACATATTACTTAATTGTATTTTTATTATGATTCTTACAGAACCTCAAGGTGTCCCTAACTGTTTTGTACTGATGATGTTATTGATATATGGTTTTCCAGCGCCAGCCTGACAAAAGGAAGAGAAAGGAAAAGAACTACAAATTAAATGACCACGTTTTCAGCTGTTTGCGAAAATTGACAAAAAACGTTTCTTTATGTAAAGAAATGGGAAGGGAATTCCACAGGGAGGGACCCAAGTAAGCAAATAAGCGACCGCGCATATGCCTCAGTCTGATTCTGGGAACACTAAATGTAAACTGAGTAGTGGAGCGAAGGGTATGTGAAGGTAAATAAGGTTGGACCAAAGACTAAAGGTGTTGAGGGGCTGAATCAGTTTTAATTTTGAACATATAGCTCAAGGCTTTGAATTTAATGCAATTCTCCACCTTAAGCCAGTGAAAGCTATGGACAAAGCCGGAAGTAGAAGCAGTCCTAGGGGCCTGGCAGCTCAATCTGGCCACTGCATTTTGCACAATATGCAATCTTTGTATACCTTCCTTGTTGCAGCTAAGATATAGGATATTACTGTAGTCAAGTCTAGATGTTATAAGAGCCTGAACTACAGTTTTCTTAGTGGAGAGGGGCAACGTCCAAAGAATCGTTTTTAACCATTTAAGAATGGTAAAACAAATAGAGGCCAACTTCACTACTTGTTGTCTCATAGATAACTGTACGTCAGTAATCACCCCAAGATTGCGTATTTGATGAACAGGATAGGGTAAGGCACCCATCTCCAGGAGCCAATAACGAGGACCCCAGAGATCTTGTTTATTCCCTAGGAACAGAAATTCAGTTTTTTCTCTGTTTAGCTTGAGTAGATTGTCCTGCATTCAAGACGCAATCTTCCTCAGACCGAACTGGAGAATAGAAGAATCAGATTCCTTAGCTGTTAAAAGGGAAAAACTTAGCTGCATATTATCGGCATATGAAAAAATGGACAGCCCTGCATCTTCGGCAATAACCGTCAGCGGGTGAACATATATATTAAATAGGAAAGGGCTTAAAATAGAGCCCTGGGGCACTCCATACTGGGAATAATGTGTTTTAGAGCAGGCCATGGTGGAGAAGACCTGAAAGGTACGGTTATTAAGAAAAGAGGCAATCCACTGGAGAGCAAGACCCTCAATACCCAGGGATTGCATAGCTGTCATTAACACTGTGTGAGACACCCTGTCAAATGCCGCACTCAGATCGAGAAGAATGAGGGCCACCGTGTCACCAATGTCCAGACAGCGTCGCAACAATGCCGTGACTCCTAACAGAGTAGTTTCACTGGAAAATCCTACTCTAAATCCAGATTGTGCAGGATGTAAAATTTTCTGAGCCTCAACAAAAGAAGACAGTTGGGAATGAACATGTTTTTCCAAGATCTTGGAAAAAAACGGAAGAAAAGTATTGGGACGGAAATTCAAAGGCTGAGAGGGATCAGCATTGGTCTTTTTCAAAAGGGGCAGCACCATGGCATGCTTCCATTAAGGCTGAAGTATTCCCTCCTGTAACAAGGCATTGAGGAGGTCCATAATCAGCATAAGCAAAGGAGACTCAAGTTGGCTCAGTACGGAAAAAGGGAGTAGATCGCAAGGGGGGGGGGGCAGAATTTAAGTGAGCCAGTATAAGATTGAACAAACTGATATCCAGTAAAGACCAAGATACAATTTTATTGATGTAATTAGAGTCATTACTATACTCAAGTCAAGTGTCAGTGACTGAATTCGAAAAGGCATATAGGCTGGCTGTGTAATATTAGTCTGGTTTGCACCTGTCATAGCAGAATATATATTTTCCACTTTATTAACAAAAAATGGGCCAGACCCTCGTACTGTGTTTCATTGAGGATAGGAGGGTTGGACTGACTTTCAGCTCCAGATAGTTCCTTGACCCCCTTGAACAAGGTCTTAGAACAGTTCTGAGCTTGAACGATAGTGGAGGAGACAAATTCGGCACAAGCTTTTTTGCAAAGAGAGTGATACTCCCTTATGGCCTTTTTATAGGTACCTTTTGTATCAAGCTTATATTTCTTCCTCCATAATTTTTCTAAAGTTTTACATTTGGATTTCTCATTTTTAAGCCTTTCCATGAATCAAGGGGCAGGGGGCGGTGATTGTTAAACCGTTTGTTAGGGAGAGGGAGACAGGAGTCAATAGAGCGTAGAAGCCAGCTTTGTATTGCCCTTAGGTCAGCAATTCTCCTTTGTCCAATTGCTGGGGTGTTATTGATTAAAAGGTTATTTAAGGCTCCACTGTCAAGCTTACCCCAATTTCATGTTTTGGGCTTAATGCCCCTCTGGGCAGCGGAGGGGCCCGAAAAAACTTTAAGATGAAAGCCAACAGCAAAGCGGTCAGATCAAAATAGTGGGAGGGCAGGGGGACAGCAAATATCCAGCAAATTAGAAAAGATGGGGTCTAATAAATGGCCAGCTACATGGATGGGGCCCGAATTGCAGAGTAAACTGTTCATTGCTACAAGATCGGCAATGAGTGCAGCACTTTTTTCACATGTCGGGTCATCAAGATGGAGATTTAAATCACCCAAAACAGTGAAATTAGCAGCATTCAAAAGAAATGGGGTTATCAGGTCGGGAAGAGACGCCACCCATGGTCCAGAAGGTCCAGGAGGACGATAGACCAGTATAGCTGAAAAGGTAAACTGGGGGGTAAGAGTAATTTTTTAAAAAGCGGCCTCGCAGACAGCAGATGAGATAGCTTCAAATTTACAATCAAAAGATGTAAATAATAGCAATGCCCCACCTTCCTTCCCTGTCTTTCCTAGCAATTAAATAATCTTATGGAAGTGCTGAGGCTACATCAGGACCCGAACTTTCCTGGAGCCAGGTCTCTGTAAGAAAGACAGCATCCAGCTGCTCATTTATCAAGAGATCAAAGATATCAAACTTATGTTTAGGAAGAGATCTACAATTAATATTATAAAATGTAAAATCTTTATAGGATAAAAGAGAGCTCTTTTGAGAAAACTGTTGCTGCAGATCAGTATGGTTAAGCATCTTGGAGTCATTCTGCGTAGAG
Organism: Lissotriton vulgaris; assembly: GCF_964263255.1. Classification (NCBI taxonomy): domain Eukaryota; kingdom Metazoa; phylum Chordata; class Amphibia; order Caudata; family Salamandridae; genus Lissotriton; species Lissotriton vulgaris. The sequence goes on from NC_141693.1 coordinate 1,373,570,984, forward strand.
TCTCTTCTACAGTTAGAACCCTTAGAAGTGGCTCCATTAAGAGCAAAATTACAGTGTAAGCATTTAGTAGACTCCTTATTCAGGTCTAGTAAAGTGCAATTAGGCAAGGGCATATCACGGTACTCTAAAAGTTGATCAGAAGAGTAGCAGAGCATATACTTCTTTTGTAGACCAAGTTTATTGGCCCCTGGTCCCGAATGGGTGCAGACGGGCTTGCCTTTGGCACGCCAGCGGCATGCATGCCAGCGGCACGCCCGCTGCACGTCGGTTCACTGCCCATTAAGAAGTAAAGGAGGCAGGACGGTGTGCAGCCACTCAAGTGTGGGCTGTAGAAAGCATGTGGCACAATAAAATGGCTGCACCGGGAGACAAACCCCGACTGGGTGCCGGTAAAGAAAATAATGAAGTACACTGAGTATAACACACTCAGTAGCATAAAAATATGCAAAGTTTAAAAACACAATTCAATTCATTTAAAAGTACAATTCAGTTAGTGCAAACAGCAAATGTGCAAAATAGCGGGTAGAGAAAACTGTCAGGAACTGCGCGATGGTTCAATGCCCATTAAGTAGGAAAAGAGGTATGACGGCGTGCAGCCACTAAAGCGCTGACTGTAGAAAGCGCGTGGCACAATAAAATGGCCGCACCTGGAGATTAACCCACGACCAGGTGCTGGTAAAGAAAAGACTGAAGTAAACTGAGTAGAACATACTCAGTAGCATAAAAATACGGCAATGTTTAAAAACATGATGACATTGAAACTAAGCCATAAGGTTAAAACATTAACACTTTAGGAAACAGATTTTTGCTCAATACATGAGGGACTACTTGGTCTGTGTACCCACCTTTTTATTCTCAACCAAAGTCATTTTCTTTTTCTTTACACACCAATAGTAATTTTACTGCCTTCACTGTGTGGTCACCTTATGTGCCTTTCTTTATGAATACGTGTACATTTTACAGGTATTTCATTGTGTGCTAATTAAATTAACTTTCATTGGCTAGTTGATTTTTTTTCATTCAGTGCCTAAGTAATTCAGTTACTATCATTATTACTAAAATAATCTATTGATTCCCTTATATGCATTGACTCAGGTTCATATTAGGCTTATTGGGTTGCCCTTGTTCTATTACATTGCTTTTTGATGCTAGAAACAAACATTTGTCAAACCTGGACTGATGGATTTTATTGATTTAAAAAAAGATGTTAACCTATTGTGTACCTATTGTTTAGTGCCTTTCTAGAAAGTATTCTTAGAAGTGTACATTTGCTCTTCTTTTTCTATGTAATGTGTATTTATCTAATATGTTTTACCGTTTTAGTTTTAAAACTAAGCAAGCTGTACAATAGAGATCTATATAAATAAAAATGTAAATGTTTGTTTGTTAAAAATCGCAAATCTCCGAAAGTTCTTCACCTATTGCTTTGAAATTTTGACACAACGTTGGATTCGAAAAGGGGGGTATTTTTATATACACAACGTTGGGTTCCAATACTCGTGTTTCGAATACACGCATGTTTTTATTTGAATAGACACATAAAAATGTCAATGTTCCTTTGTTCCAAATCTTAAATCTTCGAAAGTTCTTCACCGATTGATTTGAAATTTTGACACAACGTTGGATTCAATTAAGCGCATGTTTATATATACACAACATGGGATTAGAATACGCGCATGTCCAATGCGCGGGTGTTTTTAATTGAAAGGCCGAACAGACCCTATTGATTTGGTTGCTGCGCAAAAACTACAAGGGGCGCATAGAGACAATAGTCTACATATTTTAGGATGGACAGTTGGTGTCAGGATGGTAGACCAGGAAGTGGTGGAGGGAGGGGGGAGGAGTTGGTTCACTTTGCAACTTTAGGGCGTGTTTATATATACACAACGTTGGATTCGAATATGTGCGTGTCAAATACGCACATGTTTTTAATCAAAAGGCCGAACAGACCCTATCGATTTGGTTGCTGCACAACAACTACAAGGGACGCATGGAGACAATAGTCTACATATATTAGGATGGACAGTTGGTGTCAGCATGGCAGACCAGGAAGTGGGTGGAGGGAGGGGGGAGGAGTTGATTCACTTTGTAACATTAAGAAAGGACGCATGGAGACAATAGTCTACATATATTAGGATGAACAGTTGGTTTTCAGGATGGCAGACCGGGAAGTGGGTGGAGGGAGCGGGGAGGAATTGGTTCACTTTGCAACATTAGCGCGTGTTTATATATACACAACGTGACAATAGTCACAAAAACATATTGTGAGCTCACAAGCATTGTGTAATTAAACATATTAGAAACGTGCGCTTACTCTTTTCTTTCTCTTCCATTTAACCAGACTGAGCCACAGCAACGCGTGGCAGGGTACAGCTAGTTATGAATAAAAGACTGAATAAAGAAATTGAACAAACAAAAAGAATATATTCTAATAACTACAGATGTTAAACAGCAATATAGACTTTAATTACATGAATGAATCTTGACATATTAGTTACATCAGGTTGGATAGAGTGGCCTATAACAGTAAACCTACAATGCTGTTCCATAATAACAATGAACTCTCACAGTACCAGAGAGCTTTCCATCACACATATTAATGAGCACGATAAATGTCAGCTCATCAGACAGCGCAGACATGAAAACTACATTTCAGCCACGACATTCTGAGACCTTTTGCTCAGTACAAAGATTCCCCATCGAGCTGTATAAGGACTTTTCTGGACAGAATTACTTTAAAGAAGATAAGAACAGTTTCAACATTCACTATCTGAATAAAAATAACGACTGTCAAAGTAAGCTGGTACCCGTAACCTACTTTTAGTATGGTGATTGGTGGGTGATGCATTTAAAGGTGAACCTGCCATTTTCACGTGCTCACTTCATACATGGATCTGGCACGACCTACTTCTTACTCACCAGATGCCTCCAGCAAAGACTTTATACTGGTAAAAATAAAAACACAGCTCCTTTTTACTGGCTCACAGCTATGAAAACAAGGTCAAACAGTGCATGTCTTCTGAACTAGATTTAGGGAATGAATAGCAGTTTTGAAGTGCTTTGTTTAGACACCTATAAAACTATATGACAGTTGGATGATTTCTGACAAATACAAAGAGTTTGGGCCTGATTTAGAGCTTGGCGGATGGGTACTTCTTCACAAACGTGAAGGATATCTTGTCTGTCCTATTACAAGTATTACAGGATATAATACACTTGTAATACGGTGGACTTACTTCGATTAACTGTGATTCTAATAAGGTGGTAATAAGGGGAAGGGATATCCAATATGCCTGAATAGGCTTTAAGAATAGCTCCAGAGTAACCTCTAATTTCCCAAGAACCTTCATAATCAGGGTCCTAGAACAGGATACTGACATAGGTGAACAGCTCATCTTCCTGATTCATATACATTATTTCCCAAATACTTGAAGGAGGACACACTATCAACCGAAGCACCCTTACAACCCATTCAAGATTCAGCCCATTATGGGAGGGGTTTTTATTTTCTCTTGTTCATGTATTAATACCAAGCAAAGATGAAGTTCAATCAGGAACAAAACATGTTTACTAATGCTGTTCACAAATCAGGATTAGTTATTGTTAACCTCCAACACTCCAAGTCAGATTCATGTATGCCACAGTCCTTTCTCAATGAGGTGTGCCTGGACCCAGAAGAGAGACACAATCCTGTCACACATTACAAAAACAGAAAGAAATATTTTTAAATGCTAGCTGTTTGGTTCTACATGCCACTAAGTATTTTTGTTGTTGTGGTAGGAGTGACAGCAGCGTTTCTGTTCAATCACATGAATGTTTACAAACTATGAAGGGGGCTTACAACAAAGAGGCCATTATAATTAGCAATTTGAACCGAAAGATGAGTTCTCTCATTACGATGCTGTTGATAAGGAGCTGTGACCAGCATTTAATGACCAAGTAGTGGGCCTGGAAGTACGCCATTTTCATTCAACCTTTTTCAAAGGTTTCCTATATTGGCAAGTGCACAACAATAACCGAACAAGTGCAGATGTTGAATTCTAGCCTGATTCACAAAGCTGTGTATAGCAGCATACTAAAATCATATGAGAAAAAAACAATATTTACACTCGACCATGTACCATGATGTGTGTTATTGGGGTGACTTCACACGGCCCTCAATTACAGCAAGCATTGTCAAAGCCAAAAGGTCTGGCCCTGGCAAGTTAGTGCAATGGTTCCTTTTTTAAAAAAAAAGGTTTGGCATAAAAATACAAAAATAAAAATAAAGCATGCTGCCACCTAAAAATGCTGTTTAGTGTGTGTTTTTTTTCTGTTGTTCTTGATTATTTGTGAAGGAGACAAGAAGAAATTACCCCGTAGACAAACAATCACATTTTTAGCAGCTACAGTGTTACAGTGTCCCTTATTGTTTGAATCAGCTTTGTCACTGAAGAGAAAGAAAATATTATTGAGATGTTACGAACAATGTTCACAAGCTTTGAGCAGTCACTCGAGCTAAGTGAGCAAAAAGGTAAAGTGGTCAGAGACATTCTCCATTGATGCATGTTGAGGTGGCTGGAAACTAAATCTGAATGACAATTTAACAAATCATTTAATGAAGCGCGCTGACCAAAAACCTTTCTTTGTATGTATCTTGCGTGTTCATTTATTGGAAAAACATTATTCTTGCAAGACCTAAATGTTACAGGAAAGCATAGGAGGCACTATTCAATGGTGATTGGAAGATACTGTGCATTCTACCCAAGGTCCTCCATCCTGCAGAAAAAGCCATGTTAAATTTGAAACTACTCCAAGGGCACTGGTTCTTAACCTGTGGACCGGGGACACTTTAGACCTGGTTATGAGTTGGGCGGTGTGGGATCAGGCCGCATGACACCGCCCACTCCCACACCGCCAAACATCACTGCTGCCAGATTACGAGTTATCTCGTGGTCTGCCGGCATTCATTTGGCGTTTCCATGGTGGTGCCTATTAAAAAGGCACCGCAATGAAAGCAGCAAAGGGCGTTCCTTAATGGCATGGACTGTGAGGTCCAGGCCCTGCAGGAAAGGGACTGCATGTATCCCAGGGCTCTGAGGCCACAGGGGACTCTGTAGGGCCACCTTTATCTCCTCACTGCCATACTTTTCGTGGCAGCAACACCGCCATGAAAAGTGAAGTGGTCAGGAAACTTGTAATAAGTTTGGCGGTGCCACAGCGGCACTGCCAAGCCCATTGCAGTCTCAGACCGCCATGCCAATGCCAGGGAGGGCAGATCCCTGGCAGGTTGCAGCGGTCCTATGGCAATCCAATCACAGTAGTTGTAATACGGTGTTCCTGCATCACCAGTTTGGCGGTGATATGGACTGCTAAACTCGTAAATGGCCCTTTGTTGTCTGTGACACCATCGTAGGGGGTCGGTCATTTTTAGAAAATTGAATAATACAGTAGGTATATACAAATAATGATGTAAAATTAAATACTGAAAACTTTAAAACGTTATGTAATTATGAAGGAATTTGAAAATGCAGGCTAAAAAAATAAGTTTGTATTGTTAGCTTGATTCATTGGAGCAGCACAAGAACAAAATATAGTATAGGGGATGGGTCGCCTAAATTGAAGTGCAAACAAAAAGAGAGTATGCATTAAAACAAGAGACAAAGCAATATGCTAGATATATCTTTTATATAGGATTGTAAATTAAATTAAATATATCAATATTTGTGTATTTGTTTGATGTATACTTGTTTCTGTATTTTGTGTATTGTTTTGCGGTTCAAATTGTAGAAAATCATAGGGTGGGGATCCCTGGCTTCCATTCATGACTCAGTGGATGCCCCCTGATTTCAATATTGAGTCATTGGGGGCATCCAGAAGTCAAAAAGTTAAGAACAGCTGTCCTATGGCATATGTGTGTGTGTGTCTTGTAAAGCGCACTGCTACCCGGAGGCGTCCTGGCACTATAGATCGCTGGGGAACCCGTCCTGGCTTTCCCTGTGAGATGTTCCCTCTTGGGTACCTCCAAGGTGAAACCAGGCATTCCCGGCGTTTGTGGGGGGCCGTTGAAAGTTGCCTCTTTCAAATGGATCCCTAATATCAAGAAGTTTATGAGTTAGGGTGCTCTTCATTTGGAGAAACACTACAAACTTGCTCTGTCTTTCACATATTGAGAGCACCTGTCAGAGCAGTAGTAGAAGAAAAGTGTTCAAAGAGTTTATAGTTAAGATTTTACTGTAGGAAGATAAACTCTGTGAGGCAATAGGATAACGCTATGGAACGTAATAGATGTGTGCAAGAGGCAGATGGAAATTCTGTTGGCCAACTATGTAATATAATGTGTCGTCAAGGAATATCACCAATCAAAACTGGAGGCAGAAGACACCCAATAAGTGCCTGAAGAGCAACATTAGTCTGCTCATATTTCAAATGGTGATTTGGGTTTGGTAATAAGGTAGATTTGTGTTGTACATCAGATGTCATGAATCAGGCAGAGACTTCTTGTAGAGATTGAAGAGTTTATTAACATCACAGGAACAAACGAGCCACCCACCATCTGGCTCGGCTCCAACTGACCACAACTAGAATACTAGCCAGGTCACTAACAGAACAGAATATTCACAGTATTCTAATATAGTAACTACTAAGGACATAGAAGACAGAAACTCCATGACAAACAAAGTACAATCATATTTACAACACATCTCCCTCCCTTGAATTACATAAACAAAAGGGAACTGGTAAACAAATAAATTAGCAAATATATTCATCAAGATATACAGGTGGACGACGAGTGTGAGAACTCCTCCCACTGTTATTGGTAGAATCATTGTAGATATCAGAACTGAAACGTTGATCATGTATGCCCCCAGAACAAGAAGCATCACCACCACCCTCTTCCCATTTTATCTCAGGTAAAGCAGATGAAATTGGATTGCTATGGGTAGACAGCATATAACCAATACTGTTTGAACAAGAATCAGATGTGACATCATTAGAATTTGCACTAGAGTGTTTGCGATATAGAGCAACTCTGAGGTAATTCCATTTTTCAGCATTTTCCAAAAGTAAATAATGAGGAAAGACCTGTTTTACAGAAAAAGGACCTCTAAACGTAGAAAGTCCTTTTGATATTCTACCAGGTTTAACTTTGACAAGATCACCTACAGCAATAGGTAAAGAAATCTTGTCAGAAATTTCCTGAGAGTAACACTTTTCATTAACATTCTTTAACCAAGAGGGTGTCAATTTTGAATTGGGAGCTCTACCTCTCATCAATTCAAAAGGAGATTTGAGGTCCTGCTTGTGAGGAGTGGAGCGAGAGGCCCACACCATCTCTTGAACTCGATCATCAGAAAAACACCCTAACGCACACGTCATTTGAATAATACCCTTTACTAGTCTGTTAACCCTCTCACATATACCATTTCCCTGTGGATTATACAGACTGGTCCGATGATGAGTTATTCCACAACTCTCTAAGAACAATTGCATCTTATTGGACGTCAGTTGTGTACCATTGTCAGTTATCATCACAGAGGGAAAACCCTCACTACTGAAAACGCTCTTAAGAAAATTATTAGTGGAATCAGTAGTGATCTCTTTAACAAAATTGACATTTAGCCATTTAGAAAAACAGTCCACAACAACGATGGCAAATCGTTGGTTAACCGGTAATTCATCCATTGGACCTATAAAGGCCAAGCAAATACTATGCCATGGTTGCTTAAGAAAGGAAATTCCACCAACATTTTGAGCACCCACAATTTTTAGTCTCTTTTCCCCCTCTTTGCAAAAACTACATTGTTCAACACAATCAACAGTATCTGCATCAATGGATGTCCACCAAAAATTATCTTTAATTCTTCTTTGGGTAAGTGTTTGTCCCAAATGCCTCTCATGAGCCAGAGTAAGCAGTCGGTGTCTTAAAGAATAAGGAGGAATAAATCTATCACCCCTCATCAACACAACACCATTTGAAATTGATAAATCATCCAACACCTTGATAAAAGGTCGGTCTGAAGGCTCAACAGTACTCTCTCTTCTGGTACCCAACTTGATGAGATCAATAACTTTTTTCAAAACTACATCATTTTCCATACCTAAAGACCACTCTTCCAAGGTGAAAGAACCACCACTAACAGAGATAACATCTTGAGTAAATGCAACAGCACTTTCTTCCTGAGACTCAAACAAGACCCTAGAATTATCCTCTACTTCAACAGGGAGTCTGGAGAGACAATTGACTTGAACATTTTTCCAACCCTGAACAAAATGCAATTCAAATTGAAAGTCCTGCAGCCTTGAAGGTAACCTCGCCAACCTGGGTGAACCTTTCCCCGCCCCCCAGGTGCTAACACATTGACTAATGGCTTGTGGTCTGAACGTAACACAAATCTGGTTCCCCACAAGTATGTCCTGAAACAGTAGGTGCCCCAGACAGCAGCAAGTGCTTCACGCTCTATAAGAGAATAATTACGTTCAGATGAAGTCAAAGGTCGAGAAGCAAACGCTATAGTTTTTTCTTCATTACTATGTCTCTGTAAAAGCACTGCACCTAACCCAATGCTACTTGCATCTACCATCAAAATCGAAGAGCATTTAATGTCAAAAGGCGTCAAAACCTTAGCAGAGGATAACTCCCTCTTGATCCAATCAAAACAGCTCACACACAAACTTAACATCCTTTGTAAGCAAAGCCCTCAATACGGCAGTGTTACTTGAAAAATCTTTCACAAACTTGGAATAAAATTCAATTAAGCCCATGAAGGACCTCAACTGATCTTTATCAGCAGGATAGGGTGCCAACTCAATCGCTGACAGTAAATTTATTTTAGGTTTAACACCTTCCGAGGAGAGAGTGTAACCTAAATATTCAATTTCACTAACTAAGAATGAGCATTTTTCTTTACGCATGGTGAGACCAGCCGCATCAATTCTAAGTAACACACGTTTTAGAATCTCATTGTGTTCCTCCATAGTGTCACGAAAAATCATTATGTCATCCTGAAAGAAGATGACCTTCTCTATACCTTTGAAGATTTCTGAAACCATTCTCTGAAACACACTGGCTGCAGATATTAGCCTAAATGGCAATCTTGTAAACTGAAATGTCCCTTCACCAGTTATGAAGGCTGTGAGATGTTTTGACTCATCGTGAAGTCGTGTCTGGTGATATGCATGTTTCAAATCTAGTTTACTGAAGAATTTGGCTCCTTTCAAAGTAGAGACTAGTTCACCAATATTTGGCAACAGAAAAACATAAGCCACAGCACATCGATTTGGAGATCTAAGGTCCACACAAAACCTAATTTTCTTATCAGCCTTCTGGGAAAAAACTACTGGAGAAACCCATGAGGACACCTCAACAGGCTCAATTATCCCTCCTTGAAGCATCTCCTCCAGTACACCCTTGACATCCTCCCTGACAGCAAGTGGCACTCTTCTAGCTTTATGTTGGACTGGGATTGCACCTTCTTTTAATAAAATGTTATGTACATACCCCTGTAGTTCACCCAGTTCATCCCTGAAAACCTGTTTGAAGTTCAATAAGATGTCATTGATACTAAAATCGTCTACAACCATAATTGGTTCTTCAGCCCTGGGGTTAACAATGATGTGAAGGTCGTATTGATGCATTAAACCTAATATGGCTGGTCCATCAGCTGAAATGTAAACCTTCCCAAACGTAGGTCTGTTTTTGAAACATATCTCGCTCTCAAAATAGCCAAGTAAATCTATCTTTTCACCTTGGTAGCCTGTGGGAAAAATATCACAACTCAAAAGAGATCTCTGGCCCCAAATTAGTTTCAATAATGACTCAGGAATGATGGTCCATTTGGATCCTGAATCAACCATTAAACTAATTTTCTTTTTATCAATGACAAAATCTGCCTTAGGACGCTTTTCTCTCTTTTTCTGACATAAACCCACCATGGTGTCACCTAAGACAAGAATTTTGTTCACATCTCTTTTTAATCTTGCTGATCATTCACAACAGTCACTCTGGTATTACTCTTATTTTTACATATTTTGGCAAAATGCCCTCTTTTGCCACACTCCTTGTTGTTTGCAAAGCAAAACTTTGCGTCAGAGGTGTGAGTGTTACTTCCACACCTTGAGCATACTTTGCTTTGACATTTGCTATTTTGTTGACTGAAATTTTATTTTGTAAAATATACCCTTTTTTTCTAACAAGAGCTACAGCTCCACTCTCATTGTCACTATTGTCACTGTTGGTTAAACATTTGTGAGACAATTCACCTATTTTCATTTCAGAATTACTCTTTTGTAACTCCTTCATACATTTTTCAGATTCCTCAACAATTTTTGCCAAGTCTATTGCAACCTTCAGAGTTGGGTTTTTCGCTGCCCACAATCTCTCCTGTATTTTATGATTGTTGCATTGAACGATAAGTTGATCACATATTAGCTCGTCAGTCATTTGGCCGAAATTACATTTCACTGAGAGTTTGAGCAATCGAGCAACAAAATCATCAATAGATTCCTCTTCACGTTGTTTATTCTTGTAAAATTTGTACCTGTTCATCACCAAGTTCTCCTCTTTCGCAAATCTTGTTTCAAGTCTGGCAATGGCCTCTTTAAACTCATCCAAAGCAGATTGGGAGCCAGAAGGTAGTACTTGTGGTAAGTATTTGAAAATTCGCTGACCTTCTTTCCCTAGCGTTGTCCTCAACAAAGCCTTCTTGCGTTTAGATGAAAAATCCTCCCCATCTAATGCCTCTATGTAATTATGAAACATTGCTATCCAATCTTCCCATGAAATATTGGGGTTTCCTGGTTCACTCAGGAATTGGGGAGGCAATGCTACATTGACTTGTTGAGACATTTTACTAGTAAGGAGAAAACCAAATTACAAGAAAAATACAATAATAATGTCACGCTCACAATAACTAATTGGATATTTTCAAGAATATAAAGCAATAGTCTTACTGTTCTTTTTTTACTTATTAAGTAATTCTGACGTTTAAATGCAGGATAAAAAAAATGGATGAGTTGCTGTTTCTCTTTATTTATTAATAATTTCCTCTTTAAGTATTTCCAATATCTGTATGTGAAAATAGATTAGAAATTGTTATAAGTGATTGAAAATGACCCTGCAATGGAATCTCCCTTCTTAATTGTGATGACGGATACGAGTTGCACTAGTTTGACAGCTACGTTTGTAAACAGAAGTGCTGTGAGTAATGATGTCTCTTTACTGAAGATGGCCGCCGACGTCCTTCGCGCTCACGCAAGGGTCAAAAGTCACCTCCTTACGTTCGCGCGATTCCATGTCATCATTGCTGGGATGCGTCACTATGAAGAACGCTTGAAGCTGGCTGGCAGAAGCGTCACTGGCTTCACGGAGATCAACAATGCCACTGTAACCTAGCAACGTTGTAGGTAATGGTAAAGGAATGCTCGCGCTAGACGCTTGCGCTAGTGTTTAAATGTTGCTTCAATTAATATTGTCTTTCCGCTTGTCAAAATTGCTAGATTTCTTCCACGCTGCATTTCCACCGGGTGAGAGTACTCACAATTGCATGCTGTGGTTCTGTTTCAGGTGATCACACAGTTTGTTCTCCGTAATTTGACTCCGCTGTGTTGCTCATCAACCGGACTGCCAAGCCACATATTTATCACTTCCTTGTCACCAAATTGTTGTACATCAGATGTCAGGAATCAGGCAGAGACTTCTTGTAGAGATTGAAGAGTTTATTAACAGCACAGGAACAAACGACCCTCCCACCATCTGGCTCGGCTCCAACTGACCACAACTAGAATACTAGCCAGGTCACTATCAGAACAGAATATTCACAGTATTCTAATATAGTAACTACTTAGAACATAGAAGACAGACACTCCATGACAAACAAAGTACAATCATATTTACAACAATTTGTTTTTACTGCATGCCTGTAGTACGTTCAAAAGAGTTGTTCTCTTCTTAAATGCATGCTTATGTGGGTCTTTAGGGCAATATGGAATAGCTAACATTGAACCCAGTCACCTTGTTCGCCTGAAGGTATCTTGGACTTTAGCTTTTTGGGCAAAATGAAGCTTAATTCAGTTTGAAGCATATAAAATATGTGTGTACATTTGAGATTGCCTTTTTAAAAAGCATATACAAGCTGTAACAGCATAAAGCTGTTTAGTTCTAAAACTCATCACTTGCTGCTTTAAATAAAAAAATACAAGAAAATTCGGTTCCAGGTGTTACTTTGAAACTGAGAGTACGTGAAGTAATCCTCCTTACCCTCACATTACTGTGTTTCCACCCACCAGATTCCTTTTGGTTTCCGTGCGGCTTGACAGGACAATATGGTTGCTTGGTTAAAGCAACAAACTGGTGTCCATGTGGGTCATAATCACCACTGTGAAGTCAATAGTCTACTCTTCACAGTATTTATGAACATGGATATATCCATGCTGCAGCCATGGAAACTGGGTATCTACAACCACTTACAAGCATCCTACACTGAGACTGAGCTTAGAGCTTTTTTGGAAGAGCCTCTTTAATAAATGTACATATTGTCTTAGAATTTCTCTTAGCAACAAATCCCTGCCATGTGGGACATCTAACCTCAGAATGGCTACAGGTGCATTTTTTATACATTCTCCTGGCTAGGAAAGTCCCTTTTATGCTCATCTCATCGAGCCAGAGATGTTTTAATGCATATGCAAAGTGGGCAACTACCCAGGACCCCTACCTTCCAAGGGGCCCCCAGGAAAAGTGAACGTTCTCTCTCTATCTCTCACCTCTCTCTACTTCCGTTTGTCAACCCTGCATCTCTCTGCCTGCCTCTGCCTCCGTGCTCTATTTGGCATCAAAAATATTTTGAGGCTCCTGGCAAGTCATAGTTCAACTGTATTTGATTTACCCCATTCCTGAAAGTTTTTTAGCATCATGTGGGTTTGAAGTAGCTGAAAATAGGTAATAAAATTAAATGTTTTTCCAAACAGGGGCGCTCAAAATCTGTGTTGCCTAGTCCCCCAAACATCCTTAAGATGACTCTGCATCAAGCACCTTTTCACCTAGGCATCCTCTGGTAAAGGGTATCAGAGATGAAGGGTGATTAATTGTGGCTACTTCCTGTTTGGCCTGTTAGCGCCTGGATAGACTAACGGCCAGAGCTTCTGCTCCTTGGATTACCCACCCCATACAGCAAGAAGTCCAGAGGAACAATGCCTTCAATAGCTGAGGGAAAATACCTCACCTGCTAGACTCCTTTGTCATGCAAATAGGTGAAGATTAAATATCAAACAATCTAACAATCTATAACTGCATGCTACACCTACCATGAACAATGCATTGTGTCTGAAATATCATTACATATATGCATCTATCCTGCACCTTCTACCACTCTCTCTGTTCCCAAATAACTTGGATAGTCCTTATTGGGATTTTAACTAACTCTACTTAATAGGATAAAAGTTTGTACTTCACACTGCCCTAAACCTGTGAAGATATCAAAAGTAGTTTTAACCACTCCCTAGTTACCCAACAATGCTCTGCATACTTTTTTCCGTAGCGTATTGCTAACAAAATTGTATTTTTAGGAGCTAAAACAAAATTAAAAGTCTTGCACAAAGAACAATTATCCTTCAAAATGTCTTTATTACTTATTACACTGCATGTTTGTGGCTTTGTTGTGGTAGCTGCCACCCACCCCAGACATGTATTCGATTCAGGCTGCAGGCACACAGAGATAAGTTAAGAGCAGAGAAATTAACATTTTCTAAAGTGGCATTTCTAAAATAGTCATGTTAAATCCAACTTTGCCACTCAGGAGAATTTCTCTTTACTATTCCAAAGATGTGAAACAGGATGTGGCTACGCCTTTCTAATCAGTAATTACAGCTTAAAAGTGTTTTAAATTATTACCAATGCGAGCCTTGCAGTAGTGACATTTTGTCTGTTTGTCACTATCAGGAAATGCAGAACCTAAAAGTGCACATCCTACTTTTTACTTACACAGCACACTGACCATAGGGATATATAGGGCCTACCTTAGAGGTGATCTATGTGTAACAAAAAGGGAGTTTAAGGTTAGCAAGTGGTTTTAAATGCCAAGTCCAAGTGGCAGTAAACTGCACACTCAGGCCTTGGAATGGCAGGCTGGAAACAGGTTTAAAAGACTACTGGTGTACGTGGCACAATCACTGCCACAGGCCCAATATTAGTATATGACAGGCCCTGGATATATGGTATACTACTTTGCAAGGGACTTATAAGTAAACTAAATATGCCAGGCAGGTATATACCAATCTCACCATGTTTAGAGGAGAAGCACATTCACTTTAGCACTGGTTAGCAGTGGTAAAGTGCTCATAACATCACATCTTTAAAATATGGAATATATAAAATACATTTCACAACTACCGCAGTTATTTCATAAAAATATCTTCAAAAACGACATTATATACAATGATGGTTATATAAGTGTAAAGTATATGGTAAATGATATACTTTACACCTATATTAAAACCATATACTTACCTTCAATAATTATGTCAATGAGATTTTTGACATCACAATATTCCTGCGACAATATTTTTGTACGGCAATTTTTTTTAGATGTTCTGTCCAAACAGCAAGGCAGGTATTGAAATACCCCATAGAATAATAATGAACTTGAGAAAGAAGTAGAGATGAGGGAAGAAAATAGGGAAGAAACAGCGTTAGAAATAAATATTTCAAACTTGCTTGTGTCTCTTTTTACTCCCTGTTTTGGACTGTTATGAGAGTATAACGAAAGTGCAAAGTTTTAGCCTCCATCAAAAGCTTCAACAAATTTCCACAGTGTTCCCGCATGAGTAAGGCATAAATATGAATAGTACAGAAGATGCAGTGCCATTGGAAACCTGGGTAAGAGGGGCACAAAGCACTCAATGACGGCTGGAAGAGTAAGTTTTCCTTGCTTGCACTAAGGCTCATGGTGCCCTTGCTACACTATGCTACAAAAGCATGTCTGTTCACAAAATCCCCAGAGAATGAAAACAGCGTACTTAGCAGTAGCGTAGCAGCGGTTTGATGGATCCTCCAACAAGCAACAAGAATGGACTCCAATCCGCTGACAGTGTAGTAAAAAATAACCTTTACTAGATAGAATTACATTAGCTCCAATAAATTGTGGGCCCTGGTGCCATTGCACCTGCTTCACCAACGATGGTGAGACCCCTGACACACAGTGAAACTACAACATGGAAAGATGTTCCTTCTTCACCAAATCTGCATCAAGTGATCGCAGAATAGTTTGAATTAGCAGATGACCAGCCAAGATATAGAGCGAATGGCAGAGTGGTCCCTCAGCTACACCTATAAGCACAGAAACCTGAGAAAAAAAAAGCAATTTCCCCTCATTTCCCAATGCACGGAGCACCATTGCCATTAATCCCAGATAGGGAAGTCTATAAAATATCTTAGTGTGCCAGAGTAGTCTTTCTTCAGGGTAGTGATCATACCATAGGGGTCTACTTTGGGTTCCTGACGGAAGTGGTAACCTAGTGAGAGAGCTTTTGCAGCACAACAGTGAATTCAAATGCCAATGGCGGGGAGTTAATCTGGTAAAAAAATGGTGTGGTTTGGGTCATAATGACCATGACTTAATAAAAGGATGGTGGGCAAAACTCAGGGTTGAGAAGACGTGTCATGCTAATGGAACTAATCATATGAGTGTATCGATGGTGCACCTGAAGCTCCTTTAAAGGTATATGTAAAGACTGAAAATGTGTTATACTCGTTTACAGAAAGTTTGAAGTGGATAAGTATATGTCTGTATTTCTCATATTTGTTCAAATTTTTTACTCTGGTTTCTGTTTCACAAAACCACTACCTCAGGCCTGGCTAGCTGAAGATATAATCACTACAGAGACGAAAGTGCACTCCTGTATGTCCACTGGTACACGAGCACAAGAATTTTTCATACATGCAAGAGATAGCAAGTTAGGACTCATCCGAAAGGTATGTGTTACTTGGTATTTTTTAGTTAGAAAAACAAGGGTAAAAGCAATAGCTCTGCTTTCAGCACGTTTAAAGATGCGTTGGCTGAACAATTTCCTCTATCCTTGATTGGGAGGAAGTGCGTAAACAAAGAAGTGCACTTTTTTAATCACATTTTCTCGCCTTTTCTTCAAAATCTCTGCATTTTAAGGTGCAATTCATTGCCCTTCATTCACCACTGTGGACATGGGGAGAATATAAGGGAGATGAGAGATTTTAGGGTGGTTCTTGGGTACATGGCTTGGTAATCTTGGAATCAAGTGGTGTTGGGAGAAGTCTTGGAGTCTGATTTCAGATCACAACATGCATTCAACATTTAACTTGTATTCAAGTTAAACAATTCCATTCCTTCATACTTGCATTGAGTATTCATCTATTCATAATACATTCAGCAAAATATACATTCAAATTGAACACTCAATCAAAACAGTTATTTGTCTGTCACATCTCATCTATACTAGATCATTTTACCCGTGAATAAGAGTGGGTTAAAGTTTTCACTAAAGTGTGCAAATGTCACAATCCACTCTTTTCATCATTATGCAGGAAGGTTGGTTTCTGATTTACACCTTCCAATCCCTCAGTTTCTCAATTGCCCAGCTCAGAATCCTGTATGTCCCTAGTCCATAACGCTAGTCCAGGATTGCAGTAGGGGATTTGGCTAATCTCATTGACTGGTCTGTGGCTAATCACGTTTCCTCTGAAGTGAATCTAATCTGACGAGTCCAAGGGTGACAGATTTATTCAACTTCAGGACTACAAATGATGTTTCAAACTATCTGACTGGCTGACTAGCGAGCCGGTAAGATTCCTCTTTTCAGGTCAATCTGGTTGCCCGTGGAACAGCCATTCACATTGGCTGAAACACCAATTCTAACTGAGTGCAATGCAGTTCAGGGAGGATACGTGAATTTGCTCCTGAAACATCAGTTTTATGTTACTTCTCATGTATGTGAGATTTCTCCTTTAATTAAAACAATCGTACTATTACACTCATCTCTTGTTGGTATATATTCATGACAACGTGAATTCTATAGCTAACTCATTCATGCTGTAGAGTTTCTTTCATTTAAAACATTAATCCAACATACCTCTCTGTTATTTGTGTAAGGAAAGAGGAAGAGAACTAAGGTGGAGGGACCGACCAACACTGCCAGGGGCTCAAGTAGCGTAATACCCTCCAATAGGGTGGCAACAAAGGGATTGCGATGTCCATTTCCAACAGCCTTTCTATGGTGGTCCGACCGCCATAGAATGGCATTCGGAGAGAGATTTTGGGGTCCCTATCAGGGCCTCTGTTCCCACATGGTGCCTGACACAGGGTGCATGGTTGTTTCCAAACAAGCCTTTTTGCATTGGGGCTCGTGCTGCGACACTTTCCTGGGCCGCAGCACAAGCCTTAATACAGAAAGGCATGTTTCCAACTGCCTACAAGTTGTTCAGACCGTAATTTGGAGTTTTGGACCATCGCCTACTTGTTGGAAACGTCCCGATCCCGAAAATGACATCGGTCAGACGTTCATCCCACTGGCATCGTAATGAGGGTCTTAGTCGCTTAGCGGCTTGCTGTGGAACAAAAAGCACAGATAGGAAAAAGAGAAGGAATAGCTGTGCTCAGCAATGACACCTTTCAGAGTAAATGCTACATATCACAACAAAATATCCCACCTTCCCATAAAGTGATGCTGAAATTCAGTGAACAGACCAAAAAACAGACCTACTGAATGCCTTGCATCTAGTTGAGGTTGGTTGCACCCTGTCCTTTCAAGCTAAAACTTTGATTGACGATGTTGAATTAATGTTTTGATGGATCATTACGTTGATGACTACGACTGAGAGATGACAGATGCATGTTCAGATCAATGGAAGAGCAATATTCATGCAACCCTTAACACAGCATTGCTATTCGATATGTGATGAATCATGGTAATATGTTTGTGTGCTCATTAGGCCTGGGTGGAAAACTATGGTACGCTCGCGTAGTTTGCCTAGTTTGTGCAACTACGCGCTACGCAAATTGCACGTAGCACAGTGCAAAAACGCGTAGCATAAGGGCATTTTTTGCTTGCTCGCGGTCCTCAAAGTCAAGTTGGCAGCCGCGAGCGAGTAAAATGAAATCCCAGCGAGACTTTTTCCTCGTTCACGATCAGCAACATCAAATTGCTGATCGCGAGCGTAAAATAAACCTCCCAGTGAGATTCTCAATACATGGGAGGTCAGGTTTCTCATTGCGAGTGGTTGCGTATGCTTGCGAACGTTCGCAATGAGAAACTACCAGTCCGCGTTGTGAAAACTGCTGCTCGAGTAAAAATCGACTAGAGCGGGAGAAAACGACTGCTTGCACTGTGCAAGATGCCGTTTGCAATGATTGCACAGTGCGGACAAGCATCAGTCACTCTGCAATCATTGGGAACAGCATTTCCTACCGCACTACGCGGTTCGCGTAGAGTGCTACTCGAAGCTCGCGTAGTGCGAAGTGCACTTCGCGTAGCTACGTGTAGCGCTACTTCGCGAACTACTCCCAGGGTTAGTGCTGTTCCAGTATTACAAAACAGTGATCAGTATTTTTAAACACAAGCTAATTGTGAGTGCCCCAGGATGCTGTGTAAGTATTTTCTGGTGCAGGGGCAAGCTATGATCTCTAGACATCTGCCACTTAACACAGTGTCCCAAAAACTATTTGGTTCTTTATTTATTTTTCCTGCCTCACTCTTTCACCAGAATTTGGCTACAAAAAAATCACACCCCATTGCCATATTTTATTGATCATTTATTTTTGTATGGACTTATGCCATTTGACAGGACTTTGGCAGAGTGTGGTGTGAGGTTTATGATTCAATCCAAAATGTGCATTTGTTGTTACCAAATCTATCTGCCATTCTCATTTATTTGGAAGAGCTCAGGACCCTCCTTCTTTCCCTTCCTTTTTCTCTGAAGTTCTTATGGCTGTATAGGCACAACAACCCTTGTGGTGTGTAATGCAACCCATGCAGACCCTGCAGTGCAGCTGTCACATCATTCAGTGGAGTGCTTTCTCTCCAAATCACAGCATTGCAAGCAAAAAACACCACTCTTTTGACTGGTCGTGTTGTATAAGGTAAAAATAACTGGGATGCAATAGACCCCTCACACTACCAGTTCCTTACAGGTTCTCCAATGGCATTAATGTCAGGATTTGGGTTATTTCTTTAGGAGGGGTGCACCCCTACCAAGTCAATAAACCCACTCTGGTTAGGTCTGAGAGAATCTCTGCTGAACCCCAGAAACCACTTTAGAAAAACAGAGTAAAATGTAATGAGTTTAAAGACAACAAAATAGGTTATGAGAGAGGGAGATATGCATTTTTAAAGGTTTAAGGCAAAGAACACCCAGAAAAAGTAAAACACTATGGAAAATCAACAGTTCACGGTGGACCAGAGCCTAAGTCCCAGCTTTAGGCCCATAGGGATGAAGTAGTACTGTGTCGCAAATATCACAGAGTACCCTGCACATTAAACCCTCAGTACACCCACATCATTTGGAGACAGGCGTCCACCTTAAGTATTGAGTCAATAAAGTTCCCACAGAAAAAGGGGATGTCAGAGGGAAGACATTACACCACCTGTCCTACTTAACCCTTTCGATGCTGATGACGAGCTCAGCTCGTCATCACCCACGGGTGTCGTGTGCTGATGACGAGCTGAGCTCGTCATGAATAAATGGCATCAGTGATTTTCAAGCACACAGCGGGAAAACGCCCAGCAGCCAAGAGGTTAAGGTGGATGCTGTAATGTCTCTGATTTTCTACCCATCACCATCAGAAGAACCTAGCAGTAAAGGACAAGAAAAAATGTTTTTTTGTTTTTTGGAAACAAACTCATGCATTGGTGGAAGGCTGTCAAAACCATCAGCAGCTGTCTACCAAACGTTTTATACATTGAAAGGAACCCCTGTGACAGTGATGGAGCAAGGTGGAGATGCAAAATTCTGCGTACCCGTTGCAAAGTCACACTTCCATAACCATAATTTGTACTAATGGAATTATATGCGTGACTATTCAACTTAGAATAAGAAATGCGTCTACACGAATACACGTTGTTGTATTTCTATCTAGGACCCTAATTCGATATTCCCGATTCATGCCCTTATGTGGTTATAATTAATAATATCCTTATAAAGGCATAAGAATCATATCCATATTTATTAATAGCCCATGCAGTCCAAAGCATGGCAAGGCTACTCCTATAGACTCCTAGAAAGCACAACGCGTTCTTTAAACAAACCAAGCCTCCAGCAGTCCAGGAAAACCCCCTGCTCTTGTTTTGATTTGCACAAGAACTCCTAGAGTCCAGAAAGAACTGTTAGTTCTTAGTGACGTCTTATGTCCAACCTTACGTCAAACCCGGCACCTTTCAGGTATAAATATACCAACGTTGCCTTAAGCAAACACACGGTGGTTGGGAGCAGAGCGACGTTCTACTTGCCCGGGAGCCCAGCTGTTATGAGAGCCGACGGAAACCGCCCCTCCCCTTGACGCACTGAGAGAAACGCTGTCTTTTTCTCCAGCCGAGAAAATCCAGCTCCGGTGTTCCCAAGTCACCTTCGCGGGTTGCTGGGATATCGAGTCCTGAGAAGCGAGATACAAGACCTCCTTCATTCTATACCCAAGGTACAGAGCTGATTACAACCTTTGAGAGAATTATTGATTCCGATACTTGGCAAAACTTAACTTAACTTAAAACTGCAACTTACTTACTCCTTCCCACGTATTAGGCTTAGGTCAGGTACTCTGGGGTAGGAGTATCTTAGAAGCACCAGTTGAGTTCGTTAGTCAATGTTTTTGTAAGGCGCGCTATCACAAGAGTCCAGGTATTTCCGTCTTGAAGATGACTAGTCCCAATTCCTTCGAGAACTAACAAGCGTGACAAGGAATTCAACTCTTGACACAACCAGTTAGCCCCTAAAGGGAAGGGGGAGTGAAAAGAGAAACAAACAAAACACAGGATCTCTTCTTGAGATGACTGTCTCTGTTTCTCCTGAAGTATTCTGGGCTTTCTCTAATGCAGTTGCGTTTTTTGAATGCAGTAGCTGTATTTAATAACCCAACACAGATTAACATTAATTGAATACAATCCTATTATATTTCTCAAAAAATATATACTCTATTAATAAACAGTATACATACCAACACTAAGAAAAGCCCATCCTATACTTCGAAATTTGCAAGGTTTTATGGATTTTCATACAATATTATGTCACCTTTAAATATAAACACAAGAGTCAAAAGATTTGCATTTACATGAAATGTGGTGCAGAACCAGTCAACTTGTTAGTATAACATAACTAAACTTTCATGCATACAACGGTATTTTCTTACCTTGCATTCTTATTCTCTGGCCTTTAATAGGGGTTCTGTAAATAAAAAGAAACAAGAGAGTGCAAGCCCAAAAAAAAAGGCACCTAGAACCCAATGACTCTATAAGTACAAGTAAACAGCTGTGAGTACAATTCTAGCAGTTGAATGTCACTGCTTCTTATATTTACACTTGGTATAGTAACAATAATGTCTTGGAATAACAATAATGTCCTGGAATTTCAAATAGGCTGTCTTTAAAATAGCTTTCTTTGCACTTAGTAAACGTTGTTCGATAATTGCTTTTGCCAAGGTTTGTTTTTCTTGCAAGTATTAGAATAGTCTTACTGTCTTTTCAGGAGGCCGGAAGCTTGTGATGCGGGGACCGAAATAGGGATGAACGGGTCTGACCTGAATAGCGTTTCGATGAAGAAACCGAAAGTCGGGACTTCAGTTTGAGACGGAGTTCGAGAAACCTTCCGGATCACCAAAGCGACGAGGATTCTCTGCTGCTGGGCTTCGTGAAGGAGAATGAGGTAAGGGGGGAGCGGGGACAAGCAAGCGGGACCGGGAACAGGAATTCAGGAATCAAACGCGGGAGTCCTGGAGCTCTTGAAGTTACGCTGCAGCTGTGAAGCGAAGCGTCTTTCTGCATACCGGCAAGCCTTTTATAGGCTTTCACTACGCGAGTTTGAGGCAATGCATGTGTTGTTTATTGTCAGTTGAGCGCACATGTTCCACGTGTGCCTTTATAAATATTCATTGTGCTAACCACCGTTCTAGACATCAAGCATTGCCTAATTCAATAATGTTTCAATACAGCAATACCTTTTGAGCAGACATAATCCAACAAGCATTGCTAAATACAAATGCATCACAATACATCTTAAATACAGATAAAACCCTAGTGTGTTGAGGAGAATCAAATGTTTACATTTTCATGACAGTTCCCCCCCCAAAGGTCTTCTCAGAGGTCGTGGTTTATTAGGATACAATGCTTGAAAAGAGCGAATCAAACGGGGAGCATGTACATGATTCTCTGGTTCCCAGGATCTTTCAGAACTGTCTTAACCCTTCCAATCAATTAAATAATACAAACGACCCCTAATACGTTTTGAGTCCAGAATTTTCTTGACTTCATATTCTACGTGATCTCCTACTATAATTGGAGGAGGTGGTGTATCAGGACGGGTGTTTGGATGTACTGGTTTGATCAGGGATACATGAAATACTGGATGAATCTTATAATCCTGGGGAAGATTCAATCTTACGGAGGCTGGATTTAGTACTTTTTCAATGGAAAATGGGCCAATGAATCGGGGTTTAAGTTTTCTAGGTCCCTCCATTTGTATGTTCTTGGTTGACAACCAAACCTGATCTCCGGGTTTGTAAACAGGTGCTGGAATCCTATGTTGATCGGCATAAACCTTCATTTTGTGTTTCTGTTTTATCAATGTTTGTTTTACATTGTCTTGAAATTTACGCAAACTGACTAGTCTATCTAAAACTGCTGGCATATCAGTTACCTTTTCTGGAAATATGATTGGCAGGGTTCTGGGATGTTGGCCAGTGAGAAAGTAAAATGGAGAACAACCAAGAGCTGAGTGTACAGTGTTATTATATGTAAATTCTGCCAAAGGCAAAACTTCTACCCTTTCTGAAGATAAGGTAGTGGTCAAACATCGCAAGCTCTGTTCTAGGTATTGATTTGCTCTTTCTGTTTGGCCATCTGTTTGAGGATGAAAGGCTGATGATAACACTAAGTCTATACCAAACTGGCCACTTAATTGTTTCCAAAATTTAGACAGAATTTGTGGACCCCTATCTGAAATAATTCTTTGTGGTAAACCATGTAATTTAACTACATTAGCTACGAACACATTACTGAATTCTACTGCTGATGGAAGTTTTGTTAAAGGAATAAAATGTCCCATCTTTGAAATAGATCTACTACTACTAAGACAGTAGTCATTCCAGATGACTTTGGTAAATCTGTTATAAAATCCAAGCTAATGGTATGCCAGGGTGTTGGAGGAATTTCCATTGGTTGCAATAACCCCATGGGAAATGAGTGAGATGACTTCTGTCGAGCACACACAGGACAAGTTTGAATATATTGCTGTATGTCTGATTTCATACCATTCCACCAAAAATACCTTTGACATAACTCTAAAGTTTTGTTAATTCCAGGATGGGCAGCAATAGCTAAATCATGGTTCCATTTTATCACTTGTTCTCTCAAATCTTCTTTTGGAATAAATAATTTATCCTTAAGATAAAATAAACCATCAGATATTGAAGTCTGTTTCTGTGAAAGCCAATCTTCTTGATTTAAATCTTTAGTCTGATCTCTGAGTATAGATAAAAAATCAACCTGTGTAATTTCTGCACAAATCTTTTCTACTGGAATAATACTTTGTCGTTCCTTATTTGGCTCTTTAACCTTATCGCAAACCAAACGTGAAAGTGTATCTGATAATAACTGTTTGGCTCCTGGTCGATCATTACTAATGAAGTCAAATTCGCTAAAAAATTGTAGCCATGGCATCTGTTGTGGTGTAAAAGCCTTCACTGTAGAATAAAACTGTAAATTCTTATGGTCAGAAAATATTGTTATTGTATGTTTAGCTCCCAGGAGATGATGTCTCCATTCTAGAAAGACTGCCTTAATAGCTAGAAGTTCACGCTCAGCAATAGTGTAGTTCTGTTCTGCTGGTAATAGTTTTCTAGAATAAAAGGCTATTGGATGAAAATTCCCTGAGTTCACATCCTTTTGTAATAGAACTCCTCCAATAGCTGTTTGTGAAGCATCTGCTTCAACAAAAAATTGTCTGTCAGGGTCGGGATGTTTTAATATTGGAGCTGAAGTGAATGCTTTTTTCAGGATGTTAAAAGCTAGTTCTGCCTCAGCGTTCCACTGAAATTTCTTTCCTTTTTGTAACAGTCTAGTAATTGGTACTACAATTTCTGAGAATTTTGAGATGAATCTCCTATAAAAATTTGCAAAACCCAAAATTCTTTGCACCTCCTTGACGGCGGTTGGAGCTGGCCAATCTAAAATTGCTTTAACCTTTTTTGGGTCCATAACAATGCCTTCTGGAGATAACCAATAACCAAGAAATTCAACTTTGGAAGTGTTAAAAACACATTTTTTGAGTTTGACAAATAAAGAGTTATCCCTTAATTTTCGTAGAACTGATATAACATGTTCCAAAAGCAAATCAAAATATCATTGATATATACAATGACACAGATGTCCAAAAGGTCATGCAATACTTCATTAATTAAATATTGAAATGCTGCTGGAGCATTACAGAGACCAAAGGGCATCACTGTATATTCGAAAAGTCCAAATTTTGTGCGGAAAGCAGTTTTCTACTCATCTCCTTCTTTTATACGGATTAAGTGGTATGCTCCTCGAAGATCCAATTTAGTGTAGATTGTAGACCCTTTTACTTGATTTAAAAGTACAGGTATCAACGGTAGTGGATATCGATTTTTAATAGTAGCTTTATTTACTGCACGATAATAGATGCTGGCTCTCAAATCTCCTGTCTTTTTTGCCACGAAAAACAATGGAGACGAGACTGGAGAGGTGGAATGACGAATGAAGCCTATTTCCAAAAGTTCGTCAAGATATGTTCGTAAATACTGATTTTCAGGTTCAGTAAGTGCGTATATACGGCTGCAGGGTAGAACCGCTCCCGGAATCAAATCAGTTCTGCAGTCGTAAACCCTGTGGGGAGGTAACTTTGTTGCCTTCACAGGGTCAAAAACATCAGAAAAATCCTGAAATTCAAATGGAAGTTCAACCGGGTCTGAATGAATAACTGCACAGGTAAGTGGAAGATCTGGGTCTCTATGTTCTTGATAACAATGAGTTTTACAGTGTGCCGAATCTAATGTTACTGTGCGTTTTACCCAGTCAATTTTTGTATTGTGGAGCTCTAACCACGGAATACCTAAAATAACCCTTAAAGCTGGTGTATCAATGAGATCAAAAGCAGTCAGTTCTGTATGTCCATTATCAGATACTAGAAGCAAAGGTGGTGTATGAAACCTAATCAAACCAGACGAGAGTGCTGAACCGTCTACAACCCGTACAGGTTCTGGTTCTTTCTTTGGAATTTGAGTTAGATTTAATTTCCTTGCAAATCCTAGATCAGAAAAGTTTCCAGTAGCACCTGAGTCAATTAGTACAGGAATACTGTGCTTTTGTTGGTTAGTTAGAATTAAGATCACTCTTATAGTGAAATGTCGAGGTACATGAATTGTAATGCTAGTTACATACTGTGAGATCTCTAAATTATTATCTCTCGAGGAATCGATCTCTCCTTCCCTCGAGACACTTAGTTTTCTGATTCTTGTGAAGGATTTTGAATCATGGCAACAATTTTCTTCTTAACAGGTCTAATAGGGCACTCTTTAGCAAAATGACCAGCCTTTCCACAATATAGGCATAAGTTGGCTTTTCTTCTTCTATCTTTTTCATCTTGTGACAAAGGTCCTTTGATACCACCTATCTGCATTGGTTCTAACTGGGCATTTTTATCTTCACTACTTTTCTTTTCTGTTTTAAAGTGTAAAGCTCTGAAATCCGATTTTGGTCTTTCAGTTCTTCTTTCACCTAACCTATGGTCCAACTTGACCACTAAATCTTGAAATTCAGTGAAATCGTCAGGTAAATTTACAATGTGTGCCAAAGAGTCTTTCAACTCCTCTCTAAGCCCTCGATAAAACAAGGATACTCTTTTATCTTCAGGCCATTGCGTTTCTGCAAGCAAGCGATTAAAGGTGGTCACATAAGTAATTAAGTCTCGTGAGCCTTGAGGCAAATTTAATAACTCATTATCGGATGCTTGTACAAAGACATGTTTTTTGCAAATAAACTGGACATTGTTGTTTTAAAATTTGTTAAATTATGCAGTAATGGATCATTTGTATCCCCTAAGGGCATGGCCCAATTTGCCGCCACTCCCCCGAGATAGGAAATAATGAAAGCTACCTTAGTGGTATCTGAAGTGAAAATATGAGGTTTGCATAAAAAATGCATCTGACATTGGCTCATGAAAGTATTAAAATGTGCACTGTCTCTGGTAAAACGTTCAGGATTAGCTAAAGGAACTGGTTGTGGTGATACAACTGTTAACTGGACTGGCTGATTTTGACCAAAACTTGGCGCCTGAGTTTGATTTTGAAATGGGACCCCGAATTTTGGTGGTGTCAAAACTGGTCGTTTAGGTTCCCCTTTTTCTCTCCAAGATGTAAAACAATCTCTGGTACTATCTAGTTCCTCTCTGGTACAGTCTAATTCTTGTCTAAGGGATTGATTTTCTAAACGTAGCTCTTGTACTTCATCATTCATTTTGCGCACAATCTCGGCCAACTGAGTAACGTTCATGTTTGCAAGATCCATGGAAATAGTCAGCTTCAAGAGGAAATTAGGATAGTGGCTTCTCTTTCTGTTAGGCGTGCAACCACAAGATTCCAGGTATTTCCGTCTTGAAGATGACTAGTCCCAATTCCTTCGGGAACTAACAAGCGTGACAAGGAATTCAACTCTTGACACAACCAGTTAGCCCCTAAAGGGAAGGGGAAGTGGAAAGAGAAACAAACAAAACACAGGATCTCTTCTTGAGATGACTGTCTCTGTTTCTCCTGAAGTATTCTGGGCTTTCTCTAATGCAGTTGCGTTTCTTGAATGCAGTAGCTGTATTTAATAACCCAACACAGATTAACATTAATTGAATACAATCCTATTATATTTCTAAAAAAATATATACTCTATTAATAAACAGTATACATACCAACACTAAGAAAAGCCCATTCCTATACTTCGAAATTTGCAAGGTTTTATGGATTTTCATACAATATTATGTCACCTTTAAATATAAACACAAGAGTCAAAAGATTTGCATTTACATGAAAGTTGGTGCAGAACCAGTCAACTTGTTAGTATAACATAACTAAACTTTCATGCATACAACGGTATTTTCTTACCTTGCATTCTAATTCTCTGGCCTTTAATAGGGGTATTGTAAATAAAATAAAACAAGAGCTGGCAAGCCCAAAAAAAAGGCACCTAGAACCCAATGACTCTATAAGTACAAGTAAACAGCTGTGAGTACAATTCTAGCAGTTGAATGTCACTGCTTCTTATATTTACACTTGGTTTAGTAACTTTAATGTCCTGGAATTTCAAATAGGCTGTCTTTAAAATAGCTTTCTTTGCACTTAGTAAACGTTGTTCGATAATTGCTTTTGCCAAGGTTTGTTTTTCTTGCAAGTATTAGAATAGTCTTACTGTCTTTTCAGGAGGCCGGAAGCTTGTGATGCGGGGCCCGAAATAGGGATGAACGGGTCCGACCTGAATAGCACTCCGATGAAGAAACCGGAAGTCGGGACTTCAGTTGGAGACAGAGTTCGAGAAACCTTCCGGATCACCAAAGCGACGAGGATTCTCTTCTGCTGGGCTTCGTGAAGGAGAATGAGGTGAGGGGGGAGCGGGGACAAGCAAGCGGGACTGGGGACAGGAATTCAGGAATCAAACGCGGGAGTCCTGGAGCTCTTGAAGTGACGCTGTAGCTGTGAAGCGAAGCGCCTTTCTGCATACCGGCAAGCCTTTTATAGGCTTTCACTACGCGAGTTTGAGGCAATGCACGTGTTGTTTATTGTCAGTTGAGCGCACATGTTCCACTTGTGCCTTTATAAATATTCATTGTGCTAACCACCGTTCTAGACATCAAGCATTGCCTAATTCAATAATGTTTCAATACAGCAATACCTTTTGAGCAGACATAATCCAACAAGCATTGCTAAATCCAAATGCATCCCAATACATCTTAAATACAGATAAAACCTTAGTGTGTTGAGGAGAATCAAATGTTTACATTTTCATGACAGTTTTTATGTATGTATATATTTGATCCATTTTAAAGTATCATATGGCTAAGAAACCATATCAATGCTTTTACAGTATTATTTCATAATACTACTTTTACTGTACGCACTTTACTTTACAATAAGTATTGCCATTGTGGCAATTCATTTCTCTTGCATGAGAAAGAAGGCTGCTCAATAAAATAACACCTTTTATTGAAAACGCCCGTCTCTCTATTTCTCTGCAGTCTGGTAGAACTAAGCATGCACGACTGACTGAGTGAAATAGCTGTCTATTGTTTCACACGACTTTGGAGATACACTCTTTATTCTGGGGGAGCAAAGTTGTCATGTTATATGGTTGTCAGAAGCTAATCCCTTCTTGTCTAAATCAGGACGGTTAACCCTTTCCTGAACTTTCGAGAAAGTTTCTAGTGACCTCTGAGCTAGCTGGCAAAACTAATTAAGTCTAACATAGTCAGTAGAGACCTAGATGACCTCAGACCTACTTCTACTCTGCTGTTTATGTTATTCCAATGCGCAGAGCCTATTGGGAATATAGGAACTACACTACATGGCGCCAAACGTTTGGTAAGGCAATAAAACTAACGCAAGACACTAGAGTAACTCAGTCGTGCTTTTCACACAGACCCCTTTCTCCCGTAAAAAACTCCAATAGACGTCTGGAGTGAGTGAAAGGTTAATATCATCCGGAACTTAGTAGGATGAGAATCCTATGTATTAGTTCTTGGTTTAGTCAATGTTGAAGGATACAGTGTTCCAAAATATTGTGCACCTAATCTTTGTTTCCTTGAAACTCGCTCAGCAACAAAACATTTTTAGTCAATAAAATGACGGAAAGTGAAGAAGAAAGAGAAAGAGAAGCATTAGCAACTCAACTCTTAGAGGAAGACACAAGTCTCCAGCAAGGTGACACGAATGCTATAATCATTCCGGTCAACATAAGAAGAACTATAACTCTTAAAATTAAAGAAAATGGACTATCATCCAGAGGTGGTATGGTCATATCCGTGATAGAGGCACATGAGCTTCGGCAGACAGAGGTATTCTACACATGGATACATTTTCCAGCAGCACCCGCTGTGACAAAAGATTTCCACTATTACAAAATAGAGGAACCTCCGGATATATACACTCCTTTCGAGGACGTTGAAATCCCACTAACTTACCAGAGCACCTGCTCTGGTTTAAAGGCGCCCTAAAACATCAAAATCGCATCACCAGGCACGGTCCACTAGGTAGACCAGGAGCCATGGGCCGGTTCTAGCCAGTTACGCAACACACCCAGACATTGAAACAATGTCGAGCGAAGAACTCCTAGTTAAAATAAAAGAATTAACAAAGGCATATAGAGAATTAGTTCAATTGGCCAGGGACGATATAAAGTACCTCCAGAAATTGAAGGAAACAGATATAACAGACCAACCATTTGAACTTGCCAGAATCATAGAAAAATCCTATGAAGAACTAGGAAGAGATAGTTTTGGTGGGAAACCGGTAAAACCCCAACTAACTGAAAATCCTGAAAAAACATTTATTAAAAATAATTTAAATACTCCAAAAAAGGGTTGGGAGGGTAATAAACAATCCACTCCCAAGGAAAAACGTTTCCAGTCCAGAGGAAGGTCTCCTCAACGGAGAGAAAGATCTCCAGGCCGAGGAGGCAAGTCTCCCCAAAGGGAACCCTCTGAGAAAAGATACAGCCTTAGAGATAGGGATAAATTGAGAAAACCTGATAGATATCAAGATATTGATACACGTCCCTCTCGATATTTTCAGACTTTCTCACAGAATTCGGAAATAAGAGGATGGTCAGAACACAAGGAAGAGCACGTCAAGTCCAAAGACAAAGAAACTGCTCATCAAAGTAAAAAATCAGAATTTCCCAGAAAGAAGGTAGCAAGTATTAAAGTTAAACATGCCGAGGATTCTGAGGACACAACTGAAAAACGGAGAGTGGGCTCAGACAATGCTAGACAGCGCAGCAGAAGTGACAATAGCTCGCAAGATCCTGATGAATCTTCTGGAGACAGTGGACACAAATGAATACATTCAGGTGGAAACTGCAGACACACGAGTTAGTGTGCCCCATAAACTATATGAAATAACATTACGCATAGAGGGAGATAAAACTAGGAAAATAAAAGGTCTCTTTTGGGAGAAACTTTCAAAAAGCTATGACATCCTGTTAGCTGAAACAGATTGGCCACCAGCGTTTGCCATGGAGTGCCCTCATGGCGAAGAAATGATTATGCTTGCCTTCTCAAATCATATTCCGATGCATAAAAAATACACATTGGCAAGAAAATGGGCAGTGGCCCAAGCTCCTGCATTATACAAAAATCATGTAGGATGGGATGAGGATTCTCCTCCCACAAAATCCAGTTAAAAAATCAACCCACTGCACAAAGGCAGTACCCAGTTAAACAAGAAGCTAAAAAGCAAGTCAGGGAGATCTTAGATCAACTTGAATATCAAGGGGTGATTAAAACATGCACCTCCCAAATGAACAATCCTTTGTTTCCTGTCTCCAAGCCAGATGATTCATATCGTCTAGTTTTGGACTACAGACACCTAAATTCCTGCTGTAAAACTTTTGCAGTACAAAACTCACACAGTGCAGCACTAATGAATAACATTGTGCGCAAAAAATATAAAACAACATTAGATATCTCTAATGGATTCTTCTGTCAAAACATTGCACCTGAAAGCAGGTATTTGACCGCTTTCTCAATAATGGGGTCGCAAAAACAATTTTGCCGACTCCCACAGGGATTCAAGAATAGCCCAGGATTATTCTCAGCAAGGGTAGCAGAGTTACTACAAATATATGATGATGAGGCATTATCATATGTCGATGACATTTATCTTACAGACGATGACCTGGAGACTCACTTAAAAAGAGTGAATACTATAATACTTGGGTTCGCATCAGAGGGTTACAAATTCAACTTTAAAAAGTCAAGAATTTCCCATCTAACAGTCCTATTTTTAGGATATGAATTATCAAGTGAAGGCAAAAGCCTGGCAGACAGCTTCCTAGAAAAGTGCGCAGTACTCCAAGCACCAAAAACGCTGACAAATTTACAATCAATACTAGGCTTCCTGAATTTCGGTAGAACATACATTTTAAATTACGCAGAGAGGGTTAAACCTCTCTATGAATTAATAAAACCTGATTTCAAACCAATAAATTGGACTCAGAAACACACAGAAATTTTAAGATCACTACAAACAGACATGTTAGCCAAAACAAAATTGCAAACTCGCGAAAACGTACGCAACCTTGTAATCCGAGTGATCCCAGGAAAATGCGGATTCACATACCTGACCTCTAATGAGGGAGAAACGGTACCTATAGCTTACAAATCACATTTGTACACTCAAGCTGAAATGAAATTCAGCTCTACAGAAAAAATTCTGACAGCGTTTCAAACTGCTGTAGCAAAAGAAAGAGCCCTAGCCCAAGGCTAGAGAATAACTGTTTATACAGCAGAATCAGCCCTTGAGGCATTAACAAGTCCACACAATCGGAATACAGTGGCATTAGATCCAAAATGGATACAATGGGAAAATTCTCTTGCTACAGAAGACGTGAAATACTATTTTGTCCCGAAACTGAAAAAACTAGATGATCTAGAATATGAACAAGAATACCCTCTGCCAATCGAAATTCTGCCTCTGGAACAATATACCCGCGTAATCTATATGGACAGATTCACACAACACTACGATGTAGATAAGAAATCCTACAATGCAGCGTGCGCGATTGTTAAAGGTCGCTGGCGCTCTGGTAAATTCAGACCTATGATTACCAAAACTGAATCACTCAGAAACTGTTCAGCTGAGCGAGCTGAAATAAGATCTTCAAAGATGGCGCTTGAAAATGCAGATCGCGAATTCCCCACACTAATAGTGTGCGATTCGCATTACTGTGTCAAGTCATACAACAGTGACATGCAGACATGGAGAAAAAGCGGTTACAAAGATGACACTGGTGCCACAATAAAGCATAAAACGCTTTGGGAACAAGTAGTTCTTTTAAAGAAAGAACTACAAAAGACTCACGTGATCCATACACTGAGTCATCAACGTGATGGCGTTCACGTTGCAGGGAATTCATTGGCTAATACAGCCACAGGGGAAGCGGTTCAACCGGCTTCCGTAGTCACAAAAAAGCGTTCAGAAAAACACATAAATGGGGAAACCATGCTGGCAGTAAAAGCCTCATTAAAAGGCGATTATGCAGCATTACCTCTCAACTATCCACTCAGTAATACATGCATAATTGATGCAAACTCCGTTCCTTTTGCTCAAATCCCTGGAGTGGGGGATAGAGTAATCCCAAACACGAACCGGAGAGTTTTCCTGATTGAAGACGCACACATGGGACTGGGTCCGAGGCACCAACAGATCTTGAAATCTCTAATAGAATTACAATCAGAATACTGGTGGCCGGGGATGAGCTTGCAAATCTACAAATTTGCAATGGATTGTCCAGACTGCAACAGAGATCGCAGTTGTGAACCGGACCAGGTTATTGCCAGGACACCTATATTAGAAAGCATCAGGTGATCTATAACGCAGAAATCCAACCGGAGCAATGCATCCCCATAATTATTAAGACAAAATTAACTTAAAAATGTAGATCACCAGCGCTCGGCTGATGCCGGAACTGTTATAAAAGATTTGCGAGTCTTCATCGGCACATACGCAATTAGCATGCTACATTCTGATCAGGGTCCTGCGTTTAGCCCTCGAGCTTACAAAGAGGCCATGAACAGCATGGGCATCGCATTGCGGTACTCTTCTCCCTTCCATCCTGAGGGAAATGCGGTAGTGGAAAGAAAAAAACGTGACATAAAGCAATCTATAACGGCAAGGGTATTAGGTTCGGGTGATGGGTGGGTCAAACATTTAATAAGTGTCCAACGTAGTCTTAATAACATGCCGAGAAATTCTCTAGGAGGTATCAGTCCGTACGAACTATTGTTTGGTACTAGAATGATAATCCAGGATCTGGATCGTCAGACTTCAGTGATAGAAGAAAAAACCTTTGATATCAAAGATCGTTTGGCTGTTTTATAGGACTTGAATGAAACAAGAAAGAGTCTAAGTAACATAAGGTTTAAGCCAACAACCACTGAAGAACCACCTGTCCCAGCAAGATCTGTCTGGATTCCGAAGATTGGGGATCTGGTCAGAGAAAAGATCGCGGTAAAGAAGAAATTTGGGCCTTCTTACAGAAAAGCAGTACCTGTCTTAGCTGTCAGCGGAACAAGATCAGTAGTACTACTGCCACTTGCTGGTAAAAAGGAAAACAGAATTGTTTCCATCGATCTGGTGAAACCACAAACATATGGCCAATAATAAATAGCAGGGCCAGTGGACTACCAAGAAATAACAGAAGACCAAACTTTGCTACAATCCAAGAGGTTCAAACTGAGAGACTAATCACATTCGATAAACCTGCAGTAAATAACAAGGGACTATGCAACAAAGCCATGGAACTTGTGCCTCTTGAAACCCAAATTGCAACAATTCATGAAGATACACCTATCTATAACGATGTGGCATCAGAATGTACAAATGTAACAAAAGAAATTGCAAAGATCAATGGAAATCCAGAAGCAATCCCACCAATTGACAGAACAGCATCTGGCTACTTTGATGACTTTTCCGATGATCCAAGTGAACATGGAGACAAGCCAGCAACAAAAACTTTCAAAGAAAAAATGACCGAGCTTATTGACCAACTAAAAGAAACATATCTGATTTCACCGTGGATTGAATTTTGGACTGTGTTTGGTGTACTTTTTCTCCTGCTTTGGCTCATCATGGTTTTGTGCTTGGGTAGATTCATTGATGGAAAATATAGTACAATCGGCACAGCAAGTCAGAACATCAACTTGGTCTTAAAGTCTCACAGATCCTCTCACATCGAGAAAAGAGAACTATCATCAGTGAACATCACAGCCAATCCAATACCTGGTGGTATAGCATGGGACAGAACCAACTATGATATTTATGGCCCGATTGAGCTCTTGAAGTATCCACACCAGTTTAAGGTTTCCTTAAGTGACTTTGTTACCAAGTTCTTTTTCTGATGATTGGGACTTTGGAAATATAAATAATATAATGTCAGATTTAGTAATGTCAGCTAAATTCACAGAACATGATTATTTACAGGGTTCATCTATTTATGAAGAATTATACTGTTACAATCACTATG
This sequence comes from Lissotriton vulgaris, assembly GCF_964263255.1. Taxonomy (NCBI): domain Eukaryota; kingdom Metazoa; phylum Chordata; class Amphibia; order Caudata; family Salamandridae; genus Lissotriton; species Lissotriton vulgaris. The sequence goes on from NC_141693.1 coordinate 1,373,605,433, forward strand.
GTCATCACTATTTGCATAAATCTGCACAACCTAGCAATGTTTTTAATTATAATCAATTGGAACATTGTCCAACTCCGCCAAAAGGCAGCTCGAAGACATTCTATGAGAAATTTCCATACTTCTCAGGGTTCAATAATAGTGATCCAGAAACGTTTTATTTTAAACTGTTAAACAAAACAGGAATGAAAACAATGTTGACAAGTACTAAATTGATTTATTCTGAAAAATGTTATGACAAAATGTCTACATTTGGTTTTGAGTTCTGGAAAAATAACATTGAAACAAAAACCATCTGGGGAACAAAAGATTGGAAGGTACAAGGTCTAGAATCATTATTCAGAGCCTGCATGATCCCAGAACAAATTATGTTCCTGAATGATACCATTCAACAAACTACTTGTCTTGGCCTAGCTAAGATAAAAGAATTAAACAAGCCGTCTATTCCGAAGCCCATACCTGATAGCAATACCACTACAGATGTGGAATAGACGTATCCCATATTTTTCACCAAAACAGAACAAATCCTGATTGGAAAAAATGGTTGATCTGGCCCACAGACACAAACAACTGTCAAGATAGATTCCTGAACAAAAAACAGGGGTTAAAAATGACCAGGCCAGACCCAAGATATTCCCAGAGACAACATCCAGGGATAGTTACAACATACTAGGCATGAGCGGATTTTGCGGATTGGCAATCCGCGAATTTGCGGATTTGCGAATTTGCGGATTGCCAAAATCCGCAAAATCCGCGAATCCGCGCGGATTTTTTTTTTTATGTTCGCACGGGTTTCTGCAAGTTCGCGAGGGTTTTGTACAATTTCGCAAATTGCGAAATTGTACAAAACGCGTGCGAACTTGCAGCAACCCGTGCGAACACAATTATAAGAGAAAGAAGCTCCTGGTCACAGGAACAGCACGGGGATTGCGCTCATGAAAGTCAAGGATGCAAAGGCCTCTACCCAGCATCACAGCTGATTTTCCACTGTAGATTTGGGAAGAGGCACACCTGTCCAGCCTCGAAGACGCTCATGATTGTTTTTGGGCTAATGAATGAGTCACTGAATTTGAGCATCAACTAGTTCGAGTGGCCATGTGTGTGTTACTATGCAATCGCCCTGAAGGGCGCAGGGGTCCCTTGAGTGACCTGTGTAAGGCTGTAACTATTTTACAATGGCGCCAGCAAGCTGCCAGCGCCGTTGTAAAATAGTTACAAAGTTAGCTTGCACAGGAAGCACCTGCTTCGTTTTATCTAGTGGTTCCTGTGCAAGCTAACTTTGTAACTATTTTACAACGGCGCTGGCAGCTTGCTGGCGCCATTGTAAAATAGTTGCATGAGTGGGGGTTCAACTTTTGAACCCCTTACGCTCGCGGATTTTTTTTGCGGATTTTGCGGGATATCCGCAAAATTCGCGGATTGCGGATTTCCCAAAAATCCGCAAAATCCGCGAGCGTAACGGATTTCCCGCTCATGCTTACAACATACAGTGTAGGGAAATTATGCCTTGAATGGCTACAAAAATCACCACTGGCTGAAATTAAGCAACGCTTGACTTTACTTAAAGAAGGTGCTGACTTGCGAGATTTCTTAATGGGACATCGCAAACAGCATCAAAAATGTTTCATAGCGGCCGGTATATACACTGCATACAGCGAAGCTTGGAAAGTAATGCAAATTGAGACAGCAGAAAAAATACAAGAAATTGATCGTATACATTTGGAAAAATCACTTTCTGTTGTGGACAATGGGTTAACGACTCTGTCTTCCAGAATATATTCACTCGACAGTATTGTGTCATCTGCCTTTGATATAATAGAGCAAGACTTACTAATGTTACACCATGGTCAGTCCCAATTGCGTTCTATTGTACAGCTTGGCTGGACGTTGCAAAACCTACGTTCAGGCTACATGCCATGGCGTCTAATCAACGTAACGTCATTATTTTCTATCTTTAACCTTACTGATAAACAAATCAGTTTGGCACAAAAAGGAGCAGATTATACGATTCTGAACATTGAAAAACTCGAGAGATTACCATTGACAATGTCAGATAGACCTGGCATTGAATGGATAGTACACGGAGCAATTACAATTCCTATAACAACTTTCCAGTTTAAAAATTGCCAAGAATATATACCAGCAGCCCAGTATGAAAGGTTGGGTAAAGGTTACATCAAATCAACCTGGGATTTACCTTACACACACCAATGTTATAGTGAAGGCAAAAAGGAGGTATTCCTTAGTGGCAAAAAGTGTAAAAAATCACTAGGCGGTACACTTCTGTGTCAAGGTATAAACTTGCATGGAGCTTGCGAAGGGTCTTCCAATAACCTTTCATGTCACCTGCAAGGCACTCCTGCAAAGCAGATAGAGCCATTCTTCAGAAAGCTATCCAACCAAAGCTACGTTTTAATAAATGACCACAGCTGTTGTGGAATGGTGCCAGGAGAATGTTATCTCGTTACTGTTACTTCCAGGGTCGTTTGCTGTTTGCAAGTATTGTATCCAAACAGCAATCCAGACATGGAGGCGGCAATATGGCCTCATGTGAATATCTCTTCTATTCGAATTGATACTTTAAGCAGAATGAAGTCTATTCTTTTACAGACTACTGTGCCTCTGACGTCGTCCAAAGAAACGTATGATCTACAAGTTGCAAGGACGGTATCAGAGATACATACCCTTTTATCGACAAATTGCCCCATGCATTTCGTAGAAATGTTAAGTCAAATCTTAAACATGTCTGATACCAGTGGGACTCGTGGCAGGAATTTTATTTTTGTTCCTTCTGCTCTGATATGGCAAGCCAATCCACAGACAAGACTCCAGCAACGATGGAAGAAACGATCCTAGCAATACGATACCGAGACCGTATCACTACGGTCCTCGGATTGGCCCGGCTAAGAGATCTGAGTACAACCTGGTTTCTTTCATTCAGACCTATCTGGCAAGATTGCATCTTACCTGTGCTTCGATGTCTGCTATGCGGAGAAGAATGCGTGTTGGACGTTTGTCTTACACTACCATCAGCAGTACCAATGGATATCAACGCTTTGCTTTGTCCAGTAACGACTCATGCAACGTGTTGTCCCCAGCGGCTACCTATTCTGATGACGGCATTCGTTGAGACTTCACCATTACGAGTAGGTGGTTTTCCGACACATTAGGAAGGGGGTAAATGGTGGCCAGTACCTGGAGGATGTGGTATGACGGGGGAGTGATTGATCGCCAACAGTCCCAGCGTGAGCATCGCGTCCACGCGCTGCTTCGGACCCCAGATGCTCCTCCCCCCCCGCTGATGGCCGGCTGCTGTTGGTAATGCTGCTGCCGGCATTTTGGATGGCGTTCAGGCTGGCTGGCGTTCGAGTTCCGATTTGAGGCACTTTGGTGGTTTTTGGAGGTGGTTTTGCCGCGATATGCGGCGTGAATACAGCGGCGGCAGCCGCGGCAGGGAGGCAGTTTCCTGGTGAAGAGTCTCTGCTCTGTGAGGCGGCAGTTCTACATACCGACCCCGAGTTTTTTCCCTGCATCCCTGGTTCTCCTAGCAGCTGGAAGAGTCGTGGCAGGTGAGAGTGGAGGGAGACAAGGGAGCGAAGAGGGTGCAGCTGCTGATTTAATCGCCGGTTTGAAGTTGGTTTGTGACTCTGAACTGCAGTAAACTTTTTTGGAGCCTTTAAAAAAAACCCGGACAGATACATTTCTGCACAGTTTACTTTATCTTTTGATATATTTATTTGGAATGCGCAGACCCTCACTGAAGGACGTCAGGTATTCGTGCAGAAGGGGAAGGGAGTAAGAAAGCTCATTGTCTGACACACATTGATTATATCGTGGAATTGTGCAACTGCCAAGAAATACTGTGCTATATTGCTATTTGAAATCCATATCGGGCGGAGGAGGGGACCAGGCGGACACACTTTCCCTCACTTTCCCTCACCTGCTGCTAGGGCTCCGACGCTGCTTGTTCCCCCTGCCGCCGTTGTTCCAGCTACCTGGCCGCAGTTGGGGGGGGGGGGACTACAGCTCCCAGCAAGCCCTGGGACAACATCCTGTACCGCCCACACATCCTGAGGACTAGCGCGCCCGGAGGCGCTTAAATTGAGGAAGCTCCCTCCCCGTTGCGGATGCCGGGCAAAGCCCGGGCAAAGGGCGGGCCCTCTACAGCCCTCAGAGGCCTGAGGAGGACGGGACGGGGCTACCCTCCTTGGTTCTTGGCTCTCTGTAAAGAGGAGGTAAAGAAAAGACACTTTCTTCCGTTTGGTTTTCCATCTATTGACTTTGCCTTTCTCTTTCCAAGGACAATTTCTGTACCAGACTTTATGATTTGTTGATAACTATATTGTTACACCCAAACCACACTATGACTCACAATGGGGATAATACAAATAGTGCAACACGGTCCATTGCTAGAGAAGTCGATAAAGGAGTATCTCCCCAGTCCACACATAGTAGATGGACCATGCAGTTGCCCTCACAAACAGTAGTCACAGAACAAGCCCTCCCATGGTTAGATGAGCATAACGCCCTGTGTAAAACTACACATGTCTTAGTGGAATCACCGCTTCCTGCCGAAAGCTACTGTGTAATACATGATACTGATAGTCCCCTGCAACCGCTCCCATCATCCAGTAAAACCAGCAGTGAAAACACCATAAGGATTGCATCTCCCCAGTTCTCATCAGCTAAAAGGAAATTTAGTGGGGTTAATAACATTGGGAACCATTCAAAACTCCAATTATCCTTAAGCCCCAGTCAGTAACTCTTCCACGACTCCCGAGGCTGCCGAGAAAATAGTTGTTCTAGCATCTCCTACACAGCCAGATCTATTATCCCTCATTGAACAACTGGTCAGCTCTATTATATCTCCATTAATAGAAAAAATAAACCCACTAGGGGACAGGCTGACTGGAATTGAGGAAACTATCAAGTCTAACTTGCTAGCCAACAAATGTTTTGTAACTCCTAATTGTTCCCATCCACCTTCTACTCCCAAAGACCCCAAGCCAAATACACAAGACAAAATGGTTCCAACCCAATCAACAGTTCCTAACGCTCCAGCCCCAATAGCTCGCAAAACTCCTTTTAAACCCGTTTTGCCGCGGCTTACTGCTCCTTGAGTACAGCATAATAAAGTTTCTCCTATCCAACTCCCACCGGAGTTAGCTCCCTTTGTATGTGTCCTCGCGGGAGTACCAGCACTTACACCTGGGAAAACCGAGAAACAACATGAACTGTTGAACAAGGTTAAATTTTGGCTGACAAAAAACAGACCCCTGCCATCCAACCTCGAGGGTACAATAATGAGTGTTAGAAAGGGTGGGCTGGCTGGGTTCCCTCCCAAAAGATATCGCTGGTGACCTAGTACTCGTTAGATTTAGGCAGAGACATATCGTCCCGTACCTACGTACCTGTGCACCCCAAGTAGGAAACGGCCCAATCTCCGTCTAGGATGTACATGATTTTTACCCTAGAATGCCGTGCATCCCCCCATCTACTCTAAAGGTAGGGTGCAACATGTTAATGGGCAGAGGACTCCATGTATTGAGCGGCCGTAGCTTTCCCACTTATACCCAACAGGAATCAATGTTTTATAGTCCTAAGTATTGGAACCTTTATTAATTGCTGTCTGATTTAATCTTAATCTGTGAAAAGTACGCTATAATTAAGATATTTATCCCCACAGGTTGGGCAAAAGTGTTTAACTTGCAGATACCATGTGTTATTGTATGTATGTTTTTATATTTTAACTGTACGCTTTTATGATTTTTAAACCAAAATCGAATAAAGCTATACTGATGATGATGATGATGACGAGTAGGTGGCGGTGAAGTACAAGGGGAAAGCAGCACCAAACAGGTACAACCTTCTGTGAGCATTGCTGATCCAAACATCGATGATAGCAATCACGCTCCAAACTGCACAGTTACAGCATTTTCCGAACTTGGTCGAACTTTCACCTGATGTTGTAGACCAATTTTTTGCAAGTCTGTCTGATATGATGTTCTCTCCTAACAACGAGAACAACCTTTAAAACCAATGATCACACAGCGTTCCCTGAACTCTGAATTCGACCTTCAGTTTTGTTAAACAATGCTACTGAAAACATTTGGGACTAATTTCTTTTCCCTTCCCCTGGCAGCAAAACTATTTTTCTTTCACTTAAATTTTTTTCACATTTTCCAGGCACATGGTATTCTGCTTAAAGTAGAACTATTCTTAGAGAACAGAGCTTCTATTTTTAGAGACGTTAGACACAATATTTACCTCAGCCTCTAGCACATGTACAATATCGTATAAATATGTGATGAAGTGGTCTCGACCTTCTTTTCTGTAAACAGAGCCATTTCATGTGTAATTTTCGCAATTAATTCAGCTGATATATAGATGCATTTAACTGAATGATAACCCTGCTTGAAAAGCATACAGTACCAATACTCATTTTCGTGTATAAACCATACACCATTTCAAATGCGATTATGTATTTTGGGGTGGGTTGGAAAACACACATGCATCGTTATATGTTTATATTGCTTATTATTTAGTAATGATGGACATTAATACGTGGAGTGGGTGTTGTATTTCTATCTAGGACCCTAATTTGATATTCCCGATTCATGCCCTTATGTGGTTATAATTAATAATATCCTTATAAAGGCATAAGAATCATTTTGATATTTCATAATAGCCCATGGAGTCCAAAGAACGGCAAGGCTACACCCATAGACTCCTAGAAAGCACAACCCATTCTTTAAACAAACCAAGCATCCAGCAGCCCCGGAAAACCCCCTGCTCTTGTTTTGATTTGCACAAGAACTCCTAGAGTCCAGAAAGAACTGTTAGTTCTTAGTGACGTCTTATGTCCCACCTTACGTCAAACCCGGCACCTTTCAGGTATAAATATACCAACGTTGCCTTAAGCAAACACATGGTGGTTGGGAGCAGAGCGACGTTCTACTTGCCCAGGAGCCCAGCTGTTATGAGAGCCGATGGAAACCGCCCCTCCCCTTGACGCACTGAGAGAGACACTGTCTTTTTCCCCAGCCGAGAAAATCCATCTCCGGTGTTCCCAAGCCACCCTCGCGTGTTGCTGGGAGATCGAGTCCTGAGAAGCGAGATACAAGACCTCCTTCATTCTATACCCAAGGTACGGAGCTGATTACAACCTTAGAGAGAATTCTTGATTCCGATACCTAGCAAAACTTAACTTAACTTAAAACTGCAACTTACTTACTCCTTCCCACGTATTAGGCTTAGGTCAGGTACACTGGGGTAGGTGTATTTTAGAGGCACCAGTTGAGTTTGTTAGTTAAAGTTTTTATGTATGTATATATTTTATCCATTTTAAAGTATCATATGGCTAAGAAACCATATCAATGCTTTTACAGTATTATTTCATAATACTACTTTTACTGTACGCACTTTACTTTACAATAAGTATTGCAATTGTGGCAATTCATTTCTCTTGCGTGAGACAGAAGACTGCTCAATAAAATAACACCTTTTATTGAAAACGCCCGTCTCTCTATTTCTCTGCAATCTGGTGGAACTAAGCATGCACGACTGACTGAGTGAAATAGCTGTCTATTGTTTCACACGACTCTGGAGATACACTCTTTATTCTGGGGGAGCAAAGTTGTCATGTTATATGGTTGTCAGAAGCTAATCCCTTCTTGTCTAAATCAGGACGGTTAACCCTTTCCTGAACATTCGAGAAAGTTTCTAGTGACCTCTGAGCTAGCTGGCAAAACTAATTAAGTCTAACATAGTCAGTAGAGACCTAGATGACCTCAGTCCTACGTCTACACTGCTGTTTATGTTATTCCAATGCGCAGAGCCTATTGGGAATATAGGAACTACACTACAACGTAGGAACTAACTTTGCTTGTGTTGCAATCATAATTAACTAATTATGTGATTTTGTCATGTCCTAAACTAATGAGCAGCTTTAAAGTAACGGAATGCAGCATAAATGTGCTTTTGTTTACGTATTGTTGTGGCAAAACGCAAGGATAAGTAAGTATATCACGCTTAAATGTGGCTATTTGGTAGGTAATTACTAATAGGGAAAAAATTAGAAAGGGGGCGGTAAACAGAAGGGTTAAATTACTTAAAATTAATGTTCATTTGGGTTTGTTTCTATAATAGTTCCATTTTTGACTCGTGAGGCCTAAAAGAAAATGGAGTCACTCGATTATTGTGGTCACAAAAGAAATACGCATGCGCGAGCAAAGTACGAGTCTGAATGCAAGCTGCTTGTGCCTGGAGTGACTACGGTTCAAGGACATAATGGCCTGAAAGTAAATATGGCTGCCAAACTGATGAGCACAATGGTTCAGAACGTGGGAATACATGCTAAAGTTGCGAGTAGAGAACAGGACTAGGCCGGACTTGGGCCAAACAATGGACCCATTAGAAAATTGCGGACGGAAGGAAAATGTAATGTTGCGATGACGAAATGATGCTCATCCACCCCAAAATTGTCCAATCAGAACTCGAATTTAGGCTGAAAGTTACACTTTTAGATAGATAGAGCTAGTGAAAAAGATATAAAAAGTGCTGATTTTACTGAGCAAAAAACTTCTCTTCGACTTCTACCAGAGATGCTGCTGGAATGCTGTTTTTCCTGAGATGTAAGACTCTGAATAATTTTTCCTATTTCTTTTCATAGGGAGATGTACTTTAGCTGAGAGTCTAGTTAGGGATGTTAGGGGAATAATTGGTTATATGGGAACTATCTATCTTTTTCTAATACTTGCTACATAAAACAAATTAAAAATGTCTATCTTTGAGCTTTCTTAAATAAAATGAATCTAGCTGTCCTGAATTTAATCCTTATTCTTAAATGTCGTGTTTTGAAATAAATAAATAAATAAATAAATAAATAAAGTGAATAATCTTAGACATGCTGAATTTGCTCTTAATAAAAATTAAATAAATGGAGAATTAAGCTGGTCTTGAGTTTTCCTACGCCTAATTTTTTTACTAGCAGATCCATTGATCTCAATGGTGGTGTGTCTAAATAAAATATCGTATTAATTGAAAACCATGGTAAACGCATCTAAACTGCAGGTGTAAATAGTATAAATGTTCAATTTTAGTTTTAGATACTCCACTATGATACAGCAGCTTTTCATTATAATTTCACCGCTTCATGAAGTAGATTATAAGTGTTTATGAGTGATTTGCAGTGTTATGGGCCCCACTGATGAGAATATGTCAGTAGCTTGTACTTCAGGGAAAGGTGACATGGATTTAGAAATTATTTCCGGAGAAGCGCTGGATCAACAGCAGTTCCTTTTAGTGTACAGAAAAACCCACTGGACTGCCGGTCATGTCTAAATTTGGCTGATGGTAGTCTGTAAGGGTGGTGGAGCTAATATTTTTCACCCTCCTGAGGGACGGTACTCTTTCAAGCTAACCTTAAATCAGGGACTTACTCTGCAGCTGCCGCGAAATCTTCTTCTGGCCGGTCCTACAACCCGTAGTCCCACAAGGGGGGCTTTTTGGCCCTCGATTGCTCTCTAGCCAGGTCTCCTAATGGGTCTAATCCTTTTTAGTCAGATGGGTACTTGTGAAGTCAGGTGTCCTTCTGCTTTTTGTGTCCCTTAAGCAGGTAAACATGAGATCAATCACTGGGCCCTTGGTGAGCAGTTCCATTCCCTTGGTGCCAGCAGGATTCAGGAATCCTTGAGTCTGTGTACAAGTCCACTTCTTCCAAGAAGAGCTAGGAGTCAGGATTCTTTGTCCAGCAGAGCCTTCTTCTCGAGAATAACTTTTACCAGGTCGAGGAGTGTGGTGGCAGAGGTTGCAGATGTATCTTTTGCACAAACTAGTGATCAGAGAAATTCTACCACACAGTGCAACAATTACCCAGGAGCCCCTGCTTTAAGATGGCAGGACTCAGCTGCCACCAGGCAGGCCTGTCTCCAGCTTGATGGCTGCTCCCTACCTGACAGAGTCAAAACTGGTTTTCCCTCCTACTGTCGCTGAAGCTTAACGGGGTGAATAGAAGAACTCCTCCTTGCATTTCCAAGTCTGGCCAAAAGGGCTAGTGCTAAAGCTGCCCTGTGTTATATCAACACCTCCTTCCCTCTTCCAGATAGCTAATCCCAGTTAAGTGGTCAGTGGTTAACAACCCTTGGCTTTTCCTTGGCCAAAAGGCAAGCTATTGTCCTCTGGGCCAAGGGCATTAAGTCTCCCAGCGTAAGACGTGTATTCCAGCTCTGGCAGGGTGAATATTGGCAGAACTGGTTCTAAGCCACTTCTACCTCAGAAAGCCTTAAAAGCATTTTTACAAAGTTACCCTTCTGCTTAAGTTATCAAATATCTAATTTCACCATTGAGTCAGATATTAAAAACTAAGAAGGAAATAACTTGAAAGCCCATTCCTAAGCGTAGGTGAAAAACAAAGGTTTAAATCCTCCCTATACCTATTAGGGGAAGGTCAGAACATGCCTGCAAAGTGAAATATCTTTTGGGTTTAATTTCAGTGTGAGGGCACATTAACCCTAATACTCAGTGTGCCCTATTTAATATATTGACAGGCTGCCCTATGGGCTACTAGGCACGTTTTTAGGGGTGACATATAAATGTATAAAAATTGTTTCAATCCTCAAAATATGAGACTGTGTATTAAACATTACTGATGACTTTGGAAGAGGTAGTAACTTCTGGAGTGTTTCAGACACTTCTGTTTACCCCATCACACAAATTTCTTCTGCAGTCTCTCTATTAGCCCCTTATACCATATCCTCCCATTTTTCTGAAATCCTCTATCTGCAGATCTCACACTTTCCCACAATTACAATAGGGCACATATGTGACCATCCCTCTGATTGCTTTAAATACAAAGAGTCTGAGGGAATGTAAAGTTAAATGAAACAAAAAATGTAATCAGGGATTGAATGACTGACATGAATGCATTTTGAATTTTCTTTGGTTCGACATCAATCAGAATTTTTGCCAGTAAAAACAAGGAGAATAATATAGAATCTGATAACGCATTTCAAAGATTTTTTTCTTCAATCGGTCTCGCCCCACTTAAAGTCCTGTTCCAAGTTTTGCAGTCGAGACTTGCCATTTTGTATTTTGCACAGGCTCCAAGAGAGAGTCTTTGGTCCAGATCCCAAGCCTTTTGACACACAGTTTTAAAATGTTAGGTGATAAGTTAAAGCACTGCTGAATCCAAACACCTTTTACCACTGTATTGTAAAAACAGGATTCTGGAGGTGGCACCTTTTGAACAAACTTGTCATGCAGTATTTTGTTGTTGTGGAGATGTGTTCTGTTGTTTTCTGTAGTGCTGTGTTTTTGTGCGGCATTAGTACAATGATAATTTGTTGAGTTGTGTTGAGGTTGTTAAATTGCTTTCTGTTTTGACCTTTCTCGTGTGATGTGCCCTGTTAGACTTTATTTATGTTGTCATCTTAGTTATTGTGTTCTTTTAAGCTGGTTTTCGGATGTGTGTACAAATGCTGCTATATTTCCTGTCAAGAGCAGCACATGCATTGAAAGTTTCTTTGTGTAGCAACTGCTTCAGCTCTCCAACTACTGAAGATACCAGTCAACCCTAAATTCTGGCAGGTAATATAATGTGAATTTATGCGATAGAGCACAAATTGACTGATCTCTTTCCCTAAAGCTTCCATTGAATAAAATTGGCAGGCAAAAATAGTGCAGCTCCCCGGCCTTACTCTGAATTCAGTTTCTGGTGACCCTTGCTTCATAATTGACTTTGAGTAAAGTATAAAGACACTCATGTACAAAGATTCCATTGAAGGAATCATAAATTGTGGCAAATATTTTGCGATTCCTTAAATAGAACGTACAAAAATGGATTTTAGAAGTGGTCAGCATTTGTGCATCAACTTCTAACAAATCTATTGGTATTTTGAGAATCAACGTATGTATTAATAGGCTGGTTCTCAAAATACCGATTCGCAGTGGGTCGCAATTTGCCTTAGCTCATGTATATGCATAAATTATGACCACTATGAGTGGCTACACTGACACGCATGGTGGCGTGCTGGGGTCAGCAGACCAACCCGTCCGCGCGCCGGCCACGCCCAGTGCCAGGAATGCTGCCGGTTTGATCCCTGCCAGATTAAACTACTCCAAGGAGGCCCTACTGAGTATAGGAAAGGGGATAAGGGGCGGGCCTCAAAAAGATCCTCGTCAGACCTCTGCTATCCTGGCCTGTGGCCTGATTAATAGTAGATCCCTGGTCAAACACCATCAGGAGGTGTCGGAATTGTTGGAAGATATGGACCTGGATGCTCTCTTTATTACAGAGACCTGGACCAGTGCTGACTCCTCTGTTGAGTTGGGCTTTGATTGCCCTGAAGGGTACAAGATGTTTCATAAACCCAGGTCCCAGGATAGAGGGGGGGGGGGGTCGGAGTCATATTTAAGGAGAGGTGGAACTTTGCTCCCCTTCAGATCGATGAGGTCGCAGGGATAGAACTGCTGGGCTTCACCCTGCAGGAAACTAAAGGAAGGGTGCTAACCGGTATGGTTTGCTACAGGCCTCCAGGCCTAGATACGCAGTATCAGGCGTTGTTGACATTATCGCCGCCCTGGCCTTAAGCCACTCCAGACTGCTGTTCCTAGGTGAATTTAACCTATGGGACAATGGGACCCCAGGGAGTCATCTGAAGGACCTACAACATATATGTGAGAACTGCGGCCTTGATCAACTGGTTTTGAAACCTACCCACTCACGTGGACATGTGTTGGATCTTATGTTTGCTAATCAGACTGAGACAGAGGTGACTGGCATACTACCCCAATGGTGGACTGACCACTCCCTAATCCACTTTAAGATCACTATATCCACTCATGTAAATAAAAATGCCTGTCCTGCAACCTACCGAATGGGAAGAGACTGGTCTAAACTACCAAAAGATAAAACGGATCCTACCTTCACCAATCAGACACCCTTTGCTCCGGGTAATTCGGTGGGTCAGAATTATCTTGCCTACTGTAATTATATCACTGATACCCTTGATAAACTTGTCCCCCTGAAAAAGATAAGGAATAGAGGGAAACCGTCATCCCCCTGGTTCAGTGAGGAGCTGAAATTGCTACGTAATCAGTGTAGACAGGCAGAAAGGAAGTGGCGAAGGCTCTATCTAGAGTCAGATAAGAGACTGCTAAAGATAGTGCAGAATAAATATAAAGGGGCCATCGTCAAATCAAAAGCTCTTTTTTATGCCACTTCTATACTTCAATCACCGAACAGCACAAAATCTCTCTTTAATATTATAAGGGAGCTCTCCAACCCGGACTGCACGAGCAACAGGGTGGTTGCAACACAAAAGCTCTGTGACGAAATCTCTTTCTTCTTTAAAGAAAAAATTTCCAAAATCGTGGGGGGACTTGTTCAGGATAAAGCCAGCCTGGACACTCTCCTTTTGACTGTCGAGGAGGAACCATGGGCAGTATCATCTATTGAGAGTTTTCAACCTCTCACAGAAGAGCTTTTTAATAGCCTTGCTCTTAGTGTATCTTCTGGCTCCCCCTTAGACCTTCTTCCTCATAAGATCTGGAAGGAGTATGGGCCAGAGCTATTTCCCTGGATGCGACTGATCTGTTGCCAGTCACTGGAGGAAGGAGTAGTGCCAGAGATATGGAAGCAGGCAACGGTAACTCCCCTACTTAAGAAACCCTCACTGGACCCAACTATCCCAGCTCATTTTAGGCCTATATCCCTCCTGCCCTACCCTATAAAAATCCTGGAAAAGGCTGTCAGTAGATCTTTGTCGAGCTATCTTGAAGATAACCGCCTACTGGATAAGGATCAGTTTGGGTTCCGCCCAGGCAATGGGACAGAGACTGCGTTGGCTACCATGCTGGACACACTGCGAATGCGAGCCGACAATGGTAATTCATCGATACTAGTGTTGTTGGATATGTCGGCCGCATTCAACATGGTAAGCCACGCAGTCCTGCTAGGCAGACAGGAGAAACTGGGGGTGAAGGGCAACGCTCTGACATGGCTACAATCATACCTGTCAGGTAGACAACAGGTAGTGACCATGACTCCGTATGCTTCTCCTAAATCCCAGGCTCACCATGGAGTGCCACAGGGCTCGGCGATCAGCACTATCCTTTTTAACATATATTTGCGGCCTTTGATCCCCATTATAAAATCTTATGGGATCGACCTGATCAATTACGCTGACGACACCCAATTGGTGTTTTCCCTTGAAGGGAAACATGCAGTGTCTATGGACACATTCCAGGAATGCATGTGTCGGTTTCTCGTTGGCTCAATGCAAATTCCCTACAATTTAACGAGGGGAAAACAGAGATAGTCTACTGCTTGACTGCGAAATTGAATCAGCAGCCACAGTGTCAGTTTAGGCTCTCCCCGGGGGCTGATTTATGTGTCCCAGTTAAGACAGTGCGTAACCTGGGAGTACTGTTTGATGAAGATCTTCAAATGGTATCGCAAACTAACAAAACTATCAGCGTCTGCTTTGGTCTGCTAAGAGCACTTAGACAGATTCTCCCTCTTCTCCCCGTCGAGACCAGACCCCTGGTGGTAAGGAGTATAATCTTATGCAGACTGGATTACTGTAATTCCCTATATTTAGGTGCCCCCTCATATATCTTGCAGGGACTGCAGAGAGTCCAGACCTTTGCGGCCAAGCTGGCACTTAATAGACAACGTAGCTAATCTACCACAATGGCTCTGAGAGACCTCCATTGGCTGCCCGTGAGGGACAGAGTCACATTTAAATCACTGGGTATTGTCTATAGAGCACTGCACAGTACAGGCCCCCTACCAATGCAGGAGAGATTTACATGGTACAAGCCCACTAGGCCTCTTCGCTCCTCTAGTCTGAGTCTAGCAACAACTACCAGATTCAAGAGAGCCAGGATGGGAGGTAGGGCTTTTTGCACAGTAGCGTCCCGGCTGTGGAATGAGCTGCCCCAGAACATCAGGCAAACCGACTCCCTGATAGGTTTTAGAAGGAGCCTAAAGACCTGGCTATTTGCCAAAATCTGAGATTTCAGTACCCACTATTCAGCCCTGCCATCGGCCGGCTCCATCTGATTAGGTTCTCTCAAAAAGCGCCAGGATACCCGTAGGGTGGCAGTTGCGCTATACAAGAACTATATACAATACAATACAATACAACATGTCTGTGACTGCTTTGAAAAAAGCAACCATTTTTTTTAAAGGAAGACCACAGCCTGAAGTGCCTCCAGGATACACGGTTGAAAATCAGCAGAGTGGGAATTTTACAAGCAGGCGTGAAATCTACCTTCCCCACTTACTATTTGGTATCTCAACACGTGCTGTCCTTGAAATTATGTAAAAACAACAATTGATGGACAGAATGCAGAACAATATCATACATTCACCCCAATACAGAGATCTGGGCCTAGATCCATCGTTTTTTTGCTCACCATGCCATTCCAGTCTTGACCCTGTGCCCAATGGGAACAGTCCAGCCCGAACTTCCAGGCCAGGTCCTCCCTGGACTGGAACAAGCATCCTAGGACCGGTTTTGGGCTTTCAGCCCTCATCAGCCAGGATAGATTGACTCCAGTGGCATGGAAAGCACGGGACTCCCGTCTGAGCATACCCATCCCACTCGGGTGGCAAATGCAAAAACAACATTTGATGGACAGAATGCAGAACAATGTCATACATTCACCCCAGTACAGAGATCTGGGCCTAAATCCATTGTTTTTTGTTCACCATGCTATTCTAGTTTGGACCTAGCCATATGCAAATCAGTCTTGACCCTGCGCCCAATGGGAACAGTCCAGCCTGAACTACCAGGCCAGTATTTAACCCAGATCTCTTGACTGGGGGAGAATGTTTTGATTTGTTCTGCATTCGGTCCATCAATTGTGTATCTTTTGCTTTCTCGCCTTAAGTGCGCTGGGTATGCCCAGACGTAGGTCCCGGGCTCACTGTGTCACTGGATTCAAGCTATCCTGGCTGAAGAGGGGTGAAACCTCGAAAGCGGTCCTAGGATGCTTGTTTCCGGTCCAGGGAGGTCCTGGCTTAGCAGTTCGGGCTGGACTGTTCCCATGAGGGACAGGGTCAAGACTGATTTGCATATGGCCATGTCTAAACTGAAACATGAAGCATGCCTTAGGCATTCAGAGAAGTATATTTTTTCAGGATACTTTAAGGGTCCAGGGAATAGTTTATTGCTTATGCCCACATACTTTGTCTGCACTATGGTGCACCGTTACCTTGGTGAGAGCCCTGGTGAGGGACACTGCACTCCACTATGAAAGAAAATATTCTCTCACCAGCAAAAGTGTGAATTCTCATATTTTGCTCCTCCAGTTCGGAGACCACATGAGGGCAGGGATCCCCAGACAGGTTTAATAGCTAGCTGCAGACGCCTATTGTGAAGTTCCTGAAGCGTCCTGAAACACCCTGTACCCCTCCCAGGGATTGTTCTCAGGTGGCATCCAAATTATGCTCTTCCTCTTATGTGGGAGACGCTGCACGGTTTCCAGTGGTTGTCTTTTTAGAAAGAGCTATGCCGACACAGAATCCAAACTGTGTGCAGTCTCCAGTGACTCCTGCACAGCACCCAGCTGTCTCCCTTCTGGGAGTGGCGAACGTTCTGGTATCAGGTACCGTTCATACAAATAATGACGAGTTTTTGGGCACTTGACCTTGTTGTGTCCTAGGGAGGCCTTTATTCATAGGCCGAAATGCGCAAACCAACACCTTGTAAATGGGAGCACATCAACAGATTCCCAAGGATATAAAAGGATACCAAGCCCGGCAGAAAGTGCGTTGCAACAATTAGGCGATCATACACCTTCAGAACTGGTTGCTGTGCTACTTATTGGTCGGACCACATGCTGAAAAGTGGGCGCCTGTGCTCAGAAAATTGCTAAGAGACAAGGATAAAAAATGATTGGAACTGATTGTGTGAAACATCGATTAATACACCCAATAGAGAGGAGTGTTTGGAACATACCATATCTAGATAAATGCTTTGAGGTACGGGTGAGTAAGTATGTGTGCAACACAGTGTAAAATAACTGATTTTGCCGAATAAAACGGCCGGCCCACTACGATGTTTTCATTATTAAGTAATGAATGAATAATTGAATCTATCCATAGGAAGAACCCTCTTTGAAGTAGTGTGTGTTGCCCAGGTTTTGTTAGGGTATACGGGCTTTCTCATATGTATATTCCTACTTCCTACGTAGTGCAGAACAGTTTGCCTTTGAAAGGCACCTTTGCCATTGCGCTCACATCTGTAATATGGTGCTGGCACAATGGCACTGATTTGTCCACACTCACATAGTTCCAAAACTCCTATGCAAATGAAGGCATACCCCAGGGATCACAGCTACAAACATTTTGTGCTGACGTGATTAGATTACAGATAGGTCAACGTTACTGGGACTTTTATGTTAACCTCAAAATTCCTAGGGCCACAAAAAGCCCCTGGTTACTCTGTGTAATATGGCCACAGGTGTCATAATATGTAAAATTAGATATGTATTCTGCCTGGAGCAATTTATAATATGTTGACACAGAGGTAAATTACTGACTATTAAAGCAGGGAAAATTACTGGTTGGCTTGCTGCTCGACGAGGTGTAGTCGCTGGTATTTTTCATAATTAGTGCTTCTTTTCTGTACTCTCCCCGTCAGTGCTGCAACTGAAAGGAATTTAAATTATTAGCAATATTTTGAATTCATACACTCCACCAGTGATTTCTGTAAAGCTAGAATAATTGTTGCATATCATTCATGCCTGTATCGGTACCATGTGGATCTTTGTAGGAACAGCCTGATAAAAACAGTTAGTGGGGTTTCTAGTTAGATCAACTAGTTTTATATAATCAGGCTAAATGTATACGTAGATTATATATAATGACGTTTTAAATCCGTTTTAATTTGACGTGTGTAGCCTTTCAATAGAAAATTTGAGAAGCTACATGACTTATAATGTATTTTAATACTGTGTTTTTATGGTCGTTGCTATGACCGAATAAAGACTATTTAACTGAACTGACTAGTTTGCATCATTTGCATTTCCTGCACGTTTTTATGTTGCTTCCCTTTGGCTCTCTCAGTCTGTTAGGGCATCTGAGGGGTTCTTTCCTTCCTCAGACTCCTAGCATCGTTCTTTTCCTCTTACCTTACTTAATTGACTGGAGGGCGAGGAATGGGGTTAACATCGAAGTCTCTGGCCTGCATATCACTGAAATCCTGAGAGTGTGCCATGCACACATACTCCTTGCATTACGTGCCAACCAATTACAGGCCATAACACATGCCATCGGTAAAATACAAGAGGATATGGATATGCTCCAAAGAAGAGAGGTTTTTTCCTTGATAAAATGAATCAAATACAGACCCCCTAATCCCAGTCCGTCTGGAGGGTGGATTAACTGGAATACAGGCACTCCCTCTGCTTCAGGGAGTTGTTTAACCAATATAGAGGGACATTCATTGGCTACGGCCACAGCTGCCGCCATTACCACCTTAGGTATGGCACCTGCTGAATGGTGTGCCAGAGATCCCAACTGTTTACATGGCATTTTGACTCAGTGTAACCTATACTTTTTGGCTAAACCCCAGCTATTTCAGGAAAGATGCATTAAAAGGGAGCTTTATCCTGTCTTCTCTAGCTATGCACCCTGTGGCGTGGGCAAGCCTATTAATTAACATTGATAGTCTCTGTTTATGGAACAAGGGTCTAGAAGATCTGATTACGTATTTCAATACATTTTAATCAATTGATCTCAAAAGCGATATGGACAGATGAGGAGGTGGCTGCTGTCACCTACCAAGGTCTAAATGGCCTTGAAAGATGCCAACTCACGTGTAAATCAACCCACTAGTTCTAAAGCACCCAATGACTTAGTCTCACAAATGAACTCCTAGCAAAAATGACAGCACTGGGAAAGAAGAGAAATATCTTGTTATACACTCCTGAGTTCCTCAGGAGAATATAACTCTATAGAAGGGTCTAAAGAACCCAGGTAGGTTGGACAACATGAACATACACATCTTACAGCTGAGGCAGAGGAAAAATGGACAAGGCCTGTGCTTTATTGGGGCAAATCCGGTGATTGTCCCAAATGGTGGGCAAGTACCCATGCTCAACCTTGAAGAGCAAATCCAATTGGAGCAGATTATCAACGAAAGGGTTTGCCACCACTAAAACACATTTCTACTTGAAGATGGAGTTATCCACTCCTTCAGGTGCCCTCTCATTTCTGGCTTTCATTGAACAGAGAGCTTCAGGATCAATTTTGACAGATTTTAGATGTTTTGTGGAAACAGTATAGAATCCAAATGAGGGAAAAGGGAGAAATACATGTTTTAGTGGCATCAACTGAAAAGAGTTTCTGAAGACATATTTTGGGAAACAGAGACTATAGTCATGGCTGCTCGACATGGGCATGTATAATTGGTAATTTCTGAAAATAACTCATGAAGGGAATTATCCTTTAAGTCCTAAGAAGGATCTGGTCCTTGCAAATAATTTGAGGAAGGGGTTTATTAGGCACTTCATGTTACCAGTGGGGACACCCATCTGTTTTCATATATCGTTCCCTTTTTCCCCCTCACAGTCTTTGTAGAGTCCTGTGTTCTGTAGGCTCTCAGTTGACTGGAAGTAGTGGATTTGGCCTGCATTGGCCTAAATATCCCTGAAATTGTCTTTCTTTTTCTGATCCCTTCTCTGTGTTGGCAATTGTATTTTCATGGACAGGTGCTTCATAGGTTTGACCATTATGTGTTTTTTCCTGATGCGCTCTTTTATGTGACCCTTGATTCATAATTAGAATATTTCTTTTCAGCGGGGCTTAGAAGAGCAAGGTTGGGGTTGGTTTAACAATAATCATGGGTCGGTTGTTGCTGGTGCGGTGTGTAGATACTGAAAAGCATCTTTTGGCCCTTCTTTTGCTTCTGGTTTTGGATTTGACTGATAATTGCGTTTTGCAGGGTGAAGTGGGCAAATGAAATGCAATAGTTATATTTTTGTTGTCAAGGTAGTTGTATGAGAGACCTAGTGCCATGAATGAGATTCTAGAAAAACCCGCCAGTGCTTTTGTCGGTTTAGCTGTTGCTTGTTCGTTATTTCATTTTAGCCCAAAAATAGAGGTGTGCTTCAGAGTTTTGGAATTGTTTTAATTTTTTTTGTTGCCCTAGTATGCTGGAAGGTCAGGGTAGAATCCATAGACCAGGATGCACACTAAATGGGATGGCTCTTTGATGTTATGAATGAGGGGTCTGGCTATAGGAGTTTATCAATTTGAACAAATCTCACAAAGAGCTGAAAACGTGTATTTCCAAAATATGTGTGACTTTCCTGTCCTCTGCACCCAAAAATAATGTGAATTACGCCATTTCTTTGCTAAATGTGTATGGAGCCAGATATTTAGTTGTACTAAAGGCTCGAGCCTGTCTCAATGGAGATGCCTGGCTCTGGCTTCATCCAAGGTCCTCTTGGATCTTCTAGTCCAAAAAAAGCTGAGCTTTTCTGTGGCTATTGGCTGTCACTCACACTCTAAACTCATGCACCAAGTATTATAGACAAAGCATTCATCTTTGTTGTGAAACAGGATAAAGAGTTACCCATATAATGGCTGAAGTGCACAATATGAAACCAGAAAAGCTGGACCAGTCCTTGGTTCCCTGTTGCTTGACCAAATTGTGAGTTCTTAGACAGATATTTTATTTCAACATGCCTCCCTTTTATTATGCATATGAAAATATTATGAAATATGTGAGTTAAGGATGTGTGCTTCTAAGGAGGTGCTCAAAGTGACTTCCTCAGAAGAGATGGAACCACCCCATCAGCAAGAGCTTAGAGAAAAGATGGAGGCTCCTGTGGTGGGTAAGATGGAGGCTCCTATGGTGGATAGGGTGGCTTTGTCCATGAGAGAGAAGTACTTTGCTAAGTAAAGGTGAGGAAGGAACTGGGGGCACAATCCCGGGACAACAGACAGGGCAGAGAAAAGGAGGAGCCGCAAACTGTGGTAGAGCTAACCTGCTAGAAAGTCTGATATCGGACTAGGTAGGCAGAATAACTAACACGCCATAGGGAAAATGCTGGAAACTCCATGACTCCACTGTCAGGAGAAGTGAGTGGAGTTGTTAGTTTGTAACAGTGGAGCCTGAGGGTAGAGTAGCGAATAGGAGAAGGAGGGAGGAGACATGGAGGGGTAGAGCGTTCGTGGTGACCAATGGGCACCTGGAAGGGGAGGAGAGGAAGCAGGAAGGAGGAGCAACTTCCTATAAAAGTCAGGAAAGAATAAAACAGGCGAGCATCTAGAATAGGAACTGTACCAATCCTTAACTGGGAAACCTCTCTTTTCAGGGGAAGAAAATCCATTCCCACTTAGGACAAGAGACCAAGGGCAGCATCTGGGTCTAATGGAACTGTTGGCTAGAGATTCAACCAATAAATCAATAGTAACTTTATTCGATCTGGGGGGCGTGGCTTTGCTAGGTACCGAGATGGCTGCATACTAAAGGGGCTCCGTCGGCCGGGCTGCAATTATCTGCCAGAAATCAGATTTCCACGCTCCATCCAAGGGGGAAACAAAGGCGGAGAGTGAGAATACTACCCCTGGACTCGTCGGGGGCAGTCTGAAGATGTACCTCCTGCATGGACCTAGAGAACAGAGGATCTACAAGAGGTGAGGCCCGCTCAGAGGCTGGAGCCGGGGCCTCGAGTGACCGCTGTCGGCCGGCACGGGCTGAAGTGCCATGATGAGAGATCTCATTGGTCCTGAGTTATCCATGATGTTCTTCATTGAGAGGGCACACAGATCACTGGGTCCGAAGCCACAACCGGGAGCGCCTGAAAGACCAGTCATAGCGGGAGTGCTTAACTATAGAGACCGTGATACAATACTCCGACTTGCAAGGGAAAAGGGCGCTATCCGATACCACGGGAACGGCATCGCATTGTACCCGGACTTCACATTACAGGTGCAGGCGGCCCGCAGGGAATTTATTCCCGCAAAGAACATGTTTCAACAAATAGGTACAAAATACGCGCTAATATACCCGGCAAAACTGCGCATACAGGGATGTGGCAAGCCCACTTTCTTCACGGACGTCAAGGCTGCACTGTCTTATGCGAAACAAATGGCAAAATATCTGAAGAAACAGAAGATGGCGGGGGAGGAACAGATGGATATTGGACTATCCGACAATGACTGAAATATGTGGTCGGTAATATATGCAGTGGAGGTGAGCGGACTGATTGACAGATGACTGCTCGAGGAGTCGGTGGATGCTGGTAAGATTGATAATTTAAAATAAACAAGGATAACCGCATGGAACTACACTCACTGTTGACTCTTCTTGATAAACAATGTACGTTAAGTGTACGGGATCCCTGAGGGATGGACACAAGACCACGAGCCTGGCCACCCCATTGGATGATTCCCTTATTGCAACTGTTTTGCATAGCTAGTTCACTGTTCTGGGTAGAGAGAGGGAGTATTTCACAACCTAGTTGGGGGGTTGGTGTGGGAGTGGGGAGGGGAGTTGCACTATATTGTGAGTTGACTTTGCCATGAGCTGTACTGTTGGGTAGGCACAGGGGGAAAATTCCATACACCGTGCGGTGAACTCATGTACAGAACTATGGTACAAATATGTACTTGTCAGATGCAGATGGATCTCAGCTGCAGGATATTGGAGCGCGTGGCTATTATAGATTCAGAATGTTAGAGACTACAGATGACACAGACAACTAAACCAGACACCTTAACCTGCCGTACGTGGAATGCTAGAGGTCTAAATGATTGCAGGAAAACAGAGCTGATCCACTCCTATCTTACAAGGCATGCAGTGGATATATGTTTTTTACAGGAAACACATTTAACCAGTACACTAGCAGGGGTGCTTAAAAAGATGGGGCGAAGTAATAGAGGCTGAATATTCAACTTACTCTAGAGGGGTGGCGATACAACTGCGCAAAGGACTGCATTGGACAACACATCAAACGATAACAGATAGAGAAGGCAGATACATTATACTGCATGGGACGCTATGTAATACCCCCATGGTATTAGTAAATACATATGGACCTAACACAGATAGCCCAGTATTTTTCCAACATATATGGCAGAAGCTTCAAGCGATCGGTCATACAGCAATCATGTGGGGAGGGGACTTCAACGTGGTACTCTCAACACATGTCGACAGGCAGGGAACTTCCCGAGTGCATCACCCGAAAGCGGCAGCAATGTTGCATAACATTGCAGCAGATCTTCATTTAATAGTCTCCTGGAGGACACTACACCCGTTAGCTAGGTAAGCAACTTGCATGACGCACCACCGCAGTGCATAGTCGTGCTTAGATTTTTGGCTGGTCTCTAAAGACCTGCATGCTTGGCTGCTGGACGCTGCACACCTGCCACGCACCTTTTCAGATCACGCGCCTGTCCGAATAAGAATCTACATCCCACCTGCATACACCCAACCTTTTGCGGGGCGATTTCCTTTTACCGCCATATTGGACTTGGTTTTTAGGGAGGGGCTGCGTGACAAGATTACAGAATTCTTTGCGCTGAATGAGGGCACAGTAGACTCGCCGGGAACACTGTGGGAGGCATTTAAGGTGGTGGCGAGCGGCAACTGGATAGCACTGCACTCAGTAGTCTTGAAAGATATATGCAATACCCTGCACTGATTAGAACAGGAGATAGGAGAATTGGGTCACTCACAACTGACAAACCCATCTACCGACACCATAGCTAGAATAAGAACTAAACTGACGGAATTTCAGGAGGAAGCAGAATGGGAAACGAGATATATGAATAAGTACACACAGGCAAGACGATATGGAGAAAGCGAATGACCGGTAAAACATTAGCAGGACTGCTACGCGCCCCCAGAGGGTCAGCTTACATAACTGAACTACGCGCACACAGTTATACACCTCACAAACGGACCTGCCCCTGTCAGAAATAATCAACTATTTAAATCATATAGCACTGGCATGGTTTAATAACGGTGCCAGAGAATACATGGAACTCCCAATTACGACAGACGACATTAGACAAGTAATAAAAAGTATGCCGACTGACAAGGCACCCGGGGCAGATGGGTTGACGGTAGCGTTTGATAAAGAGTATGCTGATGTATTGGCCCCCAGGCTGCTGCAGGTATTTCTGGAGGCTATGGAAACTGGTGTACTACCCCCAGTGCTGTGTGAGGCCACAATAATAACTATATTAAAGCCAGATAAGGACCCGGTTAATCCAGATTCATACCGTCCACTATCTCTGATAAATTTGGACACCAAAATATGCGCCAAATTGAAAGTGAACAGACTACAACCCATGCTCCCACAAATAGCGTTACCGGACCAGTCGGGGTTTATACCGGGTCGCTCCATTGCCCATAACCTAAAAACGATTTTTGGCACACTACACTATTTAGCCCCTCACTTACAGGCTATTGCGGCACTACTGGACGCCACGAAAGCGTTCGACTCATTAGAATGGAAATTCCTATAGATATCTGAACATTTTGGCATAAGAAGAGGGACGAGACATTACTGTTTGCTATAGTCATTGAACCGTTAGCTGCCAGACTCAGAAAACATCACACGCAAAGGAGCATCGGGTTCACGACAAGAGGCCTTTTAATATCGATGTACGCAGATGACATGACAATATATCTGACTAACCCTAGGGAAAACTTTGACACGGTGATGAGGAAATTGATAAAATATGGAGAATTGACTGGGATTCAGATTAACTGGGCGAAATCTGTAATGTTGCTGCTAACAGACGAAACGACTCCATTCGATACTGAGTTTCCGATACAGTGGGCGGAAGGGGAGACAAGATATCTGGGTATTAGGATAAGTAGATCGATACAAGAAATATGCCTAACTAATTATGGCAGAGCGATAGAATGATTGGAAAGCAAAATTCAGAGATGGAAGACACTGCCACTGGGGCGAATAGCCATTACAAAAATGGTTATACTGCCAAAATTCCTTTACCTATTTGCAAATATTCCCATACCACTTAACGGCCACTTTTTTAAACGGTTACGATCAAACTTATTGGAGCTGGTCTGGGTGGGCAGACAACCTCGAATATCATGGAAAATATTGACTCTGCCGTTTATACAAGGAGGGCTTAACGCCCTGGACTTTGAACTATACGCTTACAGCGCACAAGCGCAATACTTACACTATTGCACCACCCTACACTATTTTAGCCTCATGTGGTGATAGAAATAGACAGAGTTGCACCACTCCCAATCAACACAGCTGTGTATGCACCATATAAACGTCAACATCAGGAAATAGACACGGTAGAAACGATGAGATGGGCGTGGAAAGGTATTGCTAAAAGAGCAGGACTGGAGGTGCTTTATGCGCCACCAATGCCAATAGGAGATAATCAGCTGCTTGGCCCCTATTGGACAAGGCAATTAAGAAGAGAACAAAGGCACACAATTTAGAGAAAGGAAGTGATCTCTTCCCAAACAGCAAAATGTTAACACTATCACAGATGTGTGATCCACAGATACCCACCGCATCAGATATGCTGTTGTATTATCAGATCAGAGCAGCATGCAGAGCCAGGTACACTGAGTTCCCTGGTGCTCCACCTACCCTGCTGGCACTAGAGAATGTCTTAATGAATCCGTCTACACGCAAACTAATCACTCGTATATATAGCATAACACAGGGGGAATCTCCGGTTACCGGCACTACATCCAAAGAAGAATGGGAGAGAGATGCCCCTCTAAGTATAACAGACAGCCAATGGCGGTACTGCTGCTCCCAATTGGAGCAACTCTCACCGAATTATAGGCTACGACTGGTCCATTTCAATTTCCTACATAGGCTATATCGAACACCGTCGCAGTTACATCGCATGGGGTTGCACCCAGATGCGAGATGCTGGAGATGTGGAGCCCAGAGCGCCACGTATGTTCATTTAGCCTGGGATTGTAGACCTATAGCGCTGTATTGGACGGACATAATCAGTCACATAGGACATATAACAAATGCTTCACTATCAGTTACGCCGCTGGTGGCACTATTGGGGTATGGGAAAGAAGTCCCGAAGGAACACCTAAGCTCACAGCTATGCTGCTGTTATTAGCGAAATGACAAGTAGCCATACATTGGAAAAAACAGGGTCTCCCCATGATCACAGGTTGCATAAAGGCAGTCAGATACTGTAAGGATTAACTGTCCACTTACTGGGAATTAGTGTCCAGCAGATCCAGGCCACCCAACATCTGGGAACCTTTTGCTGACTGGTTGAAGTCGGTTGGGTCAGACCTACAGAGAGATCACTCCAGTTATGGTGGGAAGCAAAACGCGGCTCGAATAAGAATTGCCGGAAAACGGTTGGAAATAGTTCACAGCCCGGGGGTCACGGCTCGCCAGGGGAGCTGCGGTATGGTGGTATATGCAAACTGTATACGCATGGTTTTGTTGGCATAATGTTTTGTAATTGCCTATCAAGAGTTAACCTATTGATTTCTTTACAAGAGCAGAGGGGGGAGGGCTCCAATTTCGTTAATGTTAAGTACTAGAGTGTATGTGGTCACACTGGAATATTTGCAGGAAATGTGATATATAACAGTAGCGCCACCGGCGTTAGGGTTGTAGGCAAATGGTTGTGTAACATGAACATTGTGCAATAAAGAACTTTAAAAAAAAACTTTATTCAATCTAATTAAAATATAGATCCTAAAAGTATAATACAAGATAAAACAGCAATTCATAAAAGGTCGGTGCTGAGTACAAAATGAAATAGCATTGCAATTGTCATAAAGTGACACTTCAAACATAACAATGTCGAAAAAAGAGTTGATTTGTACTACAAATAAGTGATATAAATGCAAAAAAAACTCACTCAGTGTCAGGAAAGCTATTCAGTTAGCTAATTACTGTCTCAAGATAGAATTATCATGTACATATTCAAATAATCTTTTTTCTACTCTGTTCCCAAAGGAAATGTAATACCCGAGATGTCTAAAATTTATTATAAGCAATACTATCCTCACACTAAAATGCATTAAACCGAATACTAATTCCCTTATAAAAGGAACATTTTGTTTAAAAGTTGTGGTAATTCTCCCTAAGAGGTCCGAAAAGTTAAATATATAAAATGCTGAGTGATAATTAATACAAATTGGTCCCCTCTTGTTTTGTCTATGGGGCCCCAGCTATACATAATTTCCTCCATTTCACACAGGACTAAAGAAATTCGGTTAACATGGAGCATATAAATGGGTCATTCAATTTTTTAAGGTAGTAAAGAGCAGGACGACATTGACTAAAGTTGTATCGTCGCAGTAGAAGCAAAAAGTACCTTGATCTTTTATGTTTACAAAAGCCACAGAAAAAGGGTAGATGAAGATCGGTCTGTTCAGAGCTACCGTCACATGGGCATGCTGTTAATTCACTAAGAGAGTACTTTTTAGATAGAATAACCACCATAAGGGGAAATAAATTTAGTCAAAATCTCATCAAAATGAATCTGTTTTGCCGATTCCCCACTCTGTCTAGATATGAATAATCTCCCTCCATGAGGTGTGGGAGCATATCATATAACGTTATGGAAGATTTCAAGTGTTTTTTTCCTTTCTGTCATAATTCACCTTGGATAGAAATATGGCCATTAGTCTCTTTTTGGAAAATTTCTGGCAGGTACTGGGGTTAGTGAACAGCTTGGCTAGCCCTAATGCTATCTGGGTTGATTTTTCATACTGCAGCCATGTGATCTTGTGTGCATAATCCAATGATAAGCAGTCCTATTATAGTTTGAGTTAAAATAACAGTATCCCTTCTCCAGAGCGAGTGCCATAACAGAATTTGTGCAAGCCTAATAGTGTCCGTCACATATAGTAAACCAGGTTCTGTGTGTCAGATAACATTTGAAAAAGAACTTAGGGAGGACACAACCTTCTTAAAGAATCCGTCCTCTAACTTATGGAGGGAGTCTAAAGCCACCATTCCTCAAACCCCTGCCCCGTACATGGCAGAAGAAATGGTTTTTGCACTACCATTTTCCAGGGTCAATTGGTTTTGATTCCAATTTCTTAATGAAATGTAAAATGGCTACCATACTTCCCTCCATTATTTGTGCCCTGTTGCCCACCAAGTCTGTTTTTTGCCAAACAATGCCCCTAGATAGGGGAAGGTGTCCACCACTTCCAATATTCGAGACCCTGTATAACAGGACGGGATCTTTTTGGCGGGAGATGTCCCTTTCACTAATACAAAGGATTTTGATTAATTTACCCCTAGGTCCAAGCTTTTCATGAAGTCCACCTAGGCCACAATAAGATTTAGTAAAGCCACCACAGTTCTAGCTATTAAAACTGCATCATCTGCATATGCCAATATTGGAAGTAGGGCTGTGTTAAAAGAGAGAACATCAGGTGTTGATCCTATGACTGTGGCCTCAACCCCATTAGTGTAAATTGAGAATAAAAAAGGGGCAAGGACGCAGCCTTGTCTAACGCCCCTCATGATCCAGAAAGATCTTATGCATCCCCATTCATGCCGTAACGCTCACATGCCTTGGCTTTTGAGTGCAGCTGGCAGATAAAGTTTCACTTCCATCCAATGTTGGCTCATCATTGTTTAAAAAAAGGGGGCATTTCTCACTTTCCAAAATTCCCTACTGCTCTTAGTAGTAGCAGTTTGAGCCGCATTTTACAAGCAACTTCCCTCAGGCTCCTTTCCCTAGATTTTCGAGCTGTCTCGTACACTTTACGCAATTCCTTTATCTGACCCTGGTCTCAAGCTGACACTCTAAGAGCTCTGTGCAGATCTCTTAAGGACTTGGAACAGGCCGCATCAAACCAGTGGTTTGAAGGGGCTTCCTTGGAAGATTTGAAATGTGTCAGAGCAAGTAATTCCAAAAACTGATATGGTAAAGATTCAGAGTACATGTCGGGGTACAAGCACCGTAGTACCATCTGCAACTCATTGGAAAGAATCTGTGAGACCACTTTCTCCTTATTAATTTTGTCCCATTTCTGTTGGTACCCATTCTTTCTAGCCAAAATTGGCTTCTGGACTTTTGCTGTTACCGGTGTATTATTACCCTCATAAGTCATAAGTGAAAAGAAAATTGTGTGGTCACTGAAAGTGGAACATTTGGAGTCAGTTTGGGTGATTCTTCCATGTAGGGATTCAGGGGCTAGGGTAAAGTCAATTGTGGACTCGAACTTACTATGTACAAATGTCTCGGCAAACTCTACTGTATGTGGATCTACCTTAATATTTATTTCTAAATTCATAGTAGATTGCATCCTATTTAGCCAGTTACCATATTCATGGTGTGTGAAATGCTGGATTGCATCGCTCTCAAGGTCCACTAAGCCGCAAACAGTGTCCATTGTTTACTTACAGGGATGAACATTAAAGTCACATAGCCACAAAATGTTAGTGCCTTTTTTGGACAGTGCTTCACTAATTCTAATGATCTCTATCCAATATGAGCACCACAGCTGTCATGTTTCTTCCAAAGTTTTTTTTTTTTAACTTTGTTTTCCAGTTTTTGCATATGAAAACAGATTGATCATTACAGTGCAGAGTACAGCATTGGTGTTAATAAAGCACACGCATAGCAAGTGTAATGTAAAATGAACACATGTAACAATAAAAATAGATGGTACAGTATGGTAAGATGTTGAGGATATACAGCCAATGAAAGCAATAAATTGGTTTGCAATATAAAGAGACAATAATCACAACAGCGATCAAGAATTACAAATAGGAACACATTGATATCAGCAGTAGGCAAATAATTAGATCATCAATCCAACACCCCTCTCAGAACTGACGTCTAGCCAATTCCTTCAGGAGTAATGCTGCTCGCTGCTTGCGACTCTCGTTCAGATTGCTTCTTGGTTATGTAGTCCCTGTATGGGCCCCAGATATCTACAGGACGTGAGGAGCTAGGAATCAGGGTGGAGTATTCTTCGCTGTTCACATTGCAAAAAGCCAAACTCCGGAGCATTGCCTGCAGGGAAGGGGTATTCTTACTGCCCCACAATAGAGCAATCTCCCACTTGGCCAACAGGAAGCTGCTAGCTTCCTGGTCTTCTTAGGGAAGTTGGCCACATAGCCCAACAGTGCGATCTCAGGGGTGGGTAATAGCTGCATGGACAACATGTCTCTCAGTGTGGAGTGTACGAGGGACCAATACTGGTGTATTTTGGGGCATGTCCAGGCGAGGTGTGCAAAATCGACAAATGGAGCCAGACATTTCAAACAATGATGAGGCCTGTTGTGGTCTATTTTATGGGAACGAGCGAGGTGTGATACATTCTACGAAGGAATTTAAAATTAAGCAACTTGTGCCTACTATTCAGCGAGACCTCCTTGGTAGCTCTACAGCACTGTTCCCATTGGTCGTCTGTAATGGGCCTACCAAAATCTACCTCCCAGGCCGTCCACACCCTAGCGTCGTATATGGGTCTGGACGCCCCACATTGCTTATATAATTTTGAGACTAAGTGTGCGCCAGTAGGGCTTTGTATCAGCAGAGTCAGTGGCAGAGTTGGTTCAGGGGCCTAGGGAAATGAAGGGAAAGTGGCATGAAGCATGGAGTGCATGCGTTTCATGAAGGAACGCTCTGTGAATCGGGCCTCCTTGGACACAGAGAAGATGTGGCCATCAGTGAATAGGTCGCCTATTGTACGAATGTGAAATTTCTCCAATGTACGCTGGGCCAAGACTTCGCCAGTAATTGGAAGCAAAGAAGGGTTAAGTAGGGGCAGTTCAGGAGAGTATAGCAACTCGAGTCCAAGCAATCTGCGCAGCTTGTCCCACGCCCAACATGTGGTAGAGACAGTTTGAATGTCTTGGGGGTCTCGAGGAAATCACTTAGGTAGGATATTAGAAAGGAGGCGAGGTAGCACCAGATCTGCCTCCAGTTTAGAATATGGGACGCGTGCGTCTGGGTGAAACCAGACATGTGCATAACAACATTGTGCTATGAGGTAATATACATAGAAATCAGGAACCCCAAGCCCCTCTCTTATACGGTAGGGTCAAGGTCTGCCAGCGAACCTGTGGTGTCTTGTCTCCACAGATAAGGCCCAATAACAATGTACACAACTGTGTAAAAAAGGTCTTAGTAAGAGGTATGGGGATATTGTTAAAAAGGTATAAAAACCGGGGAAGGACGACCATTTTAATTATGGCAACTCTACCTGCCATTGATAACGGCAGCCGCAGCCACTTCGCAATTTGTGATTCCAGGGAGCCAACAGCCCTACCGTTGTTAAGTCTGATCATAGTGGTGGTATCTAGATGGACATAGACCCGAAGATATTTAACCGCGTCATTGCACCATTCAAGTGGGAACTCACAAGACCAGGCGGTCGTGCCAGCCGTTAGCGGAAAGATAACCAACTTATGCCAATTTATGCTGAGCCCAGAGAATTTGCCAAACCAAACAATTTTTAATATCAAGGGCTCCAGATTCAGATGGGGCATCCTAACATATAAAATAGTATCATCCACATAAAGCGAGACTAAAAGGGGGCCAGTGCGGAACTGGAGGCTGTGGTGTAAATGTTTTTCCTGAAAATGGCACACTAAAGGGTCCATGGCTAAAATAAATAGCAGTGGAGACAAGGGGCATCCCTGTCTCGTACCATGGGACAGAGTGAAGGGGTCGGAGAGGGTACCGTTGAGGCGTAATCTGGCGGTGGGTTGAGTGTACAGAGGCGCCACCATAGAAACAAAACATTCAGGCATACCCATGCGCCTCATAACAGACAGAAAAAAAGGCCACTCGAGTAAATCAAATGCTTTTTCGGCATCCAAGAGGACGGCGGCAGCCGGCGTGGCAGGGTCGATCCTATGTAATACAGTGAATAAGGTACGGAGATGTTTCTTCCAAAGTTAATATTATAAAAGTTTAACAATAGCCAGTCCTAATCTCCTTGCCCTTCAAATAACAAAATGTGGAAGTGGGGACATGGGCGCTTTTTTTATCTTAATTGGCAGTGTGTTCGACATGAGAGTCAATAAGCCACCTCTTGCTCTCCCTGACAAGGAATGAGTTGCTTCTGTTTGAAACGATTGATATCCGTCCATAGATGCTGAGTCTGTTGCCCAAGTCTACTGAAAACATAAAATTCCTAAACCGAGACCTGCAACATTCCAGGTTGCTAATTTCACACATAAATTGCTTGCCCCTATGCTATGGACACCCCATAGGCTTTACTCCTATTTGGTTTGTTGGAGCCTCAGGATTAGCCAAGTTGTGATTTCACTCACCTGGAATCAATCAATCGCAACACTCTAGATCTGCCAAGCGGGCAAAACCATACCCCTGAATTAAAAAAGCAATGGTAATGTGGATCTGCAAAAAAGAATCCAGTGGAAACACAAAAATCTGGGTGTCTGGTAGAGGAGCACTTGGAGCATTACAATTATTTATCACACAATCTCCTGTTATGTCTTTTGAGGAGAAACCCACCCCACTCTCCTTGCCATGATCATGTATCTGCCCAGACCGCCAACCCTTCTCACATAGCTTCTCACATGGCTTGTCAACCAATAAAGTGCTTTGGCCATAAGCTGTTCGGTTGTTTCCCTTTGGCCCTCTCTCAGCTCCGGGACATTTACCAAAACCAAGACATAGGTTTAGGCAGCTGGGAGAGATCTAATTATTGATACCGTCTCCTGCCTTGCATTTTCCATATCTATCTTCAGGCCCACTCACCTTGCTCCTCTCCATTTACATTATCACTTAAATTAGCAGGTGGTCTTTGTATTTATGTTACTTTGTCCCCTAAAGCATTTTTTTTTCAGAGCGCACAAGAGTCAGAGGGGGTTGAGGTGTTGGTTGCAAAGATCTAGGGCCATCCTGGAGTTGTGTAGGTTGGGTAATATATTCGAGCTTACCCCCGTGCTATACCCTTGTGATTGAGGCGTTCTCACTGTGATGGGATAAGATGCTGGGTTCAAGCCCCCTTCTCTGGAAGTCCCACCATTAATGAGGGTAGATAAAGTTTCCTTAATCCTGGTCAATCTGAGCAGTAATGGCTGGAGCAACAAAGAGACCACATTTTCTATTCTTACAAATTAGTCCTCGTTATTCCTCATCAGGGTATCTTTATCAGTCAGGATTGGATCCACAGTCTTTGCCCCTTTAGAAATCTTGGGCGTTCTGGTGACCTTTGAGTACTTTGGTTTTGGTTTCTCACTGCATTTTTTCTCTTGACCAGTGGCTCTACTATTGTGGCTAATGAGGGGTTGACTCAACTTAATGCAGACATGAGGAAGAACAACTAGAGAGTGTGCATGGGTCCTCCCTCCCAGCCGGTACGGGTAGACCATCTAAGAGAGGCACTAGTGGGTCCATGCCTCTCCTGCCCTCCTCCAGTTAAAGGCAACGCTCAGGCAGCTCAATTTCTTGTGACAGTATATTGGCTGCTTTTGAGAGAAATGAATCAAGGGTATTAACGATCTCCACGACCCGTCTGTCGGGTGGACGCTTTTCGTTTACCTATTAATAATGGTTACCTTAAAGTCTGATCGCAGTCCTAGGATCTTCCCAGGCAGCACGGCTTACAGAGGGGGCCCATCCCAGCCTCCTCTGGGCATTGATGGGCGTGGACGGGCCTGCCCTTGCCCAGGCTTTGCCCGGGCATGCCCCCATGCACACCCCGCGGGTCAGCGTTGCGCTTTTATGTGTGTGAGTCAAGCAGGCAGGCAGGGGGTTGATGGGAGCTGTAATATCCCCAGTGGTGCGTGGCATTACTCTGGGAACTGCTTCACCCTCACCCCTTGAGGACTAGAGTAACATTTGAGGCAAAACACTGTTTTCAATATAAAGGTTTTAATAGCGAATACCTTTATAAGCATTCGGTTACTCTGAGCAGAGCTTACTACTACTATAAATAAATACTTGACGTACGGAATAAAATTATATTCAATTGGAAAAGACAGTGTGTACTGGGCAATTCCTAACAATGATGTACAAAATCTTTCTTGTGCTTGATTTAACAGAGTACATCAGTAGTTCTTAACCTTTTATCGTCTGTGTATGCCTACTCATTTATTACTGGAACCCAGGGACCCCCACAGATTCAATATCGGAATAAGGTGACCCTCACTGAGTCTTTGCTGGAACCCTGGACCCCATTCTAAGCTTTTTTTATTATTTGAATCGTAAAAAGAAGTAATAAAAAAACCCAGAAGAAAGCATTCACAAATGACAAAATATTTCCTTTAATTCACAAAAAAATCTACATTTTTATGTTTTTTAGGAAGATAGGAACTTTTCTAAATTCAGATGAGGTCACTCATTGTCCATACGGTGTCCTGTTTGATGCACTTGCACTGCTCCCACGAATCAATGTGAGAATATTAGCTTGAATTTTAGCCTTCAATTTCAAATTCCTTCATATTTACAGAACATTTTTAAATTTTCCATTTCACATCAAGCTCATTTATTTATATACACTTTATTAATCTGTTAATATTATTTCATTTAGAGATCCCCTAAGTAGACTTCCCAGGGGTCCTCGGACGACAGGTTAAGAACCACTGGACTACAATGTTGCTTAACATATAAAAAGAATGTAACCACATATAGGTGCACATGACAACTGACTTGCCTTGTAGTTCACTAATGGCATCGTTGTCAGGGTTTAATTCACTAATGGCCTTATTTCTAGAGTGGGGAGGGAGCCGTTAACGTTTTTAAGTTCACATTTAGAAACATTTAACAAATGCCTCTTAATGCAGTGATATAATCCGATCTACTATGGTGAAATGCTTCTGCCTGCAAAAGAAATACACTTTTTTGGGCACATGCATCAAGCGATTTTGGAATCGCAAACGGTGCGAATCGCAAAATTCGGCCGTTTGCGATTCCAAAATCACTTTTTGGGATGCATCATTTGTTTTTCATGTATCGCAATTTAAGAAATCGCAATTTTTGCGATTTCTCAAATTGCGATAGCATTTAAGAAATCGCAAATTTTGCGATTTCTTAAATGATATGCATGATTAATTTTATTTTGCGAATTCACAATTTTTAAGGGAAAAATTACCATGAAGTAAACCTTCATGGTAATTTGCGAAAAGTTTCAAAAATGCAAAAAAATGCATTTTTGAAATTTACATGTTACACACACACATGCCCTTGGGACATGTGTGTGAGTAAAATGTACTTACATGACATTCCAGGGGTGCAGGGGGGGGGTCCTTTGGACCCCCCCTGCATCCTTGAAATTGCATTCTCATTTTGCGATTCCTTAATTGCGAATTCGCAAAATGAGAATGCCTTCCCATTGATTTCTATGGGCCTCTAGGCCCATAGGACTCAATGTAAAGCAATTCCTTATTTGCGATTCGCAATTAAGGAATCGCAAATAAGGAAAATTAGGAAATCGCTAAAAATTTCGTGATTTTTTGATGCATAGGAATTTGCGATTCCTAAATTGCGATTCCTTAATTTTTCACAATTTAGGAATCGCAAATTCCTACAATGATGCATGTGGCTGTTTGTTTCTTAGAAGACACGCACATTCTAACAATTTTACAGGAAGTTTGTTGAACGATTTACGTACAAAATATTTTTATAGCTTGGCTTGTGCACGAACTCTTACAGTCAAGCCAGGGCCTTGGCTTACTGTGGCTCAGCTCTTCCAGTTCTACCTTTATTTAATGGTCATTTTATGGATAGTTAGATTGTATTGCTTTAGAGGTAATTTGTTTCTTAAAAATGAAATATTAATTACTCACTCATTTATGGTTTTTGTTGTGCTACAGACCAAACAGTTTCTGGTTTCAAACATTGTGTAGGGGTCAATGCAACAGTAATGTAATTGTTAACAATCCTAAGGGAAGCTAAACCATGTGTGAGCCATGCGGCGACACACGCAGAGCACTTCAACGAACAGAGAGGCTTGGACTGTTTACTGTATCGACTCCAGAGCATATAACAAAAGAATACCACATTACAATGAAGGTGGTCTAAATTTGTGCAAAGTACATGCAGATTAAAATCCAGAAATGAACATCATAATGTTATAAAAGTGACATTTATATTTTGCTGCAGGTAATGTGAAAGCTATAGATGTGCATGCGCACTAGAGAGACGAATAGCTGCAAAGCTGAAGGTATACTCTCTCTGTGTCTGTTTCTCTCTCTCTCTCTCTCTCTCTCTCTCTCTCTCTCTCTCTCTCTCTCTATATATATATATATATATATATATAGATATATATATATATATATCTATATATATATATATATATATATAGATATATATATATATCTATATATATATATATATATAGATGTATATATATATATATCTATATATATATATATATATATATATATATATATATATATTATACATGTGCAATTTATCACACTGATTGACGTCTGAAAGCTTGGGTCTATTTAACATGAGTATGGCAGCGCTACGTATTGCTTTTCAGTACAGTAATGGAGAAGGACGTGCATTCATGTATGGGACATCCATATTGACCCCGTGATGCTTTCCTGGATCAAGGGCAGGAAGGTTGAATTACCAATAGAAATGCGGAACAGCAGTGAACCGCCCGCATTGATTGATACCAGTGGTAATGCATGTGGGCTCCCTGGAGATTTGTGGTGAGCACTAATGCAGATTGCCCGTGGATGATAGACCATGACACTATTGAGCAATATGCATACGTCTCTCTTTCCATTGCTTTGTGGATCCATTGCAACATAGGGCAATATTGTAGAAGCTCATTATGAGATCGGCTTGACAGGGCATCCTTTACAGGAGTGCTAGGAACCGACGGTAGCAGGCTAATATTACCTTAAAGAAGCTTTTTACTCAGAACATTGACTAAGTGGCAGAATAACGTGGAGATTAACTCTGCAATCAGGACAAAGTGCCTCCTGCTGAAGTCCAAGAGATTTAGGAAGGCACTTTAAAAGAATATTCCAAATTGCACGCGGCATACCATACTTGTAGTTTATGGGCAAGGCAGTAGAGTGATTTAAGTCTTGTAGCAATGTATGTGGTATTTGTATTGCATGAACCTTACCACAAGGTAAGAGAATGATGTTCAGGGTCAAAAGCAAATATACACATAGAGAGTGATTTTAGGCGGGTCATAAAGGTGCCTCTTGTCTTCAACTCTTTCCTAAAATCTTCATTGAATTCCTATTTCTTAAGATACCATGCGCCATCATACATTGACAAGGCACATTAACTCTTTACTCTTCTGTCCAGCCAATGGGGTGGAGTAGCATGTTCTGAAGGGCTCACATCGTGCTCTTATTTTGATCCCCTTCTAATAACGAAGGACTATCTCACTTCTCCTTCATGTTTTTTGCTTTCACGCTATGTCTTTAGCTATGTTATGTTTTGCTAACTTTATACAGCACTGAGTTTATCCTTTTCGACAGCCCCTGGGTGCTGTTTGGAGGTTAAAAGTCTGAAGTCTGGTGATGGCTTGACTCAAGTCTGAGTGTGCCTCCATTAGTTGATAGAGTTTTATGGCCCATAACAATTGCCCCTGTTAGTGTAGAGTATGCTGTAGTGAGAACTGGTGCTAAGGTCCTTTTTTATTTCTAGTTGTGTTTCTCTCTCTCTCTCTCTCTCTCTCTCTCTCTCTCTCTCTCTCTCTCTCTCTCTCTCTCTCTCTCTCTCTCTCTCTCTATATATATATATATATATATATATATATATATATATATATATATATATATATATATATAAAACTACATACGCCCTGCACCACCAGTGCAGCATTCTGGGATATGGAGCCGTAATGCGTCAATCATCCAGATTGAAGGGACTACGGATATATGCCGTCCCCTGCTCCGTGAACCATGATGCTGCGTGGTTTGACGATGGGGTGTCCAGCAGGCAAGCCGACGGATTGATAGGTGCTTTGTTGAACAATTGTGCAACGAAGGGAACATCGGAGTAAAGGTCTCTGGCAAGGCTGTCACTTTCATCCAGACTTTTATTGCCTATTTTGAATCGCCCGAGACCGTGGGGATTTCCTGCACCACCTGGAAACAATCTAAGCATTGACTTTTTCCCCGTGATTGCGCTAACCAATGGGAATGCTTCCCTACTGTTCAAAGCACCTCCACACTGGCCTGCCTGCACTATCAAAACGAGCAGGAAGAAGGCAGACACGCCGAAACGCGTCCTCGTGATAAATAAAAGCTTTTTGGACTGAAAACCCCGAGAGTGCAGTGTGTTTCTACACGTGAGCTTAATATATATATATATATATATATATATATATATATATATATATATATATATATATATATATATATATATATATATATATATATATACACTGAAAAAACCATAGGTTTGACACCAGTTATAGTTAGCTGGAAATTTTACTGACATAAAACCATTGAAATTCCCACGTTATAGTTAGTTGGACTCACTATAACTTGCGCGCCTGCAATGCACTGCTGATGACGTCACATATTACATCACTCATGACATGGTCAGTGACATCACTCATGACATCACTGACGACACCATCCTTGTGACAGAGTGACAGACCTCCTTTCAGTGTAATGTAACCCTTGAAACACATATTCAAAAATGGAAACTAACATTTTTAAAAAAATGGAGATACCCATACCAGTTACAACAACCAATTCAGTAATTCCACCATCTATATACACATCCACTCATTCACCAACAGTTCTATGTAGTCACTCATACATATACTCACTCATCATATGTAGTGATACGCCTATACATCCTGTTACACACCGACAGTCATCCAAAAGTTACTCACACACATACTCAAACATGCAAATAAACTATTGAACATCCATTTATTTGCATATACAGCTATACACACACTACCACCTTACTTCTAAGGAAACTTACACATACTTACTCTCTTAAACAATCACTTATAGAAACACATACTTATTTAAACAGGAACTCTTACAATCTCTCACTCTGACATATACTCAGTTATATACATCAATACTCACATATACTAGATTAAAACATAAGTAGTTACTGATAAAGACACTAGTGAGACAGTCATTCACTCACTAACACACACATATACACACTCATCCACCCATACAGTCCTGCACATATGCTGTCTTCAAAACACATACAAACAGTGAGTCAGTCATTGATGCATCTATGTGCTAAGTAATTCCCCCCACCAAACCAAACAGACACTCATACTGATACTAAAAAATACATCTAATAAACCATATACGCACACAAGTAGCTACAGCAAAGTGATACAAGAAACGGTTATCTGCTTACCAGTACTGAGCATAGAGAGTCATCATGCCACAGAGTTAGTGACCCCAGAGGAAGCACCTGGGGTTGTGCTTGTAGAGTTGTCCATACCCGAAGTGGCCCACCATCAAAGCTGCCAGTGGTGGCTCAGAACAACTCCAAAGGTCTCCAGAAAGCAAAGGGCTCCCATGGAGACCATGAGGGAGGTCAATGTCCCACAGACTGTCCAAGATTACCCAGAGGCCAGCACAGTACAGAGCCTTAGAGATGGTATGTATGAAGCAGGCCCTGGCAGACGGTATCAGAGAGAACTCCACCCTCAGTGTCAGCAAATCTTGTAAATGGTTACAATGCATCTGCCTTCTTGAAACCACCACCGCCATTTGATACTGCCAAAAAGCTGAATATTAGTGACAGATGGACTGCTTGGATAGACATTGAATGATTTCACTGATGCAAAGAAGCAGATAACAAGTAGATTATCAAGTACTTTAAGAATCTTGCTGCTGATGGTGTCAAAGAAGTCATGAAGAAAATTCCACACGATGATGAACTTACAGACAGTCAAAGCAAAGCAGCCTTGAATCTCAAGTTCAGACCAATGCCGACTGTAGATCAAGAAAGGTACATCTTCAGTCAAGAACACCAGAAGGCTGGTGAAACTATCAACGAAGTTCAGTGAATTTAATAATGAGGAAGCTATATGCCTCAAAGTTATTGTCAGATTCGTTCAGACATCGAATGCTGAGAGAAACTCTTAGTCCGGAGCGAGCAGTCATGGCTGTCAGAGCTGAAGAGCATGCTGATCAACAAACTGCTGACATGGAGGCCAGAAGTGTCCAGAGTGAGTCAGTCATGATTGTGAAATTTAAGGCCAATCACAAGGCCGAGGGACGCAGAGTGATTTCCCCAGAGAAAAATGAAGTTTTGCTTTAGTTTTACACATGAATGTAAATGTCCCGTCATTGGGCAAATCTGCCAAGGTGGAAAGAAGAACCATTTTGTAACAGTTTGCAAGGTAAAAGAAAAAGTACATGCAACACAATGCAGACACAAATTGGCTGCCTATACGTACCAGAAGCAACAGTTGATGCACATCCATAAGGCCATGCGACCATATCAGCTGAGTAAATCGACACCAAATGAAGTAGACCAACATCTAAATCTTCGTCAAACAGTTCTTCAGACTCACACCAAGTGAAAGTGAAGATGGTTGTACCATGTCAATGTTTACCTCAGAGAAACATGCGCATGTTGGGGTGGCCACCTGTGAGGAAAAGTACCAATCCAAGAAAAGTTGACACAATAAAGCACCAAAGTCATTCAAACATTGTCCAAAATCACACTCAATGTCAATAGTTGTTCAATAACTTTTAATATTGACAGTGGTGCATCAATTAATATTTTTCCTGGGAAAAATATAATTAATTGTCTCCGTTGCCCTAATTTGTGCCAGCAAAAACTAAATTATATACTTGGGCTGCATTGACGTCACTATAAAGTAAAAGTTCATTTGTTGCAACAATGAAACACAAAAAAACAAAAATACAAGCACCCATTCATGTACTTCAAGGTACAGCCTCAAGCGCCTGTTTACTCAGCTTCAGCACAACTGCTGATATGGAAATGATATCTCTGAACTACAACATGAACGCTCATCACGAAATAATAAGTAATTTCCCTTTGCTATTTCGTTGGTTGTGAAAACTATGAAAGTCCAATTACACATTAATGAGGACGTCCCTCCTATTGGTCATAGAATTGCCTCTCACAGCAAGCTGTTGTAAAAGAACTAGAATCCTTAGTCAAACACAATATCTTTGAGCAATCCACTGGTCCTATTCCATGGGTTTCTTCCATCATGGTAGTGCTCAAAATGGAAAGTGAAGCAGCTGTATGCATCTGTGTGGATATGCATCAAGAGAATTGAAAGGGAACAACGTCCAGGTCCGCACATTGCTGATATAATAACACAATTGAATGGTGCGAAGGTATTCTCTCAACTTGATATGAATGAAAGATATCATCAGTTGGAACACATTTTTTGTGTGTCATCAGAAGCAGAGCTATTTCAAGATGTCATTTGACGTATCATGCAGCCTGTCATAAATGCTTTCAATTATAGTGATGACAGTTTGGTTTTCAGAGCTACACAGAAGGAGCATGACAAATCTCTCATGTAAGTGTGCCATTTACTTGCTGATGCTGTTTTAACTTTCAATACCCCAAAATATGAGTTTCATAAAGCAAAGTTAAAATTCTTTGGCCATATCTTTTCTGATGAGGGCATGACACCCGATCCAGCTAAAGTGCAAGCACTGTCAACTGCTAGTTGCTCACAAGCCATTTACATGTTATGTTCATTCCTTGGCATGTCCAGCTATTGCTCTAGATACATACAAGATTTTACCACTGTCAGCTCGCCATTAAGAGACTTGATGAAAAATAATGTTTTCTTCCTTGATCACATGAATGCGAGCAAAGCTTCCAGAAGATCAAAAAAGCAATTGAGAATGCTACTGTAATTGCATACTTTAATTCAAAGCTTATTACTGAGGTTGTTCTTGTATGGGAAGCCCTTCACGGTTGTGACAGGTCAACAAACATTCTTGAATTTCTATGGCAGTCCAAAGGCAAAATGCTTCCTTGCATTGAATGCTGGGGTCTTCGATTGCAAGAATACAACTACATCATCGTGCAGGGAAAGATCAGAACCCTGCTGACTACTTCTCACGAGTGCCTCTACAGTGCCTTGGCATCCATTCTAAGAAGGCTGAAGCCTACATAAATTTCATATTGAAATCAAGCACCACAGCTGCAATTTCGTTGGAACGAATAGTCACTGCTGCAAGCCAAGATACGGATATGCTAAAACTGAAAGACATTATTACACATCAGTCTTGGTACCAGCACCCTCGACCTCTTACCAGTGACAGTGAATACCAGATGTTTACATATGTCAAAGAGGAACGGTCCATACTCAGGAAGGTATTATTCTTAGAGATTTGAGAATTGTCATTCCAAAGAGTCTACGATAACAGATAATTAATGTGGCCCATGAAGACTATCAGGGAATTGTTGCTTCCAAATGAGCATTCCGAGACATAGTCTGGTTTCCACAGTTGAAAGAGAACTAACGTTCAGTTATCTATGCAACTGACTGTCTTGGTAAACCACTCAACACACTGTAAAGATATTGGCATTACCAATGCATGCACAGGAAAGAATTCCTGTTGACTTTTTCGGCCCGCTTGCCAACGGACATCACCTGATAGTGATCGTTGATAAATACTCTCATTTTCCATTGATAGAAGATCTCTCATCTATTACTCAAGAAAGACTCATCTAGCGATTAGATGGCAACTTTGTGATATGGGGTGTTTCAGTGATCTTATAATCTGACAATGGCCCACCTTTCAACAGTCAAGACTTTTTTAGTCATCTTAATGTGCAGCTTCAAAAGATCCAAAGACCAATGGCATGTTGAACGTTTCATGAGTAGTCTTAAGAAAGCTGGCCAGCATGCTGTACTAAAAAAGCTCAACCTAAATCCTGTCTTAAATTCGACTCTTCAAGGTTACTGTTTGACCCCTGACTCAACCACGGGTGACCGCCTAGTAACCTTGATGTTCGGGAGAGCTATGATGACCAAGTTACCAAAATGGACCAACAGGTGCTCAAATACTGAGGAAGAAACCCACATAAAAGACTTGGATCGTCGGAGAAAAATAAAGGCTTTGCAGACAAGTATTGACAAGCAAAAGACGTTACTTTCACTAGAGGAGATCAAGTGCTTGTTCATTAGCAAAGAAAAAATGAAAGTCTGATGCTCCTTTTAATGCTGAACAATTTCATGTTGTGACCTACAAAGGACACAAGGTTACTGCCCAATGTCCTGGGAAGTCCATTACACAAGATTCCTTGCATTTCTGACATGAGGCTCATTGGTCATTGGCCACTGTTGCCAATGTATGGACTGGGTCTGAAAGGACAAGTGAAGACCCCCTGACTGCTACTTTTTCTACATCACAGACGCCGGTCATGGAACTTCTACTGCTCGTCCCCAGTTTCCGAAGACACAGTCGGG
The DNA here is from genome assembly GCF_964263255.1 of Lissotriton vulgaris. Lineage (NCBI taxonomy): Eukaryota > Metazoa > Chordata > Amphibia > Caudata > Salamandridae > Lissotriton > Lissotriton vulgaris. The sequence continues at coordinate 1,373,648,761 of NC_141693.1, forward strand.
ATGTGTGATCAAAGCACCACAGAGACTCATTAAAGATCTAGGATTGTGTATATATTTGTAAACATGTATTATTAACAGAAGGAAGATGTAGTGTTGTGTGAGTCTGTAATGACGGAACCTTTGTGGCTCCTAATGGACCCTGTAGAACTGTGATGTAAGCATTAGAGCATAGTGAAGCAAATGCAGGGTTAGAATATTGAGTTCATATTTGCACGCAGAAGAATAAACACATGCTATTCTAAGCTTCGTGTGTGGTGTAATTATTTACAAGTACCCGGGCTGGTGAGGACATTACACACTGTACTTGGATGCCAGTCACATTTCATAAACAGCTATGTACAATTGAACAATACACTTGTATAACAATACTGGTAATATAGGGCAAATATACATGCAAATCTGCGGTTACTTAAGGGCTTCTCATCTCTTCTTTAACTCCTTATGCATTTAATGGGCATAGCCTTTGGCCTGAAAGTCATAGTCATGACTGACAGCACTGAAACTCACTCAAATTAAGGCCAAGTTTTTGTACAATTCTATTTTACAAATAAACAGAAGCAGTGAAGTGTATTGGCTCCCATCTTTGTAAGCATACATCAATTAAAATGGAAAACAGGGACCCATTGTCATATGCACTCATTATTGCAAGAAATATGGTGGTTGCATGTTTTGCCTCTGGATTTATATTGACCCTCTGACTGTTAACTTCTGAATGTGATTTATTACACGGCCTCATGAGACACTGGCTTTTCTGTGAATTAGTGAATATATGCATAGTTTACAGTGTGTTTAACCACTGCTTTATCACTGAAAGGTGGTTTAAAATGTCAGTGTCATCTGGTTCCTTGATGCCACTGTGTAACCTAGGCTCTAGGTTATGCTATAACCCTTCAGTTTAGGGATTGGTGGTCTCCTCACTGGAGTTACTTGTGGTCTTCTCACTGGTGTTGGGTGCTAAAGATTCTATGTAGAGTATGTTTCAATGACATTACTCATCTTCCTCCCCTTGTTAGAGGCGTATTATGGGTTGATATTGTGTAACATCAGCGGGGTTTCAGGCATAGTTTTGGTAACATCCTTCTGTATACTATTACTCAACGGGAAGCCAACATTACAACACAGTATTTACCATGTGTGGCCGCTGCATCTAAGCCATTACCACACACATGCTGTTACCACGCATTCCTTTACAATTAATTTAGTTCTAAAGGCATGTATGATAAAGGTATATGTGTGGTAAAGCTTTTCGAATAGTAAAGTCATATGAATGGACTCAACGGGAAAATCAAGGAATGTTTGTGCAACGAGGGACCGCAAACCTCACTGACGATGACCACTTCACGAGGTGTCGTCGCTGCTGGAGTAGAGACCCTTGGGGGAAGAGAATGGGAAACAGGTTGCTTTCAGAGTAGAACTACGACGGCAATGTCAGTCTTTGTTGCAGATTGCTGATGTTTGGCTGCTCGACAGTGGGAGCACGCGAAGATGAAGCTGGAAATCAAGAGCCACCACAACTGGATCAGAACTGTAATGTTCGCTCAAAGAGGAAGTCCAGATTGATGGCTGGAGAAGACTATAGGAATAAAGTCGGACTTGAGAGGTGGGTGAGCTTGCAGGGACAAAAGATGTAAAAGGCCTAAAGAACGTGATTACATTACAGTGTCACGGACTGTGATTGGTTGTTACTGTATTACTGTTTTTTCCAAGCATTTCTTGGAGCTTTAGTGTTGACATTGGCTGCTGGAGTTATAAAAGTGAAGGAAAAAAATATTCAATGTATTGTGTTAAAAATGCATTCAAGAGCTACTTTCTAAGATGTCTGCTGGATATCCCGTCACTCGCGCACCACCTGTGTCTGCGTTCATTGGGCCCCGGCTACTCCTTATTCCTGTTTTAGGTGTGTGCAGGAGTCTGTAGCTCGTGGTTGGGCCCTGATCTTGACAGTTGCTGCTGCAATGGGGGACAGTGCGGAGGAACCCCCGGGATGATGTGCGGTGAAAAGCTCCTCCTGCATAAATGGCCAATTATAATAACCAGTGCAGAAGTTTCAGAACCAGTGCAGCAGCGGCTCCTTAGGCAGAGCTCCAGAGGGTTCGGGGGACACCCCCATTGAGCCATGCATGATTTTCCGACCAAGAACTGCAGGCTCTGCCAGGAAAAACTTTCCATGTGAGTATTTTTCTATCTCCCCATGGTTTGTATCCTCAGATTTCTTCACTTCAGCCCCCGCCATCATTCCGCTGCATCCTGTGCTTTCACTCTGCAGCCACACCAGTGCAACCCAATTGTTAGCATGCCTGCCATCCTTCTAACCCGAACTTTAATTTTGTGCTACTGCTTCTGTAACTCCTACCACGCCTTTACCATGCATGCCTATTATTGAACATGTATATGCCTTTACCAACCATGCCTTTACAACAAACATTTCATGGTAAAGGCATCTGTGGAAATGGCATATGTATTGTAAAAATGTTGTGTGATAATGATGCATGCTTTGTAGTTATGGTGTTGTAAATGCATCCATGGTTCTATCATAAAACCCTAGTCAACTTCCTGTCACTCTTTTTGAGTGGGTGATTACATAAAAAAACGATTAGCAAATATTGTGAGAAGGTAATATCATTGCATGAATATCTTGAAGGAGTTACTTTCCTGGACAATAATATCGCAGGTAAGAATATTGTTTTTTGTGTATGCATTTTTAATTTTATTGTAATATAAATAAATTACAAAAATATATTGTTGTTAGTGATATCATTTTTGTGCTATTTGTGTTATGTTTGAACTGTGTTTATTTGCTTTGTATGTGTTCTGAAGTTATATTTTACTATTTTTTCATTTGAATTTCGTATTTTTTAGTAGTATGTGTTTAAATTGTAAATATATTTGTGTAACATGTATAACAAAAGATTTATAGTTTTTTCTATTTTAGTAGTGGAATGAAGGGTTTATATGGGAACAGATGGAAAGAAATAAAAAGCATAATGTTGCTCTACATAAATTCAATGTAAATTTAGCATTTTTGTTATTTTTCAATGACTAGTATTATAGTATTTATTGATAATGAAGTTTACATTTTTAAATATAATTGTATAATAATATCTTTCGAAATGTAAATATTTTCAGTAGTGGGATGTATGATTTATAGAAGAAAAGGGTAGTTGCTTAAATATTGTTTCATTCTTTAAAAAACATTTGAGTAAATTAAATAACAAGAATAATTAACTTATTATGACTACTTTTAATTTAATTGCATATGATTACATTTTATATACTTATTCTGTTAATAAGAAATTATGTTTTTTCTATTTCATTTTGTGTAATATTTAATAAATATGATGTTATAAGATGATTTAAACTGATATCTAAATATTACATTTATTATGTTGTAACATTTTAATGTCCAGTAAATTACCCAAGATGTCTTACATTTGAGTGGGAAAAGTAAATCTCACCACTTTAGTGTTCACCAACTTAAGATGCCTGGGATTGGAGGAGAAATTGAAAATCTGACCCTTTCTTTATCCAACACCTTCCCAAAGCTGGTTTTTATTGGAGTGAGAATAGTCAATTTGACCCCTTCGGCCTCCAAAATGCTATTCAAGATTGCTTAGATTTGAGTGACAATAGTACATTTGCCCCCTTTAGTGTTCAATATTTTCCCAACAATTGTTAAGATTGGAGTGGAAACAGTAGTTATGACCCTTTCAGTGTCCAACAACTTCCCTAAGATAGTTTATATTGGATGGGATTGTGAAATCTGACTCTTTTAGAACCTGTATCATGCCATTCAATGGTCAGTAATTTCTTATTCCTAAAATCAGAGCCATTCCAACCACAAAATAATATTTTAAAATTCACTAAACCCAATTAGTGATTCAATAATAAGTCACCGAATATTAACAAATCAAGGGACCCCTTCCTCTTTGGGAATGCTCAGGAAAACGTTTTTATGAGCAAGTAGTGGTCCATAAGACCTCTACCCACTCATAAAAAAGGCTATGACTCCTGTCCCGCACTGCCCCCGTCATCCCCTGTCTCCATCCAGGCCCTCTATGAAAATGTTATACCTCAATGTCCGCTCTCTGGCAAAGCATTCACATGGAGATCTACGACTTAATAGAGGATGAATCACCTGATGTGTTCTTCCTAACCGAATCCTGGTTGACTGATGTCATGGTGGCTTAACAGGGTGTTGCACCCCCCCCCCGGGTTTCAGTATTTTGACTGTAAACAGGGAGTCTAGAGGTGGGGGCATTGCTGTCATCTTCAAGTCCTGTCACCGCTGCTCATTTGTCAAGGGGGATGTAGCCCGGTGCAAATGCGCTCGTTTTGTAATTTCCTTTAGCGCCCACTCTACTATGACAGGGCTGTTAGTTTACAGCCCCCCCAGGGCCAGTCTCGGAATTCAAATCGGCTATCATTGAGGCCACGGGTTCCCTGGCGGTGACGGCCACCAACTTTAGTATCATTGGTGATTTAAATCTACACTTTGACCGTCCCTCTGATCCTGAAATTAGCAGCTTGCTTGCCGACTTCGCCGCTTGCCAATTAAGTCAACTTGTGGTGGGCCCTACCCATTCTGCTGGTCACTTGCTTGTCCCCGTTTTTTCAAACACATCTTCTCTTCTGGTCAAGACTCCCAGCACAATGTGTTGGTCCGACCATTTTTTGGTCTCCAGCTCCTTTCCATTATCTGAGCCTGTGCCCAGAACTGATACTAGGGCCTCCTTCAGACGATGCTGGCATAAACTTAAACTGGAGGACCTGTATGCCATCTTGGCATCCTGTCCCCCCATTCCAGCCACTGATCTAGATCTGGCATACAAATCACTCTGCGACTGGATCCTACATGCCCCAGACACCCTCATTCCTGCTAAATGGTCCAAGGGTCGCAGTTCGAAATCCAATCTTTGGTTCAATGATTCTCTGGCCGCCCTGTGCATTACCTGTAAAAAACTAGAACGGGCCTGGAGAAAGGATTACGCTCCTGGGACTAAGAAGTTGTACTAAGTTGCGATCAAGTGCTATCACAAGGCCATACATCTGGCACGAGCGGTTTACTTCACTAATGAGATCAAGTCTAGCAAGAAACCTGCCAAAAGTACCTTTAAAATACTTAACGATCTCAAAAACAGGAAAGACCCCTCTATCCTGGTGATCACGTCTGGGCAGCAATGCGAGGAATGGCCACCTTCTTTGTCAAGACGGTGGAAGCCATTTACAAATCCTTCCCTATATCCCCTATCGACCTCCCTGCTTCGCACGCTCCTCTCGCCACTCTCACCTTGGCAGCTATCCCCCCTATTTCCCAGGATGAGATTTTCACGCTGAGCAAGAGGGTCAAATCAGGATCCCCTATGGATCCTCTGAGGCCTGCCCAATTTAGGGACTTCCTTCCTGTACTCCTTAGACCTTTGTGTTAGGTAATCAATTCCTCTTTTACCACGGCTGTGGTGCCTTTGCTATGGAAGCAAGCAAGGGTGGTCCCCTTGCTGAAAAAACCCTCACTGGACCCTACTAAACAGGAAAGCTTTCATTCGATATCTTTACTGCCTTGTGTTGCTAAAGTTGCTGAGGCCAAAACCAATAACATCCTTGTGGGCTTCCTGAACAACACTGGCATCTTGGATTGGTCCCAGAAGTCCTTCCACCCTGGCCACAGCACTGAGACTGCGCTCTTAGGTGTTCCTGTACACCTGCGGACCATTCTGGATGAGGGTCATACCGCAGCTCTGATACTGCTCGATCTAAGCACCGCTTTCGATATGGTCTCTCACCGAATTCTCCTACATCGCCTAGAGGAGACTGGGGTGGTAGGTCTTACCTTGGATTGGTTTCGTTCTTTTCTTTTCTGTCTGACAGGACATTACAGGTCACTGTCCCCCTTTCTCTCCTGTGCCCACTCCGTCAAGCAGGGGGTCCCCCAGGGTTCGGCCCTGAGCCCCGTTCTGTTCAACCTGTATGTTCAACCTCTGGCTGCGGTGGCGAGGGAACATGGCTTGACCATGGTCTTGTATGCTGATGATACGCAGCTGGTGGTGGCCTTCTCCGATGATCCTACGCGGGGCTCCTCCAAATTTCAGAGCGGCCTAGCGCCGGTCGCCCATTGGAGGACCACCAACTGCTTTCATCTCAAAGCAAATAAGTCAGAAGTGTTGTTGGTGGGGAGAGATGAGCGCCTCTGGAGTACGCAATGGTCGCCGGCGACCTTGGGCAGTGCCCCCACCCCTAAGTCGACTGTGAAATATCTTGGTGTTTGGCTTGATTCCAATCTTGGGTTTCAGGAGCATACTAAGAAGGTTGCAGGCACCTGCTTTGACCTACTCAGGGGACTGAGGCCCTTGCTGGGTTTCTTCGATCCACCCACCCACCCACCAGTTGATAGTCCAGGCGACAATTCAATCCAGACTGGACTATTTTAACTCACTCATGTTAGGCGCTAACAAGGCAGAAGTGGCTTGCCTTCAGCGAGTCCAGAATGCAGCCGCCAGAGTCCTGCTGAGGCTCTCTAGAACTTGTTCTGTGACGTGCTATACGCTTCTACATTGGTTACCCATGTCCAAAAGGATTGAATTCAAAGCTCTATGCCTGACTTTCAAAATCCTAAAGCTCTCATCCCCTGAGATTCTGTCTAATTTGCTGGTTCCCTATGTAACCACCCGCCAGCTACGCTCTGCTGATCAATATCTGGCTACAGTCCCGCGGGTGAAGCGCCTCTGAGCTGGGGGCCGGTCCTTCCGGTATCTAGCCTAAACTGTAGAATTCCCTCCCTATTCAGATTCGTCGCCTGGATTGTTTGCTATCCTTCCGCAAGGCTACCAAAACGTGTTCCCCTTGGTCTAGCACCTAGCTCTCTACTGACTCTGCTACCAGCACCGGGACGCCTCTTCGCTGAGGCAGCTGCGCACTATATAAGAATACATAACATACCATAACATTTCATCTGATACATATTAATGAGGTCATTGAATTTCGAACTACTAAGAATCAGTATTTTGAGAACTAACCTTTTAATACAAAGGTCGGTTCTTAAAAATACCTATGGATTCTTTAGAAGTTGGTGTAAAGATTGCAAACACTTTTAACAAATCCATTATGCACATTTCATTTAAGTAATCGCAATTTGTCAATTTGTCGCAATTTGGGATTCCTTAAATGGAATCTTTGTACATTAGGGCCTTAGGGGGTCATTGCGATGGTGGACGTACATCAGTCCATCTGCCATCTTCATGGGGATTGCGACCGGCTGCCTATATGGCGGCAGTCCCGCAAGTGCAATTACAGTATGACCACCACTGTGGCAGTCGCATTGTGCATCTTTATCATTGCGGCTGGTGCTGCTGGCTACAGCACCCGATGCATGTTGTGCATTTCCCTGCACTACGTGGTAGGCACCATGAGCGCCTACCACTTGGTGTAGGGCAATGTTCGGGGCACCATGGGTGCTCCCCAAGTGCACAACTAAAATGCCCTGCAAAAGGACGGCCTGCAACGGGCCTCCAAAGTACATCCCTGCCAGCCGGTGTATGCCGGTTGAACCGCCATACACAGACTGGCGTACAAGGACAGCCTAGTCTGGCGGATGGTACCTACTAGGCACCACCACAATTTTGTTGATGTGGTGGGGGGTCTGACAGCGGACTTCCCGTCTGCCAGGAAACCACCCGCCATGCTCATCTGGCGGGGGGAGAATGGCTGCACGATGGAGGATTCACCGCTATCGTAATGACCCCCTTAGTGTCTAAAAAGTTCCCCAGGGTGGCTTATATTGGAGTGTTAAATAGTAAATCTGGCCTTTTTAGTGCCCAACACTTTTCCCAATAAGGATTAGTTTGGAGCAGTGTTGCTTGGTTATGTGTGTTTGTTTTGTAATATTTAAGTGTTGTAGTGATTTTATTTGATTGTGTGTTATGTTTGCCTTAAAATAAATACAATAACAAATTATATAGTTACATACATTTTTATTAAAATAATAATTAATAGTTCTGGCTTCAAAAATTTATATCAAGTATACTTTAAACTTTTTATTAATATGTATTTTCATATATAGATTATAAATATATTAGAGTCTTTGACATTTATTTTTTTCCTTACATTTGCTTTGCAGAAAATGCAAAAATATTTTTTAACATAAATATATATTTATTTACATAAGCAGATAGTGTCACCAGAGTTTTATTCATCTCAGGTTTGTTTGGATGGTATTTTACCAATCCAAAGCTGTAATACTGTGTCTGGAGTGGTAAAAGGCTTTCGTAATTTTACAGATCAGCATGGATTGCACTGTGCTAATCCTATGCTTCAAGACTTTGCTGTAGAAATGGCAAAATAATCTGTCCTTTTCTATCTCAGCATGGATAGCACTGTGCTAATCCTATGCTCAATGACTTTGATAGAAAAGCAGACATTTGAGGTGAACAAATTTAGAGTGTCGCTGGTGTTGAGAGGGCTCTATACAGGAACTGCTTTCTACCTAAACTAGAACTGCCCAGAGATATATAGATATATATTTTATATCTATATATGTATCTATCTATGTATATTACCTTCTAGTTAACTAGTTATAGTTAGGTCTGTGTTTCTAAAGGAAAAGCTTTTTTGATTTGCTAAGGGCTTTGTGTGTTTCCAAAGGAAAAGTCTTTTTTATTTGCTAAGTGCTTTGGAGTTTTTTTTCTGAATCTTCATAAAACATTTTAAAAAAATGTATATCCTCCTCAGTTACCTCCTGGAAAGGTTTGGGATGATCTGCCAAGCAGGGGCTGAGAAAAAAGGGGGGATTCCAAAATCAAATTTCCACATGCATTTTACATAGACCTTTTTGAAAAGGGCTACTCCCAAACCGGCTGCATGGAATTACTCCAAATTTGGCATGAAGTTAGATTTTGGCCCTGAAATTGTGCTTTTTGTAAAAAAAATCCCATGCATTTTACATGGACTTTTTTTAAAAGCTCTACAGCCAAAATGGCTGAATGGAATTACACCACATTGAGCGGTATGCTAGATTTTGACCCAAAAAGAGTGCTTTGTGTAAGTTGGTGTAAATCTGTTCAGTAGTATGTGATAACTGAAGGTCCCAAAAAAGTTGTATATCTGTACAGTTGGGTTTGAGAGACTCTAACAACATTTTCATCCAGCTCATTGTACAAAAATAGAGCATTCTGATTGTCTGACAAGGCTTTTTCCCTTAGGCCATCTTGGTCCCATAGTAGTGAGCACTCTGATTGGCTGGCCACAACATGAACAGAAATGTTGCAGCACCCATAACTGGTCTCAGATATATAGTTCCCTGTCTTGAAAATAGATATATCTTTAAATATCATGGTTCAGGATAGGGAAACCATTGTGGTGGTTGGGGGGGGGGGGGGGGGGGGTTCCAGAGGGGCCACCAATGGACCCAATAAAAGAAATTGGAAGTTGTTTGCGCTCGATTAAAGGAAAATGGTCAGGGTCCCATGTTGTATGAAAATATTTCTTGGGGAGGGGTGTGCATGGGGGACCCCCTCTCCAAGCTGATTAGGGCCTCATTTAGACCTCCCCCATGGCCTGACATCATTAGGAAAGGGGAAGGGGTCCTTTCCTCAAGCCAATTGCAGCACTGAGACCTTATCTCCCAGAGCCTGGCGTAAAATGTAGAGGGGAAGGGTGCTCTTATCCTCTCCTTAAGCTGATTATTGACCTGGGGAACTCATCCTATGGGGCCTGGAACAATGTTAAGAAAGGGAGAAGGGTGCATGGCCCCCTCCCTGAGCTAATAACAGCCCTAGGGTCCCCATATCCCAGGGCCCGGTGCATTATTCTGATTGGGAGGGGGACACATGGTCCCCCTCCTCCAGTTTCTGTCGGTCACGGGGAGCCGATCCCCTGGGGCCAGCTCTCTGCTAGTGTCTGGGACAGGCCACCCCTGGGCACTGTTTCCTGCTCACAAGTGCACAGACAGGGAAACATGTCTGCTCCCACCTGGTAGGAGCCGCAAAATTATCCCACCTAGAAGGAGCAGAAGTCTGTTTCCTACCCGTTTGCAGGCAGGGAAAGCCGATTGTTCCCGTCCAGTAGGAGAATGCAAAAAAGGCTGCTTGTGCAAGTTGGAGCAAAGTCGGCTACTGATGCACTCATGATGGGTGGATGCGGGGAGCCTCGGGCCATGAGACGCTCCCTGTGGCCTCCAACGTTGTTGTGGGTGCCCCAGGTGGGCCCCGGGACACCCACATTAGGTCCTGGGGAGTGGGTTCCACTGGGCTGTAAAGGATCTGGGAGGGGGCTGCATAAAAAGAGGCTGAGGGCCATAATGGCTTGGGGAGGGGACCAAGCACTCTCTCCACAAAATAAAAACAAAGGCTCCAGGGTAGGGGATTTTGGGTCCCCAGGGCCCTCAGTGGCTCGGGGAGGCGGGCTTCGCACCCCTTCCCCTTAAAATAGAAAAAGGCCCTGGGAGATGGGGTCCTTAGGACTATAGTGGCTTGGTGAGGGTGGCGCATGCCCTCTCCCTTTAAAATCAAATAAGGCTTTGGGAATGGGGTCCCAGGACCCTTAAAGGGTCGGGGAGGAGGCAGCTTGTTCCTCTCCTCTTTAAAAATAATACAGCCCGAGGGAATGGGTTCCCCTGGGTCTGTAGAAGCTCCTGAAGGGGCATGCATCTCCTACACATAAAAAAGAAAATGGCCTGAGTCCCCATTAATGGGACGGGGGACACAGCTCCTTCACCAATAAAAAGGTTATCTCTGGTGGGCAACTCAACACTAAAACTAATAATAAATGAGGGTCTGGAACCGCTTAATTATGATTCATTGTCCCTTGAAGGAGTGCCCCATAATGCCCTGAAAAATCATTTTTGTATATATATTTTTTGGTGGTACCTCTACATTACGGAGGGGCACCACCAAGGCTTTTTTTAATTTTGTGAGGGGCTGCAGGGAATGCATCAGCCCCCAGAAACATTAACAATAAACTGTAAGACCTCTTGGGCATGAACTTACCATATTTTATTAAGCATTTCTAACCAGAGCCCTATTCTATTCAGCTGGAGGGCAAGTCCCTCTTGAGGTGGTTTTTATGATTGCATTTTGTGATATGAAAAAAGAAAGACTCAGAGACATTTTGGTTTTATTTCAATAAAAAAAAGTCTCTGAATCTTTCTTTTAACATTTTCAGCACACAAAATGCAATCATAAAAACGATATTAAAAGAGACTCAAAGACGTGTTTTTTTATAATAAAAAAATAATAATTACTATTATTAAACATTGCATTGTGTGAATTCCAAAATAAACCTTTGATTACAAATATTGATGATTTTTAGAGAAAGGTGATAGATCTGCTGAACATATATTGATATACTCAACCCTTGATAAAGCCAATTGACTCTTCATATTTTGGTGTTGTCACTCTTTGACAAAGTCATTAAGTCTGCCTGAGAGTCGCAAGGATCGGCGAGACCAACCGTACGCTGCTCATGCCTTCAGCCGAGTGCGACGTGAAGATGATTGTCTGCGACGAGTTGGACACAGGGCTTGGCCACATGCCAGACCCTACGTACAAAAGCCATATACGTACTGTTGAAGGTCATTCGTGGCGGAGGGTTTGCTGCCCACAGGAGCTTGCCGTATGACCTTACTTATGCCCTAAAGTTACTATAACTCTCCCCCTCCCCCTTGATCTCCTAGTTAGCCTACATATTACATCACTTATGACATGTTCTATGACTTCATTGATAACATGACTGAAACATCTGAAATTACATCATTGATGACAACACTGTGCAAGGTGGGGGCACAAGTTATAATTACTTTATGGCATGAGTTAAAAACTAAAACATTTAGCCTTTGTTTTTTTAATAGTTTATGTAGTTGAAACCCCTTTCAGGGGGCCATGGGGCACCAAGGGGCTACTGGGTCGAACAGTGTGGATTGAGGCCTTTTACTCCTGATTTCCTGGGGCCAACCTACTATGGCTACTCAGCAACTGGGCCAAGTACCCCTTCTGCACTTGAATCTCAGTGATAGCTGTGGACAAGCAGTCAAAGGCTCCCTCATGGGGGGGATTGTAGATACACATAAGTGAACACAACACATAACTCAAAGTGCACACAGTATGAGCAGTACATCAATGTCCAGTCAAATACCTACTTTTGTAAGAAAAGTTATTTTATTTCTAACTGTACACATGCAAAGGAATAACACATCATGAGCAATAACACAATACCCTTGAGGTAGGGCAATAGTTGTGGTTAGGCAATTCCCTGTCCCACCCTCTTTCTTATAATGTGGTTGTGGTTATTCCCCATTAACTGGTTACCACATCCAGGAATTGCTTGCTAGGAGGACATATTAAAGAGTTCCTTTTTGACTTCTTAAGGTTCAGTCAAAAGTATCCCTGGTGTGGCGGCAACATTAGCCGCGAGTCCCCTTGGGCCCCTAAAGACCCAGCTCCAGTCTTACCTACTGCAGAGGAATAGAAGCATTCAGCAATGCAGTGAGAGCCCTCTCCGAGGGCTCTCCTGAGCCCTGATCCTGTTTGGCAAAGTAGGGCTGCTCGAGGTCCAGCAGGCACAGAAAGTCTCCTTCAAGCAGCACTGCAGGCTCGATTCATGAGGTAAGTCACTTTTCCCCACCTCGAGGTGGGGTGGGGAGTCGATCCTCTGGCTCCCAAATAGTGAGGGAAAAATTTCTTGGGTGATGTCCTTGCAATCCTTGGAAATCCGTCAGCTGCAGATCAAAGTGTGTGGGTTTGTGCTACTAGACATAGCAGTAATCCCCCCATCTGGGCAATGACCTGAACTCCTAGCCACAGTGGTACCGGCAGCTCCTCCTCTTACACGGGATTGCAGTGTTGCTCACGGTCTCAGCGCAGACTCTTCTGGCATGATTGCCCACACTAAGGCAGCTGCTCCTAGCACACAAGGTTGCCGATATCCGGCACAAGTCTCACACTCCTGGCTAAAACATATTCAATGGTGGTCCCCTTTGGCATACTGGGACACCACAGCGATGTGGTGTAGGCATAGCACTTACCACACAGCACTCATTGCATGACTTCAGATCACAGCGGCCCTCTCCTGGCATACAGGGGTCGCCGGACTGCTCCAGCACATGGGCAATGACCCGAACGGTGTTAAGTCATTCTCCTCACACCTCACTCAGTTCGTCCTCCTAGTAGTGGTCCCCACTGGACCATATTCAGTTTAATGCTCTTCTCTTCATCACAGAGCACACTGGTCATGGCAAGAAGACAGGCACTGGTGCTCCAGGCTCTAGGGCAGGTAATCTTGATTTCACCTGGTGATCTTACAGCACCCAGAAGGGAGAGTAGCAGGCATTGGCCCCCATTCCTAGTCACAAGCAGACATATCGCAGAGCTTCTGCTCCTCACATAGCCCATCTGGCATCTTAGCAGATGACCAGGTTTGGGGTCTTAACCTCTCCTTCTATAGTCCATGTTCAAACACCAAAATGTGATTTAGGGTCACAGTCTTTGCAGTTTCATGTTGTGGTCCTGCTTCTTTTAGAGTGTCCACTTCTCTTCTTTTTACCCCTGAAAGGAGGGCTACCACAGCAGGCAAGACTCTTAACCTGATTGACCCATGACACAATTCATGGTAGTGACTAGAGTTCACATCTGGATACCAGCCTCAGTGATATGTGCATCAAAACGTTAATCCTGGGCTCCTTTCCTGAGATGTGTACCTTCATTGTACTCTATCACTCAATCAAAGAGCAACCTTATGAAGTGTATAGGGAGAGTAATTCCTCTCTTACTTCAGTGGGTGTTCCACCCAGCTCACAGGAATGCAGAAAAATGCAAATCTGTCTGGGGGATTCCTCTTTTCCTCACCTTCACCAGACTGTGACCGGACTGTGACCGAGGCGGAGGGGAGATGGGTCACTAACTGAGGATCGTCGGAGCAGCGGGAAGGCTGCTACAGGGCCTCGCACATGCAACTTGGGCCCGGTCTGTGATGGGACACCAGCCCACCACATCCAGATGAGGAACATGTCGTAATGCCGGATCAAATACGCTTAAGCTAAAAGATCAGAAACCTAAGAGGCATAAAACGAGTCCACCCAGCCCAAATAAAGCGACTGCGACATTAACAGCTTGATGAGAAGAACCCTACTCGGAGCTGACTCTTATATACAGCAGTATTACCGAGAGGACGCCCAAAAGTTAACAATCCTAAGGCAATCAGCCCCGAACTCAAGTAGAAAATACCATGGGCAGCCACGCTAAAAATCAGGGAGCTATATACTGGCTTTGAATCACGCTCGTGCGACATATCACTGGTCCAGTCCTATGACATCCAAGTCTGGAAAGTTAAGCTACTGTTGATATAAATAAGAAAAATGCAGAATTCCTGAGGAAGGCGAACGGCCGAAAACGCGTTGAAAGGAATACTCTCTGCGTATTGTTGAATATTTTAAAGATTTTCTGATGTACAATAATTACAATGTATTATATGTAAAAAGTGTTTGTACAAAAAAAACAAAGAGGTGTGGATATATGTATAATCAATAGAAATGAAATAAGAGAAAAAAGGAAAAAACAACAAAAAGATGAAATATAAATAAACATACTGAACAGAGATGATTTGGTAGAATTTTGATTTATCCCCACACAACGTCTAGGTTACTCCAGAAGTATAAATGTTAATAACCTGACACCAGCTGGGAGCAGAACATGAGTACGGGGTGCCATCCCAAAGAGCGGTGCAATAGATGTGCTGCACTCCTGTTGAACTGCGAGGGAGGCCAGCGTAGGACATTTATGGTCTGGGGCACACAGACTCAACATGATTTGTGGCATGAGACCATCTCTGGGGTCGTCCCACCTCCCTTCCCTCCATATCCCACAAGAAAGGCTGGTGCCTGCTGGGCATACCAATAGCAGCTGGGGGGATGAGACGGAGGCAGACACAAGAAGAGGCAGTACTGCAGCACGATCCAGGGTGTAAACTGGGCCACCAAGTGCATATAATATAACGAAAACAATCAATATGGGGCGCACAAAGGGAAAGAACGTGGAACAACCGCAAATGGAACACCAGGCACACGGACACTCAGAGGAGGGCTTGCAAGCATTGTCAATCAGTTGTGTCCCACCAACAAATGAAGTGCCGGTTCGGGATAAACTGGACTTAATTATACAAGAGATACAGGATTCACCCACATCCCTGGAAAGGCAAATAGGGTCCTTAAACACAGGCTTTACACTCTTGAAAGCAGATCATGAAAAACTGGTAGACACAGTAAGAACCAACAAGAAGCAGTTGCTGGAAATCCTGCCACAATACCGGTGCCGCCAGATCAAACGAACAGATTCCTGGATGGCCTACCCTACCCTACCCCACCCGGACAAGGGTGGCCCGGACGGACCTGGGGGGTCCCATCACTAAGATGGAAATTATGGAGGCTTAGCAAATCGGGCAGACATCCCATGGACACTAGGTGGTGATTATATTGCAATATTGAATATTCAGCTAGATCGTTCCGATCTTCCAGTTCGCGGGGACATATCCCTTAAGCAAACTGAATTCCTTAAACTTGGGGGAGGGGTGGCTATTGGAGGATGCATGGCGCCTTCGTAACCCTACTAATCGTGAGTACTCCTTCTATTACCCGCCACATCTACATCACACTAGACTGGACAGAATCTTCTGTTCTGTCGCTATCACTCCACAAATCCACCGCACCACTTATTTAGGGAAGACCCTATTGGACCACAACCCATTAGAAATTACACTGCAATGGGAGGAGATCCCCACCTCGATCCCCACCTTGAGGCTGTGGCCACAACTGCTGGAGGATGCGGCCTTCCAAGACTGACTAGACACAGGTACTTCAGATTATTTCAACGCAAACTCTAACTCCACCTCATCCCGCTCCATTGAATGGGATGCATTTAAAGCAATAATATGAGGTACATCTATAGGGGTAATAGTGGGGGCAAGACAGAAAATAAACAAGAAACTCAAAACACTAGAAGCCACTCTACAAGAACTGGAACGGGACTCGAGTGCCACCGGTGCCAGTCAAACCCCAGTACAAGAAGGTAGGATCAGTCATGCTAAACTCCTTGAAAACCTATGTTTAATAGAATATAGGGCAAAAACACGCTGAGGTGGATAAGTGAAGCACATTGCTGGCTCGCCTTCTAAGCGACGCGCCCTCCCCAGTAGCGATATCAGAAGTATCACTGTCGGATGGCTCAAGAGTGCACACACAAACAGCGATAAACAAAGCATTCATGGACTACTACGAGAAGTTATATAGCGCGCCAGTACCGGTGCCACCAGCCCAAACAAACAGATTCCTGGAAGGCCTACCCTACCCTACACGGATGAGGGTGGCCCGGATGGACCTGGAGGGTCCCATCATGAAGATGGAAACTATGGAGGCCATAGGACAACTCCCATGCAAAAAGACACCAGGGTTAGACGGATTGCCGGTGGAATTTTACCACACCTACGTAGGAAAGTTGACACCACACTTAGACTGCTTATACAAGGCAGCACAAGAAACAAACACGCTCCCATTGTCAACGATGCAGGCGCTAGTCATATCTCTCCGTAAGCCGAATAGGGACCCACAGAATATGGGGGAATATCGCCTCTGGTCCCTCAGACCCACGGAATAAAAGATACTTAGCAAAATACTGGCCCGCCGACTCCTTCCCTATCTTCCTAAACTGATACACTTGGACAAATGTGGCTTTGTCGCGGGCCACAATACATCTTTGAACAAACGACATCTGCATTACGTCATGGAGTCGGCAGCCAAACTTTCTGATAAAACGGGATGCATCTCTCTTGATCTACAGCATACATCTATATATATATAAAAATGAAAGTATGTCTGTCTGTCTGTTTGTCCTTTATGCATTACTACACCATTCATCCAATCGTCATGAAACTTTGGGAAGTTGTTGAGTACACTCCCGCGAAGGTTTCTGTCAATTTTTTTTTAAATCGGCCCCCCAGGGCCCTCATAATCTTACGAATACTGAAATAGACAGCGAATTTGCGAGCATCGTCGACAGTTATGACCCCCAAGCAGAAATCGATTGGTCAAATTCTTGTACACTGCCCCGACAGGCAAGGTACGCACAGGATCTCATATTTCTGACCCGTACCCGGTTGCGAGAGGAATTAGGCAGGGGTAACCCCTCTCACCAATCCTGTTCATCTTGGTCCTGGAGCCCCTCCTTCTAAAACTCTGGATGGAAGCTGGGGACAGGGGGATTCCCTTAGGGGGAACTCAACATGTGGTATCATCCTATGTGGATGATTTAATACTATACCTTCATGACTTGACAGGGGCATTGAGCCCATCCCCTATATTTTTTGGCAATTTAAAATCATCTCTGGGTTAGCAATTAATGCTATGAAATCGCATGCATTTTACATGTCACACAGGGAAAACCCGGAACCTCTCCCCTTTGGCACTACAAATCTGAATGTTGCACCCCACATCTTTAAATATTTGGGAATCCAAATATATAGGACATCTCAGGATTTGCTTAAAGGCAACCTCATGAAAACCATTCGATCGGTAAAAACTCAGATAGCATTCTGGACGTCACTTCCACTCTTGGTGAAGGGGAGAGTAGCTATATCCAAGATGGTCCTACTCCCCAGGTTGCTATATTACTTTGCTAACCCGCCGCTCCTAATCCCTTAAAGCATTTCTTACACACTAGACACCCTACTTTCGTACCTCATATGGGGGAGGGTTTGACGCAGAATCAGCCTAGCGAAACTCAGGCTGAGGCCTGAGGAGGGAGGATTGGGGGCCCCTGATTTCAGTGCATACTGCATAGTCTGCCAGTTGCATTGGTTATTGTATAGGCTGGCCGGGCGTAACCTGCATGAAATTGACTACACGCTGTAGACACTAGCCCAGGGAATGCTGCACACACTTCTCTTGCCAGGTGCCCGGCTGCCTCCTGCGGCCCCACCTTTACTTAAAGTCGCCTTGGTCTATTGGAAATGGTCTCTGCAATACACTAAGAAAGTTACCCCATACTCTGATAATATCCCGCTATTAGGCATACCAACCACCTGGGACTGATAACAAACCGTTGCATCTTTCAATGGATGCAGAAGGGGGTGGAAACAATTGGTAGCTTATTCACAGATGGCGTGCTAGCAGACCACAATAACTTTGCTCGTTCCTAGGGAGTCCCCAAACGCTGTGCTCCATGCTGCAAACACGCATTATGTTAAAAAACACTGGTCCCTAATGGGAAAGAACCCCCGAAACATGAACTGGTACATGCAGTACACCTGATGGGTAGGGTAAGACACTTGATCCGTTGGCTCTACAGGGGCACTCGGGCACTCGCAGGAATTTCACTGTACCCTCTGCATGCAAAATGGGAATGGGACATTGGACAGAGCCTCACTGATAAGGAATGTGCGGCTGCCCTAGAATTCCCCAAGAATATATCCCGAAATGTTAAATTCAGATACATCCAATATGTGGTGCTACATAGGGCACATCTCACACCGCACCGCCTGAACTGCATATACGCAAACGCCCAGCTTAGTTGCCCTAGGTGCGGGACGGTAGATGTTGTATTACCTCACAAGCTATGCATCTGTCCAAAATTAGGGATGTTCTGGGCTAAATTACGAAAAATACTACAGGACACAACAGACACATTGATATGGGACGAAGCAGAAAGCTGCCTTCTGGGCATACACCCTCGCCCGAAGAACCAGAAAACACAATTTAGATTTGTGGATTTGGACATATTACTAGCAAAGAGGGCCATTGCCATGAGATGGAAATCTGCCTTCCCTCCTCAGATACACTCATGGCATGCAGAGATGGTCTGGTGGGGAGAGACGGAGAGCGCCACGCTCCGACGAGAGGAACAAAGAGGGCAGCCCAAGATATCCATATTCATGGAGGGAGACCGAATGCTAGAGTCGGTAAAGGCTACAGAAATAACAGGACCTGCAATCTCTCAGACAGTGTAGAGTATTCACTGGACACCCTATGTGATCAGGAAACTTCCACCCAACAATACAGCACATTCCAGGCCACACAGGTATGATATAGGCACTACTGGGAGAAATGCTATCTATTGGAACACTGTACAGAATAAAAGGCGGCAACAAGTGTAAGGGTGAGACTTACGGGAGGGTGGAGGGAGGGGGGGGGTCTGTTTTGTTAATTCAAGATTGTAACGAGAACTGTAAACGTTAACCCGTTACCAATACGAGGGGCACCATGTGGCATGGATGTGCACCATTGGTTTTACAGAGACTGATTGAAGGAAAGGGCATGCAGACACACAAGACTCTGTAGCACAATACGGAACTATCTGTATGTGTCTTGCCAATGGCCTCTGTCGTTTATACCAATGTAAATGATATGGTTAGATGTATTGTTAATAAGTATAAAATTCAATAAAATTGTGTCACAAACAAAATGTGGTTCATGCAATGTTTATGCGCCTGGAATCAATCGGATCAAAGAGTTCAAGTACAATACCAACACGTGGTATAGTAATAATGAATTTATAAATTGCAACAGTTGTGGTTTGATTTACGTACTGCAATATGAATGTTCTAAAATCTATATAGGCAGCAAAAAATAATTTGAAAGTTGGGGATACAAGAGCATATAAGAGCGATTGTGAATGAGGACATTAGATTGCCAATTTTTCAACATATTAAATACAACCACCCTATGAGAAGGAATATCAAATTTCACGGAATACAGAGGATTATTCCAAATGTGAAAGGGATGATTGGGATGTAAAAATAAGGCAACAGGAAAGTAGATGAATTAATAAATGTAGAACGGTTGATCAGGGTTTAAATAGTGATAATAAGTTAAACTTTTTTTTATAACAAATTTTATCTTGTGAAAATACACAACTGTGAGCAATAGGTGTGCATCTAGTGCAAGCCGTTTGACAACATGTTGGAGGTATATATATTTTTTGTTATTTACTTGAGATGGTACATTGATATTTGCATTAATAGCAATTATTAGGCCCTCTTTGGATCGCAAAGAGGGCAGAGGAGGAGGCCTAGCGATTATTTTCAAGGACTTTGACATTGCCGCAGTCTCCAAAACCTGGTACCAGACTGCGAAAGTCTTTCTTTCGCCATTGATTTTTCTCTCACAAGTACCTTCTCTGGGCTATTTATTTATCATCCACCAGGGCCCCTAGGGCAATTTCTCAATGCCCTCCCACCTATCACAGTGGTTCTGGCCTGTGTACCATTTAACTTGTCACTATTAGGGGATCTGAATATCCATCTAGATGATGCCCCTGACCACACTGCAAAAGAACTGACCATGAGCCTTTCTGCATTACAACTTAAACAATTACTGTTCGTCCCCACTCATTCCAAAGGCCACTTACTTGACCCCGTCTTTAGCAACTGTGCAGATCTCACAACAGTAAACCCATCCCGCTCCCTTGGTCAGATCCCTTCCTGATCCTTCTCTCCTGGGCTAACCCCGATTCACACTCCCTCACTAATACGATCATTGGAAGGGAATGGAACTGGTCTAAATTTCCCCTGGAATCCTGGATGCCGGTCCTTGAAGCTTCAAGACCATCTAGTAACTCCAATCCCATCTTAGCTAATGAGGAATACAATGGCTGGATCCACAGCTCCTTAGACGCTGTGCTTCCTATTAAAAGTTCTCAAACAAAACACAGTGGTACAACCTCCCCCTGGTATTCCCCCAAATTACAGCAACTTAAACAATATTGTAAAAAGCTTGAAAGGAAATGGCGTTTTGACTATTTCCCCACCAGAAAAAACGCATTTAGGGATGCAATAGGTAAGGATAGGATAGGATAGGATAGGATAAAAGTTTGTGAAGTGCTCGATTGCCGTGGTGTCTTGTGTGCGAACAGCTCAGAAACTGCAGCTTCAACAACTTAGATGACAGAGAAAAGACGTGTCTTCAGGTCCTTCCTAAACACCTTTCTGTCAGCTTGGAATCTCATGGCCAGAGGTAGTCTGTTCCATAGGTGAGCTGCCCGTTGGATAATGTCCTACCTCCCCACCTTGCCCGCTTAATCTTAGCCGTTTTAAATAGACCCAGGTTAGTGGATCTTAGAGGGCGTGCAGGGGTATAGGCCGTGAATAATTTGGAGACCTTGTCGGCGCCACCTCCATAAAGCGCCTTGTGAGCCAGGCATAAGGCCTTTAAATCCACACGCTGCTGCACTGGAAGCCAATGCAACGATTTAATACCTGCTGAAGTTGAGCAACCCCTGGGAATGTTCAGAAGCAACCCTGCTGCTGCATTCTGAAGAGACTGGAGCTTTCCCGTCTGTGTTTTGTCTATGCCCATGAAAAGGGCATTACAAAAATCTAATTTAGACACGAAAAGACTCACCATTACTGTCTTTTGAAGCTCACGTGAGATAAATGGGAAAATCTTTCTTAGTGTTTTTAAAAGAAAGAAACAGGATGACGTCAGACTGTTAACCTGGGCAGAGAAATTTAACTTGTCATCAAAGATGACCCCAAGATTCCTAACTTTAGAGACGGGAGCCGGACACTTCCCAGCCTCGACTGACCACCATGAATCATTCCACACGGGGGGTCCCCCACCAAATTATATCACCTCCGTTTTATCTGTGTTGAGCTTCAAAAAATTATGGTTCATCCAGGTAATGATCTCTGATAGGCAGGCATGAAATTTACCGGCTGTGACCTCAGGCTGCTTGCAGATGGAAATAACAAGTTGTGAGTCATCAGCGTAAGATACCAACGCGAAACCATATCTTCTGACATAGATAATAAACAGTGTGGGGAAAAAGCTGATCCCTGTGGAACCCCGCATGGAAGATGAAAGCTCTCAGATTTCAGTCCGTCCCAAACCAAATTTTGGGGGAAAGAATTCAATTTAAGGCCCTATGCATTGCTCACAGGGCGCTCTGGAAGACTGGCCCGTCCATCAGCCAATCGCTGATCACTCTCTACCAACCGAATAGACAGATTCGATCAGCATCCTCCGTCCTCGCCCTAGTCCCCAAAATCAAGAGAGCAAGGTGTGGTGGCCGTTGCTTTGCCTATAACTCAGCTAAATGATGGAACTCTCTCCCCCTACACTTGCGGGCAGAGCCCAACCTATTACCTTTCTGTAAACTTCTAAAAACTCTGCTCTTCAACAAACCCGTACCGACCTTTACAGCCTCCATGCTCGCGTTTGTCGGCAGCGCTAGGACTCCTGAGGGTAACTACCGCGCTCGACAAATGTTCTTTTCTTTTCATTTCATTTCATTTTCATTTCATTTCATTTCGTGGTACCGTGGTTGTAGGAATACTAATTCAGAGGCTTGAAATAGCGACTTTCTATTGGTCATTTGGTTAACTGAAATACAGGTATTCTAGACAGTCAATTCTACTGCAGGGAGTTATCGGGCCTGGCTTTGGTTGGAAGACCAGAGTATAAGACACTCTGACAAGAGGTGAGAGACAGGAGGTGATATGGGGGAGCTTTACCTGACTGAGGCTTTTGAGCAATAGATCTTTAGAGCTTGGTGACTAATAATCAAGAGAACAATAAGTATTTTGTGTTCTCTTGTCACATAGTTGAATAATATATTAGAAAAATGTACAGGATTCCATTTTCTTATTATGTCTCTGTTTGGGGGTATATAAAAAGTTTAATATAAAATTGAGATTTATCAAAATAATTTTCCCAAGCGAATAGGTCTTTATAAATTGGTTTTAAGCATACATATATATTTTTTTATGTTTAGGACAACATTTTCTACTTGTATGGGTTGAGCTAATGAAGAGCTGAAGAACTGTAAGGATAAACGCTTAGGGGATAAATTGAAGGTATGTTACAAAAGGCGACTAAAACGATTTAGCAGACAGTATGGCTGTTGGGGAGTTAATGATGAATAAGAATTTAAGAGATGGGGGCATGGCTTGAGGCGTCAATATGGCGGTCGCACTCAAAGAGTGCTCCGGATCCCCTCCGTCATCCACCTCGCATCAGTCCACTAACATCGGCCATCAGCTTCTCAGAGTCCCAGGGACGGCTCCTGAATCCAGTCTCCATCACCCTGACCCCTCACGGGGTCCGCCTGGTGCCCACGTTGCCCTAGCTGGCCCTCTGCTTCCGGCGGCCTTCCTGATGTAAGATGGCGGTCCCCACGCTTCCCGATCCCATGGCCTGATTTCCCAGCCGGACGCTCGGTTGCCCCCTTCCCGCCCGGCTCACCTGCGCTCCTCGGCGGGAGGCGACGTTCACTGGAGGCGAGGGGCCAAGCTTTGCCCAGGACCCGAGGGGTGCCCTCCTGCCCCGGTGCCCGTGGAGTTGGCGGATTGGCTCTCGGGGCATAGGCGATACTTGCGGAGCAGAGCGGCGCCTGAGGCCCCCGGCGGTGGAGGTGTCTGGAGAGCCTGCTGCTGAGTGCGGCACTTGCCGTGCCGCTTCTGCCACCGCCGGCGGCCGAGAGAGCGAGTCTGGATCTCGGGGCCCGTGGGGTACATCAAGACCTGGCCCACGGTGGGGGGCCCATCGGGACGACTGCGGCAGCGCCCGGAGCCCGGGGACGGCCTGCTTTGCGACCTGGAGGAGGTGAGGAGGCGGGAGGCAGCTTTATAGGCCTCCTCTCCCCCCGTACCCTTAGGCGGCTGTGTCGGACCGCAGGGGCCGGGGCCCCTGAGACTGTGTTTGCCGGGGCGGAGGTGCTGATGGGCCGGTTGGGCAGCTGCTGACACCCGGACTTGCTCCGCTGCTTGTGTGAACCCCATTGCACCCCTGTGGGGGTCCCCCGCTGGGGCGCCCCTCCTCCCCCTTTGGCCTGTCCTGGATGTTCGCGCCCTCTGCCATCTTAGGCGTGGGAGGTGGAGAGGAGCAGGAGGACCTGCAGCAGCGGCAGAGGAGCTGCCTGCGGCATCTTGGGACTCTGTTCCTCTGACACTGGAAGTGGAGAGCTGCGGATAATCACCTGGACGAGGGGTATTGCTCTGTGGCCTACCTCCTTCCTCTATCCGAGGAGTTGAGGAGGGACCGGCTGCTATACCGGGTGGCGGGTCGTGGCTGGGGCGCTGCTGCATGCCTCCCTCACCCCCGCATGAGCGCCGACGCCTGACTCTCCGGGGGCATGGGCAAGAACCGTGCTTCTCAGGCCCCGGGCCCTCCACTCAAACTACAATGGACCAATTCACCAGGCCTGATCGTGACCCGGCGGCTAGGTCTGTGGCGGCGCCTGGGGCGGCAGGAGGAGACCTCTTCACTATCCTGCTGGCGATCAGTGCATCGCAGGCGTCGGTGGAAACCAAGATTGGGGAAGTGCAGGTTGATGTGGCACTGATCCGACAAGACCTCCGTAATGCCACGGCCCGGATTACAAAAGCGGAATCCCATCTTTCCACGGTGGAGGTCGACGTGGGCTCTCTTAAATCCCAGGGGACCCGCCTGCAGGCACAGACCGCGGAGTTGCATAGGATGCAGAAACAGGGCCCGGAGAAACAACCTGCCCCTCCTGGGCTTTCCGGAGGGAGTGGAGAAGGGACGCACTGACACCTTTATTGAGGCATGGGTCCGGTCCTGGATCCCCAAAGAGAAACTCTCCCCCTGGTTTGCGGTGGAGCGAGCTCACCGCTCCCTGGCTCCTAAACCCCCTCCTGGAGCTCCCGCTCACCCCATAATCATCTGGGTCTTTAACTTCTGAGGTAGGGATGCGATCCTGGAGGCCGTCAGGGTGCATGGTCCAGTGCATTTGTATTTCCAAAATTCCAGGATCCTGGTCTTCCTGGACTACTCTAGGGAGGTGCAGTCACAACGCCGGTCCTATGATGAGGTCAAGCAGAAACTCAGGGTCATGAGTCTTTGTTATGGGCTCCTTAAGGTGTTTTTCCCAGGACAAAACCTTCTGCTTTGACACCTCACTGGCGGCATGGCCATGGCTTACGGAGGAACAGCCCCTCCTATCTGGAATGACCGTCCGGAACCTGCATCGCCTCTGTGGAGATCCTCTCCGGCTGGCCCTCGGCCTTAGGTCGCTGTGATGTATGACGGGTATGGAACCTACGTGCGGAACAGTACACTCACGCGTCAGCAGCCCATCATACTCACTCCCAAATAGACCTTTTCTTGATGACGGCCACGGACTGCCAGCTAGTGTCTGGAGCCGCGATACTGCCCAGGGGGATCTCAGATCACACTCCCATCTCCCTCCATCTCGGGACCCCTCTGAAGGATTCACGAGCGATTTGGCGGCTTAATGCCTAGTTCTTACAGGACTCGGCGATGGTGGAGTCACTTGGCCAGGAATTGCGTAATTTTTTCTCTGCCAATCTAGGCTCGGTTCCCTCACCAGGGACGCTGTGGGAGGTGAGCAAGGCTGTTATCAGGGGGGTGGCCAGAGGACTGGTCCACGCGAAACGGTCGGAACAGATGGCCCAACTTGCTCAGCTAGAATCCCAGGCAGCACGGCTCAAAGCAGCTCAACTCAGGGGCGGAGCGGGGGACTCCTCCCGTCAACTAAGCGTGGTGCGTGAGGAGATCCGTCGGATTTCGATAGAATTGGCCAAGATGCTTTGGTGTTCGTCCGTTGCCCGCATTTATGGGTGGGGGGATAAGAATGGTAAGCTCCTCCATAACCTTGTGTCACCCGTATTATTCCTGAAGTCCGCTCAAGCACTAGGGCCCTCCAGGTGATGCCTCCAGATATTCCACAAACCTTTGCTACTTATTACGCAACCCTTTACACCGCCCGTCCCCCGGGCGCTTCCCTGGCTGACTTGCTGGACAAGATAGGTACCCGACTCCAGTGTCTCTCTCCGGAGACTGCGGAAGCTCTGGACCGTCCTTTCACCCTAGAGGAAATCCAGGGCGCTATCTCACTCTTACATCCCTGGAAAACGCCTTGTCCCGACGGGTACCCTCAAGAGTACCACGCGACCTTTCGGGATGTTATGGCCCCTCATTTGGGGGATCTCTTCCGCCATGTGGCAGAGGCAGGGACATTTCCACCCGAGTCAGATGTTGCCTTGATAGTGGTCATTCCAAAGATGCAGACGCCCTCCCTTAACTGTGCAGACTACCCCACGATCTTACTGATCAACACAGAGATCAAGATCTTTGCCTCTGTCTTGGATCAGGGACTCCGACCCCTCCTGCAAGACCTTGTCCACCCGACCAATGCGGGTTCATGCCGGCCAGGGGCACTCGTCACTGTATCCGCCGGCTCCACTTGGCTCTGGCTCACCGTGGTTGCCTCACCCCATACTTGGCACTGCTTTTCTTGGACTTTGAGAAGGCCTTCGATACGGTGAACTGGGAGTATCTGCAGGATGTGCTGGACAGGACGGGTTTCGGTCCCACGTTCCGCCATCTGATCAGAATTTTATACACCAATCCCAGAGCCCGAGTACTCATCAATGGAGTGCTCTCTGGGGACTGCCCGATCCGAAGAGGTAACCACAAGGGGTGTCCACTCGTGCCCTTCTTATTTGCGCTGGCGATGGCGGCCCTCATCCGGCAGGACCCACCTATTCGAGGCTGGACCTGGGGCTCGAGCCAGGTGGACAAGATAGCCCTATATGCGGATGATGTTCTGCTTTATTTGGCAGACCCTGATAGTTCTGGCCAAAGGTGCCTGGCGGCTCTTGTCGCATTTGAGCGGGTCTCCAGACTCCGCCTCAATCCGGCGAAGTCAACTTTGGTCTCCCTGCATCCCTCCAGAGACTGCCATGACTGGCAGTCGGATATCCCCTTAGGAGACACTCGGTCAAATATCTCGGCGTGTGGGTAGCTCTTCTGCCAGAACTCGAATGGGCTTTGAACGTTACGCCCCTGGTCGTCCAAATGAAGGTGGATCCGGCTCTCCCCCTTAACACCTTGGGCAGGAGTTTGCTTTTCAAAATGATGGTCCTCCCCCGTTTTCTTTACATAATGCAAACCATCACTATCCACCTCCCGGGTAGTTGGTTCCGCCAGCTCAGCAGTGTTCTCACCCAGTTTCTCTGGGGGGTGGACCATGCTTATCTCTGGCGCACTGTCGTATTCCCCCTTCGATGGAGGTATGGAGGTTACCAATCTCCACCTCTACTACCTGGCCACGAAGCTCATCGTTGTCCATGACTGGTATGCAGGCGGCTGGTCCAACCCTGCAAACCGCGTGGAACTCAGTGCGTCAGACTTTACACAGATCCAGGCCTTCTTGTACGGTAGCCCAGTCTCACAGGCCCTGCCCTTGGTCACCAGGATGGTGTTTCTGGCCTGGCGCACAGCCCTCCGCCATGTGCGGTGGAACCACAAACTCACTCGGCAGATGCCACTTTGGCACGGGTCCTGAATGCAGGAGGTCTCGTCCTTGCAGGGGTTCCGGTGATGGGATCTCATCAGAGTTTCAGTGCTAGGTGATGTTTGGGTGGGAGACCACATTCGCTCCTTTGCGGACCTGCAGCAGCGCCATGCCCTTCAACACTCCCAACATTATAAATACCTACAACTCAGACACGCCCTTCATACACATGTCTCGTCCCCTGTCTCCCTCCCAGAGTTCAGCCTGTTAGAAGCTCAAGTGATGATGGGAAATCTAGGGAGGGGAGGAGTGTCCCGTATCTACCGATCCTTAGTGAACAACGGTCCCGCTTCTCTGGACCGGCTCAGGGCTCGATGGGAGGGTTGGCTGGGCCCCCTAGAAGAGGCGGACTGGAGGGATGCCCTTATGGTGCCCAAAACCCTGACCACATCCTCCAAGCTGCGCCTGGTCCAACTTTATTACCTACACGCAGCATATCTCGCCCCAACATGGCTATTCCAGGTCCAGCTGAAACCCTCTCCGGCATACACACGTTGTGCAGGCGCCTCAGCCAATTTCTATCACATGGTATGGTACTGTCAGGCTTTGGCACCGTTTTGAAGGGGGGGTGGAGCGGGAGCTCACGCTCACCCTGGGTTGGGAGGTCCCCCATGACCCGATATGTTTGTTGCTAGGGGTGTTTGATGGCCTGGATGGTTCAAGGGCGGACAAGCGCCTACTGGGGACAGCTGTGGCGGTGGCCAAGAGAGACTTAGCGGTGCATTGGTCCCAGGCTAAGGCGCCTACGATAAAAGGTTGGAGGAGGGGAGTGGACTGGTACGGGATTCAAGAGGAAGCTATGTTCGAACCCTGGGGAGGACCTGACTTATTTAGGAAGGTGTTGGGTTAAATGGTTTAACATGCTTCCCCCCTGATGTGCTGCCTATATCCTTTTTTTTCTTTACTTTAGTTTTACTTTGTCTGTCTCCATGTACAATTATTCCTAATGTATGGCATGTCATGTTCTCCCTGAGGGACAGCTTTTCTCCATGTCAACTGTGGGTGCTGTCATACCTTTCCTGATGTATATTGATCTGCAACCAATGAACTTCTTTGTTGGTTTAAACCCAATAAAATTGATTATAAAAAAAAAGAATTTAAGAGATTTATGTATGGTTAATATTGGCCAGAAGTTTAAATATAATTTCATGGTGCATGTCAATAACAGTGTATATAGCACATGAGAGAAATTGATGTGGTAGCAATAAGGAGGGTGCTGATACCACATGATGTTTTCCATCCAAAAAATAATTAATGGAGCTTTCTTCATGGGAATAATATGTGGAAATTAGATTGTAAATAGGCAGACACGAAGGGGCTGTTGAAGAATGAAATTGATATGATGTTTTAATTTTTGGGCAATGTGATTGAATTATTGATTTTCTAATAATACATAGGGATTTATATTGATTTGTGTACTTATTCTTTTTTCCAGCCCTGATGACGTCCAAGTGAGGACGAAATGCACATGCTGACGATTGGATATTGTTATATTTGGCTGACAATTGGATACTGTTATATTTTGGAGCTATGATTTTCCTTTGAATTAATAAATGGAAAACACAAATGAAATAAGTTTGCCTATTGTTTTGATTCTCAAAAAACAATAATTGATTGGATACCATAGCGGATACATTGATGCTCCTTTCCATTTGTAGAATTCATTTTTGAGGACTGCGTCCTTGGCGGCGGGACCTGGGAGAGTGAAGGGTCATTCATATAGGACTTTGTGATTTGCAAAATAAGACTTTGAATTGCTCACTAGTGCGCTTGGTTGTTGTGTCCCCATCGCCTACAGGAAAGAGACACAATATATTTTTTTGCCATACGTAACTATAGACATACCCTGCACCCCAAACCCAGCTGGCAGCCAGCACACCATTACTGGCCAACCCCCACGGTCTTGCAATGTTGCATGTTCCACCTTCTTTTGCGGTCCAGTGGTAGCATGGTACTTCAGCAAAACTACATGGGTGGGGCTGAAAATTGAGAGAGTACTACAGTACTGCGATATTTTGCTAAATCCATATTGGTTTACTCAATATTTTGTCATACAAACTGTGAGTGTGGTTAGTGATCTAACTTCAGTTTCTAAGTGGAAACCTAATTGTTCCATCCATATATATATATTCCAATGTCCTGGTGTCAGTCAGGCCATCTTTCAGGTTTAGTGTACGCACAGAACACTGCGGAACAGGCATGCCTTTCTACCCCAAGTACCCAAATAACACATTTAGCTGCAAAGCCAAGAGTGGGTTTAGAAGAGCAAAAGTCAGGACATGCCAAATGCAAATACCCTTATTTCCTTTAGAGCAGGTGGTTCAGAGTCAGAGTACCATGGAGAAGGCCTCATCAGACTGCTAGGGACAGACTAGCACACTCTAATCCTAGAGTGGGATGGCTTAGGTTTCAACCCATATCCCATGATGTCTAGTTGAATGTATGACGTTACAATGCATACATTTACAATGCATTCCTTTACAACGCAGTTTTTACATCGCAACATCCTTTACAACGCATTTTTTTACATTGCATACCATTACAACGGATTTTTAGAAACTACATTTACAACACATTCCATTACATTACATTATACCATTACAACACACACCATTACATTGCATTTAAGGTAAGTGTAGGGGTAAAAATTGCTATTCTAACTCCAGTGAGTGCAACAGTAGGGTAAGTGTTGGATAGTGTAGAGGCAAACATTACTATTCTAACTCCAGTGAGTGCAACAGTAGGGTAAGTGTTGGATAGTGCAGGGGCAAAAATTACTATTCTATCTCCAGTGAGAGCAACAGTAGGGTAAGTGTTGGACAGTGAAGGGGTACTATGCGTTGTAATGGTATGCTTTGTAATGACATGCTATGTAATGCCTGCGTTGTAGTGACATGCATTGTAATGGCTGCGTTGTAATGGCATGCAATGAAAAAGGATGTTGCGATGTAATGACTGCGTTGTAAATGTAGTGTGATGTAATGACTGCGTTGTAAAGGTTGTTTCCCTGTCTTGTCCCATTGAGGCCTATGTCAGTAGAGAATATGGATGAACTTGCGGTGCACTAGTGATCCCCACAAGTGTAAGTTGAAACTCCACTTGCGTAAACCTTGTACATGACAAAATCATGGATGAATGAACGTTTTTCAAACCACAAGTTTGGAAACACAACATCAGGTTTTTAAACAGTTTTGATCTTTAATTAAATGAACTGGAGCTCCCTGACCCATGCACATGCTACAAAACTTGTACATAGCACACTAACCTGTTCGTGTTCGATAACATGACTAACTTGCCCCACTTATAATGCTCTGCAGTGTGGTCACATCTGTGCAAAGGGCATTAAAAGGTGAATCAGTACTGCCACTCTTATGAGTACAGATATATTCTTTATGCCATAAGCTCCATATCAATAAATACTAAGAACGTCTATATCCCTATAGTTCAGAGACTTATCCTGATAGATCAATAGTCACCTGCCTCTGTCATTGTATTTCTTAAGCAACTTTGGCACAGGTTAATCGTGACGAATGCCTTTCTCCCGAGCCTTCTTTTGTTACTTCCTGCATCTCTTTGACCACTTTACCCACAATACTACCCCTGCTGTGCCAACAGTCTCTGAGTGACCCCCCGCCTTTTATATCAATACCTCGGTGGCCTTCATCTTACTAAACCCGGGTACATATACTGGCGAGATGGGACTGAGGCAACGGAGAAGTATCTGAAAAGAAGGAAGAAGATTATATACAAATTACTACACAACAATCAGCAAGTTCCTTTAGGACTAAACTACCTGCATGAAAGGTGAATGACCTCGGAGGCTGCTTTATAGTCTGTGGCATTTCTTTTTGTGGGAGAAGCATTTCAACTCTGATTGGCGGTAAAGGAGTTGCTTTATGCGGATCTCAAATGATAACAAAAAAGGTGCCTTCTTTTACTCTTCGGATGCTTATAGGGATAGCAGAAATGTCTAGGAGCTAAACGCGCTGACAGTACAGCGGAATGTGAACAAACCAGAGCCACCCCTCTGGCAGCAGGTGACATCTGCTTGGAACATCATGGGAGCAATATTACCCGCGCATCTGGCTGTCTGCATGTAATGATGCATTTTAAGTGACACTTGGAACATAGTAGAATATCTAGGTCACGATTATGACAGGAGGACACAGTGTAGGTCAAGTGGAGCTGCCTCCAGCTACAGATAGGGGCCTAGGTTCATTCCTGTTAGGTCCGCGCTTAGCCAAAGCAATAGACACTTTGTGCAAAAGGGTTTTAACATGACATTTTGTCACTGTAGAATTATTGTCTGTCGCCTGAAGGATAACCATAAAATCTATGCTGTATTTATTTATTCATTTAATATTAGTATTGTAATATTGCTTGGGATAACTCTGAAATTCAGAGGTTTTTTGATGACATATTTAGCTTCCTATCCTACATGCAGAGTTGTAAAATAGCTCATGAATGGTGAAATAAATACAGAAGTGGAGATCCGAGCCCCATACTGTAGAGCATTTAGTTAGAATTGGGAACCGGAATAGATTACCGGCTTTTAGGGCTGGTTGCATGCACTTTTAGCTATCTAAATGATCTCATATCATCAGTTCTTCAAAAAGTGCAATACATAGCAGCGAGAGAGAGAGAGTGGCCTTTATGTGAACCACTTCATGAATTGTTTTTGCATATGTTTTTCATGGTTTGTTATTGCTTGGATGGGCTGTCTAATGTCTTTGCATTAGGTGGACGGTTATTGTGAGAAACGTGTTCCGCTCCACTTCCTCTCCCTGAATCTGTTACTGTTTGGACTACCTAGTAAATGGACTTGGAATTAGAGTCTCATTCACCGCGGCTCATTTACTTTAACCCCTTCGCTGGTAGAAGTTTTCCCCTCTGTGCTAAGCCTTTTTTTTTGGCTATTTGAGGTACTTCGCGCTCAGGCTCCATGTAACTTTCTGATCACATAAGGTATCCACGCCAACTTTGCGCTCTTGCTTTCCAACATCATGAGGATTTTAAAGGTACCCAGGATTTGCTGCTTCACCTGGAGGGGACCCAGAAATCAGCCAAAATACAGGTACATTTTGTTTTTTGGGGGGGAAAAATGGGAAAAAAGGGCTACAGATAAAAGCGTCTGGGTTTTTCCCTGCAAACCGTATAAAAAAGGGGATGTGTGTGGTGAAATTACCATCTTCCCAGTGATCCAGCGCTCCTAATGAAAAACTCACTACTCATCTTCACAATACTCACCAATAATCATGAATCACTACTAAGGCCCATAAACTGAAGAGACAATTTTGAGCGACTGAATCATGTGACCTAATTAAACACTCTATTCATAAACTATTTACAAAGATATATACAACTGCAGTTTAATATTTCTTACCATGGTTTTAATCATACGACATTTAATTAAGTCACTAAGGCGAATGGATCTAATAATGATAACTAGACCATGAATAAACAAGACCAGCTTGTCATTTCAAAAATCTAATTTTATTAACTTTATTTTATTCAAGGAAAGAGCATTTTTATTCAGAAATCGTTATTTTATTAGCAATTTGAAAGCATCATTCAAGGAAAGGCACATTAGTCTGACATTTTAAAAAGGTAAATCAATCAGCATGAATTAAAGCAAAATAAAGTTTCCATTCCTTAAATTCTATTTCCCTTTCTAAAACTCTCTTCACCTAAAGGAATAATTAATAAAGACTGCTGTCCTTACGTGCACCAGAAGTCCATCAGCACGTCATTCAGGAATCGGGAAGCAAGAGCCCCCTCCTGCCTGTAGGGCCAGATTTTATACCTTTCTAACTAGCTAATCTTCTTAAAAAGTGTCTTCTTTCGTTACCATCAGAGTTCTCATTGGCTGACTTATGTCAGACCATCCATGTCATCACCGCTTTCAAACCAAGAACGGGATCTTCTTTAGCCCTATTGTTCGTAATATTTCACTTCCTCGAGAATGTTTCAAAATTGAGTTCATTCAAGTTAACAATTCTCAGCTTCCTTACATTGGCAATCCTGCCGCTTCCTGTCCTTGGACAAAACTCCATGAGCACAATATGCACGTCTTTTATTCAACAGTAATTTCTGTCAATGTGGTAAAACTTTCCACTTCTCGTGTGTGCAAGGCTCTTCTCTGGACTGGTTTCAAAACGCCATCTTTTATAGGCCCAAAAGGCCTCTCAAGAAACTAGAATTTAAACAAACACAAGACAGTAAATAATTAGAGAATTGAGACCCATTCTGTTACCCACCCCCTCTTCTAAATATTAACCGAGTTAATTATGTTACCTAGCCAAAGCACAAAAAGCAGCTTCATAATAACGTTCTTCTTTCAGGCCATAAGGATTCTCCACGAGCTTTTGCCACAGAAAAGACACGACAAAACATATTGCACATAAATAATATAGCACATGCCATTAATTAAACAGCCGAATTTAATACTGACAAAGTCAATAGACAAGGTTAGTTTATTATTTTTCCACGTACTTGCAAATGCAACATAGAAGCACATTAGTCCCGCGTGTAGTGTCTGCAATTTTAAAACTAAGTTGGTTATTTATTTCAACACATGCTATTAGTACTGTTATACTTATTATGGAAGTTTAACTTTGCGAGTTTGAACAAAATCTTATTCAATATCTCGCACTATCAACTCCCTCATCTGGTGATTTCATAATCACCAAACCACACCCACAAATTTTCAGGATTTTTTTTATCTATATTGACCATGTTTTGAACAATCACTGTATTAGTATTTCTAAACCTTTGATTCAGCAGTCTGTCTGAAACTCTCATATTGAGCTCTACGCATCTCTTCTAGTTCTATCTCCTTATCATGTTCCTTTCTGAGCCTATAAGTTCTTTTCTTTTCCTTCACATATTTCTTTCTCTTATGTATCATGCAACTAATTTTTAGTAAAAGTGTCACTACAACTATAACTATTACAGGATAAAGTATTTTTACCAATGATTGAACTGCCAATCTCATGAAACCAGTTTCGGATTGCTGCAAATCTTTTGCTCAAGCATTCTGAAAAATTATCTTCTTCTAGGGGTTCTATCTCTGAGTGTAATTCTGTAATATTTCTGATAAACATCTCTATGTTCTGGCTCTTATCTGGGATATAAGTACAGCAATGCTCGACATATAAAATTCCACAAACTCCTCCCTCTTTTGCTAGCAGAATGTCTGGAGCAAGACGGTTCTGCAAAACCATTGAGCGCATAGCAATAATTTCAGTATCAACTAATTGAAAACCACTTGCAGTATCTGTTGACAATCTGTCCACAATTGTAGACACTTTTCGGATTTTATTTGCATTCAGGGTTATTCCCACCAAAGGTATAATTGCACCAAATATATCTCCCAAAATTTCTGAAAAACTTTCCCTCTTGTACCTATTCAGGTGTTTGTCAATTTCAAATGAACCTTCTGAATTTCTATCTATGTGAAAAATCTTTGGAAAAATTAAACCAATATAGCATGTCCTGTACCAGTGGTCAGGAAGACTGAAGTAAGCTTTATTCCCACAAACAAAATAAATGCCAGGAAAAATTGGATCTTTCCACCTTTAAATCCCCACCACCCTAGAATACGATAGGTATCATCACATTGACTAGCTCCCACAAAGTAATTATCAAATTGAGTGTTATCTCTCCTTATGCACAATTTTGCACTAACAGGTTTATCTGTGTGTATTGATACATTTTCATTTCTGCCATTAAGCTTTTCATCCTCACTCTGCCAAAACTTAGATTTAGTTTGTTTCAGCATTTCATTCCTTTTATAGATTGCTCTTCTCTCCTCAACCATGTTTAAGAGAGACTTTTCTTTTGTTCTCAATTTAAATTGTTTCTAAAAGCGTATTCATTTGTCAGTTCATTAGTCACTATGAAAAATTCCCTCATCTGCCTAGCATGTTTTAGTTTATTTAAGCTATTGTCAATCTTTAAATTTGCAAAAATCTCATCATAGTCTGAGTAATAATACTCCAGGCGTCCAGATTTATAAAACAAACTAGCTATTACACTACAAGTAATACCATAAGTGAGGGGAAGCATATTATATGTAACCCCTTCCGAAACAGAAGCAGGAAGTTTCACACAGATGTAGCAGTCTTTCACATTCATCACCTTAACATATTCAGATAAAAGTCTAGAAAAGGTATTACTAGAAAAATCACCAACAGATCTATCTTGGTGGATCTCCGGTTTGTGCTCAATTACTCTATTAGTCTTACCCACTACATCATGAATAACTTGTTTAGACTCAACTTTACTAGTCATATTAGCTTTGTACATTTCTTTGTCATTCCCAAATGGGAAAATGACAGCTAAAATTAGCCAAACCAAAATTATTAGAATCACACAAATAGAAGACCTTTTGCAACATCTTCTTAAAATAGAGCATCTCGAATTATTGTTAGAATTAGGCATCTTTTACTTGGGACAAGAGCCTTTCAGAAAAAACAAAAACAAAAATTTTAAAATTCAAAAATCACTAAATATACCCCCCTTAATATTTATTTTTTTAAAGAATCCTCTAACAGCTTTTCTTCCACCTTACGTCTTACATCAACATGTTTTTCCAGCTAACACAATTTCTTCGACCTTGTGTCACCTAACACATTTTCTTCGACCTTATGTCACCTACAGCTTTAACCTAATGGGAAAACATACTTAATCAATGTCACTTGTGTCATCTATCTCTTCTTGGCTACTACTGCTTATTTCCACCACTGGTGGGATAATTATATACGTCCACTCAGGAGACTTGTACTTCTGATTAGGTTTTAACACTCTCTTTGCTCTACTGCTAATCACTTCTATTTTCTTTCCCGCTTGACTTTTCTTTTCTAAATCATTTTTCTGACTTGAAATTTCGTTAACCTGTTCTTTTGATTTATTCACTAATTTGAATTTCAGGCCCTCATTTTCATTTGGCCAATTATCTCCTTTTCTTGAGAGTTTCTTCTTAGGCTCAGTTTGATTGCACTCAGCTTTCCACGCTCTTTTCCTAAATTCTTTTATTTTAGATTCTTTATCACTTTCATCAGTTTCTCTTTCCGAGATCTGAATTCTAGATTCAGGTACTTCTTTACTCGGTAGCTTTACTCTGTTAGGAGCATCATCCTTATAGCTGGTACTCGGTAATTCGTCTTCTTCTTCTTCTTGAATTACTACCAATCCACCAGTTTCAGAATTTTCGTCCCTTCTTCCAGAGCTTCCAATCTGCTTTTCAATACTCTCCTGATCTTGATTCACTTCAGACTCTTTTTCTGCTTCTTTCTCTAGCAGATCTATTTCTTTCTCAGAATCTACCACCACAATTTCTAGATCTTTTTCATTTAATGCCTCATTCGCATCTTCCAGATGTCGACTTTCTTGTCGATCTTCAGGATCTGGATTTCTTCTGGTTCTTCTTCAGAATCTGAATCAGTTGTTGTATCACTTTCTTTGTCAGGATTCTCTGGTGGTGGTACTAGAATGGTATGACTCGCATGAATCCATCTTTTCAGACCTTTACACTTTACTGCATTTGTTGTGACAAGAATCACCTGTCTTGCTTCTGCCACCTGGGTACTAGACAATTTCTTCTTTGATGAACTTTTGTTCTCACCCAGTCTCCTGGCAAAAGATCATGAGCCTGTTCTTTTTTTCTTGTAAGTACTTCAGTTCCTACCTGATGGAACACAGAAGTCACTACATCAGACACATTTTTACAGTAATCCATAATTGCACTGTCATTAATGCTAAGCACTTTACCTACTGGAACAAATGCCTGTCTCATTACTCTGCCCATCAATATTTCATGAGGGCTTAGACCAGTTTTTCTATCTGGAGTACTTCTCAAAGACATTAAGACAAGTGGAAGTGCATCAGTCCACTTCATTCCTGTAGCCAAGCAGATTTTAGCAAGCCTATTCTTGATTGTACCATTGACTTGCTCAACAACACCTGATGCTTCTGGTCTGTAAGCACAGTGCAGCTTTTGTTTTATACCGAGTGCTTCACAAATGGAAAGGGAAGACCACTCGGTCCCCCCAAACATATGGATGGGTGCCCCGATCTCTCCGGGAAACCATTTTGGGCGGGGGGCGTGGTTCGGCTGGTATGCCCAAAGCGGCGTAGCCGGAGCACGCCCTTCCCGCCCAGAAGGGGTTGTCCTAGACACCCGCCCGGAAGACCGCGCCCAGTGGGCGTACCTGAGGAGGGTCCCCGCCCTCCCGCAGACGGATAAATAGAGCGGGAATCCAAAGAAGCGTCCTCTTGTTCCAGTGCTCTGAAGGCTGCACCACTCGTTGCTCGTGAGCCCTCGACGGAACAAGCGGCAATTTTGAGAACTTGTAATCTTGTTGTTTCTCTTTCAGTACCAGGAGTGCGAAGGATCTGGGACCTCGTCGATCGACTAGAGCGGATTAAACGAAGCTATGGCCGGCAAAAAAGCGGGAAAGAGCTCCGAGCTGGAGAAGGTTCTGCGCACCTTGTCGAACCGAATGGCGATCATGGACCGAAAATTGGGTAAAGTAGATTCGATCGGTCGAGGTTTGGCCGAGGTGAAGAAGCAGTTAGCGGCCCAGAGCAATCCCTCGGGCCGTCCGAAGAAGGTGATAGGCCCGGCCTTGCCGGGAGTCGGCCCTGAGGGTAGGGGGAAGCGTAGCAAGAGGAGGGCGGTTTCCGGGGAGGATCAGGTCCCGGAGGTGCCCCCAGCTGCCCCCATCACACCGGCGGACAGCCCGGTACCGAGTCCGGATATAGGTTTACCAATCCCTGTTGTAATTACCCCGGTTAATGATGATCAAATGCCCCCAGAACTGGCCCTCCAGTTAGCGACAGTGTTGCCCTGGCTTAAAAAGAAAGCAGGGGGGGCAGTGGCTGCGGGGGATCCGGCCGAGGAAGCTAGATTAATAATCGAGCAGTTACGGCAGTCGAGAGAAGTCGGGACGGCGAATGTTCCTTCTGTTTCCCCACAGGTGGCGCCAGGAGTACCTACGGTGGGCCGGGAAAAGACAGCAGACACGGCGGTTGAACCCGGTAAGAACCCATTGCCAATGGTGGGGGAATGTTCAGTGCCTTCAAGGCGCGAAAGGGTGGCCCAGCACATCCCAGCGGCCACAAAGGAAATGATATGGGGGGACAAGTATGTGAATATGTTTTTATTGTTGACCGACCATCGTGAGATGGAATATGCAAAGACCCAGAAAGATTTATGGCACCCCAGCGTATGGCGGGCCAAGATGGCGGAATTTAGGGTCGACGAGACCGTAGCAAACTGGGTGAAGGCCTTCTCGATATTTACGGCAGTAATGGGGGAACGTAAGCCTGAAGTGTTGCCCGAGCTATCCTGTTACCAGAATAGGATCATGGATTTTTATAACATGTATGGGGGGAACAAGAGGAAAGGATATGACATGCAATTCCGAAAAGCTAAGGAGTTTGATGCAACTTTGACCTGGGATTGCCTCGACACGGTTTCATGGCACAAGCAGCTCTTGCCTGGGTCGGCGGGTACGTCCTCGCCGGGCGGGAGCGGGCCTGGGACAGTTCACCAAAAGCCTGTGCAGCCCTTTCGAGCAGGCGCCGGTGGGGAATCACAGCCCAAGACTGGCGAAAATGGGGGCAAGCGCGGGGTTTGTTGGGGCTTCAACAGAGGCAACTGTAACAGGCCCCAGGGAACATGTAGGTTCCGGCATGCGTGTGCGGGCTGTGGGAACTCCTCACACCCGGAGAGTAGCTGTAGATCAAAGAACGGTGGTTCGGGAGGAAAGGGGGGTCCAAGCAAGAGTGAGGCGATGCTTGGGAAACAATCGTCTTCACCCGTCGACATCATGGCTTTGACTCCCTGGTTGAACAAATACCCTGATCATGTATCCGCCGGGATTTTGAGGAACGGTTTCCTATATGGCTTCAACATCCCGGCGGGGGATTTTCGGGGGAGCTCCTTTTGTAAAAATCAGCAATCTGTCCAACACAACCCAGCTGTAGCAGCTAAGAAATTTTTTAAGGACGTCAGCTTGGGGCGGGTAGCGGGGCCTTTTCCATGCCCGCCGGTGGCGGACTTCGTGTGTTCACCTCTAGGAGTGGTTCCAAAGAAGGACCCAGGGGAGTATAGACTCATTCACAACTTGTCGGCCCGAGGGGCGCCTCGGTGAATGAAGCCATTGATCCGGATGTCTGTTCAGTTCGGTATGCATCGTTTGATGAGGCCGTTGCCCTATTGAATCACCTTGGCCCCGGGGCTCTGATGGCGAAATCGGACATCGAATCGGCATTCAGGTTGCTCCCGGTACACCCGCGAGACCAGCGCTTGCTAGGTTTTACGTTCCAAGGAAGTTATTACATGGATAAATGCATGCCCATGGGTTGCTCCATTTCTTGTGCGTATTTTGAGATGTTCAGCTGCTTTTTAGAGTGGGCATTCACCGAGGCCACAGGGCATAGACAAGTGATGCACTATCTAGATGACTTCCTGTTCTTGGGGCCGGCCGGCAATGCAAAATGTGCACAGGCGCTCCAGGACTTCTGCATCCTCATGCAGGAGTTTGGAGTTCCATTGGCACCAGGTAAGACGGTGGGGCCATCTACTTCACTGGAGTTTCTGGGAATTGAGCTCGATTCAGTGGAAGGATGCTTCCGTTTGCCGATGGAAAAGGTGGCCAAGTTCAGGGCTTCCTTAACACAATGCCTGGGCAAAGAAAAACTGACCCTGCACCAGTTACAGCAAACAGTGGGTCAGCTTAACTTTGCCTTGAGAGTAATACCGAGGGCTCGCCCCTTCTCACGCTCTATTGCACAAGCTATGATCGGCCTCAAGGAGGGACACCACCGTACGAGACTGTCGGCAGAGGTTCGCCATGATATGCGCATTTGGTTGGCATTTCTGGCGGACTTCAACGGTCGAGTAGTGTGGAACAAACCGCCAGCATCGTCGGACGAACTGGGTTTGTGGACCGATTCAGCCGGGAGCGTGGGATTTGGCGCCATCTTTGGTAACCGATGGTCGGCGCAAGTATGGCCAACGTGGTGGCACTCCAGCGGCCTGACAGGTAACATTGGGTTCTTGGAGCTGTTTCCCATTTGGGCTGCTCTGTTGGCATGGCCAGACGATTTTAGGGACCGCTCAGTAGTATTTAGGTCCGACAATATGACTGTGGTTGAGTGCATTAATCAGCAGGCAGCCCGCTGCAAGTGGATCTTGAGACTGTTAAAAGAAATTGTTTTACGTTGCATGAGATTGAATGTACAGTTCAGGGCAAAACATGTGCCGGGTGTACTGAATAATGCAGCTGATGCACACTCTCGTTCACACATGCAGGCTTTCAGGGGCTATCTACCCACAGCGGACCTAGTGGCGGCACCGTTCCCCGAAGCACTATGGCTGATCGGTGCCCCGGATTACAAGACCTCGTGGCAGCCAGCTTAGCGCCCAGGACGAGGAAGGCTTATGAGGGAGCGTTTCGTTCCTACTGCACATTTTTAGGCCCGGCAGGGAGACATAGCTGGGGACAGGAGGAATCCTTCCTGGGGTTCTTGGTAGCGCTGCATAGAGAAGGCCGATCAGCGGCAACTGCCAACAGACATAGGGCGGCCATTTCATTCATGGCACAGCTCCACGGCATAAGGGACCCGACGGGTTCCTTTTTAGTGAGGAAGGCGCTCCACGGCTGGCAACGCCTGGAGGGTCGCAGACAAGATACGAGGCGCCCGATTGGTTTAGAGAGATTGTCTCTGCTTTTAGAAAAGCTGGATGAGACGTGCTCCTCACCTTCTGAAGCAGTTCTGTTCCGGGCATCTTTCGCCTTGGCATTCCATGGGGCCATGCGGGTAAGCGAACTTGTGGCGAGGAACAAGAAAGATATGGAGGGAGGCTTATGCAGGGATCACGTACAGATAAGGGGTGATTCGATGCTAATCTCGATAGCCAGGTCCAAGACAGACCAGGGAGCTATGGGAGATAGTGTTGTTGTGCAGCGCGCTCAAGGGTGCCCCACTTGTCCGATAAAGTGTGTAGAGGAATATTTGGCACAGAGGTCGGCGACATGGGGAGGGAGCCTGCTTAGGCACAAGGATGGCACCCCTCTGACGAGATTTCAGTTTCAGAAGGTGCTAGCACTTACAATCGCTGCGGCGGGCATGGACCCGCGCGATTTTGGGACCCACTCATTTAGAATAGGGGCCGCTACTGAGGCTACGGCCCGGGGTCAGGGTGCTGAAGAAGTGAAACAGCTAGGCCGTTGGTCCTCGAACTGCTTCAAAAGGTATGTGCGATTGCACATGTTGTGAAAGACTGTTGAAATGCACTCACACTTCTTGTCTTTTGTTTGAATTACAGTTTCGAAAGCCTGTGACGCGGGGCGGAATTTGGGATCAACCCATCACCAGAGGACCAGCGGTCAAGGATCACTGACTGGAGAGCAAGTGGTATGGGTCGTGGGCCACTCATACGTGAGGCGCGCCGGGGACGTATTCATGGCAGGTGACGCGACTCACGCATCTGGGGAATACGGGTACAGAGTGACCTTCCTTGGGAAGGGTGGTCTCTGTTTTGACCAATTTCAATCGTTTGTGGAGGGTCTTTTAGGGCGGCAAAGGTCACCGCCATCTATAGTCATAGTACACTTGGGGGGCAATGACTTAGTAAAGCTGGGAAGACGAGTGTTATTAGAACACATTCTGTCGGCAGTTAGCTGGTTGGCTAAGAGGCTCCCGGGTGCACAATCGCCTGGTCCCACATGATCCCCAGGAAAGTTTGGCGGGGGGGTCTCTCTGTGTCAGCGTTGAACCACTCGGTAAAGAGGGTCAACAATAAAATTGGGAAATTGTTTTGCTCCGCGCAGTTGCATAGCATTCCACATGGGTGTATTCGGGTTGATCACTTTTATCTGAATGATGGGGTTCACCTGTCCAGGGCGGGGAATGATTTACTCATAGGAGACTTCATAGCATGGCTAAGGGGTTTGAGGAAGCATGACCTTTAGGAGGTGTGGGGGGCCGGATAGTCGGTCAACTATCCGGCCTGTGGCGGTAAGGTCATGATCGATGAGCAGTAATTTCAAGGTCCCTAGGGGGGGCGCCACCCAGAATGGATGGGAGCGCCCTGGGGGAGGCGGCCATTGGCCCCTCCCACGGGTAGGCGCAACCCACTATGGATGGGTTGCCTAGGGGGAGACGGCCATAGGCCCCTCCCAGGGGGGAGACGGCTAGATGCCCCTCCTATGAATTTCCCGGGGGCCGGATATCCGCTCTGGCGGAAGAGAGTGTGGAGAAGGGGGGGAGTCCACGCTGTCCTTCTTACAGATACCTCACACGGGGACTCGGACGACCTTTAAGATGGTGTCGAGTGAAAGGGGGCCCCCACGACAAGGGAAGTTACAGTTGGCAACGAGGGTAAAGTCCTCTACGCATGCGCCACTCACACCGTGAGGGCGGGAGTTTGGTAGTAGGGATCTGACACCAGTTAAGACCTTGCCGTTGGCCCTTAATGCTAGGATGTACAATTTTAATTTAGAATGTATGCATTTTCAGGATGCTAGACTCGGCTAGGAAACCTTTGTATTAGAGATCTGTTAAGGTTAGCCAAAGAACATGTCTTCATCAAAATGTAATGAAAGTAAAATTGTACATAATTCATGAAACGTTTTAATTTAATGTTTTAAATTTTGTTTCATATTTTAATAAATACGGCCGGGGGGGTAACTCCCCCCCGCCTTCCAAAAGCTCAAACCTGTGTCTGTCTCCTCCCCTTGGGGAATTGGTGTTGGGAGGGGGTGGCGGGCATCCCGGCCATATGGAAAGGGAAGACCACTTGGTCCCCCCGAACGTATGGATGGGTGCCCCGATCTCCCCGGGAAACCATTTTGGGCGGGGGGCGTGGTTCGGCTGGTATGCCCAAAGCGGCGTAGCCGGAGCACGCCCTTCTTGCCCAGAAGGCCTTGTCCTAGACACCCGCCCGGAAGACCGCGCCCAGTGGGAGTACCTGAGGAGGGTCCCCACCCTCCCGCAGACGGATAAATAGAGCGGGAATCCAAAGAAGCGTCCTCTTGTTCCAGTGCTCTGAAGGCTGCACCACTCGTTGCTCGTGAGCCCTCGATGGAACAAGCGGCAATTTTGACCCACCCACCAGCCCCTCTTGCAATGTTTGTTTGAATAAAGTAATTGTTGATGATATCCGATTGTATTAAAGAGATGCAGTCACGTTTATGTATGCCTTGGATTGAATAAATGTGTATAGGCCTTTTTTCCTTTGTAGAAAAGTAAATGAGTGTATCACATAATGAAATTGTCTTGTGCTTTAGGACTTTTTTCCCCTTTGTAGAAATGAAAAGTTGATGAATCGTCAAACTGTTTCAGATTAGGCGAATTTTTCTTCCCTTAGTAGGTAAAACAACTGTCGTATTTATTTTTTGGTCGGGCGGTAAGGTCATGATCGGTGAGCAGTAATTTCAAGGTCCCTAGGGGGGGCGCCACCCAGAATGGATGAGAGCGCCCGGGGGGAGGCGGCCATTGGCCCCTCCCACGGGGGAGATGGCTAGATGCCCCTCCTACGAATTTCCCGGGGGCCGGATATCCGCTCTGGCTGAAGAGAGTGTGGGGAGGGGGGGGAGTCCACGCTGTCCTTCTTACAGATACCTCACACGGGGACTTGGACGACCTTTAAGATGGCGTCGAGTGAAAGGGGGCCCCCACGACAAGGGAAGTTACAGTTGGCAACGAGGGTAAAGTCCTCTGCGCATGCGCCACTCACACCGTGAGGGCGGGAGTTTGGTAGTAGGGATCTGACACCGGTTAAGACCTTGCCGTTGGCCCTTAATGCTAGGATGTACAATTTTAATTTAGAATGTATGCATTTTCAGGATGCTAGACTCGGCTAGGAAACCTTTGTATTAGAGATCTGTTAAGGTTAGCCAAAGAACATGTCTTCATCAAAATGTAATGAAAGTAAAATTGTACATAATTCATGAAACATTTTAATTTAATGTTTTAAATTTTGTTTCATATTTTAATAAATACGGCCGGGGGGGTAACTCCCCCCGCCTTCCAAAAGCTCAAACCTGTGTCTGTCTCCTCCCCTTGGGGAATTGGTGTTGGGAGGGGGTGGCGGGCATCCCGGCCATATCATCTGTAACAATCTGTTTTCAAAATGTGTGCCGCGATCAGTCTTGACCGTCACTGGAAATCCATACCTAGGTATGATCTCCCTCAGAAGCAATTTTGCCACAGTAACTGAATTATTATGGCGAGTCAGAAACGCTTCCACCCATCTTGAAAACAGACAGATAATCACTAGGACATATCTCAATCTGTTGTGTGGAGGCATATCAATAAAATCCATCTGTAACCTGGTGAAAGGACCACCCTCCCGTCCTATGGTTCCCAAGCTTACAACTGTCTTCCTGTTTGGATTGATCTGCTGGCAAATCAAGCATCTCTGGCAAAAGGACTCTGCAATAATCCTGAATTTTGGATTATACCATGTTTGCCTAAACAACCTAATCATTGAGCCTCTGCCTAAATGTCCTGGACCATGATACATTCGGGCCATGTCAGCAATCATGCAGTTTGGCATTAC
Organism: Lissotriton vulgaris; assembly: GCF_964263255.1. Classification (NCBI taxonomy): domain Eukaryota; kingdom Metazoa; phylum Chordata; class Amphibia; order Caudata; family Salamandridae; genus Lissotriton; species Lissotriton vulgaris. The sequence continues at coordinate 1,373,693,641 of NC_141693.1, forward strand.
TGGTCTGTCATCTTTGTAAACCCAATGCCATCTTCCTCTCGCTGTCTGCAACCTGCTTTTAACCATGTGTCTTTTTCCTCATCATCTGCCTCATCTTGTAAATCTTTAACTCCTTGTCATGTCTCAACTACAGATGTTAGCATAAGTGAGTTCAAAACATGTTCATTGTTTTTCTCCCGATTAATGGACATATTGTTTTTCGCACAAAATTTGGCGATTTCATCTGCATATGCATTTCCCTTAGTCATATAATCATTTCCTTTTTGGTGTGCTGTACATTTTACCACAGCAATTTTTTCTGGCAACTGAATGCCATCAATCAATCTTTTAATCAATTTTGCATTCCTGATAGGTGTTCCCGCAGAGGTTAAATAACCCCTTTGATACCAGATCTGGCCATAGTCATGGACTACGCCATACCCATACTGACTATCAGTCACTATGGTAATTTTCAATCCGGTTGCTTTTTCACATGCATAAATTAAAGCAATCAATTCTGCTATTTGAGCTGAACAAATTCCTTTAAGACAAGGCGCTTCAACCACATCCGCAACTATACAGACAGAATATGCTGCACTCAGAACGCCTTGTTCTGTCCTCAAGCATGAGCCATCAACAAAGTAAACATAATCAGACTCAGGCAACGGAATATCTTTTATGTCCTGTCTAGGTTTGGTGCAATATTCTAAAACATCCAGACATTCATGGTCAATGTCATTCTCATTTCTGTCACAGTACCATCAGGCAACAATGTGGAAGGATTTAAATTCACACATCTTGCAGTAGACACGTTATCTGATCCCAGAATAACTTTTTCATATTTTGTCAATCTATTACTCGTTAAATGCTGAGTCTTGCTTCTGGTAAGAAGAATCTCAACTGAATGGAGAACATATACTTTTACAGGAAACCTCATTATTATCCCTTCACTTTGCTCCAAACTCACACTAGTTGCAGCCACTGCTTTTAAGCAACCTGGCAATGCTTTTGCAACAGGGTCAAGAACTGCTGAGAAGTAAGCATTTGGCTTTCTCAGTTTCCCATGTCTCTGAATCAAAACTGATAATGCACATCCTTCCCTTTCACTGCAATACAGCTCAAATTCTTTTTCGTAATCCAGCATTCCTAATGCTGGTGCTTCACACAAACTTTTTTTTAATTGCTCAAAACCCTCTAATTCAGTTTCTGTTAGGGTAATCGGGTCTTTTATGTCTGCTTTTGTGAGTCTCTGTAATGGTTTTGCAATTACCGGAAATCCACTAATCTATTGACGACAATAACCTACCATTCCTAGAAACATTCTGACCTGTCTCTGTGTTTTTGGAGGTTGCATTGCTTGAATAATTTTTATTCTTTCAATTGCCACTTGTCTAATTACTTTTGCAATCCTGTGACCAAGATATTTTACTTCCTGTTTACAAAACTGTAATTTTGCAGGTGACACCTTATGTTCCTCATCTGCCAAATGATTCAAAAGAGTAATAGTATCTGTCACACAGTTGTCTCATGTTTTTGCAGCAACAAGAAGGTCGTCAATGTATTGCACTAATGTCGACTTACCAGGCAAATCTAGATTTTCTAAAGATTTCTTTAACAACTGATTAAAAATAGATGGGCTTTCTGCATACCCTTGAGGGATACGACACCATGCTAAGATACGCTCTTGAAATCTGAACGCAAAAATTTGTTGGCTTTCTGGATGCAATGGAACAGTAAAGAATGCATTGCAAAGATCTATAACTGTGTACCATTCTGCATCATGCGGAATCTGGTAAAGAATTACCGCTGGGTTTGGTACAACTGGACAACATGGAACAACTATTTGATCCTGAACAATTCTGAAAGTTCCGTTTGGCTTTTTGATTCCCATAATTGGTGAATTACATGGACTGCTTTCAATTTCTTTTAAAACACCTTGCTTTATGAATTTTTCAGTTACAGGTATGACACCTTCAATAACTTCTGCTTTCTTTTTATACTGAGGAATGTTTGGATAATTTGCTCCTTGTCTCACTGTTATTTTACCTGGGTCTACATGTTTCATTAAACCCATTTCGTCTCCTGATAAATCCCAAATGTTAGTATTGACCGTCTCTTTTAATTCTTCAGGTAAATCATTTTTGTCAAAAGCAGGACATAATGTACTTTCTTCTGCTTCCACCATTAACATTGTTAATTTATAAAGACCATCCTCCTCTTCTGGAGTTTGAAGCTCAATACCATCAGGTGAGCAATATATTTTGCAGTTCATTTTACAAAGGATGTCCCTTCCTAACAAGTATACAGGACTGCTATCACAGACTACAAATCTGTGTTTGTCTTTGAATTTGCCAATTTCGACTTTAACTGGTTCTGTTAAATCTGTTTTAATCTGTTGATTAGCTATGCCAACTACTTGGATGGTGTCACCAGAGAGAGGCAGGTTTTCTATTTCCACTGATCTAACAGTGGAACGGGTAGCACCTGTGTCCACTAGAAAAGTGATTTCTACATCATTCACTTTATCATTAACAAATGGACCCGAATGATCTACCTCAAGAGTGGCTCCAAGCACACACTCTTCCTCCTCTCTCAGGCACCGTCATAAGTAATCTTCAGACTCACTTCCATCATTCTCTTTCAACCAATATTGTTGAGAAACATTTGACACATTCACTCTTGGTGATCTGTTTGCCTGTTCACCTCCGCAGAATCCTGTTTCAGAATTGTATCTCTGCACATTAACACAATTTGGAAGTGGCGGTTGTGGAATTTGACTCTGCTGATTCACTAACTGTCGCTGTAGCTGTTGCTGCTGATTTATTTCATTTAACTGTCGCTGTAGCTGTTGCTGCTGATTTATCTCATTCTGCATCTGTGGATTTAATGATGTATTTTTGAAATTTCTGGGCGGATTTTTACACTCACGCTTCCAGTGTCCAATTTCGCTGCAATTAAAACATGGGAATTTCTGCTTAAGTTCTTCAATATTACCTGTTAATTTTGGCTTATTAAAATTACCCTTAAATTTCCCTTGATTCTGGATAACATTTTTATTTTCTAAAGTTGCAATTTGTTGTTCAGCCACTTTCACCTGTGCCCACATTGCTTTTTCTTTTAGCTTCTTTTGCTTAGCATTTATCTCGTCACTGCAGTATTTTGCTTTTCTCAGAATGTCATCAACTGAGAGTGATTGCCAACCAACTATTCCTGATCTGATCATTTCACCAATTTATGGTTTCAAGCCATACACAAATCTGTATATAAAATGGCTCATATCCTTCTCACGTCAGCTTCTCATTACCACTGTATTGTTTAAATACCAGCAGTAATCTTTCATAGAAGGAATGTACTGATTCTTTTGGCTCCTGATTTGTTCTGTCAATGTTAACCCAATCTACTTCTTTTGGGGGAATTTTGTTTTTTAACCACACAATCACTTTATCATACAGATTTATAACATCAGGTGAAGGTGCACCTGTTACTTTATCTCGGGCAGGTTCTTCTTTGGGCCAATCTATAGAAATTTTACATTCGGTCCAAAGATCTGAAGGAACGACAATGTCAAAGAATCCATCAAGATCAATCCACAGAACTTTTGAGACCTTAACAAATCTCTCTACCTGTCGATACCATTCCACAGGTTTTTCTCTCAATCTGGGAAAATCATTTGTAATCAGCAAAATGTCCTGCCTTGTCCATGGAACATGAACATACCCTCGGCCAGCTATTTCTCTCATAGGAAACTCAGTTACAATTTATTTATTTATTTGTTTAGTTTGTATAGCGCAAACAGCTACCCAACAAAGGGTTTCCCGGCGCTTGTGATTCAGTGAAGAGAGTTTGGACAGCTGACTTAGATGTTGAACAGCCAGGTTTTTATGGCTTTTCTAAAACTGGTGTAGTTAACCTCTGAGCGCAGAACTTGTGGCATGGAGTTCCACAAGGAGGGGCCAAGGTAGGCAAAGGATCTGCCTCCCATGCGTGACAGTCTTATTTTAGGCACAGCAAATTTGTTCGCTGTTGCAGATCTCAGCGTCCTGGATGGGTGGTAACGTTGCACCAGATTTAGCAGATATTTAGGAGCTTTGTTTGCTGAGATTTTATGCATGAAGCATAATGATTTAAATTTGATTCTGCTCTCAATTTTTAACCAGTGTAATTCTCGTATGAGTTTGGTGGTGGGTGCATGGATAGGGATTTTACCTAACAGTCTTGCAGCAGCATTCTGCACAGTTTGTAGTTTGCGGACTGTGGCTTTTTTGGCCCCTAAGTATAGTACATTGGCATAGTCCCCTCTTTCTCTTTTGTCTTCCTCTCTTTTCTTTGTCCATTTCACTCTCAATTTGCTTAATTCACCTAATCTTTTTAGAAACACTATTAATCTTTTTTAAGAATTATCCTTCCTGTGGTGTCATGTTTTCAATATCCTTTTCAGAGAAATCCACTCTGTAATGTTTCTGCACATTTTTTTGTCTACTCAAATCTATTTCTAATTCAGCAGCCATTTCTTCTAAATGATCATATTTGGTTTTCGTTTTCCATTGTATGCTTTTGCAAATGAATAACAATTCCTCATCCTGTTATAGCTTTAAACTGTCAGGTCCAATTGCGCCAATAATGAATTCCTCTAAATCTGCTTTGAATTTTGCAACATCAAGTAACTTAAATTCTGATGGCTGTGAGTTTGTGTTAAATATATTTTACTTAAGCTCTTTTCTGGAGATCCAGAATCAGAACTTGCAACAGTTGGAGATTGATCATTTGAAAAACTTTGATTAAAAGTTAAGTCTGGCATCCTTTTCTCTCAATGAATTTCTGAATAAAAATTTTCAGCTGCTTTCTGAATTTCTGCATTTAAAGGGACAGTCAAAGCTGAATGTCTAATTTCTTTTTGATCAAAAACTGGAACAACAGGTCCAATTGTTACTGGTACTGTTACTGCTTCCATGCCTTTAGTTAACTGCTGTATTAATTCTTCTTTAGATCTTAAATATTCTGAAATATCTGGAATATCCTCAAGTCTACCTGTTCTTTATACATTTCCTGGGATTTCATTTCCCTGAACTAGATATTCAGATGTACTTGATTTAGTTCTTGTCTCTAATCTTTTGGGAATTTTTGCAATATTCTAATTTAATCTATGTGGAAACTTATCATTAATTTCTCTAGGAGGAGCACTTGGAGAAGTTCCTTGAGGAATTCTCGGGGTAGACCATGAACACACTAGTTGATAAGGTGGCAGGTGTTTTGTCTTTGTAATGTAAATGTCTTCTAATACTGGATCTTCTGCTTCACTATCTTCAGCAATATTATTTTTCTTTGCAGCATTCTTTTGACTTATTTCCTCACCAAATCCTGCTGGGTACAAACCATTACACATATCTGCTTGTCTCCAACGACACATTCTATCTTCATGAGTTTCTCGATAAATGTCTAATTTAGTGCCTCTTGTTACTCCTCTGTTTTCTCGTTCTAATTCAAACATCTCATCCTCCCATTCTGCCAAAGCCTCAAATTGTGTAGGTCTGGGTTTTGGTACGAGAGACATCATTTTTTCTCTCAAGTTTTTCAACACCTAATGTTAAATGACCCATCTTCTGGCCATGCCAGAACACCATCATTTTTGGTGTATTCCATCCACTTCTCCATCCAAAGGCAAGTATGATAACCAAATTCACCTTCCATATTAGCTGCAGGTGTTTTGTACTTATGAAGTAAATTTCCACCACGCTTTTCAATTTTCTTGTCACTTTTGAAAATATTTTTTAATTTCTGAAACCATGAAGGCTTCTTTTCCTCATACATGTAATAATAACTCATGTTTTTAAACAAATCAGCTTACTTCAAAAAGATTGTAAATATTTTATTGATGTTCCGCTACTCTAGCCAATCCGTGCGCGAAACTCACCAACAAGCCAATCAGGTTATGCCACGTCACTACTCTGTTCAGCCAATAGAATTACTGAATTTTAGAATGAGCCAATCAGGTACGAGCCTACCAAGTCACATGAGCCCATCAGTGCGCGAATACTGTGACGTATGCTAGCCGATCACAGCGCGAACCTTGTGACGTACGCTGCTGCTGCAGCTTCGCTGTCTCCATTCCACTCCTTGAACAAACCCCTCCTTTACAAAATATTTTCACAGCGCCATATTTTTACAAATCTTTCAATGGAATTCAGTTAGTAACTTCACATAAACAAACCATTTGTCTGTTTCGCTAAAAGAAAGAGATAGGTTTTTCAAACAAACAAGTATCCTTTCGCGTGAAATAGACGATGCTATTTTAACAGAATATTTAAATTCGTTGATAGAAACAAGTAGCCTTGTTCTACCCTTCTAACACACGCAATCAAATGGAAAGAATCCCTAACCATTTATACATGACATTTTTGGTAGGACTTTAACCCGCCAATACAAATCCCCACTTGCCAGTAAGAATAAGCAACGCTTCCTTACCCTTCACTCAAGCTTGGATAAGTTCTACTACTCTTTTCGCAGTGAGTTTTAAAGCAGGACAGTTGTCCCTATACTCAAAGCTACGATTTCATAGACAATCCTCACTATACATTCAACCTAACATACCTAAGATCCCTAAACTTGTGCTGTATGTCCACAACACTTGTGATATATATGTCAATACCACTATTTTGAAACAGAACAAATACACTGTGTAACCTCACTTGTCGCACTTAACTCTTTGCTGGCAAACCAGGAATTTTCACACTACTGGAAAAAACCTTTCGACTACATGTAACAACTGAACAAACTTAACATGTTTTAGACATGCATCCTATGTATCATGTAGCATGTCAGTTACCATAGTAACCATCCTCTGCTACCAAGTAATTGATCCAGCGCTCCTAATGAAAAACTGTCTCAATAACACTACTCTTCTTCACAATACTCACCATTAATCATGAATCACTACTAAGGCCCATAAACTGAAGAGACAATTTTGAGCGACTGAATCATGTGACCTAATTAAACACTCTATTCATAAACTATTTCCAAAGATATATACAACTGCAGTTTATTATTTCTTACCATGGTTTTAATCATACGACATTTAATTAAGTCACTAAGGCGAATGGATCTAATAATGATAACTAGACCATGAATAAACAAGACCAGCTTTTCATTTCAAAAATCTAATTTTATTAACTTTATTTTATTCAAGGAAAGAGCATTTTTATTCAGAAATCATTATTTTATTAGCAATTTGAAAGCATCATTCAAGGAAAGGCACATTAGTCTGACATTTTAAAAAGGTAAACCAATCAGCATGAAGTAAAGCAAAATAAAGTTTCCATTCCTTAAATTCTATTTCCCTGTCTAAAACTCTCTTCACCTAAAGGAATAATTAATAAAAACTGCTGTCCTTACGTGCACCAGAAGTCCATCAGCACGTCATTCAGGAATTGGGAAGCAAGAGCCCCCTCCTGCCTAAAAAGTTTCTTCTTTCGTTACCATCAGAGTTCTCATTGGCTTATGTCAGACCATCCATGTCATCACCGCTTTCAAACCAAGAACGGGCTCTTCTTGAGCCCTATTGTTCGTAATATATCGCTCCCTTGAGAATGTTTCAAAATTGAGTTCAATCGAGTTACAATTCTCAGCTTCCTTACATTGGCAATCCTGCCGCTTCCTGTCCTTGGACAAAACTCCATGAGCACAATATGCACGTCTTTTATTCAACAGTAATTTCTGTCAATGTGGTCAAACTTTCCACTTCTCGTTTGTGCAAGGCTCTTCTCTGGACAGGTTTTAAAACGCCATCTTTTATAGGCCCAAACGGCCTCTCAGGAAACTAGTATTTAAACAAACACAAGACAGTAATTAATTAGAGAATTGAGACCCATTCTGTTACCCACCTCCTCTTCTAAATATTAACCGAGTTAATTATGTTACCTAGCCAAAGCACAAAAAGCAGCTTCATATTAACCTTCTTCTTTCAGGCCATAAGGATTCTCCACAAGCTTTTGCCACAGAAAAGACACGACAAAACATATTGCACATAAATATTATAGCACATGCCATTAATTAAACAGCCACATTTAATACTGACAAAGTCAATAGACAAGGTTAGTTTATTATTTTTCCACGTACTTGCAAATGCAACATAAAAGCACATTAGTCCCGCGTTTAGTGTCTGCAATTTTAAAACTAAGTTGGTTATTTATTTCAACACATGCTATTACTACTGTTATACTTATTATGGAAGTTTAACTTTGCGAGTTTGAACAAAATCTTATTCAATATCTTGCTCTATCACCAGCTTTCAGAGACAAGCAGACTTTTGTCAGAAAACCAACATTTTTCACACAATTTTGCCATTTTTCTGGGACATAGACTATTTTTGCTATTTTTTGTGCTTTCAACCTCTTTCCAGTTAATGGTAGAAATCGGTATGAAAGCAATAATGGATCCTGGAAAGCTATACATTTTCAAAAAGTAGACACAATTCTAAATTAAGCAAGGGGTCATTTGTGTAGATCCTTAAAGGTTTCTTTATAGAAACGAACCATTGAATATAGAAAAAAAATTTAATTAGTTGAAAAAACAGCTATTTGTGTCAACGTTTCAGCTGTAACTTCTTCTAATTAAGATAGCTGTTTGAAAGCAATATACTGCTACTTCCGCTGGACTTTTCTGGTTGTGGGGATATATAGCACTTGTAGGTTCACCAAGAACCCGATGAACCCAGAGCCAATAACTGATCAGCGTCTTGTTTAATATGCACCGGGTATATAGTCATTCATTTGGGAAAATAAATACATGGAAAAATAGGTATGAAAGACACCTATGTATTTATGAAATTGGAACAAAATATAGAGTTTAGAAACAGTAGATATTTGCGCATTTACAAAATTGTCAGTAACCATACTAGCATGAGAATTATAGGTCATTTTCAAAATGACTTATTTTTTAACCCTTTGTCTTTCATTTGGAAGGCAGAAATGCATCTAAAGTCAATAGGTAATAACAGTTGTTATACAATTCCGTGTTACCCAAAGTCTCCCAATAAAAATGGTGCCTCACTTGTGCCCACGACAGGAAATGGCTTGAAACGTAACGTAGACAAACTAACTTTTACAGTGACAACTGACCCTTTTTTGTAAAGTGCCTAGCTGTAGATTTTGAACCCTAGCGCTGCCGGCACCTAGGGAAACCTAGCAAACCTATAAATTTTTGAAAACTAGACATGCAAGGATGGGGTTACTTTTCTGGCTCTCACCAGGTTTTGTTACCCAGAATCCCTTGCAAACCTCAAACTTCGTCCAAAAACGCAAATTTTCCTCAAATTTCTGTGGTGGAATGTTCTGGAATTTGTGTGGATCCACAAAATTCGACCCAACATGCATTCTCCAAAGTCTTCCGAGAAAAATGGTACCTCACTTGTACGGGTGTGTCAAGTACCTGCGACAGGCAAGGGCCCAAAACCTATTGAGGTGACTTCAAAATTGCCTATCACTTCACCGGCTCTCACTGGGTTCTATTACCCAGAATCCCTTGCAAACCTAAACATTTGTTAAAAAAACACATTTTCCTCACATTTCTGTGGTGGAAAGTTCTGGAATCTGCGTGAATCCACAAAATTCCCCCCATCCCACGTTCCCCAAAGTCCTCAGAGAAAAATGGTACTTCACTTGTGTGGGTAGGCCTAGTGCCCGCGACAGGAAACGGCCCAAAACGCAACAAGGACACACCACATTTCCAGTGAAAACTGACACTATTTTGCTAAGTGCCTAGCTGTGAATTTTGAACTCTAGCTCTGCCGGCACCTAGGGAAACCTAGCAAACCTATACATTTTTGAAAACTAGACACCCAGGGAAATCCAGGATGGGGTTAATTGACTGGCTCTCATCAGGTTCTATTACCCAGAATCCTTTGCAAACTAATAATTTCTTTAAAAAAACACATTTTCCTCACATTTCTGTGGTGGAAAGTTCTGGAATCTGCATGGATCCACAAAATCCACCTCACCCCGCATTTTCCAAAGTCTACCGAGAAAAATGGTAACTCACTTGTGTGGGTAGGCCTTTGGCCCACGACAGGAAACAACCCAAAACACAACGTGAACACACCACATTTTCACAGTGCAAACTGACCCTTTGTTTGCAAAGTGCTTAGCTCTAAATGTTGAACCCTAACTCTACCAGCACCTAGGGAAACCTAGCAAACCTATGCATTTTTGAAAACTAGACATCCAGGGGAATCAAGGATGGGGTGACTTGACTGCCTCTCACCAGGTTCTGTTACCCATAATTTTCCTCACATTTCGTGGTAGAAAGTTCTGGAATCTTTGTGGATCCACAAAATTCCACCCACCCCACATTCCCCAAAGTCTTCCAAGGACTAACCTCCCTTGTGCGGTTAGTCCTAGAGCCCCCGACAGGAAATGGCCTCAAACACAACGTGGACACACCACATTTACATAGTGAAAACAGACCCTTTTTTGCAAATTGCCTAGCTGTAGCTTTTGAACACTATCTCTGCCTGCACACAGGAAATCCTAGCAAACCTATGCATTTTTTAAAACTAGACTACCTGGGGAATCAAGGATGCAGTAACTTGATTGGCTCTCACCAGGTTCTGCTACCCAGAATCCCTTGTAAACCTCAAAATGTGTCCAAAAACATTTTCCTCACATTTCTGTGGTGGAAAGTTCTGGAATCTGCTTGGGTTCACAAATTCCACCCACCCCACATTCCCCAAAGTCTTCTGAGAAAAATGATACCTCACTTGTGTGGGTAGGCATAGTGCCCGCAACAGGAAACGACCCAAAAGGGAACGTGGACGCACCACATTTTACAGTGAAAACTGAAATTATTTTGCAAAGTGCCTAGCTGTAGATTTGAACCCTAGCTCTGCCGGCACCTGAGTAAACCTCACTAAACCTATACATTTTTGAAAACTAGACACCCAGGGGAATCCAGGATGGGGTGACTTGTCTGGCTCTCACAAGGTTGGCAGGAAACGCTCCAAAACGCAACGTGGACACAACACATTTTCACGGTGAAAACAGACCCTTTTTTTTAAAAGTGCCAAGCTGTAGATTTTTAACCCTAGCTCTGCGACACCTAGAGAAACATAGCAAACTTATACATTTTTGAAAACTAGACACCTACGGAATTCCATGATGGGGTGACTTGTCTGGCTCAAACCAGGTTCTGTTACCCAGAATCCCTTGCAAACCTCAAAATTTGTCGAAACAAACACATTTTCCTCACATTTTTGTGGTGGAAATTCTGGAATTTGTGTGGACCAACAAAATTCCACTCATCCCGCATTCCTCAAAAGACTTCGGAGAAAATTGGCCCTGGACTCAGCGGCCATCTTGGAAAACTACCAAACCCACACATTTTTGAAAACTAGACACCTGGGGGAGTTGAGTGAGGTATGGCTTGCATGGGTCCCCCAACGTTTTCCTACCCAGAATGCCCTACAAACCTCAAATTTTGTTGAAAAATCACTTTTTTCCCAAGTTTTTGGGTGGGCAAGTTCTGGAATCTACATGGATGTACACATTTCCTACCACCCAGCGTTCTACCAAGTCTCCCGATGAAAATAATACCTCACTTGCATGGGTGGGTCAAGTACCCGCGAGAATCAAATGTTAATGTTAATGTTAATGTTAATGTTAATGTTAAAATGGGACTTTTATAGCGCAACGGCTACTCCAAGGGAGTGTCCCGGCGCTTTGTGCTCCCGACCAAAGAAAGAGCTGGAAAACATAACAGTAAAAGAGCAGGGGCCTAAAAGAGAGGACAGACTATCCAGAGAACAGCCAGGTTTTCAAGTCTTTCCTGAAGACAAGCAGGTTTGCGGTATTCCGCAAGGACACCGGTAAGGAATTCCATAGCTGAGGAGCAAGGAATCTAAAGGACCGGCCACCTAGCCGAGCCCTTTTGATACGTGGCACCCGAGCCAAAGCCAATGTTTCTGATCCAACCTCTTCCGAAGGTATTTGGCACCATTGTCGTGCAGGGCCTTATAAGCAAGAGTCATGGCCTTGAACAGTATCCTCTTCCGCACCGGAAGCCAGTGAAGGGATACAAGAAGGTTGGAGGCACTGGAGCGGCGGTGCAGGCCAAAAATTGCACGAGCAGCAGCATTCTGGGTAACCTGCAGACGCTGGAGGAGATATTCAGGCAGACCCAGATATAGGACATTTGCATAGTCCAATCTGGATCCTATGAGTGCCTGAACAGTGATCCTCCGATGTTCCTCCGAGAGAAGGGGAAAGAACTTGCGAAGCATTCTGAGGATCCCAAAGCATGTTCCCGTAAGAGTAGAAACCTGGGATTTGAGCGAAAGCTCGTTGTCAATTTTAACTCCCAGGTTCTTAGCCCACTTAGAGGACTGAGTGGGAGGGAACATGTCAGCAGGCCACCATCCATGCCAATCTGGTTCCGATGGGCATCCGAAGAATAGTATTTCGGATTTGTCCGAGTTGCACTTGAGGCTGTTGTGTTGAAACCAGCTGAAGACAGCCCCAAGGCACTCGCGGATCCTTTCTCCATCGAACTCTTCGCTCTTACGACAGGTGAATAGGAGCTGGGTGTCGTCAGCATAAGAGACGATCCGGGCCCCATAGGACTCCGCCAATGTCGCCAGAGGGGTCATAAGGATGTTAAATAGAGTGGGGCTCAGTACAGAGCCCTGAGGCACTCCGACTCCCAATGGCGGCATCTCGGCGGACCCGGGTGGGACCCAGACCGTCTGCCGGCGGCTGGCCAGAAAGGAACGAAACCAGTTGAGCACCGTCCCCCCTAGTCCGATGTCATGAAGTCTAGTGAGGAGATCCTCATGGGGGACGGTGTCAAACGCCGCCGACAGGTCTAACATGACTAACATCACCCTGCCTCCGGTGTCCAGCACCTCCTTAACGATCTCCGAGACTTCCAGGAGCGCCGTCTCGGTGCTTAAGTTGGAACGAAAGCCCGATTGGGATTCATGAAGTAACTCATTAGACTCCAGGAAGTTAGAAAGCACGCTGTGCACGTGTTTCTCCAGGATCTTGGTCAGTGCTGGAAGGAGCGAGATTGGCCTATAGTTGGAAGGCACCTCTGGGTCAAGGTTAGGCTTTTTGATAAGGGGGATGACCATGGCCTGCTTCCAGGCCTGGGGCAGAAAACCCTGACTCAGGGATAGATTCAGGATAGGATTAGCTATGGGGTTGACAACGTCTGCCATTTTCGCTATGAATTTTGCTGGGCACGGATCTAACGGAGAGCCCGATTTAAGGTTCCTCATCAAGGCTAAAGATGCGGCAACCGGAAGGGGTGGAAAGTCTAGCAGAACTGGGCCAGGAGGAGACAGGAGAGCTGGCTCGGTCGGCATTGTAGATGAGTCATCTACAGATCTCAAAGGGAAAGAGTCCTGAATTTGCCTGATTTTAGTGGTGAAGAAATTAGCAATAGTGTTAGCCCAGGTCTCTACCGGAGCGCCCTGAGTAGAGATTGACCGGGGGCTGGTGAATTCACGCACAATTGAAAAAATCTCCTTACAGGAGTTAGCCGCGTCTTCAATCCTTTTGGCAAAGTAACATTTCTTGCCCTGAAGAATTAAATCATGGTATGACTTCATCATGATTTTATATCGTTGTTTAGCCTCAGGTTCATACTGGACTCTCCAAGCCCGCTCAGCAACTTTACATTGCCTACGGGCATGGGCTAATTCCTCCGTGAACCAGGGGGCAGAGACCCGTTGGGCAGCAGACCTGGGTGGCTGTAAAGGAGCGAGCTCGTTTAGTCTGGCAAGAAGCCAGGATTGCAGGCTCTCCAGATCTTTCTCCAGGTCGCCCGTACAGGACACGGGGTGATCTGCCAGAGCGTGCGTTAGCATATCTGGAGTCACCCGATTGAGTGCCCTATAGCTGCTGCCCTGCTGCCTCATGGCACTGGCCGGAGAAATCGTAATAGATGGTATTTCAAAATGGGCAAGATAATGATCAGACCATACTACTGGCAAAAGTGTTACAGCCATGATAGGGGAGGTGGAAAAAACCTGATCAAGTGTATGGCCTTTATCATGGGTCGGACCAGAGAGATAGGGGGAAAGGCCTAGGGTGGATGCAATATCCAACAGTTTGATGGCATCCTGGTCTTGGTGGTCATCCATGTGAAAATTAAAATCTCCCGCCAATATGCACCGCTCCGATCTAAGGACAAGGACCGACATAGCTTGCTGGAGATCATCAAAAAAGGATCCCGCTGGGCCCGGAGGTCTGTAAACAATCAGACCCTTCAGCGCTTGTTGCGGCGATAGGGAGATGGTAAAGGCTAAAGAGTCAGCACCTGAGATGGTATGTGTATGCGTGACCGTGCACGGAAGAGATTTTTTCACAACCAGGGCAACTCCTCCCCCCCTGCCCTTGTCTCTGTCCTGTCGATGGATGGTATAGTCAGTGGGGATGGCTGCCACAATGTCCGGGTGGGAGGAATCATTGAGCCATGTCTCAGTGAGCATCAGACAGGCAGGACTGGTCGTCGAAAGGAGATCAAAAATCTCTTGAGTGTGTCGGTGCAACGACCTCGTATTGAGGAGTAGACAGAGGTGTTTTATGTTACACTCCTCAACAGAGATAGGGGAAGGGAGGGAGCGAACAGGGTGCCAATGACAAGCAGGGCACTTATGTTTACCCCTATATCGGCCAGGAAAAACTGAGTGACACGACGCATTCCAGTTGCGCAACGAGTAGAGCTCTTGAGCAGAGTAAGAAGCCATAGGGCCAGAGGTACCTGCCACGCCGAACGCCTCCGGGACGCTGACGGGCGCAGACGGGCAGGACTCTAGCACGACTCCGGCGCAGATCCGGCGCGACCGCTGCTCGCGTCCGCTGCGCGGAGGGTAAGGATAGCTTTTTATAGCGCTGCTAGAGCGCGAGGGTGAAGAGTCCTACCCCCAAGATGGCGGCCAAAATGAGATCCCAGCCCTCGGCGTCAACACTCAGCCGAGGGCGGTCTCAGAGTCCCAGGCAAAGAAGGGGAGAAAAGCGAAGCGCTTACAAGCGCTGGGAAGTCTGATGGCAAGCAGCGCTGTGCTCCTACACGCTTATAACACAAGCGCGAGCACGAGCTGCACAAGGCACACAATTAAAATAACAGCATGAAAGTCTCACACGCTAAGTTTTAAAAAGCCAAAGAATAGTGAGGAGACCTCCCGGCTTCCGCCTCAGGAGGGAAAAGGTAGGTGGCAGTTACTAATCAAGGATCAAGGACCCAAAACCTATTGAGGTGACTTCAAAATTGCCTATCATTTCACCGGCTCTCCTTGGGTTCTATTACCCAGAATCCCTTGCAAACCTAAAATGTAAAACTTTATAAATAAATAAATAAATAAATTGAGGGGACATCAAAATGAGCTATCACAAAACAACCTGGTTTTGCAAGGGGAGTCACCTGGGTTTTTGGCCCCAGCTAGGTGCCCATCTTGGAAAACTACCAAACCACCCATTTCTGAAAACTATAGATTCGGGGGGAGTCCAGCGAGGTATGGCTTGTGTGGATCCCCCAATGTTTTCCTACCCAGAATGCCCTACAAACCTCAAATTTAGCTGAATAAATCACTTTTTCTCAAATTTCTGTGTGGGAAAGTTCTGGAATCCACGTGGATCCACAAATGTCCTACCCCCCAACATTCCACCAGATCTCCTGATAAAAATGATACCTCACTCGTGTGTCAAGTACCCGCGACTGGCAAGGGGCCAAAACGTATTGAGGAGACATCAAAATTACCCATCACAAAACAACCTGGATTTGCAAGAGGGTTCACCTGGGTTTTTGGCCCCGGGTTCGGCTGCCATCTTAGAAAACTACCAGACCCACACATTTCTGAAAACTAGATACCCAGGGGAGTCCAGCGAGATATGGCTTGCATGGATCCCCCAACGGGTTCCTACAAAAAATGCCCTCAAACCTCAAATTAAGCTGAAAAAAAATATTTTCCACATTCTTCTGGATGGAATCACTGTGCCTGCAGAAATGTCCTACCCCACAGCGTTCCCCTCAGTCTCCCGAATAAAATGATACTTCACTTGTGTGGGTAGGACAAGGGCCTGTGACTGGGAAGAACCCAAAACATAGGGAATAAGGGTATAGCACCAATAATTCGAAGCTCTACATATTTAAAAAAAAAAGGGTTTTAGCCAGTTCGGCATCAGACACCCATACAAGTGAGGTATAATTTTACTCAGGACACAAAGGAAAATGCTGTGGGGTAGGACATTTGAGCTGCCACATTAATTCCACACAAAAATGTGTGGAACATTTGTTTTTTCAGCTAAATTTGAGGTTTGCAGGGGATTCTGGTTACTGAAACGTTTGGGGATCCATGCAAGTCATACATCATTGGACTCCCCAGGGTGTCTAGTTTTCAGAAATGTGTGGGTTTGGTAGGTTTCCCTAGATGGCTGCCGAGCCCGGGCCAAAACGTCATGGGACCCCCCTTGCAAAACCAGGTTGTTTTGTGACAGGTTATTTTGAAGTCGCCTCAATAGGTTTTGGGCCCTTGCCTATTGCGGGTACTTGACACACCCACACAAGTCAGGTACCATTTTTCTCAGAAGACTTTGGGGAATGTGGGCTGGCTGGAATTTTGTGGATCCACATACATTCCAAGAACTTTCCACCACAGAAATGTGAGGAAAATGTGGTTTTTTTAAATACATTTTGGGGTGTACAAGGGATTCTGGGTAACAGAACCTGGTGTGAGCAGACAAGTCACTCCATCCTGGATTCCCCTGGGAGTCTAGTTAAAAAAAAAATATAGGTTTCCCTAGGTGCCGGCAGAGCTAGGGTTCAAAATCCACAGCGAGGCACTTTGCAAAAAAAGGGTCAGTTTTCACTGTGAAAATGTGTTGTGTCCAAGTTGTGTTTTGGGCCGTTTCCTGTTGCGGGCACTAGGCTTACCCACACAAGTGAGGTACCATGTTTCTCGGACAACTTTGGGGAATTAGGATGGGTGGTATTTCGTGGATCCACGCAGATCCCAGAACTTTCCACCACAGAAATGTGAGGAAAATCGTCTTTTTTTACAAAGTTTGAGGTTTGCAAGGGATTCTCGGTAACAGAACCTAGTGAGAGCCAGACAAGTCACCCCATCCTGGATTGCCCCTCGTGTCCAGTTTAAAAAAATGTATAGTTTTTCTAGGTTTTCTTAGGTGCTGGCAGAGCTAGGGTTCAAAATCTACAGCTAGGCACTTTGCAAAATAGTGTCAGTCTTCACTGTGAATGTGGTGTGTCCTTGTTGCGTTTTGGGCCGTTTCCTGTTGCGGGCACTAGGCATACCCATACAAGTGAGGTACCATTTTTCTCGGAAGTCTTTGGGGAATGCGGGGTGGGTAGAATTTTGTGGATCCACGCAGATCCCAGAACTTTCCATCACAGAAATGTGAGGAAAAAGTGTTTTTATTTCCTAAGTTTGAGGTTTGCAGGGGATTTTGGGTACCAGAACCTGGTGGGAGGCACACAAGTCACCCCATCCTGGTTTCCCCTTGGTAGGCACATTGCTAAAAACAAGTCTGTGCCTAGTGGGCTTTCTGCCACCCTAGGGGAAAATAGGGGGGTAGTGTTGCCCCAATATGCCCCCAAGGGGGGCAGAAAGAATGTGGCTATTTTTTTGGCAGTGGGGGCATTAGTATGCCCATTCTGGGCAGCCCCCACCCCATGCATAAAAAAAGCCAGCATAATCGCTGGCGCCTAGTGGGCTTTCTGCTCTCCCAGGGGCAGATCAGGGTCGCTGCCCCATCCGCCCCACGGGGTAGAAAGACTGTGGATTTTTTGGGGGGAAATGTGGGCATTGGCATACCCATTCTGGTCTGACCTCACCCCTGAATTAAAAAAAATAATAATTCCTGAGGCCTAGTGGGCTTCCTTCCCTCCGGGAGGAAGATAAGGGACTATTGCCCTAATATGCCGCACGAGAGGGGTTCAGAAAGACTGTGGTACTTGTTTTTGTGGTGGGGGCATTATCATTCCCATTCTGGGCAGCCCCCACTCTTCCATCAATAAAAAAATTCCCTGGCTTCTAATGGGCTTTCTGCTCCCCCGGGGTTGGGGTGGGGGTGGGGGCAGATTGGAACCACTGTTCCCATTTGCACTCCAGGGGGGTGGCAAAAAGACTGGAATTTCACTGGGGGTGGGAGCATTGTCATTCCCATTTTGGGCAGCCCCCACCCAAACATCAATAAAAAAAATCTCTGGTATCTAGTGAGCTTTCTTCTCCCTGGGGAACAGATTGGGAGCTATTTCCCCTGTATGCCCCCTGGGGGGGAGGGCAGAAAGACTGACATTTCTCTGTGGGGGGCATTGGCAGGCCCTTTTTGGGCAGCTCCCAACACAAAATCAATAAAAGAAATGAATCCCTAGTTTTTAGTGAGCTTTCTGCCCCCCAGGGGAGCAGGAAGACTGACAGTTCTGTGGGGGCTTGGGGGCATTGCCATGCTCTTTTTGGGCAGCCCCCACCCCAAGGTCAATAACAAAATATCCCTGTGGGCTTTATGCTCCCCGGAGGAGGGGCAGAAAGTCTGAATATGGCCCAAAACAAATGGGGGGAGCAAAGACCCTTGCCCAAGGGGCAGCTCCCCCCTCCCTGGGGCTAGTGGGTAAATCCTTGCTTGGGGATCGCCCTCCTGGGGTGATCCTCAAGCAGGGATCCACTAGGGAAGGGTACCATTGGAAAGGAGAAATTCTCCCTTTCCAATTATTCCTCTCCCTGGTGTTTCGGTGCTCGGGGGGCTGAGATAGCCCCACAAGCACTGAAACACTGGACTTCAGCTTCCACCCAGGTACCAGGATTTGTTTCTCCAGTGGTGCTACCCATTTGAGCCTCTAGGAAACAGTACAGGGATGGACGTGCAGGGCTTCCTTGAATCTTCTGTGGACTGGTCCTGCAAGTGTGTGACCTCCAGAAGGAGGGGGGGCTGAGTTTCCCTGACCCAGGCGCTCTCCAAGTGGCCAAGGGAGACCATGGGTCCTGGAGACTGTAAGGAAAGAGGGCACTTTGCATTGTCCTGGGGCGTGCTGCCTGCTGAGGAAGGTCACAGAACCAGGAGAAGTGTAAGGGGCACTGACAATAGACATGTCTGTTGTAAGGAGGTAGATCAGGCTTCTCAAGAATTGCAAAATACAGAGGCCAGGAGGCCTGAAGAGATCACTCTTCTTCACTGCAATATACCCAGTAGGAGCAATGATTCATTATAGGTATTAATGAATGTCATAGTAAGATGGTACCATCCTTTGTGATTTTAGTGGTGTTACAATGAGTTATTATGATATATTTCGGTTTTTTTATGTGGTGACACAATTGCAAAGCAAGTAGGCCTGCCTTTTCATGACTATACCTCAGTGTATCACATCTAGTAAATGTGTGAGGTATAGAGGTTATAGGGTATGGGACTCACTGTGGTTGTGAACTATTAGTAGGGTGAGGCTATATGTATTTTCACCTGCCATCGTGTATATATTTGTAAATTAATGAATGGTAGTGAGTAGTCTGTGTATAATAAAAGATTTTTCATTTTTTTAAGTAAAAAACACTAAACGGACAATGGTTCATTGGGTGCTGTTTGTTGCGTGCATGTGGACTGTGACACTATCCAGCACCACCTACCATGAATAGCCCTAAGACAGTTCTGCCTCACTAACGTGAGAGAGTTCAAGGTTGAAACAGAGTATTAGGTTCCCAGTATGCAGAAGGTGACAGACTCACATCCTTAGCAACTAATAACCCCGTTTTTTGAAGGTATATAGCACCATTTGTTTTCCCATTAGACTTGGGAGAAGTGTGTCAAGGCTCTGTTTTTATATCTGAGGATAAATGTGCAGTTTGATGCTTTATTTAGCTGAGAATCTAATATTTGACTGAGTGAAGTATTTCCATTTAGTTAAGGAAGTGTTTTCTGCTTGGATGGCTTGGCCCGTTATAAACGTCCAGTGATGTTCAATTGCTCCTTCGTTTATTTTACTTTTCTTTAATTATAATGTGTTTTTAGATTACAGTATTTTATTCCCATAGCGAAGTCCTGCACAAATAAAGGTTTTCCTAAACATGCAACACAAATTATTACCTTTTGCCAAAGTATTTATTATGAAATATTTTTCAGTATATGCCTTCAATTTCAACCACCTACAATTATCGGCGGCTGGTGACATTTGAATGTGGTGGGGCGTAAACTGATTAGCATACTGCACCGTTGCGAGCGAGCGCAGCGAGCGAGCGCTAACCACCATAAGGGGTTTTGAAAAAAGAGAAGAAAAATCGTGCATTTTCAGGCAAATTTGAGAAAGCAGGAAGGTTAATAAATGAATTGTGAAAGTGCAGTTATTACATTAATAGATGTCATAACATAGGTAGCTGCTAATTCAGTATAACCACGGAGCTTCATACATTCCGTCCTATTACGCTGCTGAATTCAGACTATAAGACTTTCATGAAAATATCAGCTCTAAGAGTAGCAGAAGTTGCACAACAGTTGGCAAACTGCCTTTATAAATCATTGGGAACCACGCATTACCTTTACCACGTTTCCATTACAACGCATGTGACTTTACCACGCATGTCTTTCCACACAGTTTATAGTGTTTAGGTGCTACGGAATGTACTTAATATGCCATTTGAACAGTAAAATCTGTTTAGTCTCCAAGTAGACCAAACACTAGAAAACTTTTTCGGTCTGCGCCCGTCCGCGGCAGTCCGGGGCCAGGGGCCACATCCCCTGGACCAAACATCAAATACTCCTCTTCTATTTTGCTGTCACTTAGACCCCCAGACAGTGCTGGCCCCGCCCCGCCCGCCCACACCTTAAAACGTGCGGCCACATACGGCATTCTGAAGCCCGAATACATCCATGCCAAAATTCCCAAATACAGCTCAACTCTGTCCTCTGCTACCACTCATAACTCTGCGACAACGCTTAAATGCCTATACTTAAATACTAGGTCTATGGTCAAACACCATCTTGACATCTTCCTTCTGCTTCAGGCCGACCAGCCAGACTTCTTATTTCTTTCTGAAACCTGGCTCAATGAAGGATCCCTGCCCGACATCCTAGCTGCTGTCCCTTCGAATTATTACATCCTGCACGCTGACAGACCCGCCGGCAAAAGAGGCGGAGGTGTCGCTGCGATTATTCGCAGCTCTCATCAAGTCTCTTCCTTACCATCTTTAGATCTGACCGGATGCGATAACCTGCTTTTTAAATTGAACACTGATCTAGGTTCTTTACTTTTGATCCTTCTATATCGTCCCCCTCAAACTTCGCTTACATTCATCTCATCCTTTGCTGAACAGCTTGCATCCCTGATCATCTCCCATGGCAAAATTGTATTATTAGGAGACTTTAATCTATGGATGGACTCTACTGAGTCTGATCCTCAGGCAGCCAGTCTTAAAGAAATGTTATTGGACATGAATCTTATTCAACACATCCATCTTCCTACCCACAACAAAGGGCATAGCCTAGACCAAATCTGGTCCCAAAACATTCCTCTTGCTATTAACTCCATCATGCCCTGCATCTGGTCGGACCATTATCTGATCAACTTCACCATCACCATAGTAAGCAGCAGAAGGTCCCAACCTCAGCCAGGAGGTAAAACTAGATTGTGGAAGAATGCCAACATTTCCACCTTTATTGAATCCTTATCTTCCTCTCCTCCCTCATCCGACCAGGACATTGATAAAATGGAAGAAGCTTTTTCAGGCTGGTTACTTCAGGCAGCTGACGATCATGCTCCCTGCACTAACTTTCCTCGCTCCCGCCCCAATGACGCACACAAGTGGTTCACACCTGTTTTGAAAAACTTTAAGCTTAAGGTCCGTCAACTGGAGCGAAAATGGCGCACTGCCTATTCAGAGCAAGACAAGGATAATTACCGTAAAGCTCGCAGGGACTATCACAAGCTTATCCTAAAACACAAAACTGAACATTTCTCTGAAAAAATACTCAAAGCTAATAATAAATCCAGAGAACTATTCAATATAGTGGAAAATCTTAGTACAAGTGACAGAACCTCCCTTCCGATAACCCCCACTCAGGAACTCTGCAACTCACTCAATTCTTTCTTTTTTGACAAAATCTGCACCATCAAACAGAGCATCTCCACCACTCAGCCATCTCTTCTGTTTCCCGATGTTTTTCACAATCCTGCCACCTTGATTTCATACCCTCTTATTGATAATGCTACCTTATCCAAGCTTCTTACCAAAGTTAAATCAGGATCCCCTGACGACATCTGTCCTCCCTTCATTCTGAAAGAAGTAGGCACCCTCATCCCTGAGGGTCTACTTCCCTTGCTGAATGGATCGCTCACTCAAGGGAAAGTCCCAAGTAACTTTAAAAAAGCCCTACTTATTCCCCTTTTAAAAAAGATAGGAGCCAACCCATTAGATCCACTTAACTATAGGCCCATTTCTTTGTTGCCTTACTGCGCCAAACTTTTGGAATCCCATGTCTGTGATTGTATCTCCGCTTTCCTGGAAAAATCTGAGTACCTTGCACCCAACCAGGCCGGCTTCCGCCCTTGCCACTCAACCGAAGCAGTTATTCTTTCGGTGCAGAATTCTTTGAGACGGAATGCGGACGAGGGGATCCACCAGGCTTTGGTGCTATTGGATCTTTCCGCTGCGTTCGACACGGTCGACTACACCATCTTGGTCGACCGTGTCGAACAGGCTGGCCTCAGAGGTCCGGCTCTGAGTTGGATCCGCTCGTTCATTTCTGGCCGAACTCAATCGGTCAGACTGGGTACCTTTACGGCCCCTACCATATCCACCAACTGCGGAGTGCCTCAAGGCTCTTCGCTGTCCCCCCTACTTTTTAATTTATACCTGCGTCCTCTTCTGTTCTCTCTTAGAAATGCCAAGGTAACCATCTTCAACTATGCTGATGATTTGCAGCTCATCTTCCCCCTTAACACCAAGGACTCAGTGGTAGAATTTCAGAACACCATGTCCCACATTCTGAGTTGGATGAGCTGCAATCATTTAAAACTCAACCCAGGAAAGACCGAATTGGTCTTGCCTGGACAGAGTATACATAGTTGGAATCCTAGCTTTTGGCCCTCCTGTATGGGTGCCCCTCCGTCTAAGTCATCTTCGGTAAAAAGTTTGGGCATCCACATCAGTGAAGATCTGTCCTTGAAGAAACAGGTGGGGTCAGTCGTTTCCGCCAGTTTTTTTCAGCTGAAAAATTTTTTAAAAATTGCACGCTTTTTTTCCTTCCCCGCCCTTACTCAGATTGTCATCTCTTTGGTTTTATCCAGACTGGATTTTTCCAATAGTCTTTACCTCGGGCTCCCAAAAGGAGAGCTCAAACGCCTCCAGCTGGTTCAGAATCAAGCAGCCAGACTTCTTCTGAACATCCCCAGAAGGCAATCAGTTAGATCTGGCCTGAAACAATTACACTGGTTGCCTGTGGAACAACGTGTGGCCTTCAAGACGGGCTGCATTTTATTTAAATCCTTGCAAGATACTGGCCCCCAATTCGTCAGGAACCTATTCCATAAATACAATCCTTCCCGACACCTCCGGTCTACCCATAAATCTCTGTTGACTGTGCCGTCGTACAAGAGGAAACGTCTCGGAGGCAGCTGCTTTGACCATCTTGCAGCTGCCTTCTGGAACTCCCTCCCCCCTCACCTTAAACTAAGTGACAATCTCCTCAGTTTTAGACATCTTCTGAAGACCTGGCTCTTTTCTCAGGCACACCCTTGAGCTGCCTCTTGCTATCAAATGATTGACGCGCCCTGTTCCTTCCTATAGCGCCATGAAGCCTCCGGGCGTACGAGCGCTCAATAAATACCAGTTAACATTAACATTAACATTAACATTAAAAACAGAGCTAACAATGCATTTCTGAGTACCTCACTCACAGATATTTTTTTTATTTAACAAACAAGTAGCAGCATTCAACTCTGTTTATTTTTTGTAAATGAAATCAGCATGTCTATCTTTAAGAGTAGCAAACTTGCCAATAACTTTACTGTTGAAGTCCGGTATTTTTTGGACTAGCTTGCTCTCTACAGAGAGCATCGCCAAAGCATTGAGTCTTTCCTCTAGCATGGTGTTCCTGAGAAATGTCTTAATGCGCTTTAAGGCTGAAAAACATCGTTCATATTCGGCTGTTGTCATCAGAGTGGTAATGACAATTTTTAGTAAAGTCACTGTCTCTGTAAGTGACTTTTCCATATTCAGTTTATGTATTAATGTCAGCAAAGTCAAGGCACTTGTGGCCTTCCAGGAAAACAGGCATTCCGGACAGTACAGTCATCTCAGTTGCTCTTTTTTGAGCATAGGATATGCTTGTGATGGAGCAAGGATTCGCACATTTAGCGACTTGCTTGTATTCATGAACCTCGAGTAACTCTAATTATGTAATCAATCTGTTTGTCTTACTAATACTGCACATTTTACACTACACGGGGTGTCCCAGTGACGCTTGCCTATGTGTTTACTAAACCTAACACGCTTGCCACTAAAATGGCTGCTGCTACGGGGGAATTTAGTCTGCGCATGCGTCGGTCATACCCATGTGACGTGACGTACTCGCAGTTCTGGTGGGAATTTGTTGCTCATGCGCAATGCACTTAAGATGGCTGCTTTATGTTCTCAGATGCTTTATGCTTGCATTGCCGCTTTTGCAAAGCTGTTTGTACTGCCTAATAAATAACGCTATAGTTATTATAAAGTAAGGGATATGGTATAGCCATCTCATGGTATACACTGTAATCTTTTATTCTGTGTTTCAAAATTGTTTTCGCTTACTTTTCATGTATCCTACTCTTTGGGCCTGGGAGGTGCTTACTACACCATTTTGGAAGCCCGTATGGCACCAGTCACGTGATGGGGGAAAAGAATGTTGCAGCAGTGGAACCCAGCCAGCTGGCATCCTCGCCCAAGATGCTCCTGGGAACCAACCTGTAACCCAGCAGGACTGAACTGAACTGTACCTGAAATTGCTACATTTGTAGTAAACTGCTGTATACCCCATTGTCCTCTGTAAACATATGCCATGGGAAACTAGAATGTAAGGGGTGGGTACGAAAATTGAATATTTAGCCTGAGAAAGTCTTGGGGACTTGGGGATCCTTCCACTTGCAACATTGGGGGGTGGTACACTGACCGGAAAAACAGTATAACTAGCCTAGGTTTAGCTAGAGAATTTGTCTGACTTGTCCGAATAGCTGACCTGTCACTGACCCAACGCACTCTATAGGTGACTGATACAGAGAGCTGCGGAGCATTCTGTCCGTATTTTCCACAGACCCAGTCGGTGTTTTGGGGAACCTTAAGTGCTGGCGAAGCACTTTGCTGGGAGATTCGAGATCCCAATCGGGGTTACTGGCAGATTCCTTGCAGAGAGGGAGTAGCGCAGGCGTTGCAACCGAAGCTGCGGGTGTTGGTCGTACCCTTTGGTGAACCCGGTCCTGATCCAAATCCTGGGGTTATCCTGTCCTGACTGTCCATGAGCTGTACCGGCGCCTACTGGCAACCTAAGTCCTTGAGGGTCCTTCCTCATCTTTCCAAACTGACCCGTGGCCAGGGTTAGTCTTTAATCTATCCTAGGTAAATATAAATCTGTGTGGGTGTTCTTTTATCTACACTTCCTTCCTAACGTCCCAAAAAAAACATAATCACATACGTCCCTTTTCTCCTCTGTTTTTCTATAAATGAGATTTTCATGCATTATTGTCTATTAGCATGTTCCACTTTTCTACCTACCTTTAGTCAAATACTAAATCGTTTGCATATATAGTTTGTTCCATTCTTACCCTCCCTTAAGAGAATAAGCACATCTGGATAAATCAAATTGCATAAGTTTCGTTTCCTCTGAACCGTTAGTGAGTGTCGAAAGTCTACTTTGATTAGTATGTTCCCTTTCTTTACCCGCCTTTAGTGAAGTTGTGAAAGTCTGTTGATCTAAAATAGCGTGTTCCTTATTTTTTTCCTTCCCTTTATTTTCGAATTCTAAATGATTCTTACCCTCATTCATAGTTATACGATATTTCTAATTCTAGTTATAGATAGTTTGATTTGTGTCAATTTTTGGCTCATGGCATATGATGATGATGATGATTAGATAAAGGTTTACGAAACTTCCTGAGTTTGTGGTTATTATAAAGAGTACAAAACATTATTGAAATTGTATGGTATTGTGTTGTTTACTTATTCCACAGCTAGCTCCTTGATCCATTGTGATCTTAGGTACCTGTGACGAGGATTGGTAAGTCAGGTACACGAGAATAAACAGGAAGGAACTGAATTGCTGATAGTAGTGTGTAGGTTACCTGATTAAAATGTAATGAAAATATTTTATGGGCCCAAGTGTGCATTATTTGGTAACAAAGTTAGTCGGGTGACCTGCATGCTCTATCACTTGCACAGCCTCATTCAGAGCGCGCTCCGGGAAGGATTCATCATATTTTGCAAACTCTTTACTTTGCAAGAATGTGGCACTCACCAAGGGCCAGATGTAGGTCGCCAATTACCAGTCGGTAACGGCCGATTTCGTCCGTTACCGACCGGTAATTGGTTTTTGAGATGTAAGGGGCCCAAATTTGACCGAATCTGTAAATTTACCGATTCGGTAAATTTACAGATTCGGTAAAATACTGACTCGGTATATTTACCGAATCGGTAATTCCAGGTGTTGGTGGAACTTAAAATAGTGCCACAGGCCCTTATGAATTCGTTATTTACCATGAAATACTATCTCATGGTAAATAACGAACTCCTGTGTACATGCACATCTGTGCATGTACACCTGTGCCATGTGGCACACATACATGCCCTAAGGACATGTATGTGTGTCACATTGCACACAAGCCAGAATCAGGGGTGCACAGGGTGTCAAAGTGACACCCTGTCCCCATTGTAAATTCGGTAATTTTACAGAATCGGTATTTACCGATTCGGTAATTGACATTGATTCCTATGGGCCTCAAGGCCCATAGGAATCAATGGCAATTACCGAATCGGTAAATACTGATTTGGTAATTACCAAATCTTACCGATTCGGTAATTGATTCGGTAAATATACCTACATCCCGATTGCCAGTTCTTAAATACCGAATCGGTATGATTCGGTATTTAAGAATCGGTAATCGGGGATTACCTACATCTGGCCCCAAATGTTTAGTGAATGAAAAACGTTCTTGTGCCTGCACAATTACAATGTCACATATCTCCTTTGAAATTCGAACCAGAGTGGTGATGTTTTGCCTGCGGTTTGCAAAAGTAGAATGCTCCGGCAGTTTGCTCTCTAAATTGTCAACCCCATCTCTCACTTTCCTTATGCTTTGTACAAATGTTGGGGTAGATTCTTGCACAAAGACAGTATCTACATCTTTTCCTTGTAACTGATTGTATAACATGTCGACAGCATGCATTATTTTATGAAATAAAAACAGTAAGAACTGAAACTCTCTGTCTTGTAGTGTTCTAATAAAGCCATGGGCTTTATTCTGACTTGTGTAATCAAACTCATCATTGGCTTCTATGGCGACAAAACATTTCTCAAGGCCCTCTCTATTTTCAAAGATTAGGTGGACTGTACGAATGTTAAAGTTCCAACGAGTTGAGGATCCCCTTGGAATGCTTTTGTCCACAAACTCATGAAGGGCTTCTGTTCTTTTGGGGGAACGTGAGAAGAATGCTGCCATGCCTCCTATATCCTGAAAGAAAATTTATGTTTCTCTGATCTTTGATACTGCCTGTTGCATAATAAGATTGAGTTGCTGGGCGTATCAGTGCACTAAATGAGCATTAGGGTACACATGTCAAATTCGTTTCTGTACTCCACTAAGGCTTCCACTCATTACGGACGCACCATCATAGCTTTGTGCGATAGGTTTTTATTTTTGAGGCAGCTCCGGAAAAATTAAGTTCAGTTGACACAGTATAGCTTCAGTAATGGATCCTGCACTAGAGTCTCTTAAATGTGTGAAACCATACAACATCTCTGTCACTGTCAAGGTACCGAAACACTAATACAGACCGTGTTTTAGTGGCCACATCAGTGGTGTCATCAGCCTGAATAGCCACAAAGTCTGTGTTTTGCAACTCTTGCAAATAGAGGTGCCCTTAACCCCTTTAGTGCTAAGGCAATATTATTATTGCCCTCTAATTTCCATTGAAATGAATGGTAAGTGCATGACGAGTTACCCTTGTCATTAGCATCCAAGAGGTTAAAGTCTGTAGCACTTGCTAAATATGTTTCCAAATCCTTGTCTATGCTTGTTATTGAATCCACTAGGCCTTTGAAGATCCCAGGTTTTGAGGAACTTTCCAATTCATCATGGCCTCGTAATGCCAGTTCGAAAGCACCACAGAAACGAATGCAATCAATTATCTTGGATAGAATTTGTCTGTTCCTATCAACAGCTTCTTTGTGTTTCTGTATAGTTTTTCGGTATGCATAATTTAACTGCTGCTCAATTGGTGCGTCCTCCCCCAACATGCAGCTCTAAGATGGCAGTTAATACCTCACTGTTGTATGTCAGAATTTTAACTTACAAACTGCAAGTAACAAAAGGATCTCTCTGACAAAAGCAGTGACTCATTGACCTATTTACATCATGTGCATTTTTGTGATCTGCATCAGGTACATGTTCTTTGCAGCAGGCACATTAACCTTCTGCGCTGCCGCCTGCTGCTATTTCACTACTGGGACCACAAAAATAGACTAGGTCTGCCAGACTGCCAACGCACCTCCATATATAGACCAACAACTGATTTTTCTATTTTTTTTTATATAGAGCGAACTAGAACCGAGACATTGGGTATCAGAGCGCTTTACATGAGCACCAGTTTCGTTACAGTTGGACATATTTATTTTTGTTAGGCACGGGGAGATTAAATGATTTGCCTAGAATCACAGGATGTTGAGCGTTGTTGCCGAGACTCGAAACCGGTTCCCCAGCTTCGCAGTCAACTGCTCTGGCTGTAAGGCTACATCCTCTCCCCTCATTGTTAAACTCCAGGTGTTTGATTCCTCCTTCATGTAAGAATCTAGAAAGATATAAGGCCACAGTCGGATTCCAAATATTTATACCACAATTCGAGGTAGTGCCTCTGTTCACCTGAAGGAAATAGTTAAGACTATGAACAGAGTTTACCCCAAAAATAGGCATCCATAGCCATCACATATTAGGCCTTTAATTATAAATGCGAAATAAGTGCATAATTTATGGATCATTATGTGTGGGGATCTGAATCCGGACTCCCTGGCACACATTCACTCAAGCATGTCAGGTGTAATGCTAACAAATTTGGACAACGTGCAGAGAGTTATAGTCAAAATTTCTTTCTAACATTACAAATCATAATAATAAATGCAGGAAGTATACAGCACACTTATCTCTCGCCAAATAAATTATGCTGCATATGCAATTTTTAAATTAACTGTATTGAATGATTAGAGCTGCCATTTTTCACAAACGTCCACGATAAATATAGAACACACAAGGGGCCACTCTTAGATTTTGGAGTTAGTTAGTTGAGGGTTTTTTTTTCTTCAGGGACTTGTAGTCGTAGTTCGCCCAGTTTAACACCAGGACTGCAAGTCCCAGAGTTCTAAGAAATACCAGACCTGTCCTACCTATCCACGTATGGACCAGGGAAACCTGGCAGCTATGCTTTTACACATGTCCCTACACCTGCCATAGGCGTTCACCAACATACATCCCTAACCCAGTCTCTCCCATCCACCAATCAAAGAAAGCCAAGTCAGGCTACCATGTGGCCTCATATCGTGTGTGACCTCTCAAGTCTCAACCCAGTCCTAGCTTTGTAGCCGACAGTACTTTGCATACTGGGGGGTGTAGTTCAATTTACATCACCATAAGTGCAGATTTAGAAAACTCAGCATGCAAAATGATGTTGAGTGAAAACCCAGGTGTGGCTCAAGGTCTCACGGATGACACGGGGTCATTTAGCAGTTTAAATACCACAGTTACTGGGGTCATTTAGCAGTTTAACAGTTTAAATACCACGGTTACCTACCTTACCAGGAACGTTTAGTCCAGCTGGTTCAAAGTGAAGTAAACACAAGACAACAACTTCTAAATGGTAATATAAGCCCAAGAACGTCTGGAAACATGGCGTCAAAGTGGCTTGAAGACATCCATTGGGTCATGCGGTCAAACCGATGAAAAAACAAAAAATACTTTTAAGTACTCAAGGGCAACCGTGATTGAGGAGAGGGACGGTCGGGAGCCCGCCTCAGCAGATATCAAGAACCGAACCTGGCATTGAGGGCGGCCGGTCACAGATCCTGATCACGCAGCAGGTAGGCCAAGCACCAGAGTCCATGGAAATGTGCAAACGTGCAATATGGTGTTCCAGGCCTCGCTGCTCCTACCGTGATCCAGGACCAGGCCCCCGCTTTCACTCCAATGACAGCCCTGCCTGCACAGGTTCCAGCTGGCCCCACAGCAGGGTCGCTCAACCGCCTACAAATGAATCCCTGTGACTCGGTTGAGGCAGCTGCCCCTCCAGTCCCCAACGCTCCCCCACACACATCTACACCTCCTGGCCATGCATTATGCGCTGCGCATTGCATACATGCACTAGTACTAGTCTGTCAAAATTAGTTAAAAACCAACTTGCACCTGCCATCAATTTGTCTAGTTATTAGATTATTCTCGAAGGCCAGCTTACACAGTGTTATTCCATGTAACATTGAATAAAAATGGTGTCATTGTGCAGTATACATATAGGAGTCTACAAAGTGGTGTAACAGCCCAGTCCTCTGGTGCGGCCATTTTAAAACTTGAGAAATACGATAGCATTTGGTTAGAAGATAGGAAAGCTCGAGTGGCCTTTATACTGATCATGATGACGACACAACTTTTTCAGGGTTCCTATTGCACCAGCTTTGACATCTCTGTATTTTGTTTGGTGCTGCAAACGCATACAAGCTGTGCATCCCACACTTCATGTAAGGTTTGAGTTCAAAATCTGTCATCATGTTTCAGTGCTTCTAAACAGCTTTACTATCTTTTCCAAGCAATACTTTCCTGGGAGTGAGTACATAGCTGCCATTGACTCCCTTCCTCTGTTTGACTGTTTGGTGGGCTGCTAGTGGTGTGCACAGGTGCACACAGTGCACGCACTCACGAGTCCAAGACGACCCACGGGCCCAGTGGGCCCACACACCACTGGTGGGCAGATTCATAACGTTAAGCAGGCAGAGACACCGAGACAGGACAAGAGAACCGCGCGCACAAGGAATAATTGCAATTGATAATTTGCGAAAATTGTTTCATGCACTTAGCAATATCAGCGATAAACGCATACAATCACAAGGCTACCCCCCACCCCCATCCATCCATCCACCCTTCTAAAATACACACGGGCGCACTGTGCATCCCTTACAAAGCCTAGCCCAAAGGCCTGTTTAATTACGCCTGTATAGCGCTGCAATAGCTGAGTGGGCTTTTCTGTCTATTGACAGCATCTATGCGCACCCCACAGGCCGCGGGGTCAAATCTCTCCCCTCCCCTTGTCAATGAGAGGAGGTCTGTTTATTTGCCCGGCATCTTTAATTGATAGCGCTGAGTAGCCGAAGTACTGGACATCAAGCGCGTTAGGGGCATGTTATATACTACTCCGTCTGTGTTTGTATTACCGCCTGTATGGCATATTACCGAGATGCTGCACCGGTGCAAAGCAGCGCAACTCCAGTGGAGTTTCGCTTGCGAATAATATAGAATTACACAGATTTCCCTTAATCCTTTTTTTTATTCTTTCTTAATAATTTCACAGGAGCAGGACACAGCGTTGACAGCGTGTGACGCAAGTGGTGAGGTGATGAGGAGGAAGGCAGGCAGGGAGTCGGTCTGCTGCGCACACGAGCCGAGCCCCTAGAGAGAGAGAGAAGAGAACGTCACTACAGGCAGTGGCACCCACGTGCGCGTCCCGAAATGGCCACTCACTGCATGGCTTCACATGAAGTCATACAGTGATTGGCCATATAAAGTGCGGCCGAGGGAGTGTGTCACCACTCACGCGCGGCATCCAATAATGGATTGCCTGCTCTTCTGCGCTGTGGACCAGCCAATCCTGGTGCTGATGGCAGCGCCAGGATTGGCTAGGGGGGGCACATTTACTACTCGCCCGTTTTCAACCCCGTTTTCAGCGGCCCGGCTGCTGTAAGAAGCTGCACACTCCTTGGTCCCTCTCTATGGGGAAAGTCTACGCGCATGCTCGAGCTAGTTAGATCCCAAAACTTCTCGTGTGCAGTACTGCTACAGCTGAGTGTGGACTGTCACTCAAGCTGCAGCAGCCCAGCCACCCCCACCCCGTGTGCACTCCCAATTGAGTCGGGTGTCCCGGCGGATTCCCGGCCGGTAGCACTGCGGCGCTATAACATTTGAGGAGAGCTAATTATTGCCAAAAATTTGACGGTGCGTCCATGTGGCTTAGTGGGGCTACGCCCCTACGCCCCAATGGACGCACAGCACCTCCTGTTCATAACACCTTTCTTGGAGGGCACAGTTTAACTTTGTTATTGAATTCAGTTCAGAATTGGGGCCCTACTGCTATCTTCCATATCACATAACCTAAGATATTGCTTTGTTACGGGATTGCCTTTCAGTTTCGAGGACAGTTGAAGGCAACAAACATAAACAGACAACAAAATAATTGACCTTTGTCAAACGATTATGTAAACATTTTCAGTATATGTCTTTCATGTCTACCACCTACAAAGCAAACGTCATCTTCTAGGACTTCTGAAAACATATATAGAGCTGCCTACTATAACCAAACACTTCCCATAACAAAAAGCAAGAACTGTTGACAATCAATATTTGTTTGCATTTGGTGTTTGTGATCTATTGTTTGTTTAGCATAATGTACAATAAGGTGTACTGTAGGAAATGGGACAGAGAAATGAATCATTTGTAATAAAACGGCCTAGATCAACTTTTAACATTACTTTGACTGTACTCAGCATTCACACAGAAGTTACACTATACAACAAAGTGATAAAGGACAATCTGATACTGTTGAGGTGCATGTGTATGTAGAAAGATAACTAGACTCACATGCAGAAAGATGGACAAAAAGGCCCATGGATGGATGCAAAGGTAGATAGAGATATGAATAGATAGATAGATAGATAGATAGATAGATAGATAGATAGATAGATAGATAGATAGATAGATAGATAGAATTTGTTTTTTACATATGTATCTACGTATGTATGTATGTATATGGTACTTCAATTGCACAAACTTAGCCAAAAGGCTGCACAGCGCTATGTACAAAGAGGAGTAGGTATCTAGTACGACAAATATGAAAGTATGATGTAGGTTGACAGCTTGGACTTTGGTTGACCCTGCCTTTCTTCAAAGGCAGGAAACCCTGGTCTCATTGAGCCAATATTTCACACTTTATCTAGACTTTAATAAGAAGTACTGCTGCGGAAATACCGAGAGATACTTTTCATGAACAGGATGCTTCATGTTGCTTCCTTCCAGAGACCATACCTACGACTCTGGAAGAGGAGGCTGACTGCCCAGTGTGAAGAGGGGTCCAGACAAAGCGCTGCTGTTTTAACCTTCTATGTTTGTATTTATTTATTTATTTATTTATTTTTGTAGTCCTCACATCGCCCTGTTAAGTCTACAAAAGAGAGCACAGGGGGAAGTAAAACACATGCCTTATGCAATGGATTTGCCAAGTCTGAATGTGGCAGATAACGTAACCCAGTCCACTTTGGCCACTGTGGTGTAGTCATAGGACTGTATTTTGCTTTTGAAGGTTCATCATACTTTCCCACCTTAAGAATCTGGCCCATACCGCACCGGTTCTTTCTTCTACTTTAAGAGCATTCAACATCCAGTCTACACAGGGATTCTACAGCTTCCAGCTACTACCGAGGGCGAGGCAGGAAAGAGTTTAGCCATTTTTTTCAGATCTCCCTTCTGGTGAGTAGCATCAATGTAAAATAAGAAGCTTCTCTGAGAGGGCACAAGGAGATTTTGTGATGGCATATTCAAGCCAAATAAGATAAGAATGAGGCGTATGTCTATTGTAGCTGATAGAACCTCTAATGTAATGGTACTCACAGTATTCCAAAAGGCAGAGAGAGAGGGACAGGAAACAAACATATGCTCCTCATTGGCCTCAGGACAGCTGCACCTTCTACAACATGGGGTCTGGTGTTTTTCAATATTTGCGATCTTCTGAGGGTTCCAATAAACCATGTGAAGGATGTAGAAATGGTTTGTCTTTAGTGTGGCAGATTTAACTGTACTATATAGAAGTTTCAAAGATACTTGCCGTGATTGCTGTAACTATGTCTTCAGTCTCAAGCCCTCCAAAATCTGGTACGTGGCTTTCAACTTTTCCTCCTCGGCATCCAGGAGCTCCCAATACCAGATGGACACCTCTTTCTCCATAGGTTGCATATCTTGTGCTCTTGTCTCAAAGTCTCAAGATTATCCAATGTCCTGCCTTTCAGCTGCGTACCATGAGACCAATTGGAAATATTTAAATCTGGAGAAATTCCCCTCAGTCATCACAACTAACGACTCCCATGGTAGCAGCTCCTAAACTGTCAAACGTTGTCCCCAAAGTGTAATACTGATGTCTTTCAGTGGAAGGCTTAACCTGTCTAATAGGTACTCCAGGGTACCTGGAGAATCCCAAATAGGGGCAAAGGCCATAAAATATTTAATACTTAAAGCCTGCCCGAATCTAAACCAAAGTTTGATGGTCGCTCGTAAAACCTTTAACTGCACTATTAAAAATAATTTTGGGGTCCCAAACTTGTAGAGGAACCTGGCTGTTCTAAAGTTATCAGTCATCATATTCAACAACATGCCCCAGGTCGAAGTATCGGGGAGGTCAAAAACATCTTACATTGAAAAGTATTCCAGTATATCTTCAAATCAGGCAGTGCTAACCTCCCTTTTTTAAATCTTCACCATAGTTTTTTCCAAGAGAGTCTAATGGCCTTAGAGGCCCAAATAAAAAATATTCTCTTCCCTTAAATTTTCTATATAGGTGCTTTAGGAAAAGAAAGGAGAATACTGTTGAAATGATATGTCAGCTTTGGCAGGATAGACATTCTGATTAAGTTAACACAGCCATAAATTGTTAACAGTAAAATCCTCCATTTAGCCAATAATTGGTCAATACTTTTAGCCACCTTTCCCAGATTTTATTCCAGGTGGACTATGGCGATACCCAAGTATTTGAGTTCCCTCTTAACTCTCCTGTTGGTATGTTGAACATTCCAACACATGATGTCAGATTTGGCATTACTAATGTTGTACCCAGTTAAGATCCCAAACTCCTTGGTAAACTCCTCCAGTCTGGGATGGTCTTGGCCAGATTGGCAGTATAGACTATAAAGGTATCTGCATACAGGGCTAGCTGGTTCCCAAATCACAGGGAGACAAAGGGCATTATTTGTGGGTCAATCCTAAGGGATTGGGTGAGTTGTTCCATGTTTATATCAAAGAGAAAACGGAAGAGAGGACACCCTTGCCTAGTGCCTCTAGATATACTGATTTTCTAAGAATCCAATTAAGTAAAGTTCAAGTAGAAGAGGATCCATACAGACTTTGTAGAGTCCTAATGTGGTGAGGGCTAAACTCCAATACAGTCAAAACCTCTCATAAATATGTCCAGCAGACTCTATTGAAAGCGTTGGTGGCATCAATTGTCACAACTGTCAAAGGATCTGAGTGAGTGGATGCTAGATCTATTGAGTTTATTAGGAGTTGGCTAAGCTTCTCTATGTGTCTTTTTGGGACAAAACCTTCCAGGAGAGTATGTAGCCTTACGGCCAGTGCGGTCAACGTTAAAGCTGGGGAACAGGGTTCGAGTCTCAGCAGAGACGCTCACCATCCTCTGATTCTAGGCAAATCACGTAATCTTCCTGTGCCTAACAAAAATGAATGTGTCCTCATGTAACAAAACTGGTGCTAGGTAAAGCGCCCTGATACCCGATATCTTCGGGTCTAGCTAATGCTATGTAAAACTCTAAAAAAATATATATATTTTTAAAAAGATGAATAAGTTGTTGCACTTGTTTAGACAATCTACTATCAAGGATGCTGGTGAAGATTTTATAGTCACTATTCAATAGTGAGATTGGCTTATATGAATCTGGAATCTTGGGCTGCTTCTCTGGTTTCAGGATTAATGCAAATGTGGCTTCTTTTCACATATCTGGGATCTGGGTATTCCCAAGGTAGATTAGGTTAAACAAGTGCTTCCATACAGGGATAGGGATAAGGGATAATTGACTCTTTTGATATCTTATAAAGCTCTGTAGGGGTGGAATCTGGACCAGCCGCTTTTCCATTCCTGGCCTTTTTTAGATGTTCTCTGATTTCTACTTCTGAAATCTCAGCAGCTAGAGATTGTTTCCTTATATCTGTTAGTATACCTATCCCTCAACCAACCCCGTCACCTTAGTATATCCGGTTTTGTGTCTTCAGTATAAAGAGGCATACACAAGTTAATTAAATGCTCCACATGTCCCCCATTTTATGAGAGATTGTCCCCTGGTTAGTTACTACCTACTCCTTAATGCTATACATTGATCGGTCAGATTTTACTTTGCAGACAAGCAGAGCCCCACACCTCTGGCTGTGCTAACAAAAAATTTGAGCATTTGTCCTGCCACTTCTCTTTGCATTTTAATGTGATCCTTGTTTTATTTCTTACCTGCAACTCCTCACGTATCTTTATAGCTCGATCCATATCTACCTGTGGATTGTGCCGTTGTAAAGTGATCTTTAAGGTCCAAATTTCTCGCTCAATGGAACTTAGCTCTTCTCTAGCTCCGTTGTTCTTAATAGATGCCTGATTGAATATATCCCCCGGGTGAAGTCCTTGTACGTATCCCAAACAATAGCCAAGGAAGCTGATCCAATGTTATCACTAATAACTAATCAACTCTCCTTGTCCAAAACGTGACCTATTACTGCATCTTGCAGCATTGACAGATTTATGGTTCACCTGGGATTATCTCTTTCAGATGGAATCTCTATAGCCATAATACTAGAAGAGTAATTAGAAATATGCAAAGCATGTGGTTAACCTATCCAACTGTCCCAAAATGTTGTTATCTACTAATAAACAATCAAGTCTGGAATAGTGTCCATATTTCTTACTACGAAACGTATATCCCTTCTGCTGGACCAATTGCTCGCACCAAACATCTGTAAGAACTAGTTCTTGCAACATATTTTTTTTAAACTTACCTCATCTTAAGTAGTTGACAAAGTTTCTCTTGGTAGATCTAAGTTAGTATCCATTAAAGTATTGAAATTGTCCCCAGTAATAATCGGAAGTGGAAGTTTCAGTAGTTTTCACTTGAGGGTCGAGAGGCATGATGGATCATCCGAGTTAGGCCATAGAAGCCTCTTATGTACTGTGACCGCCCTGGCTCTTAACGAATATGCCCCACTTTGCCGATTTCACAGATGCTTAATGTATTTTTAAGTGTTGACTTCTGTTTTGTTTATTTATGTGCGATTCTGGTTTTTTTCTACTAGATACTGTATGCTCCACATTGACAATGTTTAATCTCCTCGTAACTAGGACACATTATTGTATGGAATTTTAGCAATATGCACAACTATTAATCATGAAGACTCGTACTTCTCCTATCATTCCTTTCTATCTTAAATCAATGAAACTTTATTTCGGTTTTTGTTTAAAACCATAAAAGTTCATATACAGTAATGCTAGCAATTCATAATACTTTTTGTTAAAAACACATATCATAATAAAGTGCAGAGGTGCAAGGATATAATTTCATCATTACAAGAAGACCAGGGGATTGGAAAAAATTCATTGCGTAAGGCCCATTACAGATCCATACATTTTCTATATTTAACAGTTAATTTTAAAAATTCAGTAACTTGGAGAATACTATCATTGTGCAAAAGTTGTAAATACATCAGGGCCGGTCTGATCTGAGTAAAATTAAGATTTCTTAAAAGAGTCACCAGATAGCGCTTGCGGGGGTATTCATAAAAACTACATAAAAATATAAAATGCAGCATGTCCTGCGGAGACTTTCAACATAAGATATTTTCTGACACTCGGCTTCTGGAGCTCTATGCCTTCCCTCTGGGTCTTCCTATCCATGAGGAAGGCCCGTTTCGTTACCTCCAGGTCCCCCTTGACAATATTACTGGGATTTTCAAACAAATCGGGACGCCCCAGTCTAGAGAAACTGGATTTCAGATATTTTATCCATGGGATAGCCAGTGCCTTGTCCTGAGACAAACAGTCCATCACAATCAGGTGTGTCAATGGGTTGTCAGGATTCAACCAAAGTTTTATCCAACAGGTCAGTGGACGTAGGGAGATGATATCGCATATATATTGTGTCCCCAATTCTTCATGAACTACAAGATTGGATGTACCTGAGGGGACACACAGGAGACGCTTCATAAAAGAATTTTCAACAATCTGCAGCTGCTCACCACCGACATACCCCCATATTTCGCTACCATATGTAGCCGTGGCCACTGATTTGGCATTATAAAGTTGCAGCATGGCGCCAGTAGGTTTTTTCCCCAATTTCGAGGCAAAGTTAAAAATAGAGGCATTCACCCTGACCAGTTCTCCTTTCTTTTAAAGGAGGTGTGGGCCCCAGTTTAATTTAGTATCAAAAAGGACCCCAAGGTAGGAGAATGTTTTTGATATCGGGATTACTGCTTCGTCTATTTTAAATATAACATTTCTTCTGGGTTGTTTACCTACTTGCATGGCAAATGATTTAGAGTTATTAATCATTAGGTCTCTATATGTCATGAAGGACTTAAAAGCATTTAAAAGAGCTTGAAGGCCCCTTTCAGTCCTCGATATTAATATTGCATCATCTGCATATAAAAGAACTGGAATACCCCGCCGACCGACTCTGGGGCAGTCAACCAACACCTCCTGTAAAACACTATCCAGATCATTAATATAAAAATTAAAAAGGGAAGGAGCCAAGATACATCCTTGGCGGACTCCCTTTTTAATATCAAAATTGTTTGTCACGCTCAGGTCTTGAGAGTATCTAACATTAGCTCTGGTATTGCTGTGGAGATCTATAAGAAAATCAACAATACCACTGTCCACCCCTTCGCCCTCATGGACTGCCACAGCTTCCGCCTGTTCACACAGTCGAAAGCTGAGGACAGGTCCATGAAGGCGAGGTGAATGGTGCCCCTCTGAGCCACTGTGTACTTACTTAAGATTAAGAATGGGTTAAGGCATTGGGATATTGTTGATCAACCACTGCAGAATCCATACTGGGAGATGGACATGATGTTATTTTCCACCACCCTACCTGAACGTCTCTGCAGTAGTATCCTTCCTATTACTTTTACCATGGAATCGATAAGCGAAATGGGTCTGTAGCAATATGGGCTGCATTTGTCCCTTTTTTTGAAAACCGGGACAATTGTAGAGACCCCCAGGATTGTGGGCATCCACTTTGCACTGGGGCATTACATACAGACTCTAGAATGGGAGCCCAAAAGGAAGGCTCAGACTTAAATAAGTCCGGAGGAATCCCATCTGGTCCGGGTGCTTTCCCGGCTGTTAGTCCCATGATACCCTCAAGAATTTCACCCCTGTCAATGCTAATCTTCTTTCCATTAATGGCAGGTGCCGGGCTAAAAGTTTCTTCCATAGGACTGCAATATAGTTGCTCGAAATGCACTTCCCAGTCCCCCTTGGGTATATGGCATTCAAGGCCGTTACCGGTCTCCTGGACAAGGAAAGGCTTTTTCATTACGGCCCAAAATCTAGAGCTACTCTTTAGAGTTATGGGGTCCAGTATCTTGTTCCAGGCCTCTTCCCTTAGGGATTCCTTACGTTTTGCTATAATAGATTTATATTCTTTCCGGCAAAGTTGTACAGTCGCCTGTTCTCTTGGGTCAGCTACTAAAGCCAGCCCAAGGTTACTTGCTGCTTTAGTGCAGTCACGATTAAACCACTTTGGGCCCACATTTACTTGATTTTTAGCTGGTGCCGACAGCAGTTTCGAGACCTTATCGGAGAGTGACTGAAACGCCCGAGCACCTTTCTAGGCTGTATGCCTTCTTGGGTACAAGTGGTAATTTCATCTTGACATATGACTTTGATGTCTTTATACAGCAGATCTGGCGTAATCTTGGACCATCTCAGTCTGCTTCTCCCATCAGTTGTGCTCAGTCTTCCCTGACTGGGGTTCGGTCCTTCCTTAGCTATCCAAGGTACCAGCAAACGTACAGTGAGAGGGTTATGGTTGCTAATTTCACTCTCTTCAATAATAAAAGAATCCACAAAAGACTGCATAGATAATGAAATTAGCACATAGTCAATGAAAGTTCCCCTCCCATGACCCTTAAAAGTAGGTGTCTCAAATCTTTTGGCGGGATCCATCAAGACCATGGTTGGTGTCACATCCAGATCTTTCAATAAGTCATTGAAAAGCTCCCCCTCAATTGAGTGTTCTAAGTGTAAACCATTAGATCATACACAGTTTAGATCTAGGATACATTTAAATAAGGGGTCACCACAAGGGTGAACATTAAAGTCACCCATGATCATAAGGTTATGCAGGCTCTGTTTCATTCACATACTAATGAAAACATTCAAGCAGATAAGTTACTAAAATCTGAGCATGAGTTAACTGAATTATACAAATTTACCAGACCAGCTAGACAATTTTCTCCATTTAAAATTAAACCAAGAATACCAGGGTTAGCAGATGGTACTCTACGTACTTTACGAATCAGTGCAACAGCGATATATGTAACCAACCCCCCCTTAGGTCTTCCCCTGTTGGTTGCAATGGCTGGAAGATAATATGCCTTGTACCCTCCTAAAAAGTGATTACATTCAATAGATCAGGTCTCCTGCAAAGACATTATGAGATACTGTTTAATGTAAGTAATCCAATTACAATCCTGCATTTTGGCACTTAAGCCGGCAATGTTCCAAGAGATTACATTGTTAGAGCTCCTCTTGCCCAAGGTAGCTTCTGTGACTCCCAGGTCAATCGATCTCTCCCTTCCCTGTTCTCCCGGGCCCTCAAGTCAGTCGCAGGCTTCTAGGCCTGATAAAAGTTAAAATCTATTTTGGGTTGGGACACCAAACCCGTTCCTAGAGTGGTTGCCAGGATTGTTAAATTGTAACCCGGGTTGCGGATAGCTGGTGAGGGGTCTTGCCCTTGAATTATCTCTTGTGCGCCAAATACCTCCCTGGATAGGTCGTGTCAGGCCTCTCCTAAAAGCGGGCCTATAGAAAAAGCCTAGAGGGAGCAATTCAATTGCAGTACCAGTCATCCGTTGATGACATTGTCCGTCGGATAGTAATTGGCCAGCACTGGAAGGATTATCAAAATTAACAATGATACAGTCCCCACTCCCATTTTTGTTTGTACTGCCAATCCAGCTCATCCTACGTAACATTAATATATTATTTGCGACATTCATCCTCCCTAGGGTGTTTTGATTAAGCCAGTAAGTTGTTTTGTTCCATAGTTGCTCGTAGCTCTCTGACTCCCCGTATGGGAGAACAGGAGCATTCCCCAATATGATCACGTATGGGGCCACCTCTGAGGGTAAATAAATGACTATGGGACGGCGGGTCCCACTGACTCTTCCGTCCAGTGTCGGTTGGAGGTCGGGTAAGGGCATATCCCTCCTAGTACTTGACTGTTGTGAGGTAGAAACAGTCGCATCAGCAGGACCTGGAGGGCTTGAGTTATTAATTGCTGGGGCAGTCGAATTGGTACTGCTACTGGGTGTCTTGCATTTCCTGCTAGTGGTAGAAGGAGGATTTGCTATATTAGTAGTGGGAGCAGTAACCGCTGTTTGCTTTTCATTCCCCATGGCAGTTTCCAGGAGCAGAAGCCTGGATTCTATCCCAGTGAGCTTCAGCATGAATGGTGCCAACAGTGTTTGCATAATACCTTCCAGTTTCCCTCAGAACTCTCCCCCAGCTAAATTACAAATCTGTGCTGTTCCGTCACATTGTAAATTTTGGGTGACACCACTGTCGGCTTTTCCCCCGAATATCTGCTACAGTTATAACCTCACTACCTGTAGCTTTGTTTAGGCACCCTGGAATTTTTTAGAGAAGTGGGTTTTTTCAAGCAGTTCAAGACTGGCTTTTCTGTTTTACCCCTGGCCCTTAGTCTAGATTTTACCGGGCTCGGGGCCTGTTCAGGTGTCCCATTAATTAGACTATCATTTATTGAGGAAGTGTCACTATCTGGCTGCATCACCATTAGTTGGCCAGGTGGGGGGGTTGTTAGTGACTCATTACTCAATAGAGCAGGGGAGGCTGTTACTCTTCCAAATCGAGGGTCCATAGAGAGCCTACGTTGAGTCCGGGAGATTTCTTTATTAACGGCTGATTCTGCCCTAGTCAAGTAGGTATCTAGGGTCCCAATCATCCCGGCTGTACCAGTGTCTTTCTCTTTGCTGGTGCCATATTGGAATCCTCAACCAAAGAAGCAAATTATTTACCATTTAAGTAGGCTTAAACCACACAAGAAAATAAATGTAGGAACAAACACAATAGTATTTACACCATCTGAATTGAGAACACCAA
Organism: Lissotriton vulgaris; assembly: GCF_964263255.1. Lineage (NCBI taxonomy): Eukaryota > Metazoa > Chordata > Amphibia > Caudata > Salamandridae > Lissotriton > Lissotriton vulgaris. The sequence goes on from NC_141693.1 coordinate 1,373,736,203, forward strand.
AATATAGATTGTTTATAGTTCCTGTTATCGTCTATAATACGATGTTGTTTCCGTAAATTATTTGTGCCTTTAGAAACCTAACCGGTGAAAAAGCCCTCAATGTCAATGTAAGTCAGGTTTTAGCACTAACAGCAAAAACGTCCAAACGATCCCACTTAGCAGAATGTCACTTAAGCAAGTTGCGATTATGTCTACTCACAGCGTTTCTTACAGTCAATTTTAGGGGGGTGGCACAGCCCAGCCTCTTCTGGCCCCTGATGGCCACAGATGGCCCCGCCCTTGTCCCGGGCGCCTCCTGGCGCTACCCGCGCGCATACCGCGATACGGGAGAAGCTCCTCTGCTTTCAAGCGCCTCCGGGCGCAGGCGGTGATGTCAGAGGTGCGCCGTGGACCCTGGGGCACCTGGGAGTTGTGGTCCTTGGAGGTTGCCCTCACGGAGGCGAAAAGGACTGCAGGAGCCAAGCCGTTTCCCTCACGGCGAAGAATGTGCGCTGCTGAAAATGACCGTTGCCCTCATGGTAGGTGTCCAGATCCCGTGCGCCCCCCGCAAGGCACTCGTCGCTCCTGCGCTTTAAAGCGCCTCCGGGCGCAGGCGGTGGCGTCAGAGAAGCGCCGTAGACTGAGGGGCACCTGGCTGTGTGGTCCTTGGCCGTTGCTCTCACGGCGGCGGAAAGGACTGCAGGAGCCAAGCCGTTGCCCTCACGGCGAAGAATGTGCGCTGCTGGAAATGACCGTTGCCCTCACGGTAGGTGTCCAGATCTCGTGCGCCCCCCCTCTTCTCTAATCTGACCGCTCCCTTCGACTCATACGTGATTCCGGCCATTTTCCATTACCATTTTCCATTACTCATGTATTACGACCACTTGAGCACATCCGGTTTCCCTTAATTGGTTTTCATGGCCTGCCTCTTTTACTGCCTTCCTCGTGCCGCATCCACTCCAATTGCCGGTCACCTCCTGGAACTCCGGTCACGTAATCCTTCCTGTCACGTAAGATCATTATATACTATCCACCTTAGGTTATATTAGATGGCTTCACTTAAATGACCAGGTTATTAAGTGATCATTTCTTTCAACAGCGGAACCCGCAATGGATGCCCTTGCTGGAATTCATCCTCCCGAATATCGGCTAACTCTGCGACCTATCGCCCCGCCTTAATTGGGGAAGTCAATCCCTCATGGTAGGCAAGCTCCTTAGCATTTTACCTTATTGAGCAAGGATAGTTCTCAACTTAACGTCCTCTATTAATTCCACGTTTTAGGATCCACATTCTCCTGATGGCCCCCGCTACCTGTCTAGTGGTGGCCACCCTTGATGGCTAGTATTGCCAGGATCACACCCCAGTGACCTTCACCCCATTTATCAGATCCTTGGTAACCACCTGCTTGATTACGACCACCTTAATAATCTGGACACCCAGCTCCCTATAATCATTACTGTTGACCCTCACCCTTATCTATGCATGCATCACAATTCACACCAACAAGATACTATTGTCACCTTAATAATCAGGATAGCATGCATCACCTACAGGTTACTACCTGTGAAACATTGTAGTCATTACATTCTCTTATTAATTTTCCCCTCCTATTCCTATTTTTTCCTTCCTTCCCCCCTTCTTCCTTAATGGACAATTGCCTCAGGCTTCTATTCTTTTGTCCTGCAGATAATCCCTGCACTTATGTAAAAAGATCAAAACGTTGTTGACTTCACACACCCTGACATGACTGTACAAATGTTATTAATGTTTGCTAGGGTGCACTAATGGATTCACTTGTGGCCTGATGTAAATTGTTTGGCCACAACTCTTTATTTTTCTGTTTGCCTAAACCCTTTGTTCACACTTGTATGTTCTGTCTTAAATCCTTCACATTAAGTGACTATGTCCACTTGGACAAATAAAGAAGATACCTCTGTATTTCTATATTCATGTGTTCTGTCTTAAAAACGGTCTTGTTAGGGGCTACTGCTCCCCTGTCTATTTACAATATACTGAAGACACCCAAGCAAAACTGTGGTCAAGACATTTAATTCTCTCCATAACACGGCTTTTGAAAACCAACAATTTCATCCCCACACCTCGACTCATAATAATAGAGACCCTCTTGGAATACTCTGCCTGGTCTGAAAAGCAACACTGATCAATTCACTTATGTTTTGAAAATAAGGACCCACTCTCAATTGCAGTCAGGTGAGTCTCTAGCAGGATCCAAATACAGGCCCCACAATCCACAAATACTGAAGAACGCATCTTTGCCTCCCTTCAACCGAAGAACATTAACATTCCACATTAAAAACGTAATTTCCTTACCCACCCCCATTTAACCCTAGATTTTGGTTCAGTGGAAACTGTTAGAACATTTGGAATAAGCTGATTTATTTTAATTTTTTTCCCAAATGCTCCCCACCTAGTGCCCCATCAAGTGCCCTGCCCGATGCCCCACCCAGTGCCTACCCTTTGAGAACCTTTCCAGTTTTGGCTGCCATTACAGGAATGCCACTGGAGAAAATATCAGCTGATTAGGGGTGCTCCCGCTTCCTCCCACCTCCGCCCCTTCAGTTGAAGGACATGATTCTGAAGGCTAACTCTCAATATTCATTGAAGGCGTCATTGTTCTCCACTTTCATAATTGCACATCTGGTCCTTCCGCATTATGTGGAGCATAGCTGGGAATGTTAGTTGTGCCTTAGCTCCCAATTGACGAAGTTCATTAATTTTCCTCCCCAATTACCACTGGTACTATTCTCGGGACTTGCAAATATCTGACATTATGGTGAAACTGAACCCATTACTGGAACAGGAGTTATTATTTAACACTAAGCCTAAGATAAGTTCTTTTACTGCATATGCAAAAAAAATGTATCAAAGCTTCCTAGGTTTTTTGCAGTTGGGATTTCTCCTACATGGATCTCTTTGGGCTCTCTGTATCTCAGTCTCGAGATTCACCTCAGGCTGATCTTTGAGGACAGTTTCTTTAAGCAGTTACATTATAAAACTCTTCATAGCCCCCTTCTTCTCTGCCTTTGGTTACATTTTCAAACAGGACGAATAGTGATTTTACAGTTTTACTGAATGTATGCATATTTATTAATGTTGTTTTTATGATAGTTTATGCTTTTTAACAGAATAAATGCAAAAGAAACAATTGATGGACGGAATGCTGGGCAATGCAAACATTCACCCCCAGTCACAAGGATCTGGGTTAAATCCATCATTCTTTTACTCACCACACCACCCCAGTTTGGACCCAGCCATATGCAAATCAGTCTTGACCCTGTTCCTTGTGGGAACAGTCTAGCCCGAACTGCCAATCCAGGTCCTCCCTGGACCAAAAACAAGAATCCTGGGACCGTTTTCAGGGCATCACCCTTCATCAGCCAGGCTAGCTTGAATCCAGTGGTAAAGTGAGCACGGGACCCACGTCTGGGCATACCCTTCCCATTTAGGGCGACATATGCAAAAGAAACAATCGATGGACGGAATGCTGGACAATGCAAACATTCACCCCCAGTCAAAAGGATCTGGGTTAAATCCATCATTCTTTTACTCACCACACCACCCCAGTTTGGACCTAGCCATATGCAAATCAGTCTTGACCCTGTTCCTTGTGGTAACAGTCCAGCCCGAACTGCCAAGTCAGGTCCTTCCTGGACCAGAAACAAGCATCCTGGGACCGTTTTCAGGGCATCACCCATCATCAGCCAGGCTAGCTTGAATCTAGTGGTGTAATGAGCACGGGACCCAAGTCTGGGCATACTCTTCCCACTTATGGCGACATATGCAAAAGAAACAATTGATGGACGGATGCTGGACAATGCAAACATTCACCCCCAGTCAAAAGGATCTGGGTTAAATCCATCATTCTTTTATTCAACACACCACCCCAGTTTGGACCAGACATATGCAAATCAGTTTTGACCTTGTTCCTTGTGGGAACAGTCCAGCCCGAACTGCCAAGCCAGGTCCTCCCTGGACCAGAAACAAGCATCCTGGGACCGTTTTCAGGGCATCACCCTTCATCAGCCAGGCTAGCTTGAATCCAGTGGTAAAGTGAGCACGGGACCCACGTCTGGGCATACCCTTCCCACTTAGGGCGACATATGAAAAAGAAATAATCGATGGACGGAATGCTGGACAATGCAAACATTCACCCCCAGTCACAAAGATATGGGTTAAATCCATCATTCTTTTGCTCAAAACAACACTCCAAACTGGCAAGGCATGGGGAGCAAAAAAATGATGGATGTAGGCCCAGATCTCTGTACTGGGGTGAATGTATGACACTGTTCTGAATTCTGTCCATCAATTTTTGTTGTTGCATTTGTCACCCCGAGTGGAACAGGTATGCCCAGATGTGGGTCCCGTGCTCTCCATGCCACTGGAGTCAAGCTATCCTGGCTAATGAGGGCTGACAGTCAGAAACCGGTCCTAGGATGCTTGTTTCCAGTCCAGGGAGGACCTGGCCTGGCAGTTCGGGCTTGACTGTTCCCATTAGGTGCAGGGTCAAGACTGATTTGAATATGGCTGGGTCCAAACTGGAAAGGCATGGGGAGCAAAGACTGATGGATTTAGTGCCAGATGTCTGTACTGGGGAAAATGTATGACATTGTTCTGCATACTGTACATCAATTTTACTTTTTGCATTTTTCATCCCGAGTGGGACGGGTATGCCCAGACGTGGGTCCCATGCTCTCCATGCCACTGGAGTCAAGTTATCCTGGCTGATGAGGGCTGAAAGCACGAAAACGGTCCTAGGATGCTTATTTCCAGTCTAGGTAGGACCTAGCCTGACAGTTCGGGCTGGACAGTTCCCATTTGGCGCAGGGGCAAGACTCATTTATACATGGCCGTGTCCAAACTGGAATGGCATGGGGAACAAAAAAAATGATGGATTTAGGCCCAGACCTCTGTACTGAGGTGAAAGTATGAAATTTTTCTGTATTCTGTCCATCAATTTTTCTTTTTGCATTCGTCACCCTGAGTGGGAAGGGTAAGCCTAGACGTGCGCTCCATGTCACTGGAGTCCAGCTATCGTGGATGATGAGGGCTGTATGCTTGAAACCAGTCCTAGGATGCTTGTTTCCAGTCCAGGGAGGACCTGGCCTGGCAGTTCGGGCTGGCCTGTTCCTATTGAGTGCAGGGTCAAGGCTGATTTGAATATGGCTGGGTCTAAACTGGAATGGCATGGGGAGCAACTAAATGATGGATTTAGGCCCATATCTCTGTACTGGGGTTAATGTATGATATTGTTCTGTATTCTGTCCATCCACTTTTCTTTTTGCATTTGTCATTCTGAGTGAGACGAATATGTTCAGACGTTGGTCCGGTGCTTTCCATGCCACTGGAGTCAAGCTATCCCGGTTGTTGAGGGCTGAAAGCCCAAAACCAATCCTAGGATGCTTGTTTCCAGTCCAGGGAGGACCTGGCCTGGCAGTTGGGGCTGGACTGTTCCCATTGGGCGCAGGGTCAATACTGATTTGCATATCGCTGGGTACAAACTGGAACGGCATGGGGAGCAAAAAACAATTGATTTAGACCCAGGTCTCTGTACTGGGGTGAATGTATGACATTGTTCTGCATTCTGTCCATCAATTTTTGTTTTTGCATTTGTCATCCTGAGTGGGACGGGTATGCCTAGGTGTGGGTCTAGTGCTCTCCATGCCACTGGAGTCAAGCTATCCTGGCTGATGAGGGCTGAAAGCCCGAAACCGGTCCTAGGCTGCTTGTAGCCAGTCCAGGTAGGACCTGGCCTGCCAGTTTGGGCTGGACTGTTCCCATTGGGCGCAAGGTCAAGATTGATTTGCATATGGCTGGGTCCAAACTGGAATGGCATGGGGAGCAAAAAACAATGGATTTAGGCCCAGATCTCTGTACTGGGGTGAATGTATAAAATTGTTCTGCATTCTGGCCATCAATTTTTCTTTGTGCATTTGTCACCCGAGTGGGACAGGTATGCCCAGATGTGGGTCCTGTGCTCTCCATGCCACTGGAGTCAAGCTATCCTGGCTGATGAGGGCTGAAAGTCTTAAACCGGTCCTAGGATGCTTGTTTCCAATCCAGGGAGGACCTGGCCTGGCAGTTCAGATTGGAAAGTTTCCTTTGGACAGAGGGTCAAGACTGATTTGCAGATGGCTGTGTCCAAACTGGAATGCCATGGGGAGCAAAAGAACAATGGATTTAGACCCAGATATCTGCACTAGGGGGAATGTATGACCTTGTGCTGTATTCTGTCCATCATTTTTTCTTTTTGCAGTTGTCACCCCGAGCGGGACGGGGATGCCCATATGTGGGTCTCGTGCTCTCCATGCCACTGGAGTCAAGCTATCCCGGCTGATGAGGGCTGAAAGCCCGAAACCGGTCCTAGGATGCTTGTTTCCAGTCCAGGGAGGATCTGACCTGGCAGTTTCGGTTGGATTGTTCCCATTGGGGGCAGGATCGACTGATTTGCATATGGATGGGTCCAAACTGGCATTGCATGGGAAGCAAAAGAGCAATGGATTTAGGCCAGATCTCTGTACTTGGGTGAATGTATGACAATATTCTGCATTCTGTCCGTCAATTTTTCTTTGTGCATTTGGCACCAGAGTGGGACAGGTATGCCCATATGTGGGTCCTCTGCTCTCCATGCCACTGGAGTCAAGCTATCCGGTTGATGAGGGCTAAAAGGCCAAAACCGGTCCTAGGATGCTTGTTTCCAATCCAGGGAGGACCTGGCCTGGCAGTTCGGATTCACTGTTCCCATTGGGCACAGGGTCAAGACTGATTTGCATATGGCTAGGTCCAAACTGGAATGGCATGGGGAGAAAAAAAACAATGGATTTAGACCCAGATATCTGCACTAGGGGGAATGTATGACCTTGTGCCGCATTCTGTCTATAATTTTTTCTTTTTGCATTTCTCACCCCGAGTGGGACGGGTATGCCCATATGTGGGTCTCGTGCTCTCCATGCCACTGGAGTCAAGCTATCCTGGCTGATGAGGGCTGTAAGCCCAAAACCGGTCCTAGGATGCTTGTTTCCAGTTCAGGGAGGATCTGACCTGGCAGTTTCGGTTGGATTGTTCCCTTTGGGGGCAGGGTCGACTGATTTGCATATGGATGGGTTCAAACTGGCATCACATGGGGAGCAAAAGAGCAATGGATTTAGGTCAGATCTCTGTACTGGGGAGAATATATAACATTGTTCTGCATTCGGTCCATCAATTTTTCTTTTTGCATATGTCACCCCGAATGGGACCGGTATGCCCAGATGTGGATCCCTTGCTTTCCATACCACAGGAGTCAAGCTATCCTGGCTTTTGAGGACTGACAGTCTGAAACGGTCCTAGGATGCTTGTTTTCAGTCCAGGGAGGACCTGGCCTGGCAGTTCGGGCTGGACTGTTCCCACTGGGTAGAGGGTCAAGACTTATTTGCATATCGCTGGGTACAAACTGGAATGGCATGGGGGGCAAAATAACAATAGATTTAGGCCCAGATCTCTGTACTGGGGTGAATGTATAAAATTGTTCTGCATTCTGTGCATCATTTTTTCTTTTTGCATTTGTCACCCGAGTGGGACAGGTATGCCCAGACGTGGGTCCATTGCTCTCCATGCCACTGGAGTCAAGTTATCCAGGCTGATGAGGGCTGACAGCCCGAAAACGGTCCTAGGATGCTTGTTTCCAATCCAGGGAGGACCTGGCCTGGCAATTTGGATTGGACTGTTCCCATTGGGCACAGGGTCAAGACTGATTTGAATATGGCTGGGTCCAAACTGGAATGGCATGGGGAGCAAAAAAACAATGGATTTAGGCCCAGATCTCTGTACTAGGGTGAATGTACAACATTGTTCTGCAATCTGTTCATCAATATTTATTTTTGCATTTGTCACCCCGAGTGGGCTGGGTATGCCCAGACATGGGTCCCATGCTCTTAATGTCACTGGAGTCAAGTTATCCTGGCTCATTAGGGTTGAAAGCCTGAAACCAGTCCTAGGATGCTTGTTTCCAGTCCAAGGAGGACCTGACTTTGCAGTTTGGGCTGGACTGTTCCCATTGGGCCCAGGGGCAGAACTGATTTACATATGGCTGGGTCCAAACTGGAACAGCATGGGGAGCAAAAAAGCTATGGATTTAGGCCCAGATCTCTGTACTGGGGTGAATGTATAAAATTGTTCTGCATTCTGTGCATCAATTTTTGTTTTTGCATTTGTCACCCGAGTGGGACAGGTATGCCCAGAAGTGGGTCCCGTGCTCTCCATGCCACTGGAGGCAAGTTATCCTGGCTGATGTGGGCTGACAGCCCGAAAACGGTCCTAGGATGCTTGCTTCCAATCCAGGGAGGACCTGGCCTGATTTGAATATGGCTGGCTCCAAACTGGAATGGTATGGGGCGCAACAAAACAATGTATTTAGGCCCAGATCTCTGTACTGGGGTGAATGTACAACATTGTTCTGCAATCTGTCCATCAATATTTCTGTTTGCATTTGTCACCCCGAGTGGACCGGGTATGCCCAGACATGGGTCCCATGCTCTTAATGCCACTGGAGTCAAGCTATCCTGGCTCATTAGGGCTGAAAGCCTGAAACGAGTCCTAGGATGCTTGTTTCCAGTCCAGGGAGGACCTTGCCTGGCAGTTCGGGATGGACTGTTCCCATTGGGCGCAGGCTCAAGACTTATTTGCATATCACTGGGTACAAACTGGAATGGCATGGGGAGCAAAAAAACAATTGATTTAAGCCATGTACAGGGGTTAATTTATGACATTGTTCTGCATTCTGTCCATCAAATTTTCTTTTTGTATTTACAGAATAAAGACATGAATACTAAAGAAACCCCAAGGGCCCAGTTTGTAATCCACCTGTATCTCTGCCTGTAACTCCTATGGAGGGGAGACAAATCTAGTAGCTTGCCAGTCAATTTAATATGTGGCAACGCATACTAGCACCTTTTGGGGCAGAGATACAACTGTAAACATAGTTATAATGCTTATGCAGTGAGGCATTATTGTACAAATGTAAATGGGGCCTGTAAAAAGGATATGTTAAAGGCTGGGTCACTGTATCTCTGCGTTTGTAAGGCATCATCTTTATTGTCCACTATTTATGAATTTGCCGCATTTGCCACATCATCCATCATCTAATGCACAATCTATAGATTTTTTTTTAAAGTTTCTAGTTCAATCAGTTCAAACGTTACGGAAGACATGGCAACATGTTCGTGCACAGTGGAAGGTACTTCGCAAAAGTTAATTGTTCATTTTTAATCGCTTATTGTTGTTTTTTAGCTTTTCTGAGCTACCAGAGATCATTGTCTCACTTTTAGCCACCACTGTTTTTAATGAGACAAGTAGACTCACCTATTAAAACATACTTCAGAGAACTACACCTTTTCTGTGCACTAACACTCCACTCCACCTATCTACACCTCACAGCCCTACACCCAAACTTCACATAATGGCTTTGGTATAAAAGGTCAGCTATACATTAAAATTACATTAAAAGGCAGAACACAACCACACACTAGAAAAAAAGAGACTACAATGGGGGTTTAAAGCAGTGATGGGGTTGGGGGAGGGGGTGATTTGTGGATGGCGTAAGCACCGGGAGGTGTGAGGGAGCAAGCAGCAATTGAAGGGAGGAGGTGGGAAAAACGTAAAGCCGCAACGAAGAGAAAAGCAGTGATGAGGAGAGGGTGATCTTTGGATGGAGCATGTAGAGGTGAGTGCAAGGGAGCCAGCAGCGACAGAAGGGAGGAGGTGGTGGAAACAAAAAGCAGCACCAACGGGAAAATCAGTGACAGGGAGGGGGTGATCTGTGGACAGGGCATGAGGGTTGGTGGGAGGAGATGGAGATGGTAAAAGCACTGTGTAGAGTACTGAAAAAGAAAGAAAAAAGTAGGTCCTAAAAGAACTGTAAAAACTGGAGCAGTGGATGTCTACAAATACTTAGACCATGCTCTGGGGGAGGTCTAAACACAAGAAAATGCATGACCATGCATGCCTATGACAAATTGTGACAAAGAATGAGACAGATAACGGAGTGAGTAAATGCGATGCCTGTGGGTGGGCTATAGCCCACAGATTAAGACAACATGTCTCTTAAAGACAGTGCGTGCTCTGTATGCCGCGACCTTCAAACAATAGCTATAAAAAGCTATTTTAATCAAATAAAGGTCACAGCAATGTACAAAACTTCATAGAAAAATATTATGAATTACTGAATTCATCAACCAATTAATCTTAACAGCAATTGCAAATACATGTTTCTAAACAATATATAGTTCTGATAATTTAAAACCTTATATATTTAAAAATGTCAAGCTGATATTTGCATTTCTAAAATATGTTCAAAGCTGAATTTGAGCGATAATTCATGCTGAGCTCTGGATTTATATTGCTGATCTTGGTTTCTTGGAAACAGATGGCGCTTACTGCTATCAGTATGACTTGTGTGAGTTAATTTCATCCTCCATGTTGATATAGCTTTTTTGTTATTCTAATGAAGTGCCTCAGCATATAGGATTGGCATAGCTCTATTTTCAGCAACATCACTGCTGTATAACCCTGTAAGATCTGTGTAGTTCTGCGGTTTACAGCATGTGATCTTGAGACTTCTCTAACTTTAATTTTCCTACATTTATATTTCTAAGGAGTTTCTCTGTTGCAGCATATAGAGAACCTACAGAGGAGGTGCAAAATACGGATTGATTGGAAAGTGAAATGTAGAAAAGAAGAAAAATGCGGTATCCGGTTTGAATAATTATAGGCAAAAGGAACAAACATCTTTAGAAACTGTTTAAGAATATTGGGCTGAATAGAGCATTGTACAGATACAATATTTCCAAATAATGTCTGTGGAGGGTGAATTCCCAATACTCCTACAAGGGATTAGGCTTGACTGACACTCCATGCGAATATAAGGGTATTTTATTGCTGCTTCAAAACTACTTTTAATACATACCTCTCAATGCAGTGATATAATCTGAAGTAGTTCTGCAAGTTAAAGAAATAAACCTGTTTGGAATTTGAAGCAACGTTATCATATGTTTGCATGATGTTTATTGCATGATTTACATGCCATCAATTTTCATGGCTCGGCTTGTGCACGGATTCCTAGAGCTAAGTCAGACCTTCAGTTCGGTTATGGCTTCACTCTTCCTGTTAATATATCAGCTCACTCACCTCTAACCAGTGTGCGGCAAGAGTGGCTTTATGTCACTGATGCTGCAACTGACCGATCCGACTTGTATTGCCAAGTCAAAAAACACAACTAAGAAATTATTAGGGGAGTCTCCATAACCCTCCGCCCCACCCCCGGAAACTATGTCCCTTCCTTGTGGAGCCAAAGTCAATGAGGATCCTTGTGAGTAATGTTAGAGCTTGAGATGGTCTAATATATGAAGCCTAGAATGATTTTGGAACTGAGAGTATCTATTTTGACAAATGCATAAAATTCAATCAGGCCAAATCCATCTTTTTGCCGTATGCTGTATTTTTTTCAAATCAGTATTGCGACTCCACATCTTTTTGAGGATGTGGTTATTCATTGCATCTGCAGTTTTGAGAGGAGCTCCTATTTATCATCATCGACTCAATGCTCTTTAAGTATTTTAGATTCGCAAGATTGCGGCCGCATAGTTGTGGATGTAGCGGCGGTGTGGTGAGAGCCGGCAATAGTGAGGAGCCCAAACGGTGAAGCAGCCCAAGCTGAGCGCCACATACCTTATTGTGGATCCCGGAGCAGTGCGGAGCAGTGAAAGTGGGTCGTCTCGGGGCATGATTGCAGCGTTATCCTGCCGCAGTTCAGCATTCCGACTACTGCGAGAACTAACAGCCGTGGTAGCGGCTCTCTCTCCCAGTCTGCAGCATCAAGGGTTTCCCGGAGGGCGGAGTCGTGTGTTAACGCTGCAGCGACGTAGGAGGTCTGAACGGGGAACGGAGTGTGTGGATGCCAAACAATCAGAGTGTTCGAGTGCGTTTGATCTGCAGAAGGGACCCCAGCGGGCGAGGATGGCCCCAAAACAAAATCAAGTATCCAAAGCTCGGGGAAAAAGAAAAACCTGCGAGAAGAGTCTGTAGTTAAAACTTCTGGAGAGCCTTCACCGACGGGGGAGAATCTGAAGGGAAAGCAGCCGTCGGTAGTCCGGACCAGACAGGCAACCACCTCGATTGCTGACATGTTCATTAAAACCGGTAAGGAGAAGGCAGTGGAGGCAGCGGAGGCTGCACCTTGTACAGCAGCAGGGGGTGCACCCAGGATATTAGAAGAAAGTATAACTGAGAATAAGACACAGCAATTACCCCAGGTCGATACTGATGGCGATGGAGCTATATCCTCAGCATCTGGGTGTCAGTAACGCCACCTCAAGAGTCCAGGTTTCTTTCGTCTTGGAGCCGACTAATCCCAATACCTCCAGAGATCAACAAATGTGGCAAGAATTTTAAAACTTGGCACAATCTGCTGACCCCTAAAGGGACAGGGAAGTGGGGGACGGAAAGGGTAGTGGATGGGGGTGAGAAAAGTGAAAGAGAGAAACAAACAACACTGGATCTCTTCTTGAGATGACTGTCTCTCTCTCTTTTGAAGCAATCTGGACTTTCTCTCAACTGTCGTGGTTCATAGACTGCAGTACTGTATGTAAAATCAACATTAGTTACCACTAGTTCCTTATTGTTCTGTTTTGCAGCCTTTGTATTAAATACAGTAAGAGTTAACCTTGTACATACCAACAATTAGAAAGCCCATTCCTGTGCTTCTTGTGCAAGTTTTTGAGACGTCACTAAACATGCACTGAGCTGCTTAGGAACTTTTAGCACTTTTAAAACATAAACGCACAGAGTAAAGTTTCATCTGTATTCTATTGTTTCACCAAGTTAAAGGAACTGACCAAAGTAAAAGAACTGGTTAGTGTAACTTCAAATCACTCTCAGCATGCAACAGTTACATCTTACCTTGCACTGATATAAGCGTGTCTTTAAAGGGATCTGTAGAGATATAAAAAAAAAGAACACAGAGCCCCTAATAACAACTACTCAATCCTGTAGATTGACACAGCTTTACAATCAGTTTTGCAGTTTAAATCACTGCAGTACCATGAGAAGACTTTGCAGTTTACATCACCGCTAAAATGAACATTTAAATATAAGCCTAAAAGATATCAAGCAAAACAATAACAGTGTCCATTTAAATTAAAGGTCCGGCTTACTCTTTAGCCTAGGTTCAGTTAGGTTAAACTATTGTTTTTGCCAAGGTTCGTTCGTTGTTTTGGCCAAGGTTTGTGTTTCTTATTAGCAACAACAGAAAGGTCTTACTGTATCCTACGAGGCGCCGGAAGACCAAGTTCTGGGACCGGAAGGGTTAAACTGGTCCGACTGAAAATGAGCTCCGACTCGATAACCGGACGTCACTGGATCTGCTTCTGACGGAGCCTTGACATCGCCGGAATGCTGCAAATGGTGAGGACTCCTCCAAATGCTGATCGCTCCGTGGACTGGGACAGGCAAGTTGCTGCTGAGCTCTGGAGAGCGGGCGGGGCTGGGCGCTGGGGAACAAGGTCCTGGAGGCTCCTGAAGCGACGCGTATGCTGAGAAGCGAAGCGCTGCTTCAGGGAACCGGTGAGCCTTTTATAGGCTGAGTTTCACGTGTGGGAGAGCGTCGGTTGAGCGCACCTGCTCAACGTGATGCCTTCATGAATATTCATAGCCTCCTACAGATCCCTATTACAATAGACATTGCGCTATACAAACATGTTACATAATAAGCATTGGTACCTCCAAAACTCTACTTCTGCATTAACATGGTGTTTCCTATTGAAACTGTAGACTAAAGTAGAGTATGCTTAAGAATTCTTGGTAGTTCCCCCCCCCAAAGGCCTTCTCAAGGGTCGTGGTTTATTGGGATTCAAAGCATGAAAAGAGCGCTCCCAGGATCGTTCTGCACTATCATAGCCTTTCCAGTCGATTGGATAATACAAACAACCCCTAAGTCTTTTTGAGTCCAGAATCTTTTTGACCTCATATTCAATGTGATCTCCTACAACAAGTGGAGGGGGTGGAGCATCAAGACGGGTATCAGGTTGTACAGGTTTTATCAGAGACACATGGAATACTGGATGAATTTTATAGTCTTGAGGAAGGGCTAACCTCACAGAAACTGGGTTTATGATTTTTTCGATAGAAAATGGACCGATGAATCTGGGTTTTAGTTTTTTAGGTCCCTCAATCTGTATATTCTTGGTTGATAACCAAACCTGATCCCCAGGTTTGTAAACAGGGGCTGGTGTCCTATGTTGGTCAGCATAATACTTCATTTTTTCTTTTTGTCTAGTCAATGTTAGTTTTACATTTTCTTGGAATTTAAGTAAACTAGTTAATCTTTCCGAGACTGCCGGCATATTGGTTCCTTTTTCTGGAAATATAACAGGTAAAGTTCTGGGATGTTGGCCAGTGAGAAAATAAAACGGAGAACAACCAAGGGCTGAGTGCACAGTGTTATTATAAGTGAATTCAGCTAAAGGCAGGGCGTCTATCCATTCTGTGGTTAAAGTGGTGGTTAAACAACGTAAACTTTGTTCCAGGTATTGATTCACTTTCTCGGTTTGCCCATCAGTTTGAGGATGAAAAGCTGATGATAAAGCTAAGTCAATCCCTAGATGTGTGCTCAACTGTTTCCAAAATTTAGACAGGAATTGTGGCCCTCTGTCTGAAATGATTTTTTGTGGCAGACCATGCAATTTTACAATGTTAGCTAAAAATACCGTACTGAATTCTTCTGCAGAGGGAAGTTTAGGTAACGGAATAAAATGCCCCATCTTGGATAACAAATCCACCACTACTAGAATAGTAGTCATTCCTGCTGATCTTGGTAGATCTGTTATAAAATCTAAGCTGATAGTATGCCAGGGTGTAGGAGGTATCTCCGTTGGTTGCAGTAAACCAACTGGAAATGAGTGTGAAGACTTTTGTCGGGCACACACTGGACAAGTCTGAACATACTGCTGTATATCATTTTTCATGCCTTTCCACCAAAAGTATCTTTGACACAATTCGACTGTCTTGTTAATTCCAGGATGAGCGACCAAACCTAAATCATGGTTCAATTTTATCACTTGTTTTCTCAAGTCTTCTTTTGGAATGAATATTTTATTTTTGAGGTAAAATATACCATCTGATATAGAAGCCTGTTTTTGTGCAAGCCAATTCTTTTGATTTAGGTCTTTATTCTGATCTCTGAGTAAAGATAAGAAGTCTAGTTGAGTGATTTCTGCGCAAATCTTTTCCACTGGTATAATACTCTGTTCCCCTTTTTCAGTTTCTTTGTTTCTATCGCAAACTAAACGTGAAAGAGTATCAGATAGTAATTGTTTGGTCCCAGGTCTGTAAGTGATCACAAAATCGAATTCACTAAAGAATTGCAACCACCTCATCTGTCGTGGCGTGAATGCTTTCACTGTGGAGTAAAACTGTAAGTTCTTGTGATCTGAAAAGATGGTTATTGTATGCTTGGCCCCTAGGAGATGATGCCTCCATTCCTGAAAGACTGCCTTAATCGCTAAAAGTTCTCGCTCAGCGATTGTATAATTCTGTTCTGCTGGCAACAGTTTTCTGGAGAAAAAGGCTATTGGGTGGAAACTCCCTGAACTTGCATCTTTCTGTAACAGAACTCCCCCGATTGCAGTTTGTGAAGCATCTGCTTCAACGAAAAAAGGTCTGTCCGGGTCAGGGTGTGTTAGAATGGGGGCAGAAGTGAAGGCCTTTTTTAGAAGGTCGAAAGCTTGTCCAGCTTCTTCACTCCACTGAAACTTCTTCCCTTTCTGTAGAAGACTGGTAATTGGCACCACAATTTCCGAAAACTTCGAGATAAACCTCCTATAGAAGTTTGCAAACCCCAGAATCCTTTGTACTTCTTTGACAGAAGTAGGAGTAGGCCAATCCAAAATTGCTTTTACCTTTTTGGGGTCCATGACTATGCCTTCAGGGGACAACAAGTAACCTAAGAATTCCACTTTTGTTGTGTTAAAAACACATTTCTGAAGTTTGACAAACAAAGAATTATCTCGTAATTTCTGTAAAACCAATCTAACATGTGTTACATGATCTTCTGGGGTTTTGGAGAAAATTAGAATATTGTCGATATATACAATGACACAAATGTCCAACAGTTCATGCAACACCTCATTAATGAAGTATTGGAAGGCTGCTGGAGCGTTGCAGAGACCAAAAGGCATCACTGTATATTCGAACAGGCCAAATTTAGTACGAAAGGCAGTTTTCCATTTGTCACCTTCCTTGACTCTGATTAAGTGGTATGCCCCACGAAGATCCAGTTTGGTATAAATTGTTGATCCTTTAACCTGATTTAACAGAACAGGAATCAACGGAAGTGGGTATCGATTTTTAATGGTGGCCTTATTAATCGCACGATAGTCGATACAGACCCTCAAATCACCTGTCTTTTTTGCTACAAAAAATAAAGGAGACGAAACTGGAGAGGTAGAATGCCGAATAAAGCCTAATTCCAGCAATTCATCTAAGTAAGTCCGTAGATATTGGTTTTCTGGTTCCGTGAGTGCATAAACACGACTACAGGGTAGGACTGCTCCAGGAATTAAATCTATTCTGCAGTCGTAAACCCTGTGAGGGGGCAACTTGGTTGCTTTTACAGGGTCAAACACATCCGAAAAATCTTGAAATCCGATTGGTAATTCCACCACGTCAGATTGGGTGGCAGCAGCACATACAAGAGGTTGACCAGGGTCTCTATGCTCATGATAGCAATTTGTTTTACAGTGCATTGAATCCAAAGTCACGGTACGCTTGACCCAATCGATTTTTGGGTTGTGAAGCTCCAACCATGGAATGCCCAGGATAACTCCAAAGGCGGGAGTATCAATAAGATCAAACACAGTTAACTCTGTATGCCCATTGTCAGATAGAAGAAGCAGTGGTGGAGTGTGAAACCTAATCAAACCAGACGAAAGTGCAGAACCATCAACAGCTCGCACGGGTTCTGGTTCTTTTTTTGGAATTTTAGTTAGGTTTAACCTTTTAGCAAATCCTAAATCAAAAAAGTTTTCCAGTGGCTCCTGAGTCGATCAAAACAGGGATACTATGTTTTTGTTGGTTAGCCAGAATCAAAACCAGCCTAATTGTGAAATGACGAGGTACATGATTGGCAACACTAGTAATAAATTGTGAGACCTCAAAAGTCTTATTTCCCGAGGGATCGGTCTCCCCTTCCCTCGAGAAACCTAGTTTTCCGATTCCTGTAGGGGATCTTGGATTGTGGCCAGGAGTTTCTTTTTAGCGGGCCGAATCGGACACTCTTTGGCAAAATGACCTGGCTTCCCACAATAAAGGCATAGATTTGCCTTTCTTCTCCTATCTTTCTCATCCTGTGATAAAGGCCCTTTAATTCCCCCAATCTGCATTGGTTCTACTTGAGCATTCTTATCTTCGCTACTCTTCTTTTCGGTTTAAAAGTGTAGAGCTCTGAAATCTGGCTTCGGTCTTTCAGTTCTTCTCTCACCCAGTCTATGATCTAACTTGACTACAAGATCTTGGAATTCAGTAAAGTCATCAGGAAGATTTACAATATGAGCCAGGGAGTCTTTTAATTCCTCCCTAAGACCCCGGTAGAACAAGGATATTCTTTTATCTTCTGGCCACTGGGTTTCTGCCAATAAGCGATTAAAGGTGGTCACATATGAGATTAGATCTCGAGAACCTTGACGAAGATTCAATAATTCATTGTCAGACGCTTGTAAAAAGACATGTTTTGCAAATAAACTAGACATAGCAGTTTTGAAATGTGTTAGATTATGCAATAAGGGATCATTCTTATCCACCAAAGGCATGGCCCAATTAGCCGCTACACCTCCTAAATAAGAGATTATGAAAGCTACCTTGGAGGTGTCTGAAGTAAAGATGTTAGGTTTGCATAAGAAATGTAAATGACACTGGCTCATAAAAGTAGTAAAGTGAGTACTATCGCCAGAAAAGCGTTCTGGGTTGGCTAAAGGAACAGGCTGTGGGGAGACTACGGTAATCTGAGCAGGTTGACCTTGACCAATTCCAGAAGTAAGAGTTGGGTTTTGGAAAGGGGCCCCGAACTTGGGAGGTGATAGAACTGGCCTTTTAGACTCCCCCTTATCTCTCCAAGAAGTGAAACCCTCTCTGGTATTCTCTAATTCTTCTCTGGTGTGATCTAACTCTTGTCTGAGAGATTGGTTTTCTAAAGGCAAGTCTTGTATCTCATCGTTCATTTTGCGCACTAATTCTACTAACTGGGTGGCATCCATGTCTTCCATGGGAGTAATCAGCTTCAAGAGGGAATATGGACTGTTGTGGCTTCGCTTTCTGTCAGTAACGCCACCTCAAGAGTCCAGGTTTCTTCCGTCTTGGAGCCGACTAATCCCAATACCTCCAGAGATCAACAAATGTGGCAAGAATTTTAAAACTTGGCACGATCTGCTGACACCTAAAGGGACAGGGAAGTGGGGGACGGAAAGGGTAGTGGATGGGGGTGAGGAAAGTGAAAGAGAGAAACAAACAACACTGGATCTCTTCTTGAGATGACTGTCTCTCTCTCTTTTGAAGCAATCCGGACTTTCTCTCAACTGTCGTGGTTCATAGACTGCAGTACTGTATGTAAAATCAACATTAGTTACCACTAGTTCCTTATTGTTCTGTTTTGCAGTCTTTGTATTAAATACAGTAAGAGTTAACCTTGTACATACCAACAATTAGAAAGCCCATTCCTGTGCTTCTTGTGCAAGTTTTTGAGACGTCACTAAACATGCACTGAGCTGCTTAGGAACTTTTAGCACCTTTAAAACATAAATGCACAGAGTAAAGTTTCATCTGTATTCTATTGTTTCACCAAGTTAAAGGAACTGACCAAAGTAAAAGAACTGGTTAGTGTAACTTCAAATCACTCTCAGCATGCAACAGTTACATCTTACCTTGCACTGATATAAGCGGGTCTTTAAAGGGATCTGTAGAGATATAAAAAAAAAGAACACAGAGCCCCTAATAACAACTACTCAATCCTGTAGATTGACACAGCTTTACAATCAGTTTTGCAGTTTAAATCACTGCAGTACCATGAGAAGACTTTGCAATTTAAATCACCGCTAAAATGAACATTTAAATATAAGCCTAAAAGATATCAAGCAAAACAATAACAGTGTCCATTTAAATTAAAGGTCCGGCTTACTCTTTAGCCTAGGTTCAGTTAGGTTAAACTATTGTTTTTGCCAAGGTTCGTTCGTTGTTTTGGCCAAGGTTTGTTTTTCTTATTAGCAACAACAGAAAGGTCTTACTGTATCCTACGAGGCGCCGGAAGACCAAGTTCTGGGACCGGAAGGGTTAAACTGATCCGACTGAAAATGAGCTCCGACTCGATAACCGGAAGTCACTGGATCTGCTTCTGACGGAGCCTTGACATCGCCGGAATGCTGCAAATGGTGAGGACTCCTCCAAATGCTGATCGCTCCGTGGACTGGGACAGGCAAGTCGCTGCTGAGCTCTGGAGAGCGGGCGGGTCTGGGCGCTGGGGAACAAGGTCCTGGAGGCTCCTGAAGCGACGCGTATGCTGAGAAGCGAAGCGCTGCTTCAGGGAACCGGTGAGCCTTTTATAGGCTGAGTTTCACGTGTGGGAGAGCGTCGGTTGAGCGCACCTGCTCAACGTGATGCCTTCATGAATATTCATAGCCTCCTACAGATCCCTATTACAATAGACATTGCGCTATACAAACATGTTACATAATAAGCATTGGTACCTCCAAAACTCTACTTCTGCATTAACATGGTGTTTTCCGATTGAAACTGTAGACTAAAGTAGACTATGCTTAAGAATTCTTGACACTGGGACCCCCTCGATGGAGGGTACTGCGCAGGGCAAGGTGGAGCTGCCAACGGAGGGAACTGGTTCTGGGGACTCTTCAGCATCTTTGCGGGTGATCAATGGGTCCTTTATCGATCCTCAGATACAATTACAGGCTCAAGGAGGGAGTGATATTGGTGGAAATGAGCAGCTAGCTCTCTTGGAACAGGGTGGAGAGACCGGCGGTGCTGGGGAAGGGGCTGAGAGCGTAGTCTTCTTTTGAGCCTCTGATGGTATGGAGTGGTCCGAAGATGAGGAGGAGGGAGACTGCAGCTCCTTCGGGGAGCGAATTGGAGTTGGAAAAGCAGGCTACTGCATTGAAAGGATCAGTCGCTGTGGTAAAGGTCAGGGTGACCCTCAATGTGAATTGCAGTGGGATCAGTCCATCCCGACGCCCTCACATGGCAGCCCGGATATAGAGATGGCACAAATGACTTTATTGGAAACAATTCACCAGGAAATTATCTCCCATAGGGAGGAGATACGACAGGAAAATCGTAAATCGCAGGCAGCAATGCGTAAAATGAGGGGCATCGTTAGGAAGTTGTCCAAGGTCTGCGTGAACACCATGGACAGAGTCTCAAACCTGGAGGACAGGATTGTC
This sequence comes from Lissotriton vulgaris, assembly GCF_964263255.1. Classification (NCBI taxonomy): domain Eukaryota; kingdom Metazoa; phylum Chordata; class Amphibia; order Caudata; family Salamandridae; genus Lissotriton; species Lissotriton vulgaris. The sequence continues at coordinate 1,373,756,672 of NC_141693.1, forward strand.
TCTACCGAGGCGGAGGTGGGGGAGGCAGTAGCCAAGGTGGATGCACAATGCTCCCAGGTAGTTGACATACAATGGAAGCTAGCGGAGTTGGAGAACAGGCTCCACCGGAACAACTTGAGGGTCCTGGGAATTCCGAAGGGAGCAGAGGGGACCGACATTAGGGCATTTACTATTAAGCTTTTTGAAAAAGCATTCCCCAAGCTCGCCAGCTGGAATTGGGCCTCAGAGCTGCAGAGAGCTCACCGCACTCCTTTTAAAGCCAGCAGGTATAAGAAGGAAGGGGACAAACCTAAGGCGATTTAGATTTTTCTAGGCAATTTCATTCTGCGACAATCTATCTCTGGCTTAGCAAAACCTAATGCCAAAAGGGATTGCGATGGGTATTCATTTTTCGTGCCGCCGGATTTCTGCCATGCAACGGTGGAGAGACGCTGGCGGTTAAGATGTTTGATTAAGCCCTTTCAGGACAGAAACCTCCAGGTATATCTAATAAATCCGGCGCAGTTGAAAATTATCAATGACGGGAAGACATTCTTCTTCTCTTCTGAGATTCCATAGGAAGCTAGGATGAATGTTGCTGGACTGGGCTAATGACTATGGGCTGATCTCGGACTATATTGTTTGACTATCTTGTTTGGCTGTTCGGGTGATCTGGGATCTGTTGGGCTCCAAGATTTTGTAGGTTGTTGGGTGGTTTGATTTAAGCTAGCCCTCACCACACACACCGTGCTCCATCACACGCACAGACTAGGTCTGAGCGCCTCACAGAGTAGGGAGGGTGGGGGGTTGAAGGGGGTTTGGGGTGAGGGAGGTAGCGAGTGTGGGGTTTTTGGGGTGGGAGAAGGAGAGGGAGGGGGGCTGGGCGGGGGTGAAAACTGAAAAAAGAAGGAAATGGTGCTTTATCGGTCACGGACAAAAAGCGTTAACAAGGATAAAGATATTTGATCAGGTTTTTGTTGTAGGTTGTTTCACTCAATTGGATGGCAAACATTAGCATCTGCACAATGAATGTGGGGGGTTTGAACGACTGGAGGAAAAGCAGAGGTTAGCATATGTGGTGAAGCATAATAGGAAAGATCTTCTCTGCCTTCAGGAGACCCATCTCCCATGGTCAAAGAGAAATCTGCTTCTCATTAATGGTTTTGAGTTGCTGGCCTGTACGACACAATCGTCAAATGTTAGGGGGGTTGCTATCTTGGGAAGAACTGCTTTAAGGAAGGCTAGGAGAGTGAAAACGGACAGCAATGGAAGATGGGTGATAGCTGAAATGGAGCTCGGCTTCACTATCTGTAGCGTATATGGTTCTAATGATGATGACCCTGAAATCTTTGATTTTCTAGAAGCAGAGCTTGCCTATTGGCCTACCCCCATAGTTTTTACTTGCGATTTAAATACATCATCCGAATGGGGTAATGGAATATCATACCAGGGGAGGAAACCAAGAGTTTTTAAGGCAGTCCAGGCATTGTTCAGCTCGCATGGGCTGCAAGATGTATGGCGAGTTAAGGAGCCCCTGAATGCGGGCTATACGTACTTCTCAAACCTGGCTCAAAAGTATTCAAAATTAGATTATTTTTTTATTTCTGCGTCGGAAATTGAAAAAGTCGAGATCTTTAAACTCCCTAGGGTAATCTCAGAAAACTACCCTCGGGTGATAAAATACGATCTGGGAAGGCAGGAAAGGTCAAAAGCTAACTGGACGTTTGAAAGAAGACTACTGGCTGATAGCAGGTTTTTAGATCATATGAATAATTGGGTAGGATAGTTTTTTGCGGCAAATAGCTATAGTATGTCCCGGAACGTAGTGTGGGAGGCTTTTAAAGCCGCTTTAAGGGGAGAGACGATCGGCTGTTCTGCTAGGCTTAGAAGAGAGGATAGGGGGGAGGTAGAGAAATTAATGGGTAAGCTTGTCATTGGGGAGGAACAACATATAAGGGATATAGCCGCAGGCGGGGATGGCGAGGATAGCCAGAGCATATTGCTGGCGGTTAAAGCGGCATGGCAGAAAGAGGTTGCACAGAAGGCGATCGGGGATTTTCAAGCCTCAAGGGCTAAGAGGTATGAAACAGGGGAGCAAGCTGGTAGAGTTCTCGCCCTTCGTCTAAGACAGGAAAAATCGAAGAATGTGATCACCTGTATAGAGGAGGATGGGAATATATTTACGGATGTTAAGGATGTTTTGATGGTGTTTAAAAACTTCTATCAAAAATTGTGTGAGGAGGGGGATTCGGACAGCAACCAAGTAGAGGGGTGCTTTGATTAAGGCCCTATATTGGATGATGCAACAAGAGCGGACCTAGATAAAGATATCTCGTATACCGAGGTTCTATCTGCATTGCGGGAGCTAGCATCTGGGAAAGCCTCTGGCCCTGACGGGATCCCCTGGAGGTATACAAAGCTATGGAAGGGGAGATTGTGCCTCTGTTGGTTAATTTATTTAATGTGATTATGTACTCAGGGGTGGTTCCGGATTCGTGGAAAGAAACCAACATTATAATGTTTCATAAGAAGGGGAAACCAGCGGAAAAACCAGGGTACTAAACTCTTCAAAGATCTGGGCAAAGAGGTTGGGCAGGATCATTGGCGGTCTCGTCTCCCCGTGGCAGCATGGGTTCGTTCCTGGGCGTGGCACCACAGATCATATATGCAGAGCTATAACTTTGTTTGACGCCCAGGAAGCCACGGGGGGGATGGCCATGATCCTGCTCGACGCAGAGAAATCCTTTTATCGAGTTGGTTGGAGCTTTCTCTGGGGTATACTGGCGGGGAGGGGTTTTGGGCAGAAAGTCATCAGAGCTATTAAGGCTATGTACATGGACCCAGTTGCAAGAATTACAGTTATGGGTGAAAAGTGGGATGAGTTCAAGATACAGAGAGGGACGCGCCAGGGCTGTCCTTGTTCCCTAATCCTTTTCTCTCTGTATATTGACCCCCTTAGTCAGAGAATATTAGACTGCCCCCGTATTTCCCCAGTGATTTTTAATGGTCATGTCAAAAAGATATTAGCATATGCAGTTGATTTGGCCGTTATCATGACGAATCCCCAGCAAGCACTTCCGGTTTTGGTACAGATGACAAAGGTTTTTGGTCTAGGTTCAGGGTATCTCCTCAACAAATCCAAAACACAGATAATTTGTACAAAAAATATCCTGAAATCTGATTCAAGATTTGTGGACTCTGCTGTTTATTTAGGAGTAAAGATCAATGCTTCACTGGGTAGAATAGTGGAAGAGAACTACCCCCCCTAATTAAGTCTATAGAGGCTGAAATAAAAAGGTTGGATGTGATGCATCTTTCTCTGGTAGGGAAGGTCAATGCTCTGAATATGTTAATGTTTCCCAGAGTGTTTAGAGCCATACCCCTATTTATCTAAGAAAAAACGATGAAACATCTTGAATCTGTCTTTATTAGGTTTATATGGCAGTATGGCAAGGTTGGACGCTCTACGAGTCTTATGTCATTACCGAGGGAAAGGGGCGGGATGGCACTTCCAAACCTTAGATTGTATCATTGGTCTTGCCTCTTGATTCAAATGTCTATCTTTTTCCATTTTGACACTGGTCCTGTGGGAGAAATCACAAACCCAGACACTCAGGGTCCCCCCCCATTTTTTAAGATGCTGTTGGGGGGGGAAAGCAACCGGCTTGTTGCTGACCGAAGTGGAATACAGGTTTTATAAGAAGGCCTTATTTAAGACTTTATATGGGGCTTGGCAGGTATGGAAAGCTATTCTAAAAATTTCTAATGCCCCTAAAATGAATCCCTATCTCCACTTGGAAAATTCAAGTCTTTTTCCTCAGTTAAGAGCGGATAGGAACTTACAGGTTTGGAATGGACTGGGGGTTAAGACCATTGGAGATCTAATTGAAGGGGATAAGATAATAGGGTTAGAGGATATGCAAAGGAGGTATGGCGTCCCTGCTAATCAGTGGCTTATTTATGGTTAAATCTCCCGTACCTTAATGGCTCTCAGACCTAAACTGAAGCCTCTGGTCGATTTCCCTGTGGTTGAGGCCCTGGCTAGAGGTTGCAGGAAGATTAATGTGGTTTATAATCTTTTTGTCTCAAGGATTCAGGACGATGTAGAGAGGGTGGAAAGTGACTGGGCAATTAAAATCGGAAACCCGGATGTTGATTTGGATCTCGCACTATGTCTAAATAAAAAGCTCTTTCGGGCCTCTAATTCATGGGCTCAGCACTTTAAAACCATTTTTAATTTGTACCATACGCCGGCCAAATTATTTGCGTGGGGTGTTAGGAATGACGATTGCTGCCGTAGATGTAATACGGGTCAAGCATACTTAGTACATATGTTTGCTACCTGCGACCGGCTGGGCCCAGTTACGGATGCGATTATGAAATTTTGGGAGGGGCTGCTAGGTCACAGGATCGATCTATCCCCAACACTGATGTTAATGGGTACAGACTCCAAATTGGCCCTGACAGAGGATGAGGCAGCCTTGGTTTTTATGTCGGTTGCTGTGCTAAGAATCCTGATCTCTGCTGGTTGGAAGGATATTACAGGCCCCTCTGACCAGATGTGGCTCTCGAGATTTTTAGGTATACACAATATAGAGTCTTGTTTATATGAATTTAAAGGTGCTAAAAAACGGGAGATGGGCAGACGTTTTTGGGCCCCTGTTACGAAGTGGAGGATGACAGAATCTGAACCTGGATCTGCACTGTTTGACATATTTATTTGTAGACAAAATTTATTTTATCCCCACATAATGAATTGTGCTTTTTCGTATTTATATCTGAGTGTTATCTCTATGTAACTGTATTCCTGTGTCGATCGTTTTAATGCTGTGTTTGTGCTAAATTAATTCCTATGTTCTTTTACTGCACCGCAACCTTCAATAAAATACAAAAAAAAAAAAAAAGTATTTTAGATTCTACCTGTGAGAGGTGTGAGTTAGAGCTCTGTAGAGGTTTTCGGGCCAAATATGGCAGTATATTTTAACATTTTAAATACTGTTTTAAATTATTCACATTGAAGGAGATCAAACTGGGAAACTTTTGTCGAGTCAACACTGGCACAGTTGCCTGAGAAAATAACTTATAATATTCAGTTAAGAAACAGTCAAAATGCTGGTCTTTGATTTAATGATATTCTTCGTTGACAACCTCTACTCTAAACCATTCACCATAAAATGCCCTCTCTTGTGTACATAGAAGGGGGGGCAGGCCAAGATCAAGTGATTGTGCTGGAAATGCAGTTAAATAATTTATTGGAAGGAAACAAGAGGGGAAGATAAGCTGCTTATGTTGTAGGGGTGGGAGGGCTCCAATCGAAAGGCTGTGTGTTGTTGAGATGAGGTGAGATAGCTCTTCTGATCTCTAATAATGGTAGGGAAATGTTATATGCCGTTGGTTAGTAGTGTCAGAGAAGAAACAAAACATGCTTCTATGTATGCAAGTTGCTGTAGATTGAGGAGATGCAAAATTATTTGATCAAAGGAGTAATATACATCACTGAATCAAGATGGACAGTCTTGTTATTCAGAGGCGAGTGATTGTCAAGTTAAAAATGAAGGTCACCTCCCAAACATTCTTTCTCAGATGCCATTATGTTTCATTGATTCTTTTGAGCTTTGTCAAATACTTATGGTCTGGAGTACATGAGTATGGGTTACAGAATGCAGGAACAGCATTGGATAATCAAAGGCCCCTTTTTATGATTTAAGTGGTGATCTTAATTTGTTTCTGCTTCAACCTGCCACCCCTCTGTCAAAGCTGAATGATATGTGGTGTCTATGTCTGAAAACAGTTCTCGTTCTTCTGGGTTTTGGGATTCCTTATTCTGTCAGTGTCAGATGATCATGGTAACTGATTCTAGAAGTCAATATTGAATGCCCTATTTACATCGTATGTACTGCAGAGTAAGAAATATCTTCTGCTTCAGGTTGGTTTCATGAAATATATCAGCTGTTATATAATTTTGGGTTATATTTTTTTTAAATTACAAAGCTTTATTTAGTGCATATGATGTAGGGAACAGATTTATAATAAAGCAACAAACAAATTAAATCTATTAAGTATACAAAGCAATAACAGCATTTGATGAATGCATGGATACAGCAATTCTTATTAGTAATATAATGAAATTATCTTCTCATATGAAAAACAAAACTGATTTCAGAAGTGTATATACCTGTAAAAGCATAGGCATGATTAAAAAAATGGTAAAGAAGGACTGTGACAGCAGAGAAGGTAATCATGTTTAAGGAGGTCTATAATATCTTTTAAACCCTTTCTTAGATTGTAACCTCTAGTTGGTGAATCATTCTGTAAATGGTGACCATATTCTTTCCCTTTTGTTAAACAACAATAATGAAGCGATGAAAGTAGTATAAAGTCTGTGGTTACAACATACTGAGTGCCACCATGCTTTAAATGAAACATTTGAGAGATTTTTCAAATTACTTGTAATTTGCTGAAAACTAATAGTATCAGAAGATCAAGTAAACTGTTACCAGTGACAGATTGAGGCCAGATCTAAGCTAACCCACCAGTAAGTAGACAGACGACCTGAAAGAGATAATTAACGTGGAAGATGTCATTATTTATTTTCCAAACCTTTCTCCACAAAATGTTAACATGTGGACCAAAGAATCACATTAGTATTAAATCACAATGAATTTTATTACATGACCAACAATTGGGCTCATTAGTTTAATACGTTTCTAATTGATTTCGAGATGAGAAGCAAGCAATTAAAAATAAAATGCAATGTGTGTTATATTTGTTGCTCTTGAAATTTTTTATCTAATCCAAAGTTTAGCAAAAACTATAATAGACCAAAACCTATTAAAAATCCCTTTCTCAAAGTAAATCAATATCAAATGTAAGTCTAAATGAAATCAAAGACATCAGAAATGTTTATAAGACAGAAGTTTTCTAATAGGCATGAGGTGTTTGTCCAGAAGTGATGTTGAGGAATGAGAGTGTAATGTCGAAAAGCTATTTACAATCATCTTTGAGAGTGATTCAAATTTACCTCTAAAAGAAGTAGGACTTTTAATTTTGATTGAAAATCAGCAAATACTAAAGATTAGGAATCATGAAAAAACCCAGAGAATATTTTTTTGAATGTTTATAACAAAATAGGGATCAGTGAAAAACATCCACATTTAAGTCAACACACCACCGCATTTTACATTAGACACTGTGCATGGCAATTAATCCAAATCCAAGTTTGGTACATTGAGTTGGTGTAGTCCACGAGCATCCCATATTACAGGGTATTTTCGTGGGCAGCCAGGGGCTGTGTACACTGATTTCTCAGCTGCTGCACATGCGTCCATTCCCCTTATCTATTGTGTGATTTTGGGGGGCGGGGGGGGGGGGGTTGGCGAGATTCAGCATTGTGCAATGTCTTGTTTTGCCACCAGTAAGCCAATGTCAATTAGGTATCTGAGACCCACCCCATCTTCCATGGACTCCTCAATAGCCAATATTGCATGCTTGGGGTCCAGGTTCAGTGTATAGGTGACATTTTTACTAAGTGTATTGTGCATCTTACTCTGGTATAGGGTAATGAGAGGGCTGCTCCAATCGTGTAAAAGAAACCAGGGTCTTCCATAGAGCAGCTCAGGTGGTGATTATCTTTTTTGCGCACCCATTGTGCCACATTAATTTTGGGTCATGATAGACTCTGTGTAAGTATTTAAATTGTATTAGGTGAAGCCTGGCTGATATGGTTAAGCATCTGGTAGCCATCTTAGTTTCTTGCCACTCTTCATTGGTCATTGGGCCAATGTTTTGGTGGCAGTGGGGCCTGAGGTGTGTGAAGAGGTCAGATATGTTTATCACCAGTGATCAGTGAATGTGGGAGATCCCTTTCTTGCCCAGGCCTTCCATTGTGGTATTTGGTCAAAGGGGATTCAATTCCATTATATGTTGTAGGAGGGGCTTGTGTTGTGCCAGAAAATGCCGGAGCTGCAGATAGTGGATTTGTTGAGTTGGAACTCTACGGATAGTTATTAGAATGATTTGATGGGATTATTGGACCATACATCTATTTTAGAAATGCTGACACAGAGTACTTGCAACCCAGAGACCTGGAGTATCCAGTATCCGCACCACAAGGGTGTCTTATTGGTAATGGTTGTGTGCCATTTAATATACATAAGAGCATTATGCCAGCATGTCAAGGAGGCTCGGGTGGGCTCCAGTATCTCCTGGGTACTGATGAACTGTAAGGGATCGCCTCTAGGCCCCAGTTCTGCATGGAGGTGCACTCCAGGAAATAGGTTGGGTCATCTCGCTCTTAGAATATCCAGTCATGAATTACTACTATTTGTGATGCGCAATAGCATAACCTCATGTTTGGCATCCCAAGTCTTCCATCATAGGAATCTTGTATACATTTGACGAGCAAGACCCATGATGGCGCCCTGCCCAAAAGAACTTATTGAGGGGTTTGTTGATGTCATTGAAGAGTGTAGGAGGTATGTAACAGGTGAAGTTTTGGAGGACGTATAGAAAATGAGGTAATGTCGCCATCTTGAACAAGGCCCCCTGGCCGATTATTAAAATGGGGAGTTTGTCTCAGGCTGTGAGTTCCTTGTGCATTGTAAGAAACAAGGGGGTGACATTAAGGTTGTAAGATTGTTGCTGATCTGTGGTAAATTTTAATCCTAAGTCTTTTTAATATTAGAATGGGTTAGTTTGCCTCGGCAGTGGGTGATTTGTGATAGTTTGTATGCCAGCTGGAAGCCTCTCCATGTATTCATTCATAGGATATCTAGCAGTGACTTAATGTTCTAGTCTCTGCACATAAACCAACAAGCAATCTACACAGAAAGAGATTCATTCTTTTAGTGGGGTGCCCCATTAGATACCAGGAAACTGGGCACTACAATAAATCAATTCCGCTAGAGGCACAACTACCTGTGCAAACAGGAAAGGGCAGCTTTGTCTGGAGCCTCTTTCGAATAGCAATGGGGAGGACAGCACTAGATTAACCCTGACCCTTCACAAGGTTGGCAATATAATGTTTTAACCAGTTCCAGGAAGCGAGAGCCAAAGTTCGTCCTGTGGAGCTTATAAAATATGAGGAGAAGATGAACCAAATTGAATGCTTTTCTGAAGGCGATAAGCGCTAGACCTTTTGTATCAAACAATTACTCTTTTAGGGCCAGAATTATTTGTAGTCACCGGATACAATGTCTTGTCTCATGCTTTGGCATAAAGCTGTTCTGGTCTGGTTTAACAAGAGAAAGGATGACTCGAATTAGCCACATAGCAAAACTTCTTGTTAGAATTTTTGCCTCTGTATTGATTAGCAAGATTGGGTGAAAGGACAGATGGAAGCACATTCTGTGAGGGTTTTTCCCGTCTTATGAATGACAACAACAGTTGCTGCTCTTATGTCTTGCGACAAGAGGTCCTTTTCTGTTGTTTCTTTGAACATGGCGAGGAGATGTGGGGCTAGCAGGGAGGAGTAGCACCAAGAGAATTCGCCAGGCTACCCATTCGATCCGAGGGTCTTATTGGAGTTCAGGAAGGTGATGACAGTTTGTATCACCTCTAGTGTGAGCATAGCTCTTAAGTTCCCACCTCTGTGAGATATTAAGAGGATATACCAGGAGGTCATTAGCCACTACTTTCTCTATATCTGGTGGGGTGCGACTCAAATATAGCGAGGAAAAGTATTCTATGAAGGCTTCGGTGATGGCGTGGGCTGTATAGGTCCATTTGCCATCACCCCAGGATATATATGTTGTCACCCTAGACACCTGATTTAAGGTTGCCAGCCAGGACAATAGGCAGTTCACTTTGCCTCCCCATTCGTAGATACTGTGTTGGGACGCTAACCAGTTATGCTTGACTGTATTTAGTTAGAGGAATTATAGCTCTTCCTTGGTCTGCAGTCAACCATCATATCGTTTTGCATGTGCCCGCTGTGAGTGTGAATTCACATTGTAGGCCTATTATGACTGTTTAGAGTCCCTGTGCCTCCCTATCTAGGTCTTTTTTAAAGCCAGTAGTAATTGACTTAATGTGAGTGGCCGTGGGCCACCACTTTGAAGGCTTTCCAGATAGTGGCTGCTGAGTCTACTGAGCCTACCCTATTATGAAGTTAGTTGTTCGTATGTATTGGAGACCATCATTAAAACCTTTATCTCATAAAACCAGGTTTTGATTCGCCAGATAGGGATGTCTCTGTCTCTCGGGGGTAGTTCTTTTGGAGAGTAATCTGATAGGCTGTGAAGTGATCAATGAGGGAGAAGGAAGAGTGTGAATAGGAAAAAATTGTGAATTGTTGGAATAGATTTGTTTTTGATTTGACTGTAAATATTATGCCAAATGGAGGATTTAAGAAAATATTCTTCTGGTATTTTGCTGTGTCTTAATTAAGGATCAAGGCGTTTATAGGCAAATTTAAAAGAAGGAGTAGAGAAGCTAGGAGGACCAGATGTGAAGAAAAGAAATTCTGTGAAGGAAAATGGATGAATATATGATTTTTCCACATTGACTTATAAAGGGGAAAATAAATCAGCATTAGTTAACAACCAATATGACCCTTGTTTTAAAGTAACAGCCCTGTTATATGCAGGAAAATCTGAAAATTTAATTCCACCATATTACGATCTTTCTTAAGTTTAGATAAGAGTAGCTTTGGCCTTTTATTATTCCAAACGCATTTAGAAAGTAGTGAATCGATTTTCTTAAAAATGGAACAAGGTGTATGTATTAAGTTGTATCGTAGAAATTGTGTACATAATCAGAGGAGAGAGCATCATTTAATTGAGTCCAATCTACCACACCAAGGTAAATAGCTATATCGGATTTAAGTTTCACTAGCATCACTTGAATTAGGAGCAATGATATTTCAAATGGAATTATACCCAAATATTTAATTTTAGAAGGAGCCCAACAAAAAACAACCACCTCGAGCATTTGTTTGGGGCACAAGTTGTTGTAGGACGGGGAACAAACATTACAACTCAACTTTTTCAACTCACTACCTTTACAACAAATCTTTTACAACGCAAGATATTTCACAACGCATGCCATTACAATGCATGCTATTACAACGCAGATGCTATTACAATGCCTGCTATTACACCGTAAGTATGGGCTCGTTTTTTATTAAAAAAATGTAATTAAATAATTTATTATTTTATATTAAATTGATTTAAAAAAAATGTCATTTAAATGTTATTTACACCCCACATGAGTTACAATAGTTATTAATAGTCCTAGTACCCTAATTTGACACATCCCCTGGAGTTAGAATAGTAATTAATACTCCTACACTATCCAGCACTTACCCTACTTTTACACCCCCCTGGAGTTAGAATAGTAATTAATACTCCTACACTAGCCAGTACTTACCCTACTTGTACACCCCCCTGGAGTCAGAATAGTAATTGGTACTCCTACACTATCCAGCACTTACCCTGCTTTTACATCCCTCTGGAGGAAGAATAGTAATTAATACTCCTACATTATCCAGCACTTTTACCTTTTTTGAGTTGATTTCTGGTTTCTGGGGATGTAGTTTGTTGATCCTCTTGTTGCTTTGTTGACCTTTGAATTTGATTAGCAGTAACAAAATGAAAAAGATAATATAAGTTTTTTGTGCTTACTTACGATGTAAATCTATGAGGAGTAAAAAGTGGTTAATTTATTTTTAATTACATTTTTGAATACTATTTACCTTTAGTATTTATTTTTAGTTGTATTGTGGATGGTCTCATTTGCAGAAGAGGGTGGTCTGCAGCTGGTTGTTTTTTGCTTTTTTGAGTTGATATTTCTTTGAAGATATCTGTAGTGGGATATATGTAAAGAAGAGTGTTTATTTTCATTTTTATTAATTCTCTATTTTTAGGATATCAAATTATTTCATTAGTTCATGGATATCATGCCTTAACAAATTTCGACATACAATTGTTTTTCGATTTTTGATTACTTTAGAAACAGTTGCAAAATTAATTTTGATCATTTTCAAAAATGTTATAAAAATGTATTCATTACTGATTTAACTTATTGTTTCTGAATTCTCATGCATTACCTTGGAAAGAGATGTCGTTATAGTTTGTTTGTGTACTTTCTTCAATCTCTGTTTTTTAAAGATTTGTTCTACAAAAAATTTAGTTTGCTGAAATGATGAAAACGTGTCATGGTTTAGCTTTGATAATATGTTTACATTTTTCCGAAAAAAGATTTAGTTTTGGCATTGTTCTTTTCAATTTTAAAACACACTGGTTTATCTAGATTTATAAAAAAAATACAACTGCTTTATATCTTTGCTTTTCCTGAGTTATTTTTTAAGTAATATACACATTGGGGCCGATTGCGATCCTGGAAAAACGCTTTACAAATCGTGGTATGAAGCGTTTTCCCCATACAACTCTTACTTGTAAGGAGTCCCCTACAACCTAGGAAGTACGATCTGTACAAATAGACGCACTCCATACAAATTGTAAAAACGACCATACAACTCCTATATACAAGCGATTCCGATTCGGATGGCTCTGTACACGATGTTCCCATGTATTCCCGGCAGCAGTTTACAACCCGGCAAGTAGGATTCGTACAAAAAGCACTCCGTACGTTTTTTTTTTTACAAGAGCCAAAAAGTGCCGGGAAAACCTTGTACGCCCCGAAAACAGTACGAGACAGACCCCCCCATGTACGTGTCGTACATCCCATGAATACAGGGGTACAGTGCGTATGTACGGTGCGTGCGGATGAGACAGAAAGTGGGGTACGGTACGATGAAGGGGTACTGGTCGTGTACGCACCGTACAAGCACCGTACCCCAAAATCGAGTATGTACGCACCGTACCCCAAAATCGCGTATGTACGGTGCATACATGCGCGATGTTGAGGTACACACCATAGACTCGCCTCGCATGTGGGGGGACCCCTGTATGCCTCAAACCCCTATACGACCCATACCCCGGTATGAGTCGTACCCCCAGAAAGAGTCATACCAGGGTACGAGGCATATAGGGGTTCGCTTCGTTGCCCGGTACGAGTCATTCCCCGTATACAGGCCATTTTCCATACAAATCGTATGCTGACAACCTGGTACGAATTGTACTTGACGGGTTAGACAGCCTTTTTACAAATTGTATGGTCTTTTTTACAAGTCCATGTCGTACAGCTTTTCCCGATCCGATTTGTAAGGATCAAGACGATCTGTGTGTATTTTTCCCGTACGAATCGTACTACACGGGTTGGAAGGGACTTATTCACTTTGTATGGAAAAAATACAAATCCTATTTGTATGGAAAATAAAAATCCAGGATCAGAATCAGCCCCCTGGTTTGACATACTCCTTTTAATGTTTTTTTAAAAAATGTACTTACTTCTAATTGCTTTAATTGCTTGTCAATATTCTGTTCGTTGGTTTTTCGAATTTCAAGTGTGAACAAAACTGTCAAATATAATGATTCTATTTAAAAAAAAATGTAATATTAATTTGTTTCGAGATAATATTCTTAGTTAAATGTTTTATACTTTCTTGTTTTTGGGTAAATTGTATGGCAATTGCAGATTCTTCGTTTTTCTGTGAACGTTAGAGTGTGCGTAAAATCCGTCTGCTCTTGCTCGTAGTCTGTTGACCACTGGCTTCAAAATGGTGGCTTACCTTTATTTATAGTTTTTTGTGTCTGTCACCATTTTTTGTGTGAAAATATTCGATTTTATTTGTGTCTTTTTGGGATTCGTTTGATGTGAGAACCTGTATTTTAATTTAATTATATTAAAGTTACTGTTTAATGTGTTCGTTAGTATTTACTCCTCCATTTTGTTTTCGGTGGGTTATGGTTCTCGTCATGAAAATTGTTGTAGGACTTGTTCTTCACGAAGGTCTTAAAATGGTGGTTCTTTTTATGGTTTATTAATTATTTTCCTGTTGACTTAGCATTCTTTGTTTTTTAACAGTTTTAAAATTAACTTCATTTAATTTCTGATGTTGAAATTGTTTTGTAAAAATATTGAATGTTACTCGCTTAATACTCGAGTATTAATTTTAATACCTGAGTATTCATTTCTTTAAAAATGTCTGTGATTTTAAAAATATGTGCTCAGTTGCGTTAGACATTTTAATACACTTCCCCACCCAAATATTTTTATGCGTTGTGATGGTATGCGTAGTCTTGTTTTTTGTTGTTATGGTACTTTTAATGGTTTCTAATTACATTGCGTAGTAATGGTATGCAATGTAGAAACATTTGTTGTAATGGCATGCGTTGTAATTAAGCATGAGCGAATTTTGCGGATCTCGCGTTCGCGAATTTTGCGGATTTGCGGATTCGCAATCCGCAAAATCCGCGAATTCCCGCGAATTTGCGGATTTTTTTTTTTTTTTGTGTTCGCCCGTGTTTCTGCCAGTTCGCGAGGGTTTTGTACACTTTCGCAAATTGCGAACTTACCTGTCGGGTTGCAAGTTTCGCGAACTTGTTGTTTCTACGTGTCCAGCCTGTTTGGGACACTCTTCTTCATCACTGCCACTCTCTGTCACCACTGCCACTCTCTGACTACTCATGCCACCCTCTGGCCCACCCATGCCACCCTCTGTTTCATCACCACACCCTCTGGTTGTCCAGTGTACATTATTTTCGGCAAAGCAAAGCACACCTTCCCTGCCTCAAGTGACCTGAATTAATTTGGGGCTGATTAATGTGTCACAGAATATTTTTTTAGCTGGCACCTGCTTCCTTAGTGCGCCCTGATTAGTGATCTTTTGCACTTGCTAAGTGCTTTCATTGTTGCAAAATTAGTTACAACACCTGCCCTGCCCCAACTGACAATAATGAATTAGGGGCTGATTAATGGATTTTAACTTCCAGCCTGGCTCCTGCTTGTCTCCCTTAGCTGTAATTCAGGACCTTTGTGGCATATGTGTAACTATTCTGAGGTTCAGAGCAGGGTCACATAATAGTTTCAACTGGCAACTGAACTCTGGAGGGGCCCCTCAGGAAGCACTACAGGAAATGGCTACTAATGATGAGCCTGAACTTTTGAACCTGGTAAGTAGTTACTTTCAGTTTTGCTAAAATCGTATTTCTGCAATTTTGCACTTATTCGCGGGGCGCGAACTCACGCGAACTCACGCGAACAGTGCGAGCAGTGCGAGCAAAATCCGCTGCTCGCGGATTTGCGGATTTTGCGGGAGATTCGCAAATCTCGCGGATTGCGGATTTCCCGAAAATCCGCAAAATCCGCGAGCGGAACGGATTTTCCGCCCATGCCTAGTTGTAATAGCATGCGTTGTATTGTCATACATTCTTGTAGGAAAGAACATCTGTCTTATCTACATTATTTTATGACCTTTAAGCTCTGAAAAGGAACTACTTTCTGTAAAAGATTAGGCAAAGAGGAGTCAGAATTAGAGACAAAGAAGAGTACATCATCTGCATAAGCAGCCAATATTAATTCTTTAGAATCATATTTAAAACCGTAAAAAACAGGATTGTTTTTTTTTATTAAATAGTGTACTAATGCAAAATAAATAATATTGAAGAAACTGGGCACGGTTGAGATTACCTCTTTTTAAAGAAAAAAACATTGATGACAACCCAATAGTATGAATACAAGACTTAAGGGAACTATAAAGTATAGAGATCCAAGAGAAAAATTGAGGACCAAATCCACACCATTTTAGTGTCTTGAAAAGAAAATCCCAACTCATCAAATTAAAAGCTTTTTCTGCCTCCCTTTAATAAAATCAGATGGTTTCCTACTAATCAATCGAGACTGAAAGAGTTTGTTATGGAGAGCCAACATTTTTGCTAACATTTTATAATCAATGTTAACAAGTGAAATGGACCTATAACCTTTACATACTGTGGGGACCTTACCATCTTTTGGGATGAGACAAATAGTGATGTCTCGAAAGGTAACACTGTAGACTCTAGTAGAAATTAAAAATAGAAACAAGTCCAATAATTTAGGAGGTTAATTGTTAGAAAAATCTGAGTAAAATTCTATGGAAAAGTCATCGGGACCTTGGGCCTTGCCAGGTTTTAAAAATGAAATTTCCTTTACAATATCGTGTAAAAAGAACAATATGCTACAAAGATGCAAAGCACAAACGATCTTTAACAGGTCATTTAAGAAAATCCAAATAAAATCTAATTTAGACACATTAGATGGAAATTCAGGCGAATACAGGGTTTTATTAAATTTTACAGATTCATCAGCAAAATCTTTATCCTTATATGAAAGAGTACTAGTATCTTTAAAAATGACTCACTTCAGCCCTTTCCTGTTTTTAAGATAATTTGCCTTCAATGTGCCTACTTTACTGCAACCCTCATAAAATCTTGCACTCATTTTGAGGAGAAAGGTTAAAGTATTATATGATGTATTAAACCCCAATTTTGCTTTACCTTAATCCTCAAGAGTCTTTCCTGAATTTGTCCTGTAAAAACTGTTGTTTTAACTTTTTTATCCATTCCAAAGTTCATTTATACTCTGAAACTTTTTTCTTTAAGAAACAATATCTCTTATAAAGCCACAAGCAGCAGTCTTGACAGCATCCCAAATACCATTAATGGGTGATGGAGATGTTCTGTGTTTATCAAAAACCTAATTGTCAACATTTTGGAAGGCAGTAGTGAAAGCTGGGTTGTCCAGAAGTGAATTGTGAAACCTCTAATTGTTGGAATTTTTTTAAATACAAGGAATCAAGTCAATATCTGTATTTATAGGGGTGTGGTCAAATATAAACCTGGATTACATTTCAGAACTCACTATATGCTGGAATAAGGATATATGTATACAAATATAATGCAATCTAGATTGAGAGTGGTGCGATGGAGAATAGAACAAATATTCTCTTAGTGTAGGATTGCTAATTCTCTTACTATCAACTAAAGATGTGTTAAACATAACCTTGGAATTTCTGGTTGTAAGGGGATCCAGCAGTTAATTACCATCACCTCGCAGCAGGAAATACTGGTCATCAAATGTTAAGATTTTTTTTAGTTAAATAAGGCCAAAATGTATTATCATTTTGTGTGGGTGCATACAAATTTAGATATGGTATAAGGGATTTTGTTAATAATCAATTCAGCAGTGATCCATATCTCCTCAATATCTGTTTGCTGCATTCTAATGATAACATCTAAATATTCATTACATTAAATAATGGTAAAGTTTTTCTTTTTAAGCCAGGAGCTACAAGAACGTTTCCTACCCAGTCTGTCCTACGTTTCTGTGCTTCTCTGTCAAAGAAATTAGTCTCTTGTGGTAAAGCAATACCAGGATTAAACATTACTAGGCCAGAAAGAACTCTGGGGCATATGTAGGAAGGCGTTTGGGATTCGCCAATGCCGAAATTCGCTGAATTTCGGCGTTTGCGAATCACAAACGCCCTTTGGTATGTAGGTGGCACTTAGCAAAATAAGAAACCGCAAACATTTCGATTCCTTATTTTGCTTATAGCATTTGAGAAATTGCAATTTTGCGATTCCTTAAATGCTATGTAGGGGTGCCTTAAAAATTGCGATTTTGGCATAAGGAATCGCAAAATACCATCTACTTCAAGTAGATGGTATTTTGTGATTTCCTGTAAAAATGTCCTCAGGGCATTTATGTGTGCCACATGTACTGACAGGCACATTCCAGGGGTGCAACAGATGTCCTTTGGACACCCTGGCACTCTTGGAATTGCGATTCTCAAATTGCGATTTTCTCACAGAAAATCGCAATTTGAGAATGTATCCCTATTCATTACTATGGGCCTTTTGGCCCATAGGAATGAATGGGACACTTATTCCTTAATTGCGATTCGCAATTTGCTAATCGCAAATAAGGAATGTTAGAGATTTGCCAAAAAATTGCAAATTATTACCTATATTCCATTTTTCTATTCTCAAATAGTGATTCCTTAAAAATCTCTATTTAAGAATCGCAAAATGGAAATTGCCTGCATATGCCCCTCTATCTTTTAATTGGGTGATCAAAACTTTTAATATTCCAAGAAATACCCTGAATTATGAGAAGCGAAAACATAAAGAGAACAAGGCTTACAAAATGCATCCTAGAAACACATGGAAAGAAGTTATAATATCATTCAGAGAAAGTCTTGAGGAAAATGGGAACCAAAACTACAAAACACAAAAAAACACAATATATAAAAAGGAGAGTACAAAATGAAAGCTTAATAATTAGGAAGAAAAGACATACCAAAAAGATGGTAACTTAGTAGTGTACCTCTAAAGAAACATGAGGAGTGGAGACAGCACCTTGTGGAGATGACCCAGCCAGGAATTCACAGGTGCAGCAATAGGGTAACATATGAGACAATAGGGCAGAATAGGAACAAGACAAATGAGTAAAACCTGCAATGAAACTGAAAACATATAAGCATCATCAGCGAATTGAAGAAAAACCACAACCAATAAGTATTTTAATAGCCTAAGAGGAGGATACTCTTGATGTGTCCTTTGACTCTTCTACTTGTTTTAAAGTTTAGCTGGATCATCATATTTAATTGTTTGATTTTAGTATGTCTCTTTAAACTACCAAGGATGGATCAAACCAAATCAAGCTTGCATAGAAAGAAGAGCTGGTCGAAAGTCTAAAAAATTACTTCCGTCTATTAGCACTGAATTTCCTATAGAAGACAGACATTTGTAATTTATTTCTGCATTTAGAACTGTGACAAGCTCAGTGAACTGTAGTAAGTAAACTATAGTCCATTTTGAGTTAGTACAAACGGTAAAATGTTTGTAACTGGGGATTTGTAGTTCTGGCAAATCTAAAAATTTAGGAAGAAAAGACACAACACAAGCTATTGGATCATTTCCTTCAGTTTCCTCTGATAGACCATGAATACACACATATTTCCTTCTACTCCTATTCTCTAAATCTTCTGTAATTATTTCCTTCTGCATAGATTAAATCTGAACAGTCACCAGTCACATCCTGAATGTCACTTATTCTTTGCTCTGCATCTACACACATTTTATCCAGAGAAGACCACTTTTTGTCCTGTGTTTGTGAGCGGCGAATTGTTTCTTCAATATGAGGACAAAGTAGTCTTATTTCTTCTAATAACAATGGGGGAAGAGGATGCATTTGGAGATGGAAGGTCTTGTTTCAAAGTTTTAGTAGCTAGTAAAGAATGAGGGCCCAAATGTATCAAACTTTCACATAGGGCAACACAGCAAGCCACCTTGCTGTGCTGCGTGAAAGAGCAGACATGCACCATATTTTACATTATACAGTTTATTTCTGTCCATAATGTGCTGCCTTGCACCAACACAGGCACCCATGCGTCAAGGTGCAAGGGTGGATGCATTGCAGGCAGGATTGTTTTTTTCCAGGAAGGGCCTTCCTGCACAGAAATAATACTCAGAGGCATTTTTTATGTGTGCTGCAAAACGCAGCACACAAAGAAAGACGAATAAAACAAGGAGAAATAAAGATGTTTCTCTTTGTTGCACCTCACCTTGTGTGGCGTAGCATTTGTGATGCATTCCCAGGTCTACCACTCATGGTAAATCTGGGAAAGCACCAAAATCCATGGGTGGGTGCGTGTGAACTAGGCATGAGCGGATTTTGCGGATTGGCAATCCGCGAATTTGCGGATTTGCGAACTCGCAATCCGCAAAATCCGCGAATTCCCGCGAATTTGCGGATTTTTTTTTTTTTTGTGTTCGCCCGTGTTTCTGCCAGTTCGCGAGGGTTTTTACAATTTCGCAATTTGCGAACTTACCTGTCGGGTCGCAAGTTTTGCGAACTTGTTGTTTCTACGTGTCCAACCTGTTTGGGACACTCTTCTTCATCACTGCCACTCTCTGTCACCACTGCCACTCTCTGACTACTCATGCCACCCTCTGGCCCACCCATGCCACCCTCTGTTTCATCACCACACCCTCTGGTTGTCCAGTGTACATTATTTTCGGCAAAGCAAAGCACACCTTCCCTGCCTCAAGTGACCTGAATTAATTTGGGGCTGATTAATGTGTCACAGAATATTTTTTTAGCTGGCACCTGCTTCCTTAGTGCGCCCTGATTAGTGATCTTTTGCACTTGCTAAGTGCTTTCATTGTTGCAAAATTAGTTACAACACCTGCCCTGCCCCAACTGACAATAATGAATTAGGGGCTGATTAATGGATTTTAACTTCCAGCCTGGCTCCTGCTTGTCTCCCTTAGCTGTAATTCATGACCTTTGTGGCATATGTGTAACTATTCTGAGGTTCAGAGCAGGGTCACATAATAGTTTCAACTGGCAACTGAACTCTGGAGGGGCCCCTCAGGAAGCACTACAGGAAATGGCTACTAATGATGTGCCTGAACTTTTGAACCTGGTAAGTAGTTACTTTCAGTTTTGCTTAGAACGTATTTCTGCAATTTCGCACTTATTCGCGGGGCGCGAACTCACGCGAACAGTGCGAGCAGTGCGAGCAAAATCCGCTGCTCGCGGATTTGCGGATTTTGCAGGAAATTCGCAAATCTCGCGGATTGCGGATTTCCCGAAAATCCGCAAAATCCGCGAGCGGAACGGATTTTCCGCCCATGCCTAGTGTGAACACCCTTGCTCCCCCCATTGAACGCCTCCCTGGGAAAAGTAATGCACAGCAGCTATTTGCACGGCGTTGCTTTACTCTAGATTTATCATGCCATGCATGGCCATGCAAGCTGTTGGTGCGTGCTTTGGGATTTCACATCTGATTCAAAAGCAAGTTTGACCACTTCTAGGATACATGATACCAGAAGATCTCACATGCCATCTACTTTTAGTCTTGGGCTTTTCCAGGGCACAATACTGTGTGTGCTTCTACAACTCCTGTCTTCCAAATCAATCACTTTCTTACACCAGAGCTGCAATTCCTTTCCCAAGTCAGAGTCTCGGTACATCTGTCCCACTTCAGTGGGCATCCTGCATGTAGATTCTAGCTAAGTCTGTAAAGTTGCTAGATCTGATTATAGTGATTTCTCATCCATCACTATAGTGGTTGTTTCTTCATGGGCTGACTCCACAATCATTTTGACTGATACTAGTTCTCACATCAAAGTCTTAAGAGGAATACTAGAGTCCACAGATGGTCAGTCCTCTAGGCTGTTCCTGCATTGACTTTTAAGAAGAGACATTGACCGACTGATCTAGAAATATGATTGTGTAGGCAGTAGCCCATGAGGAATAGATGTGCAATGGTGGGTTTATCCTTTGACATCAGCCCTAATGTCACTAGGAGATTTCTGTAGTAGAGTTTGCACTGAAGCGGGTGACTGTAACAGCAGAGTATAATAGGTGCACAGACTGCAATTTGTGAGATATTCACTAGAGGACAAGTTTCCTTCAAAGCAGAGAGCCTAAAGTCAAAGCTGTGGTTAGACATCCAACTTACATTTCTTTCACTGGTCTCTCAAAGAAAGTTACAGTTTCTTGATAACAAGTATTGACAGTATTCAAATGGTTTGACTCTAAGCAGGTTGGAAGTGCTACACCAATTGTTTGTGTTGCTTATACTTCTTGATGGTGTTTTGAATTTTACTTTTAGAGCATACCGTCCTCTGAGTTACAGGTATCCAGCTCACAAATCAGGAGAAGAGGTTGGCAAATATGAAATCATTTAGAAATGCATTGTGAATCCAACATTCTATGCATATGCAGTCAGGTGTGGAGTGAGTTAGGTTGAGGTGTGGAATAGCTGATACTTGTGATCTTGACTCCCCCCTGAGTCTTTTATTTGCAGGCTGCAAGGTCTTCCAGTGCTGGGATCGTTTCCAGGCATCAGAGGAGGGGAAGGGAGCTGAACTTGTCCATCCCATCTCAGGTTCCTCAGTATTCCCAATCAATCATATGGGATTTCTTTGCCAAAGCGCGCTGTTGCTTGTCTAATGTAATGGCTGTGAAGTAGGCTGCAGAGCCTATGTGTATGCCTGTCCTGCTTTTGGGTACATTCATATTCCGTCACTGGTCAGCTCTCCCTATCCTCCCATTTAGTATGTAAGGCATCTACGATGTTAACAGACACTAATGTTACTGAAACATAGTTGGAAATGACTCGCATAAGTTGGTTCTGTAAGTCAATGTTGTGAGGTAGTGGACAGCCTTAATTACTAATCATCTTGGATACTTCCAAACCTTAACTTGATATGTAATTACTTTTACTTTGGACTCTACTGAATAACCTATGCTCTTGTTATTACTAACTTCAATTTGTAAATGTGTTCTTTGACACATTTTCTCCATATTTGTAAGTGCCCTTGTTCTTAGCCTTTATCAGCTTTTTATTCTTACCATGATTACCTTTGTCTTTGTAATTATCTTTTGATTGCAGACTTTCTGCTTTTAATATGAAGCTATCAGATCACGTTTCTGTGTATAGCTTTTCACTGAAAAAAGCATCTGCAATGACATTCACACATGTTTAATTATAGCCTTTGACTTTGGTCAAATTGGAGAAGCACAAATTGTCGGCATGAAGAAGAAAGACAATGAACCCTGCCATTTGCTCAACCACTTACCTGATAATTGCATTACTTTCTTGCTTCAACTCATACCAATATTAGGCAGTCCTGCCTCCATAGACACCTCACTCAGTCTGCTTGTTTCCTATAAAGACTTCTTCCTCAACCAATTATCTTGTTTAGCTGACAAGTTTAGCCATTTAAGACTGAGTTGCCTAGACTTTATAGGGAGGGTGGAAGAGATGTATAAATTGAAGTGAGGGAGTAAGACTCAGAGTAAAGAAATGATCAGGTAGGTTATTTATGCATTAGCACCTTGTGCCTCCCTTGATTAAATTCATAAAAATACGAGATGTACCAAGCAACAAAAGAATCAGGCAACTAAAGATGCAATACAACCCCAAAACATGTCTTTATTTTCAACCAAACACCAAAAACAAGATAATGTGTCTCCCTTTTTACTTTAGAGGAGACAGAATTTTTGTTCCCAGGATGTACGCCCGGCCATGTCTTCAACGACCCCCGCCCCGGTGGGTCTGTGCTGCTGTCGCCGCCGGAGCCTGGTGCCCCCTGCACCCGCCACCCCGGCCCTCCGCTGCCGGCGGACATGGCCTCGGCCTCCAGTTCCACCTCTTCTAGCTGTGGCACTTCCACCTGGGGCTGGAGCTGCGGCCCGAGACCCTGGAACTGGCCGGGATGCTGGTGTTGGAGCTGAGCGCCCTGCAGGCCTTGCCGGGTGCCCTGGTGCTGGACACCCACCCGGCCCTCAGTGTGCAGGCGATCCACTGCAGTACGGGGCCGGCCCAGGAGCAGCCCCTGCCCTGCTTTCCCCACTCCCCTCAGTGAGCTCAGGGGGGAACTGCCCCAACCATGGGAGCCACCCTTCTGCCCGACCATTCTGCACTTTCCGGTGGTCGCTGCAGCTCACCTGCCTCCACCAACAGTAATTGCCCCTTACCTGCATCATCCATGAGAAATTGCTCCTCACCTGCTCCCCCAGCAGCAATTGCTCCTCTTCTAACGCCTCTTGCCCCTCATCTACCCCTTCCAGCAGCTGTGGGCTCGCCTCTGAAAACTACAGCTCATCTCGTATCAAGTGTTGCCCCACATCTGGTCCATCTAATATCACTTGCCACTCATCTGACTCCTCCAGCAACTCTTGCCCCTCATCTTCCAATGTTTGCCCTTCACCTGGTCCTTCTTGCCCATCACTTGCCCCATTCAGTACCACCTCTTTCTCATCTGCTCCTCTGCCAGTTTGTCCCCCTTCTGGCACTTCCATGCTTTCTGATTCTTCATCATCTTCATCCCTTCTCTCCCCTGATTCCACCCCACTTTCATTCCCCTCCACCGCTTCTACCCCACTCTCTGCCCCATTCATAGACTGCGGCCCCCTGTCTCCCGCTGCTTCTGACCCTACTTTGCACAATTTCAGTGCCATGTCATCTGGCAACCCTCACTACCCTGCAGCCAACAGCACCCCTCCTTCTGCCTCGGACTGGCTAGGTGAGCCCACTGATGCCTCCTTGCACTCCACCTTTTCCTGTCTGCTACCCTTCAGAGAGGATGCCTTCACCGATTACGGCTCAGCGCTCATCATCTCAGTACCAGCCGTCTTGCAGCCACACAAACCTTTCCAGGTCATCATCCAATACACCGCCTGTGATGCTCCTGCTGTGAGTATTGGGTCTAATTCTTGGGTAACATTGCCCTAGTATCTTTAGCTTAGTCAGTTAACATAAGCTGATGCCCGGTGGAGCTACCCGATAGCTAAAGAGGAGATGGGCTGTGGACTTCCTCCTCGGCCGTCATCTACCCAGCCGGACTTTGGGCAGACTCTCCTTCGTCTCTCCATCCTTTCTACCTCCTACCCCTTTACCCCACCCCCTTAGCCTTCTAAGCTCCATTTACTTTGTCTTCTACTCTCTTGAAATGTTTTTCTTGTAACTGATGTAACGTGTAAATGATGTAATTTTGTAATTCCTGTGGAACCTTATGTAAAGTGCTCTGATACCTCCGGGTCTTGGAGAACCATAGCATTAAGGCTCGGCGGTGCAGGGTACGCCTGAAATCCCCGGAATTCACCTGCCTTGTCAAATACAGAGACACGGACTCTTCGTCTGGCGTAGAAGATCGTATTTATTAGCTGCAGCTAGTACAGTGGTCTTAGAAGTCGTTGATATAACGAGGTTCAAAAGAGACTGCCACTTAACTCCGTGGGGCACAGGTTTATATACGGTACAATGCAATGCAAAATACAAACACACAAGAGCATGAGGCACAGGCAAATGTTATAGACAATGCTTTAAGACTTAGGTAACCCAAGTTCCCGTGGTTATGTTTGTCACTCGACCTCTTAAGTAAATTACAAACGAATCCGCACAATCCAGTTTACAAGTAGAGAAAACACAGCTGTATGTTCCTGAAGGACAGTCGTGAAACAGGAGAATGCATGAGACGTGTAGCGAAGGACAGCAGATAAGACAACCTACAGGAAAGAATTGTGTGAACCAACAAATGGTCCGGACGGGGATTAATCAGCTCAGACAGGAATTAGTGTACTCGGCCAGACACTGGCACTCGTTAATAAACAAGAGCGAAGAAGCCACCTGACATGTAAATGCAGAAACGACAAAAACATCGCGCTCGCCGTGCTGCCTGAGTGAGGGCAACACAAAATGGCGGCGGCTACAAAATGGAGGCTGAGCACGAACGAATTCGCAATTTACTGAACCTCAAACCCTCCTTTTGCCATTACTCAGGCAAAGAAAAAACAACTCATGCTAATCTGAGTCAGAATCAACGTCAATGTTCATAAAATCCTCAAGCTGTTGCTGCACCATCATCCTAATATTCTCTGTCTTTGGAGTTACTGACTGTGGAACACATAGAGTAGCCAATAGGCCACAAACTGCAGGACCACATTGAAGACACAAACAACAAGAGAATATGATGGCCAAAATTGCTCCAAGGAACGTTATGATCTTCCATCCCCAAGTTGACAATATTCCCCAAAACCATCCCATAAGAGACCAGTCTCCTTTGTCCTGATGAATCGACTCAGAGACGGTATGCAATCTGAAAATGGCCTGGTGTATTGTCAGAGCATCATCTGGAATATAAATGCAGCAACTAGATCCGATCAATCTACAGACACCTCCTCGGTCTGCTAGGATCAGGTCCAGTGCAATTCGATTCTGCAACGTCATGAGACGGTCAGCCTGAAGCTCCGCCGTAATATTACTTACCGCACCTGCAGTAACATTGATGGTGGTCTCAACCACACGAACCAATTGTCTGATGTGTCTGCTGTTGGCCAATGGACCCCACAAGGGAAGGAATCCTTTAAGAAAGTCTCCTCCCTCCTGTTCTGCCGTGTCTTTTGCATCAAATATACCTCAACCATATCTAGTTCTATGATGGTCTGACCAAGCCGTATATTTAGGGGGAAGGAGAAAAGCTATATAACAAGTTCCAGAAAAGTTAGAAGAGAGCCACGTATAAGCTCTATCATTACAAACGAAATATGTTCCTTGAGACGGAACCAACGGAGGAAAGTCAGGAGACAAGAAAATGTAAGTATAGAGACAACTCTGTTTGCTGTCAGTCTTTTTGCCATTAACTTGGAGACAGAAATTACCTTGATGGGGTACGGTCCATACTGGAGAAGACCCACCCTGTCTAGTTTTGTCGCCAAGTCTAGAAACATAATGGGTAACATTCCATCCCTCATAAGCTCTCTTCTCATCTAATGGAATCTTGTTCTTCTCTACGATCTTAGCCATCACCACTATACCCTTAATCAAAGAGCTGTGGCTAAAATCCAATCCATTCCCAAAAGGTTTAACGGGACTTCTAAGTCTGTTGTGGTATGCGGCCGGAAACATAGCCAGGTAGGCCCAAGCTGAACCCTCATATGAAAACGGAAGAACCAGATATGGCATTCCCTTATGTGTATTATGTGGCATAAGTCCGCACACCCAACAATCAGTCATATTAATAGCCAACTGATGCTGATGTAACAACTGGACAAACGTATTGTTCATATATTCGGCCCTCCTTATCTACTCATGCGAAGGTAGAGTATGCATTTTATGTGAAAGGACAGAAAGATGAGTAGGCAAAGAAGTCGTAGAATTACCAACATTTTTCTGCTGCAGAACATGTACGATCCAACCTGTGAAAGCTAATAGAATACACAAAAACATAAAAACACACAAAGTTACGCCAAAACAACTACACAATAATTTACAATACTTCAATCTCATTTCATGTTTCCTATTTTCCCTACCTACAATTATTGTACCATCCATCTTTATCTAAAAAAAATGTCGCTCACGGCAATCTTCCTCAGTCACTCAGCTACTCACTTCTGTATATCCTGAGGCACTAGCCACTTACTAAAAGAACAAAAAGCAGGTTACAGTCTGAGTCTCCTACCGTGACCCTACGACGGAGATGGATGGTACATCTAATACTAAATATCACATAAGAAACAAGGGGTCAAGAAAAGATACAAAAATAAATGTCTTTGGGTAAAAAGGGAAAAAAAAGAAAAATGTCAAAGTGTTCAATTCTTCCGGCCAACCTTCGACCTCAGATTGTAGCGTGCTTTGCTCGGCACAATATAGTCCTTGAACAAGGTTGCTGGATTTGTAGTGTCTATTCGAAGATGCGCAGGCACAGCGGCTTGAAGAATGTCGTCATCAGCTTTCTCAGACTGGGTTCCATAAATTTGAGCATCACTGAAAGGAACAAAGCAAGAAATTGCTGCAGTTTCAGATTCTCTTATGCCTCTGCGGATCCACTGATCAAAGGGTAATGGCAGAGGCACTTTCTTACAGTGCATGTCATGAACCCAGTTTTTCTTGCCGACCACTTTTACAGCTGTACGAGTGACAAGCAGAACTTGTCTAGGCGTTGACCAGCGAGGCTCCAAGTTCTTAGTCCGCTGAAAATTTTTGATGCAGACCCAGTCACCGGGCAAGATGGTGTGACCTGGGTCTGTGGAAGCCTCTGGCAAAGCACTTTGTACCAAATGACACTCAGTTTACCAGTCAAGTCATGTAAGTAGTCAATTAACAAAGGGTATGGTATATCCAAATACTTCCTAGGACGAGGGACACCTCAAACGTTAGCTGGGCGTCCAAATACCACTTCATATGGGCTAAGTCCCATACGAGAGTGTACAGTAGTTCTGGTCGACAAAAGAGCTAGGGGCAAGCCATCAGGCCAGGCAAGACCTGTGCTAGCTTGAATCTTAGCTAGTTTAAGCTTGAGTGTACCATTGTAGCACTCAACCAAACCCTCTGACTGTGGATGGTTTGCCGCATGGAACTTTTGTCTGATACCAAGACCAGAACACACTTTCTGCATAATTTGACCCACAAATACACTTCCATTTTCACTCCAGACAATGCGCGGCAAACCAAATCTAGGGAAGAACTCTTTAAGTAGCACCTTAGCAATAGACAAAGCAGTATTATCTTTCAAGGGGTAGGCCTCTATCCAACGGGAAAAGGCACATACCACCACCAGAACATACTTGAGGTTGTTGCATCCATCCATGTGAATGTAAGATCTGCAACACCTCAAAAGGATATGACAGGGTAGCAAAATGACCTGCCGGAGTTGGGGTACCCTTTCCTGGGATATGCATCAAACAAACAATGCAATGCTTAACCACATTCTCGGCACATTTCAGAATTCCTTCATTCTGCCACACAGGAGCCAAAAGCTTTCATATGCCTTTCACACTAATGTGAGCTGGACCATGGGCCAAAGTCACAACCGGCAACACGTAAGCGTCCGGTAATAACCATCGCTGATGTTCCCACAACTCTATCCAACAACCCATTGAATCTAACATTCCCGTACTTTCTTTCCACGTACTCAATTCCTTCTCAGTAGCTTCTCCCTGTATCGTTTTAACACTCTCAATCGTGTCTTCACACATTCCAATTTCCCTGACCCAATTCGCGGGACCTGCCACATACATTCGGCTAGTTGCGTCTCTAGCTGTGGTTTTTGCTACCTCATCTGCAAATGCATTCCCACGACCAATATCGTCTATAACTTTCTTATGTGCACTGCACTTTATGATCGCTATCTGTGTAGGTAAAGTAAGTGACTCAAGAAGATCAGTCACCAATTGGCCATGATGAATCTTTGTCCAGTGAGAGGTAAAGAATCCTCTCTCCCTCCATAATCTACCGAAACTATGTGCAACGCCAAAAGCATATTGACTATCTGTGTACATATTCAATCTCTTTCCCTTTGACAACGCACATGCTCCAGTCAAGGCTATTAATTCAGCTGCTTGGGCTGATTTATGTCTAACACGTGCCGTTTTAACGATTGTGCATAATGTAGTGACAGCATAAGCAGAAGCAGTTTCCCCATTTGGAAGCTTGAAAGAAGAACCGTCTACCCATATCCATCAGGGTCCTTGAGCGGAGTATCCTTCAAATCAATCCTACCCTTCGTTTCTTCTTCCGTACGAAGAAACCAATCATGTTTTTCCTGAACGTCTTTCTCATCTGGAAGTGGCAACAGTGTGGCTGGATTTAATGTATTACATCTTTTGATGTGCACATGACTCGCTAAAAGTGTCAGCTCGTATCCAAACAAACGAGCACCCGTGAGATGCTGTGTTTTTGTTCTATTCAACAGGGTATCCACTGCATGTGGAACCATAACAATGAGTGTGTTATCTAACACTAATCCAGCAGATTGTCTAATAGAAATTGCCGCAGTGGCTTTAGCTCTGAGACAACTGGGCAAAGCTTTAGCTACTGGGTCTAATGTATCGGAGAAATAGGCGCATGGCCTCTGCTTATCTCCAAATTGCTGTGTCAAAACTGACAATGCGCAACCCTCTCTCTCGTGAACGTACAATGTAAAAGTCTTACTATAATCTGGGGTACCCAACACCGGAGCAGACCACAGAACAGTACGTAAGTCAACAAAACTTTTCTGACATTCATCCGTCCAAGGGAGCGGATGTGGCGTAGCTTTCAACGTAAGTGCCAACAATGGTTCGGCCAAAAGTGAAAAATTAGGAATCCATTGTCTACAGTAGGAAGTGATACCCCAAAAGGCACGTACTTTTCTCTGCGTAGTAGGTACAGACATCTGAGAAATAGTTTGAATACGTTCTGGGTTCAATCGCCGTCCCTCCTTCGACAAGAGATGAACTAAATAGGATGTCTCTTGGCAGGCATATTGCAACTTAGAGGGCGACACCTTATGATTTAAAGCAGAAAAATGATATAACAATGCAACAGTCACACTCTTACACACGTCTTCCGTATCAGCAGCCACCAACAAATCATCCACATACTGAATGAGCGTAGCACCTGGAGGCAAGGAAAAAGCGTCAAGTTGTGACTTAAGAGCCTTGCTATAGATGGAGGGACTTTCACAATAACCTTGAGGAGCTCTTTTGAATCGGAAACTTCGGCCACCTAAAGAGAAACCAATAATATCCCTACTTTCTTCAGCAATAGGAGCACTAAAGAAAGCATTCTTGAGGTCTATCACTGAAAACCAAGCTGCCGAAGCAGGAATGATCGTCAATAAGGCTGTAATGTCTGGGACAACAGGGAAGTGTGGCACAACGATTTTATTGACTTCCCTAAGGTCAATAACAAATCGATAAACGTGAGGCTGTGAAGGATCAGTTCTTTTAAGAATTGGAAGAACAGGACTATTACAAACGTTGCCTCTAGTTTCTTCAACCACGCTCTTCTGAATAAAGTCATCAACAATAGCCAGAAGCGCTCTCTCACCATCACTAGAAGTACAGTACTGGGGAATGCGTGGCAGTCTAACATTTTCTTTGACTGTGACAACATACGGTGGGATCGCAAGACGACCCACATCATTCGGACCCGTAGCCCAAAGACTTTCAGGAAGAGAGAGCAACTCAGGTGGAAACTGATCTCGGGATAAACACATAGAAGATGTCAATTTCTTCCCTAACGTAAGATGCACACCAGAAGGAGAACAATACAACGTTGAATGTAGCCTTTTCAATAAATCCAAATCCAACAAATTCTCACCACAACCTGTTGTCAAAATAAGGGAAGCATCCAATTCATAGGGATCAATCGAAACAGGTAAGGGACAAGAAACTGGATTACGAACTGGGGCGCCAGAAAATCCTACATAAGTATTTATTAAGCTAGACAAAGGTCCTCCAGGAAGTTTAGAATGAATAATAGAACTTCTCATCGCACCAGTATCCAAAAGAAACTGCTCTGAAACACCCATAGCATTGACAGTAACATACAGTCCTTTTTGATCTACTGGAATCCACACAACTCCCTTACTTCGTCCTTGGCTGTCCCATTCGGTATGGAAATCTTCAACCCTATCTTCAACACAATAATCATCATTATAATACTGCGCAGACTGAACTCTCTGCTGATCAAAGAAATTTGTAGCAGATGGAGGGAAAGAACGCTGCTCCTGAGAGGACAAACCTCGTCCTCTACCTCTAGATCCTGACTGGAAATTACCACGACCTCGTGGAACAAATGTCCCATTATTACACTGCCATAAAACCGGACAACTATTCTTAAAATGTCCTTCTTCCTTGCAATACGCACATTGATTAGGACCTACCAAAGATCGCGGTGCAAAAGACTCAGGCTTCTGGAACACCTTCTGAAACTGTGGTGGTTGGCAAAACTGAGACTGTGCAGGACGTGGAGGATAAGCCTGCTGCAAAAGAACCTTAGTTTTCAGATCTTTATTTTTTTTCATTTGTTTCTCTTTCTCCTCCTTATCTCTATTCTCATAATACTGTGCAGTAGCCAATATTTTAGCAGGGGAAGTAACAGCCCATGCACTTTCAGAACTCTTTAATTTATTCGATAATTCAGGGAGTAAGTTATATACAAACCTATCCACAAACAATCGCTGGCCACCCTCTATACTCAGATCCTGACCACTATTGGACGAACTCGCCCCACTGAGGACCCCGCCCAGCAGACCCGGCAGCAAGAAAGCCCCATGGTTCACCGACGAACTCAAGAGCTCCAAGAAGAACTGCCGAGCCCTCGAGAAAGTCTGGAGAAGGGAACCGACACCGGACAACAGGACCTCCTTCAAACTTGCCACCCGGAAACACCACCAGCTGATCCGCGCCGCCAAGAAAACAGCATTCAAGGACCGGTTGGACAACAACGCACACAACTGCAAGGAACTCTTCAACATCGTCAAAGAGCTTTCCAACCCCAGCGCAGGAAACAACGACATCACCCCATCGCAAGACCTCTGCAACTCCCTGGCTTCATACTTCCACAACAAGATCGCGGACATACACAACAGCTTCAACAACCAACCAACGCACACCATGACCAAACAACCACCCCCCACCACCACCCTCCACGCCTGGACCCCGATCAGCACCGAAGACACCATCCGCACGATGAACTCCATCCACTCCGGATCACCGACCGACCCCTGCCCTCACCACGTCTTCAACAAAGCCGACGCTGTCATCGCACCCCACCTGCGAGACATCATCAACACATCCTTCGACACCACCATCTTCCCTGAGAGCTGGAAACACGCCGAACTCAGCGCTCTACTCAAGAAACCAACAGCGGACCCCACCGACCTCAAGAATTACCGCCCCATCTCGCTCCTCCCGTTTCCAGCCAAAGTCATCGAGAAGACCGTCAACAAGCAGATGGCCGCTTTCCTCGAGACGAACGGATCCCTCGACCCCTCACAGTCCGGCTTCCGAGCCAACCACAGCACCGAGACCGCCCTCATCGCCGCCACCGACGACATCCGAGCCCTGATGGACAATGGAGAAACAGCGGCCCTCATCCTCCTAGACCTCTCCGCGGCATTCGACACGGTCTGCCACCGCACCCTAGTACGGCGCCTCAGCAACGTCGGAATCCAGGACAAGGCGCTGGAGTGGATCACCTCCTTCCTCGACGGGAGAACACAGAGAGTCCGCCTACCACCGTACAAGTCAGAGGCCACCGAAGTCATCTGCGGCGTCCCCCAAGGATCATCTCTGAGCCCCACCCTCTTCAACGTCTACATGAGCCCCCTCGCGGCCATCGTACGCAAACACAACCTCAGCATAATCTCCTACGCCGACGACACCCAGCTGATCCTCTCCCTGACCAACGACCCCGCCGCCGCCAGAGCCAACCTGCACGAAGGGATGAAAGAGGTAGCCGAGTGGATGACGACCAGCCGCCTGAAACTGAACTCGGACAAGACGGAGGTCCTCATCCTGGGCTCCTCTCCCTCCGCCTGGGACGACTCCTGGTGGCCTCCCGCCCTGGGCACCGCACCCAAACCGACAGACCATGCACGCAACCTGGGCTTCATCCTGGACTCCTCCCTCTCCATGACCAGGCAAGTCAACAACGTCTCCTCGGCATGCTTCAACATCCTACGCATGCTACGGAAGATCTTCTGGTGGATCCCCACCGAGACCAGGAAGACCGTCACCCAGGCCCTCGTCACCAGCCGACTGGACTACGGCAACGCCCTCTACGCCGGGACCACCGCCAAGCTCCAGAAGAGACTCCAGCGGATCCAGAACGCCTCAGCCAGACTCATCCTCGACATCCCACGAACCAGCCACATCTCCGGACATCTGCGAGACCTTCACTGGCTCCCCGTCAACAAAAGAATCACCTTCCGCCTCCTCACCCACGCACACAAAGCCCTACACGACCAAGGCCCGAGCTACCTCAACAGCCGAGTCAACTTCTACGCTCCCAAACGCCACCTCCGATCAGCCAACCACGCCCTCGCCGCCGTCCCCCGCATCCGAAGAGCGACTACAGGAGGAAGGTCCTTCTCCCACCTGGCCGCCAAGACCTGGAACTCCCTCCCGACCGACCTGCGCCTGACCCAAGACCACCTCTCCTTCAGGAAGAAGCTGAAGACCTGGCTGTTCGAGCAGTAGCGGCTCCCCCCCCCCCCAGCGCCTTGAGACCCCACGGGTATGTAGCGCGCTTTATAAGTGTCACTGATTGATTGATTGATTGATATTGTCAATAAACGTCTCTTCGAAACGAGTGAAGAAATCCGAAAAGCTTTTGTCTTTCTTCTGCTTGCAAGCAGCCAGCTTATCCCAATTTACTCACACCGCAGGCATCATTGTCTTCATCAATTCAATTATTCTGCCAGGTAACACAGTAATCAAATCATCGGCCTTCGCACCAGCCACTTGACCTGTATCCGTGGCTCTAATAGCAGCCCAATCACCACCTAATTCAGCAACAAGATTTTCTCTACAAATTCGTGCCCATAATGCTTGCGGAACAACATTCCCAAACAACATATGAATATCGGCCAAATTCATAATACAAGCCTCAACTGTTTGAGACAATTTTTTATAATACCCAGCAGGAATTTTACGGGGGTCCGGAAGAGTCTGTTTAAGCGCCAATACTTCAGACCTTTTCCAGGGTTCGTGCACCCATATGCGCTGGTAATGGGCAGGTCTCTGTGGTGGACCATCTACCTCTTCTCTCCATACGGGAGGAACTTCACGCATCGGATAATTCTTAACACCCTTTCTATTAAAAGAATCAGTCTGAGAGAGGGTCAGGGACAGAAATATGGCCCGAAACGCAACAAGTTTATTCACCGCGTCTGCAACTTGCGGTCCTACAATAAAACATTTATCAAAATCAGCTTGTAACTTCAGTTGCTCCGAAGGAACTGAATCAAGATCCATATCTTCTCATCCTTTAATGAGAGTTTGACACATAATGTTAAAAACATATCTCTGAGTGGGCTCCACCCATTGATGAAAAGAACTCATAATGTCCTCTGTACTATATTCTAGTCCTTTCTCAATCCATTTACGAGCAAGAGATCCCGAAACTACTTTCTCGTCCATAAGAGGAAGTTGACAACGAGATTGTCGTCTAGAAAAAGCTGGAGACATATTCAAGGACCCAAGAAAAGGGGAGAAGAAATTCGAGACAGCATCTGCTATTCTTCTCTGTGAGGTAGGATAATCCCTTAAGAGAATAGCAGACATTACAGATGTAGAAGGCAAATGGGACTGAAACGTAGCCGACTGAGGAACAGGAGCAGGGGATTGTAGAGAAGGTGGGGGCTGAATTACAGAAGGAGTAGGTGGAGCAGAAGCAAGCAAAGGAGCATTAGGAGGTTGAGCTAGTTGCTGAACAACCAGCAATGGAACAACCACTGGTTGAGCAGCAGGAGGGGGTAATAGAACTGCATTAGGAGTTTGGGCATAGGGCGGAGGTGAATTCAATAAACAAGACATTAAGGAATCTTCTTCCAATTCCTTACTTTTATCTGAAGGAGAAGTAGGCAACATCGGATAGCATCTATCTATCACCATGCGATGTTGTCTTTCCTGTATCTCATTCACACTATCTACGTCATTATTTTTAAACTGCTGCGCTGCCTGTATAATTGACATGTCTTGCGCTTTCTTATCTTTTTTTGCTTGCTTAATCTCTTTCTGTTTGGCTTCCTTACGCCAAAGGCGAAAAGAGTCAAACATTGCCGGCCGGGCTTTCCTTCTAAACAGAATCGCTTCCAAATTATCTAATATGGCGGGGTCAAAACTACCATTTTGGGGCCATCTTAAAACTCCACTATTTTATGTGTATTGGACCCATGTCTTATTAAAGATAATGGGACCAATACCATGTTTCGAATAGAGCTCATAAGTGGAAGTTCCAACTGGAGGAATCGGACACGAATCCTCCAACTGGGAATCCCTAGTACAACCTAAACAACAAATTCTTTTAAACTTACTTAGTCCAGGCATCGTTACTTCTCTAGACTACTCACAAACAACAAGGGGTATACATTAATAAAACAGCACAAACGTACTCACTCCTTGGCTTCAGGTATTACAATAACTGAATAGAAACCAAAAACAAAACAAAACAAATTTTGTGGGACCGACCCACCGAATACTTAACTAAGAGTCGTCCTATACCAGCGAAGGTCCGTCTATCGTCTCGCTTTACCAAACGTCATCAAAGGGTCCAAGGCAGGGCGACAGTCAGGGCGGCAGTCATCAGCAGCTGTCAGAAAGGAGCAGCCATGCTGTAAAAGACCTTCTGTCCACTTTCGAAAATACAGGGGTCGATCACGTGGTGCGCTTCCTCTGGAATTTTCTTGCAGGGCTTCTCACGACCCACGGGCTCAACTGCTACCGCTGAAGTCGCCCCACGTTGGGCGCCAGTTGGAGAACCGTAGCCTTAAGGCTCGGTGGCACAGGGCACGCCGGAAATCCCCGGAATTCACCTGCCTTGTCAAAAATACAGAGACACGGACTCTTCGTCTGGCGTAGAAGATCGTATTTATTAGCTGCAGCTAGGACAGTGGTCTTAGAAGTCGTTGATATAACGAGGTTCAAAAGAGACTGCCACTTAACTGGCGCACAGGTTTATATACGGTACAATACAATGCAAAATACAAACACACAAGAGCATGAGGCATAGGCAAATGTTATAGACAATGCTTTAAGACTTAGGTAACCCAAGTTCCCGTGGTTATGTTTGTCACTCGACCCCTTAAGTAAATTACAAACGAATCCGCACAATCCAGTTTACAAGTAGAGAAAACACAGCTGTATGTTGTAGAAGGACAGTCGTGAAACAGGAGAATGCATGAGACGTGTAGCGAAGGACAGCAGATAAGACAACCTACAGGAAAGAATGGTGTGAACCAACAAATGGTCCGGACAGGGATTAATCAGCTCAGACAGGAATTAGTGTACTCGGCCAGACTCTGGCACTCGTTAATAAACAAGAGCGAAGAAGCCACATGACATGTAAATGGAGAAACGACAAAAACATTGCGCTCGCCCTGCTGCCTGAGTGAGGGCAACACAAAATGGCGGCAGCTACAAAATGGAGGCTGAGCACGAACGAATTCGCAATTTACAGAACCTCAGTCTAGCCAGTTCTAAATAAAACTCTCAAAATAAAATACAAATAAATAAATAAACACTCTAACTCCACCGCTTGCACAATTCTTTAATCATTTATAAAGGTGGTCGATGAAGCCCATGTTGCTGCACAGCAAATCTTAGAAATGGGAGCTCCCTGCAGCTCAGGCATGGAAGAGGATGTGCTTCAGCTGTTCCACTAGAGGAGGAACCTGGTTCGCTGATTTGTAGGTTGGTGAGAGAAGAGTTCTCACCCAACACCATAATGAAGCCATAGACAGTTCTACCACTTTCATTGTAGCACCAAAACTACAAAACGAGCTTCAGTTACTCTGTAGGGGACTGCTCCGTGTAAATATATATCAAGAGTCCTAACATCCAATGAATGTAGCTTGTGTTCTTCCTTAGAAGAAGGCAAAGGAAAAAACTCTGGCAGGATGAATTCTTGGTCCCTAGAAAGCGCAAGTTTGTCTGTTTATTTTTGCCTGTAAATTGGGACATAAACCGTTTACAGAAATTATAATTTTATATAAATCCAAATGTTTATATGTAGCTACTTTTGGGGCAAGAGTATGGGGTTATCACTAGAGTTATCAGATTCAGGTTTTAGAGAAGACATTTTTAAAAAGGCTTTTAATGATTCCGAGTAGTACTTCAACCTCATTTTGTCGCTCAGAGGTGGGCCTGGAATACGTGAAAGATAGGATAAATATTGCACCTCTTATCTTATGGGCGAAAATCCGGTCTTCGGAGACTTTGACATTCAGTAGGAGTATCCTTAAAGATTGTATGAGACTTGATAATGCAATGTCACTCCCTTGGCTGCGTTATGTTAGGGATACTTTTTATAAGATTGGCCTAGACGAATGTTATAATAACCTAGATACTATTGAGTCGAATATGAAAATGATTATAACAAATGCATACCACACTGAATTAAGGATGTCTGAATAGGGCAGGGGAACGTTAGATGATAGGGCATTAAGTCCCCAGCAATTTTATTTGTCTTTTACTTCGCATGCACAATCGCGTTTTCTGTCAACCAGATTTCGATTGGGAACACTGCATTTTTTAGTGGCCTGTCCTAAACAGGCTGGCTGGTGTGAGAGACTAGCCCCCTGTCCTTGTAATATCTGGCCAAACTGACTACAATGCATTTCATGTTGTTCTGTTCCCTGTACAAATACCCAAGAGCACATTTTATTAAACCTATCTTAAACGTTATTAGGCCCTTATCCTATCAAGAGGGCTATGCCTATTTATTTATTTATTTATTTTTTGCATTTGAATGGCGCGCAGCTACCCAAAAAGGGTTTCCCGGTGCCTTTGGCATATGGAAGAACAAAGGTATATGCTGAACATGGTTTTAGCACAGTTGTTTCTGAAAAAGCCAAGTTTTTATATTTTTCCGGAAGCTGGCGTATTTTTCCTCTTTCCGGATATGTAAGGGAAGTGTGTTCCACAGGATAGGCCCTCTGACAGAAAACGATCTTCCACCAGATCTTTGCAATCTAAACCTGGGAACAGCAAAATTTGCTGCAGTTTGGGAGCGCAGGTTCCTTGCTGGTAGGTAGGGAGTGGCTAATGCTTGCAGATAGGTTGGTGCCGTTTTGGATTTGATCTTAAACATATAGCTCAGGGTTTTGAAGCTGATACGGTGTTCTACCCTGAGCCAATGTAGATCATTCAGATATTTTAACACTCTTCCGGTTTTTGGTATTCTACACAGGAGTCTTGCGGCTGAATTTTGGATCAGTTGAAGTCGCTTGATAACTGCTTAGTTTGAGCTCAGGTAGAGGATGTTGCCGTAGTCAATACGCGATGTAGTTAATGCGTTGACTACGGTCTTTTGTGTGGCGGGGGGCAGCATCCATATAATTTTTTTCAGCCATTTTATTATGGTGAAGCATAGGCCTGCGACTTTATTCGCTTGCTGTTTCATTGACAGGGCATTATCAATGATGACTCCTAAGTTTCTCACCTGGGTTACTGGAGTGGGGAAATTTCCCAGCTCAGGGGGCCAATGAGAGGAATTCCAGAATTCTTTATTTTTTCCTAGCAGGAGGATTTCGGTTTTATCACCGTTTAATTTCAACTGGTTGGTGGTCATCCAGTTGAAAATGTTCTGGGGCCAATTTTGAGGAGGGAAGGAACTGAGGGATTTGACTCTGATAATGAGAAAATTATTTGGGAGTCATCTGCGTAGGTCATTAGGGTTAGTCCTACGCAGTCCGCTAGGTCAGCCAGTGGTCTGAGGTACAGATTAAAAAACAGCGGGCTCAGAATAGAGCCCTGTGGTACTCCATGTGGGGCGTGAAAAGTATCTGAGCAGGCATGGCTAGATTTGATCTGGAAGGTCCTCTCAGTTAGGAAGGACTTAATCCACTTCAGAGCATCACTGCGGATACCGTTTCTCTCTAGTGTGGCCAGGAGAATGTTGTGAGAGATGGTATCAAACTCCGCACTCAAATCTAGTAGAATGAGTGCGACCGTTTGTCCCTCATTTAAGGGCACTATCTACGGCTGTAATTTCTAGTGCAGTACTTAGTTTTATTAGAACCTCATTTATAATCAGGAAACGTTATGAAGTGTGAAATTTAATCTATTTTTTTTCATTTTACTAAGAATTTTCTATTTAGTCAATTGTATAAACTGAGTTGGGGTAGCTATGATGATTTTAAAATTGATTACTTTTGCTGGTTTATTAAGATCTATGGAAGGGAATATGTGCAAATTTTGTAATTGTTTTTAGATGTTTTATTGTGTAAACTTTTATGATTCTAATGAATCGAATACATTTATTTGAACAAACTAACAAGTTAAAGAAGGTGATAGCAATAAGACTACTCTAGCCTGGAAAATCTTACAATATGCTTCCAAGAAAGCACTCTTCTAGAGGTTCAAAACTTGTGCATGTAGAGAAAAGTGAATTGATAAAGGGATTTCATGATTAAGGCTGTCTACTAGAGAGTTGTTGATCCTTTGACCACCAGAGGCAAAACTGTGTTCTGGGCCCACTCTGTCTGAAATCATGTTCAAGGAATAAGAGCTTGCTCCCCCTTGCTCATTAATAAACGCTTAGCTGTGATATTGCCTATCCTTACAAGAACATGTCTGCCATATAACAGGTTGGCAAACCCCTTTAATTATCTTCTTATGGCATCCAACTCTCTCCAAGTGAAGGCTTTCTAACTTTGAAAGAGGGATCAATAACCTTAGATCTGTTGTACTCTTATCCAATCTCTCCAACTTGTCAGTCTTGCATCTGTTGTGACTATCATCGCTGGAGAAGGTGGGAAGAGAAGTCCGTGCCATAGATTATCCTCCGGCTACCAAAAAAACTCCTCCCTGATTTCCTGATCAGATCAAGAGTGTGGAGACCAGCTCTTCAGCAAAGACTTCATTAACTGGTATAGATGTAACTTCTCCCAAGAGTCCGGAAAGCTCATGGCAGCAAAGTAGCCTGAATCTGCGTCCAGGACCAGATCAACAGATTTGTCTAAGCCATCAGATTTTCTATGCATGACCGGATCTGTAAAAGTATTTTCTCTGGAAGAGTTACAACACAAAGTGCAGTTTGAAACCTTGCTCCACTGAAGCAAATCTTGTGGTAGTAAGCACATTGATATTTTTCAGTTCACCAGAAATCAGTAATCTTGAGCAATTGTTCCATGTGGAAAGATACCAGATCTCTTGAAACACCTTGGACTAGCCTCTCATTCAAATACGGATGTACATAGATTTGTTTCTAATGCAGGAGGCAAATCAGAGGTGCCAACATTTTTGTAAAACCCCTGGAGAGCATTTTAATTTAAAGGACAGAATCCTGAACAATAAAAATTGGTCATTAGTGGCAAATCTTAGAAATGATCTCATTAGAATGTGTAGATATGCACTTTGCAGATCCACTGAGCATAGAAAATTGTCCTTATTCACCATTGGCTTTAACTTTTACAAAGTGACCATAAGAGAATGAGTAGTTTTTAACCATGTATTTAACCATTTGAAGTCCCATACCAGCCTGATTTCCCATGATACCTTTTGCACCTGAAACAAAATTGATTTTGCCCCTTTGCTCTTCTCTACCTCTGGAACCAGCACTATTGCTGCCTTGTCAAGTAAAGATTGTGGGCCTCATTTATGAAAAGTGACACATCGCTGCGTGAAAACAGCGATGCGTCACTTTTCACTGCGCCCTCCTTGTGACACCAATGATGCGCCATATTTACAGTATGACACATCATGGCGCAAGGAGTTACAGATACATCAGTATTTCTGACGTATCTGTATGGCGCAAAAGTGACGCATTGCTGGAGTGTGTCACAAAAGTAACACAACTCCAGCAATATGTCCTTTCACATGGGGCAAGCCCCATGTGAAAGGGCCTGCGTCAGTCTTACGCCTGCTGTGAGGCAGGCGTAAGAAATTGACGCATTTGTGTCCTAGTAGTGGCGCAGTGAAATCTTATGATTTCACTGCGTCACTTCTAGGACCCTTTCTTGAGTCAGAACGCCCCCCATGCATACATTATACCTGGCGTTGGTATAATGTAGCGCAGGGGTTTACAAAGTTTTGCATCTACCTAGATGCGTCACTTTGTAAATTTGGTGCAACAAGGCACATTTTTTATGCTGCTGGTGCATCACAAAAAGTGACGCACCGGCAGCGTAAAAGTGACGCACGGCCTCTTAAATGAGGCCCTGTATTTCTTAGTGAAGAGAATTTTCCTTTAATACATTCTTTGGAATGTGAGTCACTAGCATTACGGTTTCTGAATGTTATTGCACAAAATCCATTACGTAGCATTTTATACTACAAGTAGAACCCAGTGGTCTGAAACTTACTTCTCCCAGACATGCAGGAAGTTTGGAGTCTTGTTATCAATGGAGTCCTGTGATTGCCATAGTTGTCAAAAGTTCTTGTTCGCAGTAGTCTGTTTACCTTCGAACAAGACTTCTCTGGCTGATATTTCTTCTTCTTATCTACTAAATTCTTCATTCTCTCTTGGGTGAGTACCTTGACGAATACCGTTAAGCCTTCTGGTAAGATTACAATGCCTTACCTTTGTAAGCCTTAGTACTCATGCCACCTAATTGAGAACAAAATTTATTTTTTCCATGATATCTTTAACAAAGCTGACTTTTACACTGTTTTAACCTTCCAGTTGCTCATCCATAAATTCCTGCATGCTGACAAAACAGAACTTGATGCTAAGGCAGCTGTCCTGATTAAGCCTAAAGAAATGTCAGCTATCAGTTGTGATTGTTGCAACATTGCTACTAACAACTCCCCACAATTGGTAGCCTTTTGGATGGCCTCTCATGGCCTCCGATAATTTGTCAAATTCTGTTACCATCAATACGTGCTCGTCTTTAGTGGAAAATTCTCCGCTGAGAATGCTTTTTTTCAGAGCTAAATTCACCTTTTTATCCATGGATTCAATCGGTGTACAGTCCTCAGCATTTAGAGAGAGTCTACCTATCAAAGTTACTAAGATGGCATCGACAATAATGGAATTAGAAAAAGAGTCATCACCCTTTTCCATCATCTATAATTTTAGAGTAATTTGGGAATCAACATTTTATCTAGCTCCTTTCATTCTGCCAAACCCAATTCTCTAATCCTGCTATGGAAAACGGTAGCTAGGGAAGCAGTTGTACATACTGAGGATCAAAGACTCCCTGTTCTGTGTCCCCTTGGAATGGCGGAAAACCCAGAATATTTCTTACAAAAATTAAAATGTCCATCATTTCTTCCATTCTCACTATTTCCCTGATGTAGTAGCTGCAATTTCAGGACTAGCCTGAGAGGAGGTGTGCCGAGATGGAGATCTATGTCTTTTTGCTTTCTTTGGCCCGATTCTGATCTCGCTCGGGAGGGCTCCGTAGTGAGCAAACGAGTCCGATTCGTAGACCTGGTTTCTGAAAGACACGTACCAATGTATGTGTGAGTTAGTAAAATGTGAATATCGACTTGTGCTCTGAGCGACTCATACCTGTCAGTGAAGCCTTCTGGATGACTACAGCATGGTTGACTCATGCAGCACAATAAGTCCAATTTCCGAGCAACCAAGTACGATGCACTCGTCGAGCAGCCAGATCGAGTCAGAGCCTCCGACTCGAAAGCTCTGGGAAGCGTACTTCAGGGGCCATAGCAGGCCCACTTCACTAAATTGGTCACAGGTGGGGGACTATGGGTCCCCTGTTCCAAGCATGCACAGTGTGTCGGGCGCAGGGTGTACTCTTTTCCCCACCCACCCATTTTCTCCAATGGGAGCCTGTGTAACGGTCAGTAGGTAGGCTCCCATAGACTTCAATGAAAGTCAAAGCGACACGCAGCCCTAGCCTCCTACGAGCTGGCCAGACTCCATCTCTGCCACTGAGAAAGATGTGAGACTGCTGCGTGGGAAGTAGACTGCTCTGTTCTTCTTTTGCACACTGCCCCATAGAGCTGCTATGAAAGATCCTGAGTGGTCCTAAAAGAAATAGGCCTTAGCTGTGATCTACACTGGTAAGACTCTGCCACTGCAGACAGGAAGGGTCAGTGCTTAATTTGTAAGTGAAAGAGTGGCGGTGCCCAAAACTCTCCTCTGAAAAATGGGGCAGATGTGCGAGTACAGAATAATAAGTCTTCTCTCCTCCTCTTTCCCGTTTGCTTGTTCCCCTCTTTCACTAACAGTAAATGCCTGGTGCAGAAAAATAAGTGGTGGCCCCCAGAAAAAACTGCAGGTGCCCCCTACCGGCAACCACCGGCTCAAATTAAACACCGGGTAAGGGGCTTAAGACAGAGAAAAACAGGTGGAGTGCTGGGGGACAGGAGTCTTTATAGAAAAAAGCAGAATGGGCAAGTAGTCTATGGAGGCAAGATTGGCTCATAATGTTACAAACTGAAGGTGGTAAAGTGAAATAGCTGAGCTCGCCTTTGCAATTGAATTGTTAGCATTGATGGGATATTGCAGGCTGCCTGCACGCCCTTCCTGCCCCCTCATCGGATCAGAATGTTGAAAATGCATGAGCTGGGATGTTACAAAAACATACAAATTTGTCACACAATAAGAAGGGGGTGGGCGGGTGGTCTCCCCTCTGCTAGGTGAAACTGGGATGTGCCGACTAGGATCCAGATAATAGTGTCATGTCCTCAGAATAAAGACATGGGTCCTGGCAGCGGAGGGTCTGCAAACCCTGCCACACACCATCAAACAGCAGGAGCTGTCATCTCTGTGCCTGGGCCCTCTATGTTCGATGAGGAGTGAGAGAGCTTTAAACATGCCACCTCCGGAGCGCAGCGCCTCATTTTGCATATTAGCCCTTTAAAACCGGGACAGATGAATATAGATGAGACTCTTAGGGAACTAATAATGGACTGTGAGCTGTTATGCAGACATAAAGGCACCGGGTGAGACGAACTGGCAGAGCGAGTATTGAGAAGTGACTAGCTACCAATGAAAGAGTTGTGTTGAGTGATTTTTTTAAATGTATGCATTAAAATGAAAAATACCCCTATGATGAAAAGTATTCGGTACCCGAACAGATATCTGGTTTTTAGAAAATTACAAAAATTATGCTTCGTTATAGTTTACATATAAAAAGGCTTCTCGTTATCATTGGCATTATTACTATTATCAACGTACTCGTTCAGGTAAACAAATGCCTGAGTAACTGTGTGCATAGCTGTGTACCTTAACTGATGAACATCAACGTTTGCTCACAAATTTCTCGAAATTAACCACGTAATCAAACAGTGTTTCTTCTCACATTTTCCTCATTCATACCATATATTACATCATTACAGATCTTCTGTGATTCCATACAGAATACAAACAGTAACATAAATTCCCAAACGCAAACATAAATACATGTGATGAATGAATGCAATCTTCAGCAATGTAACTCCATTCCAATCAGGTGATGCCATATGCATTTCGGGACGGAAATTCCCTTCTTCAGGGACCATATCACACATATCAAGCTGCTGGTTCCAATATTCATAAGTAACCAGATCAGTTACTGAAAATCTTCAGTTCTTCTGTTACTGTTTGTATACTGTATGGAATCACAGAAGATCTGTAATGATGTAATATATGGTATGAACATTGAAAATGTGAAAAGAAACACTGTAGTCCTGACCCCGAGTCGTGTTTCCACTGAAGATTACCGGCCTACACTCCAGTAGTGTTCCATGGGCTGGTATTTTGTGATTCCTCTGAAGGTCCCTTTGCGATCCCTGGTCTGTTGGCCTGTGAGTCCCTGTGAAGGTAACCTTGATTTTCAGTGGGCTTTCCTGGGTGCTTCAGCCGTGCCCTGACTCTCCATTGCTTGGATAGTCCCCAGGACCTTGCTGATCCTCACCGAAGCATCTTTCCTCTGACCAGATGGGTTGCAGTTGTCATGGCTTGTTGGTGTTTAGTCCGGACACTAACCCCCAGCACTCAACATCTTTTGTGGGACAGCTCACCAGTGGACTTTGGTCATCCTTGACATCTCCTGTAAATTATATGCAGATGATATAATGCTTCTTCTTAAACCTGAGATGCATTCGCAAGTACAGGCTCTTTCTGTTTTTGCAGA
This sequence comes from Lissotriton vulgaris, assembly GCF_964263255.1. Lineage (NCBI taxonomy): Eukaryota > Metazoa > Chordata > Amphibia > Caudata > Salamandridae > Lissotriton > Lissotriton vulgaris. The sequence goes on from NC_141693.1 coordinate 1,373,801,563, forward strand.
ATTTAAAGCACTCGGGGGGTATCGAATCAATAAGAGGAAAAGCGAGATTTTAATTTGTGGTAGTATAATTCCCGAACTACACCCAGATTTTCAGAACTGTATCAATAATAGACCCAAAAGATATCTGGGTGTCTATTTTACGCTGTCTGTAAGCGAATAGTATTTTTTGAATTTTGAACCCTTAATAAAAAAAGTTTGTGATATGTTTTCACGATAGAATACCCTACCTTTGTCTATTTTAGGCCGGGTTGCATTAATTAAAATGTCGGTACTCCCCCTATTCAATTTTCTGTTCTCCACTATCCCCTGTTCTTTACCAGACTCTTTTTTTTCAAAAATCGAATCTATGTTCTCAGCCTTCGTTTGGGCAAAAAAGACACCTCGAATAGCCATCAATACTCTATACGAAGAAAAACAACAAGGAGGTCTTGGTCTCCCAAACCTTAAAGATTACTACTATGCTTATTTTGCACAGTATCTCTCGAGATTCAAACATCTAATGTCGAGCAAGGTATGTGTAAAGAAGCCGAAATTCCTTCTCCATTATCCATTCCCAAATCTCCCAAACTAGTCAGATATAAGGTTCTAAATTGTTTTTTTTTAAACGTGACTCTATGTTGAAGAGATACTCACTTTCCCTCTTTAGCTTAATACCTCCATTAAGTGAAGCTATTTTAGGTTTGGGCATAAAAATGGGGCCAGAAATTATACAAAATTGGGTCAGATTGGGGTTTACAACACTATTTAATTTCGTGGAAAATGAAGCTTGGTTAACCCTTAATGAGATGACTTCTTTAATTGGTGGAAATGTTCTTCTTATGGGCTCATATAATTTACTGTATAAGGTTTTGGCTCAAATTGACTTAGTACAGATTAGTCAAGCTTCATATTTATCTAATGATCTCTTTTGGTCTTCACTTTTCATGAAACCAGGAAAATGGAGAAGAAGTCTAGCGCAGAGTAGAGAGGAGGATCTGAGTACCAAAGCAACTAAAAAATGGCAGAAGCATGAAAGTCTTAACTTAACAGTTAATATTTGGAAAACCTTAAATAAGTTTAATTTTTCGGTATTGAGAGGCGCTAACTGGAGGCGAATGCTGTTTTTTAGTAAATGGCTGCTATATTATACCCCCGCAGTTATTGCTAAAATGTTTAGTAACACGTCGTTTACCTGTTTTAGATGCTCTCTACCGGATTTGGCTAATTGGTCTCTTATAGTAGCCCTCTGCCCCCGAATTGGGGCATTCTGGGAGGGCATTTTTTATTTGCTTTCACTTCATTTGCATTGTACGATTATCAACTGTGACAAACTGATTATATTTGGTTTTGATCCAGAGCTTAATCTGGTTGAGTCATTGGCAAAACTGGTGTATATTATAGTAGCGGTGGCTAGATCACTGATTCTTAAGTATTGGAAGTCAGATATAGTTCCATCTGTAGATGAATGGTATGAGAAAATGAAGAGAGTAAGGAAAAGTGAATTTATATATGCACAAAGGATTGGGGGACTGCGCAAATTTGAAAGAATATGGGGGACCTACTTTGATTAAATGTCTATGTATGTTTTCGATGTGAAATTTTTCTTTTTAGGTTCCATCCCTTCTGAGATGGTGTTATATTATATTATCTGTTTCTCAGCTTATCATTTTGTTTTTGGATTTTCTGTAATGAATGGAATGTCAAGAACTGAATAAAAACATTTTTAAAAAAATCCTTGACATCTCCTGGTCCCCGCGGCGGCAGAGTCAAGCTTCACCTCTTCTCACCTGAAGAACCCAACATCGATGGGCATATGCCTACCAAGCCCCTGGTCACCATGAAGTGACCCAGACTCTGTTCCCTCTGCTTTCAGGTTCTTCTCAGCTCCAATCCAGGCTTGGATCACACTGGACACTTTTCCTCTTCACCGCAGCAGCATTTTTCAGCATCACACCATTGAAAACAACAAAGATTCCCAACACCGTATGACACCTATGCACCGGGCTCCCCTGGGTTAGGTAAAATGAGTACTCACGTTGCTCACATGGGAGAGTATTTAGTAATAAAAACATATATTTTATATATTCCTTGTGTGTTTCTCCTTTCATGTGGTCACTCAGGAGGTTATAGACTGGTAAAACAAGCTGCTTTACATTGCTTCAAGACTTAGCCTGAAGAATGCTCTCCACAGCTACCACTACGATAGCTTTCTTTAAAGGTTGTCTTCGACCTAATCATAAATAAGGGTCGTTTGGATTTGTGCAAAGGGCCCACTTTAATTAGCGGACAGCATAAACCAGGCCAACTTCTCACAATGACAACATCATCCTCATCGTTTTGAACAGATTTAACTACTTCTGTAAACCATGTGCTTTTTTAGGATAATAATATTACAGAAAAAAACAAAAATCCATTTCCAGAACTTCTCATGTTTTACTTCACCCAATGAAAGTACTGGTAGTTGTTCAGGTATTTCATCATGTGATTGGCAGAAGAGAACCAAAACCAGCAAACTGCTGGTTAACATGACCTGACACAGTTATTAATCAAAAGCAGTTGACGTTATTTCCTGTGTACATGTGAAATCAATTAGGTGGTCTCTTTCTACGTTGATGTGTCACAAGTATTTTGTTTTAATTAGACCCACAACACAAAAAAACACCTTAGCAATTTCTCACACCTGGAAAAACCCGACTGCTATATACTACTGTTCCAAGCCCATAGGATGGAGTGTTGCCAGATATTAGGCATGCCTGCTGATGTACTTCACTGCTAATTTCTTGGTCGTAATGGGTGCTCACAGGAAAAACTGACACAAGAACGCGCTTCTCTCTGTTGTGTATTTCCTATATAGCACTTTGTCTATTGTGTTATGTTCTGGGGTGTCAAATGACGCGTCTCTCTGGAAAGATTAGGAGGGCAAGTGAGGCACTTTATATTAATCGGATTCAGGCCCATAGATACAGATGGTGTATGGTGATTCAGTACATACATGCTGATGTCCTATGGTCCCAAGCACAGTTCTGTTCAAGAGCAGAATCCCTGAAACAGCTCGAAAATGTAGTGCAAAATGATGGGTTTGCATTTTGCATAATTTTGCTGAATTTTCACATTATTATTCAAAAACAAGTTATGTAAATTTCACACTCCCCTAGACCTGCTGGAGAATTTCGACTTCCATTTTAGAGACTGAATCAGAAGATAAAACCTTTAACTGGAGTGTACCTGCTTAGCATATCCAACCCATGCTCCATCGCGATCAACCGGAAATTGCGTCTACGTCGAGATCACATAAGCTAACTGTACTTTTTAGGTGCTTTACGTTTTCTTGATGCTGTTTGCCCTAAATCTGTAAAAATTCATATCTCAGGTTCCCCTTATTACATTTTTGCTGCTTTAGTAACTTTCGTTTACAAAATTTTTCTCAATTTATAAAAATTGGAGTGTGGTTATTATTGCATTTTGTTTTTCACTTTTTAACTATTTTGGTACTTCTAAATGCTTAACACAATTCCAATAAGAGAAGGCTGCCTGCTCTGTGCTAAAGTAACCAGGGGTTGAGCTCAGGTTTCAATTGCTGAAACTTCTTCCTGTACCTAAGAGGTTAGGGACTTTATTAAGGACTATCACACCCCCCAATAAATCACTCACATTGTTGCATATATTTTTTGACTTGTAGTAAGCACTTGAACTCAATCTTGACACTGAAATGCTGAATTAAGTATTGGAAGTGTGGAAGGGTAAGAGGAATATTAATACATTATTTATTTAGGAGGGAGTTGGGAAATGCACTATGGTTATGGTGTGACTGGTATTCCCATCACCATAATCCAAGTGTTCTTTTGTCAACCCCTTTCAATGGTATTTGGGCAAAATTAGCAGGATTTATTACTTTTCTGCCATCCCCATGCCAGGGTGCATCAGAATGTAATTGCCTTGCATCTAGAGCCATCATATTGAGGCTCTTTACTTTGGAAAGGGTGGGGAAGGACTTGGACATTGTTGTTAGATAGAAATAGCACTAAAGCTTCATAAATGTTCAAAGAATACAATTACATATTCTAAAATAAACAAAATGGCGTGAAATTGAAGAATGAAAGTATTTCATGAATTGTTGCCCACTATGGTTGTTCTGGTATTGCCTTCAAAATGTTTAAATAGCACAAAAAAACCTTCCAAGTCATTAAGTCTAAGAATAAATACTTTGAAAATAAAATACATCCCAAACTCTTAGTTCCCAAAATAAACTGAAGTAAGAACGTAGTGTCCTATGCAGATGACACCCAATTCATCCTCTCACTCACCGACGATCCCACCACCACCAGAACCAACTTCTACAGATGGATGACAAATGTCGCCATCGAATGAAGAACAACTGCCTGCAGCTGAACACAGACAAGACAGAAGCACTTCTCTTTTGCAACAGCAGTAACACATGGTGGCCATCAGATCTAGTACCTGCATGCACCCTGTCCCTCCAACCACACTGGAAACCTCTAAATTATTATTGACAACAAGCTCACAATTAAATCACGCCATATCCTCTGCCTGCTTCCTCACTCTGCGCATTCTATTTGAGATCTTCAAGTGGCTACCCCTACACACAAGACGCATCATGACACAAGTCTTCATCATCAGTAGAGTGTACTGCAGCAATGCCCTCAATATAGGAATTAGCACACACCTTCTACAGACATTTCAGACCATACAGAACGCTACAGGCAGACTCATCCTTGGCCTTCCCTGATAAACCCACATCACACACCACCTCAGGAAACTCCACTGGCTCTCCGTACCGAAGAGATGCCAATTCAAGCTGCTGACCTATGCACACAAGGCTCTACACAACCAAGGACCCGCACACATTAACCACCGCCTGAAATTCCACCAGCCATCGAGAAGACTACGGTGTGCCTCTCTATCACTTGCCCATACTCCTCGCATCTACCGAAGCAGAAGTGGAGGATGATCCTTTTCTCACATTGCAAGTCTGCCTAACGAAGCATCACACACTGTAAGCTTCCTTTAAAATGCTTTTGAGCACGGATGTCATTTAGGGTCTATAGGGGTCGTTGCGACCTGGCCTGCCCTTTGCTACCCCTAGCACTGATTTTATAAACCTTATGTCCTAAAGGCAGTGGAAGGAAAAAAAGTTTTACTAGGCTCTCACGAGCCATGTTTACTTTTGGAAGCATGCACATACCATGGACATCTGACTGTTTAACCAATAAATACGTTCAGGATTAGAGCACCAGCAACAGTGTAACAATATTTCAGCAAAAAGGCGTCTCCACCTTTTTGGCTGTCCGAGAGAATGTTAGGGGAAAAGGAAAATCAGCACAGGAGAAACAAGAGAGAAGACAGAAGAAAACGAGAGAGGAGAGGGAGTGAGAGAATAGTGGAAGCAGAGAGAAGATAGGAAGAAGGCACTGTTGAGTGGCAGATAAGTGACAGACAAAAACAGCTGTGATTATATTTTATGAATGAGAGAGAGATAATGAAGTGACAGCTAACAGAGAGGAGACCAATATAAGAGCAATAGAGTGCAACAGGTGTGAGAAAGGTTGAGAAACATGAGCAAAGTGAGAAAGACAAGACTATAACAACAGATGAGAAAGGCACAGCCACAGATACAGTGTAAGAAGTTATAATGAGGCAGATGGCTGAGAGGGGCATCTGAGAAACAGCAGATAGACCAGAGAGAGACTTTGGAGAGAGGGGGAGAAGTCGGTGAGAGATGTGGTTAAGGGGCAGATTGGTGTGAGATAAAGTTACATGAAGAGGGAAAAGGCTGGTGTAAAAGAGGGATATAAAGAGACCAATGAGAAAGGGGGTAAGACAGTGGGGAAACTGTGATAAAGAGTAGGAAAAGAAAGAGACATCAACAGTTGAGAGAGGTGGGAAAATAGGGAAAATTAAGTAGAGCAGTGATGTAAAGACAGAGAGGGGTGAGAAACAGATGGAGTGGGACATGGGTGGGAGGCAGGCGATAGAGGCTATAAAGAGACAGATGAGAAAGGCCATATACTTTCACTTCCTGTGATGCCATCTGGGACAGATAGCATGTGATATCACTACCGCCTTAAGAATGAACTATGGCTCTATGCTAGTTACACATGAACATGAACTCAACTTCATGCACCCAACCTACTATCTACTTGCATTTGTCTCACAGGCAGAAAGGCAAGTCAAGATAATGGAAGAAGATTTTTATTGTTCCTGTGCAGGCTGTTGAGAAAGACTAGCAAGTGGCACAGGTAGCACTGCTGCAGATGGAAGGCATATTAAACTGGTTATGGCCTGCTAAGGCCTTTCTATTAAATGGCAATCCAGAATAAAATGCCACCTATCTTTGCCTGAAATGTAAATCTGTTGTGTTTTGGCTGTCATTTACACTGTGGTTAAAGGGTGCCTAAAATACAGGCGTTGATAGGCAATGCAAAGAAAACCTCATTTAAATTGGTACTTTGGGGCCAGCAATATTTAAATTTCATATGACCACTCATGCTCATCACTTTAGACTGACCTGGTGAGTCCCCAGAGGACTGTGGAGACTGCCAGGATCAGAGGAGCTCTGCCCTGACTCACAACATGTTATTATCCATTTAGGGAGCCTGTATGCCTCCTGCCTGGGAGTCAGCCTCTTTGTAATATTACTTCTCCCAGCAGAGCCACAACGCTACACTGCCCGTGCCCATGTCGGTTTAGCAAGAGAGGAGAAGATAACCTGCTTTCCCAGCCACAGGAGCTTCTCCATCAGCTCCCCACCAGCTCCTGAGAAGGTGTTCTGTCAAAATGATTTTTCAAAATATAATGAGACACAAATGAAAAAATATTGTGGTGTCAAAAATATAATGGGACGGAATTCTTTTCAATAGTTGTATATTATTATACTGGGAGACCTCAACCTGCACTTGAATGATGCTGAAGATACAAGCCCTAACCACACTCCTTGAAACAAATGTACACAAACAACACTGCAAAGAGCAAACTCATAATAAGGGCTTCACCCTGGATGCAATCATTGCTAACCACAATATATTATCCCTCCAATCTATCCTACCCACTGACTGGTCAGACCACTACCTAATTCTATTCGAACTTAATGGCAACCACCTAAAGTACCCTACCCAAATAATCGTTTCAACCACTTTGTGAGGAATATACATCAAATGCCCCAAACTGAGTTAAAATCCATTATCAGCTCCCAAATTGCACCTTCATTAAACCTAATTTCTGCTGATAATCTTACCTCTCATTATAATTTAAAAAATGGCAGAAATCCATGACACTGTTGCCCCACTAAAACTCAAGAAGTCGATAAGCTCACCTCTCTCTACTTCGAGCTGAACGCCTAAAATACAAGAAGCATAACTACGGAGAGAAAGCCTATTTCTCTCAAGCACAGCTTGACCGCTCAAGAAATAGACCTAAATACCACGTCAACATTATTAAACAGCAAACTTCCACATTCTCACAATATCCAACTGAAGTCTCTGCTGAGAGCTGTGAAGAGTTTGCCAAATTCTTCTTAGAGAAAATACTGCCTCACCTACTCACAAAGATGATCCTTGTACTAGTGATGGTCCTTTCACTGCCTCACTGCTAACTTATGATCATCTCCCAAAGTCCACCCTTTCAGACAGCTGGAATACCAACAACAATTATGAACAATTGAAAAACAATGCAACCTGGACCGAGTTTGAAAATATCTCTGAAGAAGAGATCATAAAAGTACTTGACTGCATGAACTGCATGAACACAACTTCGCACTTCTTGGATCCTCTTCCCTCCTCTCTAGTCGAAAATCTCATCCACATTATGTCCACGACACGGACAAAAATCATTAACTCCTTATGCAGCAGCTCAATGCTGGCCTCCCTTAAACTTGTACAAGTCAACCCCCTCATCACAAAGCCGGACACAAACTCAAACTACTTAAATAATTTCAGATTAATAACCAACCTCCCTCTCCTTGCCAAAACCATCGAAAAATATGTGCTTACTTAACAACCACATTGAAAAAATCAGCCTCTACAACATCTTCCAATCTGGGTTCAGGAAAGGGTGTAGTAAAAAGACTGCAATCTTTAACATCATTTATGACATCCACAGAGCTCTCGACGATGGGGAGGCCTGCGTCCTAATCTGATACAGTAAAGTACAATACTCTCCGAAACACCCTTTCACAACGTGTGAGTATCAAAGCAACTGTATTAAAGTGGTTTGCTTTAAACTTCAACCAGCAATCTCACCACATTAAATTAAACAATGCCACCCCAAACCCAGTACTGGTTCTACAAGGAGTTCCCCATGGCTCAATCCTGTCCCCTAACTTGTTCAACTTCTATATGGAACCTTTGCAGTAATTTTTAACCAGGACACAATTGGGTACCAGCTTCACCCAACTCTACATTAAAGTATCGTCATCTAAAGATATCCAGCATCTGAACAATATCTCCCCATGGCACAATCCTGGCTATCCAACAACCATCTTAAGCGCAACCCTAGGAAAACCGAACTTCTCCTCATCCACCCAAAAGGAAAGTCACATCCTATCCATTACTGGCTTTAGAGCCTAGATGCATTAGCATGAAAGCTATCTATCTCTAACGCTGTAAAGTCACTAGGTATTACACTTAACAAAAACATGAGCATGAAGGATCATATTATTGCCTCAGCTAAAAGTGCCTTCTGCACTCTGACACACCTAAAAAAAAGTCAAACCCTTCATTCCCCAAGAAGATCTAAAGACTGTAGTGCAATCTCAAGTCCTCTCTGAGCTGGAGTACGGTAACACCACTATCACCGACTCACAAAAAAAACGAATCCTCATGAGGACTATGCTCAATGCAGCGGCTAGACTTCTCTCACGGGAGAGATGTTATGATCAGATTACTCCCATGTTTAAAAAACTAAGCTGGCTACTAAGTGAAACAGGAAGCATAATCAAGACTGCTTGCATAACCCACAAAGGTCTTTACACAGAGAATCCAAACTGCCTCCCATGCAAATTATCAAAAGCCTTCCAAAAGAGGCCTCTGTGAAGTTCAAAAATCTTACTCTTGATCCCTCCCAAATTCAAGGAAGAAAACTCCCTCGCTTGTTCCTTCTCTAGTAATGCTTCCAGAATTTGGAATGCTCTACTCCAAGAACTATGTGACAATCATTCATTCCTATGCTTTAGGAAAAACTTAAACTATTCTTACTCAACAAACACCAGTTCATCCAACTGAGATAATGGGCTTGCTTCTGTGCAGTATCCCTTCCATTACCAATAAATCTGAGCATATCTACCACTGGAAAAATTGAAAAATTAATCTACCTGTTGGTGTATACTACAACCCTGTATGCCTACTGTTATTCTTTTTGCATACTTTGTAAAAGTGATGTTTGTTAAACTCTTATAAAAAGCTAAGATACTCTTGGGCCATGCTTGCGCTATATGAAATTCTAAAAATATATCAATAAATAATATCATTTTCTAATTATCTGTTCTGTTGCATTCGTTTTTGTTTTTGAATTATTAGCATGTTCATGGTAAGTGTGTATCATTTTTTTTTAGCATAGTTGAGTTTTTTAGATTTGGTATTATATCCCAAAGTTTTTTTTAATTAAATGTAATTTAGTTATTGGTGGGTTTGTAATGGAAAAGGGTGGGAAGTCTTTTTAATATTTATTTTTAAATGGTTTTATTTGTAATTTTTTATTGGATCTAAACTCAACCCTAGGAAAACCGAACTACTCCTTATCCACCCAAAAGGAAAGTCACATCCTATCCATTACTGGATTTGCAGCCTAGATGCATTAATATGCAAGCTATCTATCGCTAACGCTGTAAAGTCACTAGGTATTACACTTAACAAAAACATGAGCATGAAGGATTATATTAATTCCATCAGCTAAAAGTGCCTTCTGCACTCTGAAACACCTAAAAAAAGTCGAACCCTTCATTCCCTAAGAAGATCTAAAGACTGTAGTGCAATCTCAAGTCCATTCTGAGCTGGACTACGGTAACACCACTATCACCAGCTCACAAAAAAAACGTATCCTCATGAGGACTATGTTCAATGCAGCGGCTAGACTTCCCTCAGGGGAGAGATGTTATGATCGGATCACTCCCATGCTTAAAAAACTAAGCTGCCTACTAAGTGAAACAAGAAGCATATTCAAGACTGCTTGCATAACCCACAAAGTTCTTTACACAGAGAATCCAAACTGCCTCCCAAGCAAATGATCAAAATCCTTCCAAAAGAGGCCTCTGTGAAGTTCAATAACCTTACTCTTGATCCCTTCCAAATTCAAGGAAGAAACCCCCTCGCCTGTTCCTTCTCTAGTAATGCTTCCAGGATTTGGAATGCTGTACCCCAAGAACTATGTGACAATCATTCCTTCCTATTCTTTAGGAAAAACTTAAACTATTCCTACTAAAAAAAAACAGTTCATCCACCTAAGATAATGGGCTTGCTTTTGTGCAGTATCCCTTCCATTACCAATAAATCTGAGCATATCTACCACTGGAAAAATTGAACAATTAATCTACTTGTTGTTGTATACTACAACCTTGTATGCCTACTGTTATTCATTTTGCATACTTTGTAAAAGTGATGTTTGTTAAACTCTTGTAAAAAGCTCTGATACCCTTGGGCTATGTTTGCGCTATATGAAACTCTAAAAATATATCAATAAATAATATAATTTTCTAATTATCTGTTCTGTTGCATTAGTTTTTGTTTTTGAATTATTAGCATTTTCATGGTAAGTGTGTATCATTTTGTTTAGCATGGTTAAGATTTTTAGATTTGGCATTATATCCCAAGTTATGTTTTTTTAAATTAAATGTAATTTAGTTATTGGTGGGTTTGTAATGGAAAAGGGTGGGAAGTCTTTTTAATATTTATTTTTAAATGTTTTTATTTGTAATTTTTTATTTGATGATCAATTATATACATATTTTGAATTTTATACAAATGTTAATTTATCATTTTAATTGAAATTGTAAATGAGTGTAATTGTCAATTGGTTTATTAAATTAATGATTTTTTGTTTGTTAATTAATTAATTGTAATTATTTACATATTAATCAATTGTAATAGGTGTGTTAATATTGTTAATTTTTTCAAGTATTATTTTAATTTCTTTTTGTGGCAGTTGGAGTTTTTGGATAGTGTGTTTGGAAGGGGTTTAAAAATATATACTTTTTAATGTTTTCAGCTGTCATATATTTTCATCTGTAATATATTCTTAATTGTAAATATATTAGTTTTATTTTGTAATTATTGATGAAAATGTGTAATGTTAGATTACTGCATTGCAAATGCTTGTTTCAGTATTTGCTAAAATATATTTTATGTAAATGTTTTCATGTAAATATATATTTTTTTAATTTACGGAATAGTACATGTAAGTTGTTCAATCTTCAACAGTTCCTCTACTGTTGCTTTCTTATAAGTGGCAATTGTACATCTTAGCTGTCAAAGGTCCAACAGTTTCCCCACTATTGCTTACTTTGGGGTGGGAGTAGTAAATTGGACCCCACCAAAGTCAAACACTTTTCCTATTGATGCTTATTTTGGATTAGAAATAGATGACTTGACACCTCCACAGTCCAGCGCTTTCCCTACTGTTGCTTACGTTGGAGTGGGAATAGTAAATCTGACCCCTCCAAAGTCAAACACTTTCTCTACTGTTTCTATGATGAGTGGGAATAATAAATATCATTCCTTCAAATTGCAACTCTTTCCCTACTGTTGCTTATGCTGGAGTGGGAATACTAAATCCGACCCCTCTAAAAACCAACACTTTTTCTACCCATGCTTACATTGGAGTAGGAATAGTACATCTAACCCATTCAAATTCCAAGACTTTCCCCACTGTAGATCAAACTGTTGAACACTGTCACATTCAAAATAGCTCAGACTCTCACCTGCTGATTTCTGTGTCATTATCCATGTGGGGCCGAAATTAACCCTGGGAGTAGTAGGCATAGTAGCGCTACGTATAGCTTCGCGAAGTGCACTTCGCACTATGCAAGCTACGCGTAGATATGCGAACTGCGTAGTGCACTGTACAAAATGCTGTTTGCACTGATTGCACAGTGCAGGATTCTTGTCGGCACTGTGCAATCAGTGCAAACCGCATCTTGCTCAGTGTAAGCAGTCGTTTTCTACCGCTTGAGTAGATTTCTACTCGAGCGGCAGCTTTCTAAACGCGGACTGGTAGTTTCTCATCGCGAGCGCTCGCAAGCATACGCGACTACTCGCAATGAGAAACCTGACCTCCCTCGCTGGGAGGTTTATTTTCCACGCTCACAATCGGCAACTTGATGTTGCTGATCGTGAACGAGGAAAAAGTCTCGCCGGGATGTCATTTTGTTTGCTCCTGGTCTGCAACTTGATGTTGAGGACCGCGAGCAAGCACAAAATGACTGCTACGCTACGCGTGTTTGCACTGTGCTATGTGCAATTCGCGTAGTGTGAAGTAGCTCAAACTTCGTAAACTACGCAAGCGTAGCGTAGTAGTTCGCCCAGGGTTAGATGAAATGAACTCAACTCCACATGCTTAACCTACTATCTAGATGAATTTGTCTACTATCTAGGTGAATTTTGTTGTTCCTGCGGTTTCTAGTGCCTTCAAATCTTAGCGGAACAGGTACTATGCTAACAAGGAAATCATTTGTATTTTAATTCCAAAAAATCAGCTGAATTGTATATCCCTTTAAAAGTAGCAATATGAATGAATCAAAATGGAAGGAATCAGGGGGCATGGCCACACTGCCGTCCTAGATGACCGCTTGGCTGTGAATCTCCGACAGCTGAACTCCCTAAAATGCAGATTTCGGCCCTTAAATCACATCCATGTCCATCAGGAACCTCTTGACCTATGTCCCATCTGGAGCAGACCGGGGACCTACGTTTGGACATCGCCAGAGTAGAGAAGTGTAACATGTGGCTGCACCTCGGAGGCCCGCAGTGATAGAGGCTGCGGGTGAGCCTGAGGCAAAGGGCTACAGAGCCCTGTTGGGCTGCGTGTACCGCCCTCTGTTCCGACGGGACCCCCGCTCCCTGGGACTATCTGTTGGGTCTGGAGCCAAACATCAGACGTGGCCCTGTGAACCACATTGGACTACTGTACTCCTACTGAGACCTTTGGGGATGCAGTGGAGCTGTCAGCGACTGTGTCGTCATGGACCTTGGGTCTGGTTATGGTATGCTGTTCTTGCCATGCTGCCTTCATTCGACAGTCCATTCCCGGTGGGGGCTGGGCTGTCCAGATGCTCTCTTTGGTTCCCCTTAAGTAGCGACCCAGTTACTGCCATTTGGAGTTGAGCCCAGAAACCATCCTCCACTGAGCGTTTACCCTTGCTCCGTCCTAGAACCTGCATGGAGAGACTGGCCTGCTGGGATACACTGCTAACCACTGCAGATCGCGATGCTGGCGAGCCTGGATGAACGGTCTGTTCTCGCAATTGATCCTGCTGTGCTGCATACCTGCCTATGTTGGTCCCATGGGAGGCATACAGACCTGCATACTTGGTTGCCACTAGGGTGGCTCCCCAATTGGACTTACGCTAGAGGCAGCCTGGGGACGCCGTCATCGCCCTTAGCGAGTCTTCATCATGGAGTTGCTAGGGGGCTGCCCCACTTATACTTCTGCCTGACCCTGGTCTGGGCGGCTGGCTGCAAGCCCCATGTGCTTGCCATCTGCTCTTCTTGTCGCTAACTTTTTAAACTTTCTGCTGGTCTCGCCCTGCTCCCATCTAGCTTCCAACCCACCTACAGGGACTGGGGGCTTGCAGGAATACCTGCGGATGACAATGGGGATGCCTGGAGGCATTGGTTGATTGAATTTCTTTTTCCTGGGAGTCACACTCATCAATTATACTGATGGCAAATCAGTTTCTGGATCTTTGCATAGCATGTGGCACGAGGACCCCAAACAATAGAGATTACCATGTTAACATGCAAAGGAAACCGATAGATTAGCTGGCATGGATGGAGGGGGCAGCTGGGCCTTCTTCCCCTCAGCAACCTACTGGAACAGAGCTCATCATGGTAGAAATCTGCACAGGATTCTGCATCATAGAGATGTGGTTTGATACACTCATGAGTAGGCTGGATGGTATTGGGGAGCACCTAGACCGCCAACATGTTCGCCTAGAATGTGCCAAGGAGCAACAATCAACCCTGGCCGTTGGAGCAGTGAGGGCTATGAAGTGACTGAAGAAGCTGGAGTGACTTCAAGACAGTAGCCTTCAAGAATGAAGATTTGGAGCCCAGTTCCCGCCGCACCAATTTGCATACCTTGGGATTATGGAATCCTTGGACCTGGGTATGATGGACCTGTTTGTTCAATGTCTACTGACATAACTCTTTGCCCGCCAGCACTTTACTTCTATTTTTGTGGTGGATTGAGCCCACCACGCTCTTGATCTGTGGCCATCGCATGGGCTCCCCCGCACCCTATTATCACCTGTCTAATTAATTTCAGGGACACATTGCACTCTGCCTGGCACGTGAAATGAGGCAAATATAATGCCAAGGCACTATGCTCTCTTTCTTGCCAGACTTTATTTAGGTGGTACAGGAAGCAGGCTGCAAGTTTACTGAGGCCAAAAACATGCTGAAAAAGCTTGGACTGAAATAATTTATGCTCTATCCAGCTCACCTGTGGATTGACATCAACAGCAAGGCATGTTCCTTTGATACACCTGTAGATGCCCAGGCTTTTTCCACGCAATATGTTAAGGAGCATCAATCCTCCTGTCTTAACACACCAGATTGTTTTCTGCTGGACTTGCATGCCTCTCCCGGTTGAACCTCTTCCTGCCAGGCTGATTGGGGCCCATAGTCCCCCCTGAGTCTGCTCTCAATATTTCCTCTCTGAACAACATTGTGGAAATAGTACTGCATTTTCTAGTATACTTCTCCTGATTGGCAAACATCCCCTCAGTAGCTAACGGCCATAATCTAGTCTCCATTGCTACATTGCCATTATGCACTTGGGGAACTGTTTGGGTATTTGTTGTTTGGTTGATGTTATGTTATGTTACTGGCATTTATTATGCGCACAGCTGCTCCAGCGAAGGAGCGTCCCGGCGCCTGACAAGGAAGCCACACAACATAACTGAAGATGGACGTTAAGAAGGGAGAGGACTACGGGAACAATAGAGTCTTGACAGCCCTACGGAATGGAAGCAGGTCGGCAAGGGTCCGGATTTCAAATGGAAGGGCATTCCACAGAGCGGCAGCACGCACCCGAAAGGAGCGTCCCCCAGCTCGGCTGCGTTTGAAACGTGGAATTGCTGCTAATTCACGGTCCGAAGAACGTAGAGAACGACCCGGAATGTAGGGACACAGAAGGTTATGAAGAATCTGGGCGGAGGGACCTTTTAAGATCTTAAAGGACATACAAAGCACTTTAAAGTGAATCCTCTGCCTGATGGGTAGCCAGTGGAGAGCACGCAAGGTGTGAGAGACAGGACAGAACCTAGGAAGGCCTACAACTGCTCTGGCGGCTGAATTTGCACTCGCTGGAGGCGGGTGAGCTCGGCCTGATTTAACCCTATAAAAAGGGAGCTGGCATAATCCAGCCGAGACAACACCGTCGCCTGAACCACAAGTTGACGGGTCGCGCTGATGGTCAGGCTTACTGGGATTCACTGTGCAATTTTATAGAGCCTAGTGTTGGAGGAGGTTCTCTTAAAGACCAGGTTTGGTGTGTTTGTTAATTTACAGGAAGGACCTACTCCATTGGTTACACATCAGTACTTTTCTATTTCCGAGTCCATTTGACAATTCCACGTAACAGCCGAGGCCCAGGGGTTGAGCTATCCCTCCTCTCCTGGAACATCATTGGTATTAATAACTCCCATAAAGGCAAGCAGGTACTTTAGTACCTCACCCGACATGGCATTAAAATACCATTCTTGCAGTAGACCCACCTTCCCCCTGGGAATTCTCACACCTTTGCATCCTTCAGGGGCCCACATAGATACTTCTCCAGCTATAGCACATACTTTTGTGGGGTGTGCATATTGATACACAGATCTGTCCTCTTTGCCCTCAAAGCTAGCTTTACCGATCACAGTGGCAAACATGTCTCAGTCATGGGATACCTAGAAGGCTACAGCGTGCTCTTAATTAATGTCTATGGTCGAAATATAGACTCTCTGTTATATTTTCAGGATGTACTGACCATACAAGGAACCCAGACATAGCGATAACATGCCTGAAGTGCTCCTAAATTATGGGGCGTGCATGACTGATATCAACACCATCCTGGGGGAGCGCCAAGACTACTATACACATCTGTGTACCTACGCCATCTCCGATGGAGGTTAGGCCATGGCTGATACATCTCAGAGTTTGCCATGGTCAGGCTCACGGACGCCCTGGGGCAATTCCTCAGCAAGGTGATCTCCAGTGAGGAGGCAATCCAAGTGATTGACTCACTTGATGGGTACAGGACGCCTGGCCTGGATGGCCTCATGGGCATTTTTTTTGTATAAGATCTATAAGCACCTCCTTTCGCCACAACGTCTTGTAATGTATGCCGAATCCCTGGATGCTGGTGTTAAGCCCCCTCCCTATGCGAAGCAGTGGTCACACTGCTGGTAAATCCTGGCAAAGACCCTTGTGCTGCACATCAAGCTAGTCCTTATCATATTCAATTTTGATAATAAAATACTGGCAAAAAATCTCTCGATCTGGCTTTCACTTTTTCTGGAGAAGAGCAATTCACCCTTCGAAGTTATACCGCGAAGCTCCCGCTCATTCAATCTGCAAACAGTGTTCTTGATGCTGAATAGAATTTCCCCAGATGTACCGGTGGTGGTAGCATTACTCAATTCAGAGAAGGCCTTTGATTCATTGGGGGGGCCTTTTTGCATACAACTTTCCAAAAACAGGAGATACCATGTGAGTTCATCTCCCTTATCATGCTTCTATATTTTAAGCTAGTGAGCTGTACAGGCCAATACCTCTCTCACCGCTCCTTTTGATATCACTAGAGGGACAAGGCAGGGTTGCCCCCTGTCCCCGTTACTTTTCCTTATGGCCATGGGCTCTCTGAAGCACCTCAATTGAAGCTTACAATTTAAACCTGTCCCTCTGCTCTTGTCAGTATACGCAGATGATATATTGCTATTTGTTCGTCATCCAGCAGACTACTGGTCTCTCGTCGTCCATAAGATTATACTATTTAGTAATTTTTTGGCCTAAACAGAAACTGGAACAAATCTGAACTATTCCCGCTTACAGATGCCACCTGTTCGCTGGCAATTGAGCTCCCCTGAAGAGGTGTGCTTAACCGGTTAAATACTTGGGTATTCACATTCACTGTGAAAAGGAGCAGGTCATCCAATTGAACTATGGCCCTGCCATAGATAAGCTGACAGCTCAGATTAAGGGATGGATTTGTCTTCCATTCTCCATGGCCGGTCACATCACTATCATTAAGATAGTGGTCCATTTTTCCCTTTTAAGTATCTTTAAAAACAAAATTCTGATCCCATTCCCAATCTTCCTTTTGCGACTGATCTGGGCGGGCAGCCTGCCTCGAATAGGCTGGGAAACTTTGGTGCTACCTTACGGGAGCAGGGGGTTTGGTGTGCCGTATTTTCATCTCTTTTTCCCAGTTGCGCAATGTCAATTCACCTACCATTAGTACCACTGGGATGCACGTCTTCTGTATGACAAACCTGAGTGAGATTGAGTGGGGACAGTGTCACTACATTCCAACCTACCACAAGAATTCTGCTTCAACCTACTGATATTCAAACACTCTCTAAAATTAGTTAGGCACGGCACAAACTTCTCAGGTTGCTTGATGGGGTACTCCTATATTCTCCTTTCTTGCCCCTTGTGCAAATTCAGTGGCTTTCTTCTGCAAAAAAAGTACTAGTCAAATGTACACTACATTTCATATGTTCAGGGACCTTTTCCCAGACTGTCACATTCTCTTGCATGTCGAAAATGTACAGTTTGCCAATGCAACTCCCATGGACCACTTTGCTTTGCACTACACTCAGAGTGTTCTCCGCATACAGGTCCTCTCTTGCTCACTGGCCCCTGATGAGTTCACCCTGTTGACCGTAGTGATAACTGAACTTCAAGGGGGCACCTAGCTCCCAAATCTATCACACTAGTGTGGTCTTTATACCGGCCCAGGACGGGAGGCATCAGGAGACCTGGGAGCATGTGCTGCAACGTTCCCTACCTGATAACATCTGAAATTATTATTTCTAACAAACTAAGCTCATCTCCCCAAATAATAGACACAAGCTCATACACTTTAATTTCTTAAGAAGTGCATATACAATGCCAAGCTGCCTGGCCAAAATAGATGCCACTAGGCCCTTAAATTGCCCTAAGTGGGAGTGTGGCTTAGCGAGCCAAGATGGTGGACGCACCTTGACTGTGCTCCTAAGAATCCTCCACCATCCCCCGTAATAACTATTGTCCTGCGGGCCATCCAGTCCTAAAATTGAAGCTGCCTTTGTGCTGCACCTCCAGTTGTGTCCTTTATTGCGAAAACCCCCACATTTCAATGTTCTGCCGCTTTGGCCGAGGCTCGATTCTAAAATGGCGGCCTCTTTGCCTTGAGCTATGCGCCGCCTGATTCCTCGCCTAAGTGCCTGTCGAGGCGGAGGGACCCTCCTGGAGCTGGCGCATCCGGTAGAAAACTGCTGACTCCGGGGTGCCGACTGTGTCCCCCTCCTCCCTCGCCCGGCTGCGATCGCACATGGGAGGCCGCGGGTGCCTGGTTCTGCCCGCCGGCTTTGGAGAAAGTACACCTTGCGCGGTGCTGCCCATCTGCCCGTGCTTGTGGAGACCACTAATGGTGCACCCGGCCCCCAGCAGCGCTGCCGCAGCATTATCCGCCATTCCGGGCGGCAGGGGCTGGAGGGCGTCTGTGATCTGCCCTGCCTACCGTGAGGCAGCCCATGTGAATCGGGGCCCGGCAATCGATGGACCTACAGACTGGTGAGTCCTGGCCGCGGAGGCGGGTCCGAGGATAGCTGTGTGGGGGCCCCGCGTGCAGACGTCCTGCTGGAGAGTGGGGCAGACCACCAGGTGGTGCTGCCTGTCGCCTGGCTTGGCTGAGTCCCCTTGCCCCCTGTTTCCAGCAGCTCTTGTATGAGCTTTCCTGGGGATAACTGGAGGAGATGCTCTGAGGCTTAATTTGGATTCCTAACTGGGGGAAACCTGGAGGGTTGGAGGGTGGTGTCGGCATGAGGAGCCTATGGTGGGGGCCCTTTACCGCGCTCCTACCAACCCAGCCTGCTGTTCCTAGGCCGGATGCAGTCACGGGGCCTAGCAGTGTGGCGATCTCCCTGCATTAGTCCTAAAAACCTAATTCCAGTGACATCACCTCCAGAGGAAGAGATGCAGGCAACGGGGGCACTCTGCCGCATTCACCGAGCAGCGTGAGGATCCACGCGATGACCTTCCTCACCGACCCCCTGATCTGTGCTTGCCATACCTGCTGGGGTCCGCAAGTCCACCTTAACGAGGCCTGGCCATAGCTCCTGGATCGGCCTCCCAGCGCCTTGCTAATGACTGGGGTTTGGGCCTGAAGAGGTGGAATCGGCCGCTGATATCGAGTGGCGTGAGACCAAAGCGGACGCTTTCTCCAACGACCCCCCTGCTGCTGCCCAGCTCGAGTGAAGCCTGGTGTGGCGTGTGGGCCTTGAGTGCAGGGACCTCACTGCGGCCTTGGTCCGGAGCTCCCTCCCATTGCCATGGGAGTGCAGTCCTGTCCGGAGGGGTGGAGTCAACCGCGCACACCGAGCGGCGGTGGGTCTCGAGTGGGCCTTCTCCTTTACTCTGGCTACCCTCCATTTGGCATCATGGGCAGAGACAGACCGGTCAAGACCCTGCCACCCAGACCAAAATGGACCATTTCACCACTACCGATATGGGGCAACCGGGGGTACCACTGACAGGGAGGGAACCTCCACCGCCTGCAGACCTGTCTACCATCCTACAAGCTGTCCACTCCTCACAATCCTCTGTGGAGGGCAAGATCCAGAAGTACGTATGGACCTGCCCCTCATCGGGCAGGATCTCAGTAGCGCCACGGCCTGGATCAAGGAGACCGAATCCCGGATTTCCACAGTGGAAGACGACGTCCAGGAACTGAAGGGACAGGTCGCTCATTTCCAGTTGCGCACCTAGGAATTGCACAGACGAGCAGAAGACGCAGAAAACAGGTCCCGATGCAACAACCTCCACCTGGTGGGTTTTCTGGAGGGGGTGGAACAGGGCCGTACTGTGGACTTCCTGGTGAAGTGGCTGCGATCATGGATCCCTGAAAGCTCCCTCTCCCCATGGTTCGCGATCGAGCGGGCCCACCGTCTCCTTGCTCCTAAACCACCACCAGGAGCAGAGCCCTGACCAGTTATAATGCGGGTTCTCAACTTCAAAGACCGCAACTCTATCTTGGCCAAAGCCTGCAAACACCAATGAATCTGATATGAAAACCATACGATCATGTCTTTCCGGACTACAGTCTTGAGGTCCAAGGCCAGCGCCGCTCATTCGGCGAAGTCAAACAAAAGCTATGAGCCATTAACATCCAGTATAGGCTCCTCTTCCCGGCAAGCCTGCGAGTGGTGTTTTCCAACAAAACACTATTCTTTGACAGACCTGCAGAGGCTTGGTCAATGGAGGATCATCCTCAGTGGACTGGCGACCAGAATCCATCGCCTGGTGATGTGGGCGGTGGGTCTGCCCATAACGAGCCTTCTGCCCCCCAGCCTCAGCGCAACCGCTCCCACAGGCGTCGTGGCCGGAGGCAAGCCCGCTCAAACTCCCCGTTGGGCCCCTCCCGGCAGTCGGCATTGCTTTAAGGAGAACCTTTGGCTGGGACGCGTCCTGGCTCCTCTGGCCGCCTGGATCACAAGGGTGTCTCACCTCGTCCCTCAATGCTGGACCTCCCGGACACAGATCTTTCATGTAGTCAGACGCTTCTGAAGGACCCTGCTTGAACTCGTCTCTGCCTCCCGGGCTTTGCTTCGCAGCCGGAGACGGCGCATTGGCTCAATGTTGCTTTAATTCCCAAAGGACTTGATTATGCACATCCTGCCATGAGGAGGGGTCCTCCAAGCTTCCCCATTCCCATGCATTTGGTCTTCGTTAAATGTGCTCATTGTAAGGGCGACAGATGCTTCCATTCCTGAAGTGTAGAGTAGGGGGTGGGGGTTGGGTTAGGGCAGGGGGGACAGTTATCCCATGTTCTGTTTTCAGTTTGTTTTTGTTGTTTCTTTGTTTTGTCGCACCAGCACTCACATGACGCCCTGTTACATTCCCGGTGGGACACAATGACTCCTCTCTAGGCCCCCAGCCAGGCCTCCGGGCGATCCAACTCATGGCCGGGCTTCCCTTCGGGATTTTACCCCATCACTGAGACCGTCTGCCATTGTACCTGACATACCTCTGCTAGGGACCTCCCTACGTGTCATGTCCTGAAAAGTCAATGGCCTCCTGGACCGTTTTAAGCGCCTGGCAGTACTAAGATACGCGCAACGCCTTGGGGTAGAAGTCCTATTGTGACAAGAGATGCATTTGATGGGTAATCACTGTCCCTTTTTAGCACAATATGGTTGAGAAAGGGTTTGGCACTCGGGATTCACTCTGGGCTCCCGTGGGGTGGTGATCCTGGTGAATCGTTCCCTTCTTCTCGTGACCGTGCTTGTCATCCATGATGCTCAGGTCACCTTCGTGGCCCTGAGTGGCATGCTGAACGGTGGCCCCATCAATCTGGTATCACTCTATTCTCCCCCTTCGATGCTAATAACGAACCTGGCCAAATCTACCGACCTTTTAGCATCCCTGCCCTTAGGTTCCACTTTCCTCGGGGCGACTTTAATGTGGTTTCCTCCCTTGACTTAGACACGACCAGCCCTCCCTCTCCTGGTAGACTCGCGCAGGAAAGACAGTTGACAACTTATCTGAATCGTTGGGTTTCTGTGATGCGTGGCGTATCTGGCACCCACATTCCAGGCAGTTCACACATACCTCGGCAGCTCATCATACACAGGCGCGTATCAACATATTTTTTGTTCCTTTGACTGATTGTCTCAATTTAAATAAATTATTCTATACTTTCTGACCAATGAGGGATCAGTACACTCATCTGGGACGCTGTGGGAAGCTGGCAAGGCCACGATTAGGGGGTTACCAAGGGCCAGCTCAAACTCCAGCGGCAGGTGAAACTGGCACAAATTACCTCGCATGAGGCGCAAGTACTGCGTCTTGAATGAACATCCGCCCAAACCCCAGATGCCTCTGAGGTGCGACTTCTTGCTCATATTTGCTTGGAGATTAGACAACTTTTACTGGACGCGGCCAAGCTACTCTGGCATTCATCCGTGGCCAGGGTATATGGTTGTGGTGACAAAAATGGCTCACTCCTCCACAGACTAGTCACCTATCCCAGAGCTAACGGCATAATCCCTGAAATCATAGCTCAGGATGGTTTGGTGTACCGCTCCCCAGCGGAGATGGCCCACACCTTACCTCTTACTATTGTCAGCTATATGCGGATAGAACTCCAACTCTCTCTCTCTCTCTCTCTCTGGCCTTTTGGGGGTCGGGAACAGTTGTCTTCCCCACCAGGACCCCATACCTCTATAAGATCTGGACCACCCTATCACCCAAGAAGAAATTGGGGAGGCGATCGCTCTCATCTCCTCCGGCAAGACACCAGGCCCAGGCGGCCTCCCTCAAGAATACTATACTCCATATCGTGAAACCTTCATTCCTCACCTTGCGTGTCTTTTTCGGGAGGCGTCCAAGAAGGATTCCTTCCCTCCAGAGACGGACATGGCAGCCATAGTGGTCCTTCCCAAGTCCCAGCCACCCTTGCCGCGGTGTGCGGAATGCCGTCCCATTTTCCTCATCAACACTGGTCTGAAACTGTTTGCCACAGTCCTCGCCCAGTGGCTCAAACCCCAATTAAACACGTTGGTTCTCCCTGACCAATATGGGTTCATACCCTCGCGAGGTACCCGACATTGTCTCTGGCACTGGCCCCTCGCCACTTGCTTACCCCCTATCTAGCGCTTCTCCTTGTAGACTTTGAGAAAGCCTTTGATTCGGTGGACTTGGGATTTTCGGAGGATGTCCTCGACAGGATGGGCTTTGGTCCCCACTTTTGAGGTCTGGTCAGGGTTCTTTACGCCTGTCCGAGGGCTCGTGTCCTGGTGAATGGGGCTCTGTCTGAGCCCTTCTCGGTCTGCAGGGGAGCGAGGCAGGGATGTCCTCTTTCCCTCCTGCTCTTTGCTCTGGTGATGGAGCCCCTGCGACCTTGATACGATCGTGCGAGCACCTCTGGGGTTGGAATTGGCCCACACCGAGACCAATAAGATCGCTCTTTACGCGGACGATGTACTCATCTATTTAGCGGATCCCGCCCGGTTGGGCCCCCATGTTCTTCACATCCTACAATCCTTTGAACAGACTTCGGGCCTCTGGCTAAACTCCGACAAATCAGTCCTGGTCCCTCTCCACTTGTCTTGAGAATGCTTTGATTGGCAGTCCAACATACCACTCCATCGCCAATCGTTCAAGTAACTGGGGATATGAGTGACTCTACTCCCCGAGCACAGCTGGGCCCAAAATGTTACTCCCCTAGTGACGAGGGTTAAGTCAGACCTCCAGAAGTGGCAAACACTGCCCCTGTACCCCGTGGGGAGAATCGCCCTCTTTAAAATGATGATTCTCCCCAGGTTCCTCTGCGTACTCCAAAACACCCCCCCTCTGCTTCCCATGGACCTGGTTTTGTGAACTGGATAGCATGGCCAATAAGTTCCTCTGGGGTACAGGTAAGGCCCGACTGGCTCTGAATGTCTGTAGGATTCCCTCATTTGGGCCTAAAGATAACCCACTTATATCTATACTATCTCACCACGCGCCTGATCTCCATACACAACTGGTTCAATGGGGTATGGTCTGATCCGGCATATAGGCTCGAGTTAGGGGAGTTGTGAGGAAAATCAGCCCAAAATACTACCGATGCCCAGGCTGCTGGCGCAAGGCGCCTCTTAGTTCCCATCTTGAATAGTTACCAAACAAAGAGACGGGCGCTGGAAACAGGGACATAACAACAGAGTTTTATTTCTCATGAGGAGAGCCTGTCATTTCGGACACGAAACACAGTGTCTTTCGGGAGGTGCTCTAACAAGTTCTCTGAGACTGCGTCTTTTATACACAAGTTGATGAACATTCCTTATTACAATAAAGACATTGTGAAGCAAGGAAAAGACATCTCCGGTACCCCCCTGTTCCGGTTTATTCCAACACGTGGCTACAGTAGAGGTCCTCACCCCCTATACAATAGGAGGGGGCTACAATGCAGCAGAGTGTTCCGCTGATTCCTTTGGAATGTGTGCGCCTGATCGGATCTCAGGGGGTGGGGAGGTCATGATCAATAGTAGCTCCTTTGAAGAGGGGCGAGTGCATACAGTAGCGGGCAATAAACTGTATCCTCAGGCTAAGGGATGACCAGCGGTCCGTGCAGACAGTCGGGCTCAGTGGAAGGGGTCATCAAAGGAGTGGTATTCATGAAAGGGAGGGAGGTATTGGTCAGGCGCGGGGTGTGATTCCCAGGGGCAGAGTCGCACAGAAGGAGAGGTCTTATGACCCGTGCAGGAGAGAGCGGGGGCAGCCAGAGTGCGCGGAGGAGGGGTACCGGGAGTTTAACAAATGGGCAGAGAGGCCATGGTGTCTAAAATGGTTGTTTGTGTGTGTGCGTGCATGGGTCTATGCTGGCGAGATGATGCGGTCAACGCTTCACGGTATTCATTCTGCTTACAGTGAGGGTATGAAGAAAGCAAATGAACGCTGCTTATGTGCATTAACATTGTCATTTTCCACAGTCGCCGCTTTTTAACATAAGTTAGTTCATTTTCCTGTTCTTCCCAATTGATGGGCGTACATATAGTCGCGTGTGGTCAATGAGATAGCGTTTGTCAATACTAGCAGATTGTGTATAACCATGATCAGTCGATACGGTTGGCAGAATGCAGTACATATGAATTTACATTTGGTGGGTTATTCATCTAGGGATCAGCATACTACATACTACAGACGTTCTGACTTTCTCTTCGGCGGTATCAATGTACAGTAAAAGTGACCGATAAACATTTTGAAAACAATACAAAGTGGTTGAGGGAGGAATTCAGTTCAGTACAAGCAATCAGTCAAGGGAAAGGGGGATGATATCTTCGTCACAGTGTCTTTTTAGCAGCAAGCCATCACTGGTAGGCTCTAGTCCGTCTTCTTTCGTTGGCGCTGTTGAGCACCGGCGGTGGAGCTATGAGTCCAGCTCGGATCCAACTTTACACGTTGCAGGGTGCGATCTGTCCTCTGCTGTTAGATCACAGTCCTTTTTTCTAACTAATCTTTTTAGGGGTGCCTCACGCTCGGCACCTGCATTTCCTTTTCCTTCCATGGCAAAACCCTATTCTTCCTAAATGTCGTTCTTTTTTCTGAGTCAAAATCCAGGGGTTAGAATGGGGGTGTCGTTGGGTAATCGAGGGAAGAGAGGGCGGAGTGGAGTCAGATTCTTCTGAAGCGGACCCAGGGAGCAAATGATAACGAGCAGGCAGGCTCATTGATCGGGCTCAGAGGGGCGGGGAACTTCTGGCACAGGTTGGTCAGCAAACAGGGGGCTTCAGGGCAGCCCTTCATTCTTTTATTTTCCGTGTTTGAAAGTGGTGCCTCGTCCCGCGTCTCGTTGCTCTGCGGCTCCACCTTTTGTCCGGTCCCACGTGCTTCATGATCTGTGGCCAGGCTGAGCGTCACGTCCGACAACGGGGCAGAGTTTACTCATTGGTGCGCGTCCTTGCTTGGTTGTATTATTTGGGGTATCAGGCGAAGTCATATTTTGCCATACTGTAATACCCCGTCAAGTTTCTACTTCGGACCACTCCTCCAGTTGCTGGGTTCAGAGAGAGTCACTTGTAAGTAAGGGAATGCTATATCTGTGTTTGTCCGTTGTGTATAGGTACCATGTCCAGTTCCCTTTTTCCCCCCTCCATCGGTCGTTCGATCATTACTTAAGTCACGCACAAGATAAT
The DNA here is from genome assembly GCF_964263255.1 of Lissotriton vulgaris. Classification (NCBI taxonomy): domain Eukaryota; kingdom Metazoa; phylum Chordata; class Amphibia; order Caudata; family Salamandridae; genus Lissotriton; species Lissotriton vulgaris. The sequence goes on from NC_141693.1 coordinate 1,373,827,628, forward strand.
TCTCTCATCCATCCAAATGTGTGCAACGTATATTAAGTCGAGCTATACACATCAGGGCATGCACACGTGTGTTCACATCACACAAAAATCGTCACACTCTCAGGGGCTGTCCCCTCAGACAATCACGATTCTTCACAGTGCTAGCCTGACTTTCGCGTGGGACCATGGCGTGTTGCTTAGCTCTTCTCCATACTTTAGTCGACGTCCCGACATGACCTGCAGAAAGAAGGGAAAAAGAAAGGGGTGGGGGCAGCGTTTTAAAACACATCAGCGCGCATAAACCCGAAAATGTTTTTACCTACCACATACTCGGCCTATCTCCACAGGATGCAGTTTCTACCATCTCGGCATTTAAGCCCAGAGGGACCGGTTGCGTGGGAGAGATAATTATTGATGCGCTAAGGAAGAGGGATGGTCTACAGTGGTATAAGGTCGTTTTTGTCTGTCAGGCACGGAAACTAAAGGGGCTAGGTGGCATTTCCTTCGGAGTGGTTTAGGATATTTTAAAACAACTTCCTTGATACATGCGGCACTTAAAATAGGAGCTAAATACCAGGGCCTTTATTGATCGCTTTATGCTGCACAAAGAAGGGAAAATACATATATCAAAAACCTGGAACATTCATATTCGCTGCTTCTGTGCACTATGCTTTTTAACCTTCAACCTTAATCGAGCTGCTTTATTTCACCTATATTTCTCTTATATCGGGGACAGTAGCCATACATTCGAAGCTTATCAATCCAAGTAATACAATTATGCTTACTTCTTCAAAAAACCTTTAATTAAAAATGTTGGTGTACAAATACGGGCCTACAACCCCGTGGGCCGGCCACGGAGCAGACTGGAACTGTGCATGAGGGGAACGGAGTCGGCGGTCATTGATTTCATAATGGAAAGTGCGACAAGTGCAATAAAATCATATCGAAACTTCATTTGTGAGCAAATATCATAAGTGTTGAAATTCAAACTTTCAGTAACCATGGTGCATCAAAACTTAACATCAATTCATTGTCCGAATGTTCAATCAGTACCCATTCTCATATCAATTCATTGTCCTAACACATAATCAGTACCCATCTTATATCAATTCATTGTCCGACTACATAATCAGTACCCATCTTATATCAATTCATTGTCCAACTACATAATCAGTACCCATCTTATATCAATTCATTGTCCAAAAACTACATACATATCTCATAACATCAAGGCTGAGCAATCGGGGTACAACAAGGAGTTGAAAGTTCTATTTGTACCGGCGCCATTTTGGGTGAGGTCAGGCTGGTCCCGGTATAGTCAAAAAATGTCTCCACCAACTCGTGGTTGGACCTGGACCTCTTTCGGCAGTTCAAAAGTCTTATGTTGAAGGGTAACAGAGGGGACTGGCGATATGAACCATCAGTCAAAAAGTGGGGAGGGAGGCAACAATCTTTCCTACCGGGTCATACTGGTGTCCCACCGGAACTGATCACGTTGGTAGTCTTGCAGGATTTCAGTCATTTCAAAACTGAGGCTGGTGCCGGCATGAGTGCGCCGACGTCTCGTGGTTCCCATCGGGGGACGGGGGCGCCCGCGTGGAGGGGTCGGGCCCCCGGCTCTTCTAGAATCTTCAAGGTCGAGGAGAAGAGCACAGGACGTGCACCGGTCCTGGGCAAAAGCGCCGCTTTTCGATAGGGACCCTTTAAATGGAGCGTTGGGGTGTCGCTGGAAGCCTCCACCTGGGGAGGTGGGGGAGGCTCGTTCGCGCCGCCTCCTCCTCCCAGCGACCCCACGCCGTTTCTCGGCTCCAGCATTTCAGGATGGCCGTACCAGGCAAGGAAGAGGGGGGGGGGTCGGTGGCATATGCAAGACACCCCCCCCCCTCCATTGTCGCAGCCATCATTGGAAATGCTGTCGCAGGCAACAATCCGGTGTTGTCGCAGTATGGCGCTGAAGAAGGGAATGGGGAGAACAGTACATTTTCGGGCCTTCCACCCCACGGCCTCTCCTTCCGATGGCGGCCAGCCGGGCCCTGCTCTGCACGCGTCGAGGCCTCGCCTTCCGGATGGGCGTGACCGTGGACCTGTTGCACTTCGGGAGCTTCCGGAATGGGGGTAGGTGTCTGCTGATTTGTATCTATTTCATTTTACAGTTATTGGGCGTGGCGGGCGGTGGGACAGACATGTTTGGAGCAGTGAGGGGCGGTGAAGCCTAACTACCTCGTGTCTGCCTTGGTGTCAAGCTTGGCTTCCCTCGCCATTTTTATGTTTCTTATTGCGGGTTATTTCTAACGTTTCTTATTTTTAGCGAAGTCGAAAGCTCATCAGTGGCCTACTGATTTCGCTCGACTTCTTTTTCCTTCCTTTCCTAGTGTGTTTCATGCTAAAGTTTCTGTTAACAGGATATGGTGTTTACTTCATATTTTACATATGTCCTTTTTACTAGGGTGGGTGTCCTCCGGTTAAACCAGACGATCCACCTCTAATAAATGGTCCGGGTGGAACTAGTTAATCAATCAGTGGGGAGTAGATAGGCATGACAGGTTACAACGGGGGACAAAGGTCCGCATTACCTACCCTTCACTACTTGCAAAGACTAGACAGAATATTTCTATTCTACGTTATTTGCAAACAGAGAATACCTCAAACGAACTATTCTTTGAACAGTAAATGTCCAGACAATCAATCAATCATTGGGGAGAAAAACAGGCATGACGGATTACAACGGGGACAAAAGTCTGCATTACCTATCCTTCGCTATCTGCAAAGGGAGACAGAATATTCCTATTCCTCTCTATTTGTAGACAGGGAATATCTCAAAAGAACAATAATCGATAACAAACAATCAGTGGGGAGAAAGATAGGCATGACGGATTACAACGGGGACAAAAGTCTGCATTACCTATCCTTCACTATTTGCAAAGAGAGAGGAACGTTCCTATTCGTCGCTGTTTGCAAACAGAGAATGTCTCAAAGAGAACCAATACTTCAAGTAGCAACCAAAGCTAAATGAACCAATCAATGAACAATATCAGTATTTAAATACCGATTCCAATACAAACAATCAATCAATCAATCAGATGGGTAAAGCCATCCTACCAATCAGACGTAAAGACGTCCTACTTAACCTTACCCGGACCGGACCGTGTGGACAGTTCTTCGCCTTCCCTTTCCAGCGCCCGATCGTTCTCTTATTCCATGTTTTTACCGCAGCATTCCTGTGGGATTCCAGTCAGGACAGTAGGTCACCTGAGAGAGGTCCGTTCAGAATCGGTGAAGTTCATTCAATCGGCAGCCGGGCGAGGGCCCTCTCAAGGCAGGTATACTCCAATCGTTTCAACGTTCACCCCGTCGTCTGGACCTCTCTTACCGGACCTTATGTCGCTGATGGGCCCCGCGTTGGGACGCCAATTGAGGAAAATCAGCCCAAAATACTACCAATGCCCAGGCTGCTGGCGCAAGGCGCCTCTTAGTTCCCATCTTGAATAGTTACCAAACAAAGAGACGGGCGCTGGAAACAGGGACATAACAACAGAGTTTTATTTCTCATGAGGAGAGCCTGTCATTTCGAACACGAAACACAGTGTCTTTCGGGAGGTGCTCTAACAAGTTCTCTGAGACTGCGTCTTTTATACACAAGTTGATGATGCATAAACATTCCTTATTACAATAAAGACATTGTGAAGCAAGGAAAAGACATCCCCGGTACCCCCCTGTTCCGGTTTATTCCAACACGTGGCTACAGTAGAGGTCCTCACCCCCCATACAATAGGAGGGGGCTACAATGCAGCAGAGTGTTCCGCTGATTCCTTTGGAATGTGTGCGCCTGATCGGATCTCAGGGGGTGGGGAGGTCATGATCAATAGTAGCTCCTTTGAAGAGGGGCGAGTGCATACAGTAGCGGGCAATAAACTGTATCCTCAGGCTAAGGGATGACCAGCGGTCCGTGCAGACAGTCGGGCTCAGTGGAAGGGGTCATCAAAGGAGGGGTATTCATGAAAGGAAGGGAGGTGTTGGTCAGGCGCGGGGTGTGATTCCCAGGGGCAGAGTCGCACAGAAGGAGAGGTCTTATGACCCGTGCAGGAGAGAGCGGGGGCAGCCAGAGTGCGCGGAGGAGGGGTACCGGGAGTTTAACAAAAGGGCAGAGAGGCCATGGTGTCTAAAATGGTTGTTTGTGTGTGTGCGTGCATGGGTCTATGCTGGCGAGATGATGCGGTCAACGCTTCACGGTATTCATTCTGCTTACAGTGAGGGTATGATGAAAGCAAATGAACGCCGCTTATGTGCATTAACATTGTCATTTTCAACAGTTGGGTCAGACCGGGGTCCAGTCTATGCTGTATGGGGACCCTTTCCCGTTTCAATTGCCGGAGGTGATGTGCTCAGCGCTGCTAGCCTGACGGGCCACACCAGACACACCAAGTGGACACATACACTGACCCAGTGCACACCCATGTGGCAGGGGACCTGGCTTAAGGTGGTTACTCGGCTGCAAGATTTCCGACCCTGGGACCTTATAGGAATTTAACACTTGGGCGATATGTGGGTGGGGATCATAGGCGCACCTTCAAAGACCTTCAAGCCAAACACTCCCTACATCAGTCGCAGTTCTATAAATACTTACAGTTGTGACATGCTCTTCACGCACACCTCACAGCAGGCACACAGCTCCCTGAACATAGCCCGCCTGAGGCGCAAATTACACTGGAGGGACCTGGAGAAGGGTGGCATCTCCTGCATTTACCGTACACTGATCAATAATACCCCTATTTTCCTAGATAGATTACGTGCTCAATGGGAGGAATGAGTAGGCACGCTGGACGAAGAAGACTGGAGTGACGCCCTCATGGCCTCCAGGACGGTCACCTCCTCCGCCAGGCTGTGTATGGTACAGTTCTACTAACTACATGCAGCTTACTTTACCACTTGCGCCTTCATCGAGCAGGATTTAGCCCAACCTCCACTTCCACTAGGTGCGGTCATGAACCCGCTGATTTTCTCCATATGGTATGGGCCTGTCCTCGCTTGGCACGGTTCTGGGGGACATTGCAGAGGAACTCTCCGAAATACTGGGGTGGGCAGTCCCACATAATCTGAAACACACGATGCAGGGCATCACTGATGGGCTGGATGGGTCTAGAAATGAGAAGTTGTTTTTCACTACAGCAATTGTGGTGGCTAAAAGGGACATAGCGGCCTCCTGTAAATCCCCTGGCCCTCCCTGTATTGGACGCTGGTGGACCAGGGTCGATTGGTGCTCCATGCAAGAAAAAACTATGTATGAGGCACGTGGGTGCACTAAGAAGTATTGTAGGGTTTGGGGGAAATTGTTGGGGGGAATTGTTTAATCTCAAGGGGAATGTCCAATTGTATTTGTAGCATGGGTCACGCAGATCATTGATTGTTCCCTGGATCCTCATGGTGTCGTATTGTATGGTTGGTGTATTTTTGTCAAATCAATTAAAATGTGTTTATCAAAAAAAATTGCCCTAAGTGCCATATAGAAGGAACTGATTTTGCACACCTGACATGGACTTGCAATCATGTGGGGGGCTTCTGGAGGGCAGTCCTCTCCCAACTCTCATTCTTGATAGGGACTGTTCTGGTACCTGACCCACTCCTCGCCTTGCTAGGATATGTTCTTGATGTACCGCAAGGGGTCGCAGGCTTACTGCAATAGCATTGCTGTAGGCGAAGAGTGAAATTATTTTGCACTGGGGAAGCAAACAAAGCCCAACTGTTCCTGAATGGCTTCAAAGTCTGACTCTTTGAGATACCAATAGTGATATATATGCTGCATTGTTTATCATTTTACTTCTGGGTATACAGTATCTATTGCAATGCCTAACATCTGGATAACCCGATGTTCATCCACATGTGCTCTGTATCCTGATGTAATATGTGTACCAATTTTTCTGTCTTTGAATGGTCCTTACAACAGCCAGCCCTGTTCTTCTCTGCCTAATATATTGCTTAGCCCACAGAGTGCATTGTTTTTGTGTGTTTTGCATGTTTTGAAAAATAACATACAAATGTAAAAATAAAAATGGAATGAATCAAATCAAGTAATATTAATATACTTGTAAATCAAAAGCAAGACAGGAATATATTATTGAATTGTTTACCTAAGTTTGAAAGAAACAAGGGTCCATCAACACATAAACCCATGACACATTGATCATGCAAATATCTGATCAAGATTAAATACACAGAGCCATAGATCACTGTATCTAAAATCCACTCTGAATGTTCTTGTGATCAGTCCTTTACATATATTCAATGGCAATTAGGATTATGATCCAACAACAGTTATATCAAAGAAGTGGATGCAGAGTTGGCATTTCAGTCTTCACTATCTTGTGAGCGTGAGACCTTCTTCATGACTATGATAGTCAAAGGAGATTTCCAGTAGACACACATACAATAATTGATATACAGTAGTTACAAACAGGAGCTGGCAATGGGCTTAGATCAATCTATCCAGCTCCGTGTGAATAACTTTTTTGGAAGAAACAATGAAATGGAAATACTCAAATAGTGAGCACTTGTAAACTTAATTTACAGATGCTATCAGCTATCCATCAAAGTCAGGAATCCTGATAGCATGCATAACTTAAGTTTACAGGAGCTTCCTATTTGAGTATTTCCATTAAATTGTTTCTTCCAAACAAGTTATTCACACTGAGCTGGATAGATTGATCTAAGCGTACTACTACTACTGCTACTAGATATCAATTATTGAAACTTAGATAAACAATTCACATACAGAACTTGGTGCTACACGAAATCTGAGGCTGTGGATACTTTACATGAAGGTAGACGTGTTGGGCCATGGATAAATATATCGCGAGCCGACTGCTGACAGGAGATAAGGAATATCTTTGCATAATAGCCCAGAAGACTCACGTCAACTGATTCTGTCCACTAAATCTGGCTCTCCTTTCGACCCTTGTCCCCCTATGCTGTTACATGCCTTAGTAGATACAGTTAACCCTATCATTAACAGCATCATAAACTCATCTCTGTCTTCTGCCAAGATTCCATCGGATTGGAAACTGGCGGCAGTAAAACCGCTGCAAAAAAAACCCTTGCCAGACCCCTCAACACTCTCCAACCTCCGCCCAATCTCCCTGCTCCCGCTGCTTTTTAAAATGACTGAAACTGTGGCGACCAAACAGTTGACTAAGTTCCTGGAGGATGAGGACATCCTGCACCCTAATCAATCTGGGTTCCGGGCCTCACACTCCACCGAGTCTGCCCTTTTGTACACCGTGGAGACACTGAAGACCGCCATGGATCAAGGGAGGAAGGCCGTCCTTGTCTTACTTGATCTATCGGCGGCCTTCGATACGGTGTCCCACTCAATACTGATCAGTCGTCTGGTAGCGGCGGGGATAGCGGGCACTGTGTTGGATTGGTTGAAGAATTTCCTAGACCATCGTAGACAGGTCACGGTGTTGGGAGAACACTGCTCGAAGGAAAAAATCACGCAAACAGGGGTACCGCAGGGCTCCAGTTTGAGCCCGGTACTGTTTAACTTATATATGACCCCCTTGATTGAGCTGATTTCGTCCTTTAACATCAGTACCATATCATACGCTGACGACACTCAGCTCATTCTAGTTCTAGATAGGGAAAATGGAAAGGCAGAGGAAAATCTAAAAGACTGCCTTACCGCGACCTTCATTTGGATGCGTGAGAACCATCTAAAGTGCAACACCGTGAAGACCGAAATTATACCTTTCGGCCCCCAAAACCCCTTTTCCCCGAGCCTATGGTGGCCATCGGATGCGGAGTCCCCTCCCGATACCATCGCCACGGCCCGGAACCTAGGGATCAGGTTTGACAGTGCCTTATCTTTCAAACAGCAGGCAGGGGCAGTGGCAGGGTCTTGTTTTAACATCATCAGAGGACTCAGAAAGTTTTTTGATTTTCTCCCTCTGACAGCCAGGAAGACGGTGACAGTAGTACTCGTAACTTCTCGTTTGGACTACTGCAACAGTTTATATGCAGGACTAAATCGTTCTGTCCTGCATAGGTTGCAGGTTGTCCAAAATGCTGCTGCCCGCCTGGTTTTAAAATGGCCTAGGAGGTCATCTGCCTCGGCTGCTCTCAAGGCCCTACACTGGCTACCCATTCACAAACGCATACTGTTCAAGATCCTAGTGATTACTTTTAGAGCATATCACCAAAAAGGACCCAAATACTTTTTCCCCTGGTTCAAACAGTATGCACCAACACGTTCCCTCAGATCAGCAAACATGAATCTGTTACAGATCCCCAAATTCAGACTCTCAACAAGAGGAGGGAAATGCCTCGCAACACTGGGCGCAAAGGCTTGGAATAAACTCCCACACAATCTGCGCCTGATCTCTGCTGAGAATCATTTCCGTAAGGCTTTGAAAACATGGATTTTCAACCTGTCAGATACGGTCTGTATGACTCTGGTTTAGACATAGTTGTGTTTCAGTATAGACGAGATACAAGTGCAAACTGACTGTTTCCGGCCTTTCCACCTAGGCTACGGGCTAAAAGCGCGAAGATACTCCTTGGAGTGACAGCCGCGCTATATAAGTGCATAATTACATTACATTACATTACATAATGGGCCAATGAGCATACGCTAGCAATATAGGGCCCTATGGAGATAACGAACATGAAAATGCGCGTCTAACTAATAGAACTTCTCAAATTGATATATACTGTGAATCATCAAACTTTTGCCTGTGGTCCTGTCCTCATTTCCAGTCGTCTTTTTACGATTTATATACTCAACAATCAACACTGACGCCTGAGTCATTGCTCCTACTTTGGCATCTTGGGATATACATGCCCCTTCCAAAGTCTGAAATTCTGGGCGCAGTCTCGACATATATTTTTGACTCTTCGTTACCACTTGATCTGCTGATTATACCTGGAAGACAACCTCGTCTTGCCCTGAAGAAGTCCCAAGAGGGACGCAACGCGTCGGCTGTACAATCTTTTCCTCCACGCTTTGGAATAAAAAGAAATCAAAATGATTGAATTCCACTCTTCTGATCATTATAATAAGATTTTAATATATTGCTTGAGTTTTTTTTTGTTGTGCACCTGTGCTTTTGTGTTCTTAAACAATTCAATACTATACGCCTGCCTTGCCTTTGATTTACACGTATATTAATATGACTTGATTTGACTAATTCCTTTTTGATTAATTCATAATGTCACCACTTAAGGAACATACGATTGCGCTGCTTTTTTTTAATGCATATACAAATGATTTCCTTGTTCATATAGTACCTTTAGTTTGGTTTATACCCAAGCTCTCAAGGGGTTACTAGGTTGTCCATTTCTTTTTCAATCGAATCTTACAAGACATAAGTAGACACATTGCACAGTTATAAGTCTCAGACCAATCTTGCTTTCTTCTATGCACAAACGTTCTCTGATTAATCCTAACTTTTTCACTACCTATAATTGATTATTGTGCTTTCCGTGACCGATCCCCTTGGAGCATTCTAAGGCTAGCTGACTTTTATTCTTTGGGAACAACTGTCTTTTTCTTCTCCAGCATAGTAGTCAGAGGTTGTAAATGTAACAAATGCTTTAGACTCAGTTAAACACTAGACTGATTCATAAGTGACAGATAGACAGTGTTTACTATAACCTATATTGTTTCACTCATAAATGTTTGAAACAAATATTCGTATACGGTAAACAGTCATAATATTGATTCCAAAATATAGAATGGACATAATATCAAATTAAAAATATAGAATGGACAAAATATCGAATGGACACAATATAGTGGTTAAAAATATCGAATTTAAGGTAAGTAATATCGATTTTCAAAATATAGAAGTCAAAATATCGAAGTATACAATATAGGCATTAAATATATCGATTTTTTAATAATATCAATTTTTTAAAGTGTTTTGTATGTTAGTATATGTGTGAAAAGTGTATATTAATTTTTGTAATGTATGTTTAATGTATTTTAAGTAATGAATTTTATGTTATTTAATTTTTGCGTAATTTAATTCTGTAGCGGGTTGTGGGTTTAAAGGGGAATAGGGTGGGAAGTAATTTAATTATATTAAATTAAATATTATTTTTTAGCAATTATTATTAAATTTTCATTAAATTTTGCTTTTTAGTTCTGTAGCGGGTTGTGGGTTTATAGGGGAATAGGGTGGGAAGTAATTTAATTGTAATTAATTAAATATTGTTATTTATTTATTGGTATTCGTTTTGAATTTATAGTTATTTTTTAATTGGTAATTAATTTGTATTAATTGCCAATTAATTTGTATTAATTGATTGTTAATTATGTTAATTTTCTAAATTTATTTTCTGTAGCGGGTTGTGGGTTTATAGGGGAATAGGGTGGGAAGTAATTTAATTGTAATTAAGTAAATCATTTTTTTCATCCATTGGTATTGATTTTAAATTTATTGTTAATTAATTTTTAATTGGTAATTAATTTCTATTAATTGGCAATTAATTTTTATTAATTGGTAATTATTTTGTATTAATTAAAAATTTGATAATTATGATAATTGTATTAATGTATTTTCTGTAGTGGGATGTGGGTTCATAGGGGAGTAGGGTGGGAAGTAATGTAATTGTAATTAATTACATGTTAAAAATACTTTTTGTGTATTGATAATTAATTTACTGTTAATTTTTAATTGGTATTAATTTGTATTATTAATTAGTTTTTGTTATTGAAAATTAATCAGTTGTTAAATAATTATGAATAGGTTATTATTTTCAATAAATATTATGTAGTTGTATTTCTAATTAATTATTACATAATATTAGATTGGTTATTAATTTCAATTAATGTTTTATTGGGATTGATATTTAATTTATTTTTAATAATATATTAAATCATTACTTTCCCTACTGTTAAACTCACTGGAGTGGGAATAGTAATTTTCACCCTCCCGCTATCCAAAGCTTTCCCTACTGTTGCACTCTCTGGAGTGGGAATAGTATTTTTTACCCCTACGCTATCCAACGCTTTCCCTACTGTTGCACTCTCTGGACTGGGAATTGTAATTTTTACCCCTACGCTATCCAAAGATTTCCCTACTGTTGCACTATCTGCAGTGGGAATAGTAATTTTCACACTCCCGCTATCCAACGCTTTCCCTACTGCTGCACTCTCTGGAGTGGGAATAGTATTTTTTACCCCTACGCTATCCAACGGTTTCCCTACTGTTGCACTCTCTGGAGTGGGAATAGTAATTTTTACCCCTACGCTATCCAATGCTTTCCCTACTGTTGTACTCTCTGGAGTGGAAATAGTAATTTTTACCCTTCGATTATCCAACGCTTTCCCTACTGTTGCACTCTCTGGAGTGGGAATAGTAATTTTTACCCCTACGCTATCCAACGCTTTCCCTACTGTTGCACGCTCTGGAGTTGGAATAGTAATTTTTACCCTCCCGCTATCCAACGCTTTCCCTACTGTTGCACTCTCTGGAGGGGGAATAGTAATTTTTACCCTTATGCTATCCAACGCTTTCCCTACTGTTGCACTCACTGGAGTGGGAATAGTATTTTTTACCCCTACGCTATCCAACGCTTTCCCTACTGTTGCACTCTCTGGAGTGGGAATATTAATTATACCCCTACGCTATCCAACGCATTCCCTACTGTTGCACTTTCTGGAGTGGGAATAGTATTTTTTACCCCTACGCTATCCAATGCTTTCCCTACTGTTGCACTCACTGGAGTGGGAATAGTATTTTTTACCCTCCCGCTATCCAACGCTTTCCTTACTGTTGCACTCTCTGGAGTGGGAATAGTAATTTTTACCCTTACGCTATCCAATGCTTTCCCTACTGTTGCACTCACTTGAGTGGGAATAGTATTTTTTACCCCTACGCTATCCATCGCTTTCCCTACTGTTGCACTCTCTTGAGTGGGAATAGTAATTTTGACCCCTACGCTATCCAACGCTTTCCCTACTGTTGCACTCTTTGGAGTGAGAATAGTATTTTTTACTCCTCGCTATCCAACGCTTTCCCTACTGTTGCACTCACTGGAGTGGGAATAGTATTTTTTACCCCTACGCTATCCAACGCTTTCCCTACTGTTGCACTCACTGGATTGGTAATATTAAATGTTACCCTCCTGCTATCCTACGGTAAAATATTGTACATTTTTTATTAATAACTTAAATTAATTATATCTAAATTTTAAGGTTATTTGAGTATTTTTAAGTATGTTTTAGTTAATTATATTTATTATTTCATTAATTTTAAATTACTTTTAAGACATTTAAAAAAATTCGATATTTTGACTGACTATATTTTTTACAGACTATATTTTGGATTCAATATTTTTGTACTTACCTGTTTGTAGATAGGAATTCGATATTTTGGCATTCTATATTTTGGTGACTATATTTTGGTAAGTCTATATTTTGTCATTCTATATTATGTCAGTGATCCTTCGTATACATCACAGAATACAAATACAACGGCCCTTTCGTATATTCAGTCTTTAAAGGTTGAACAAAATGATCTGTTCCAGTCAGTCTTCGTTGCTATTCTCAAAAAACACAATTTTCCTTTGCTAATGTTATTGGTTGAACAAGGTTCTTGTTTGGCCAAAACATTTCGCAACATGCCTTCTTTATGCCTGGTTTGTACTTTTAAAGTTTAGTGTCTTAATTACGACTTTTTTACAAATCATTATTGCCTTTTAGGGTCTTTCAAAATGAATAGGAATAATACAATTTTACTCTGAGTTCTTGTTCTTTTTGAGGTTATTCTGCAGTGCGAGTTGCAGTGCTGACAGGATCTGATGAGGAAAAGACCTGGGAGTAGGGAAGCTTCTGAAAAGCAACACACCTGGTGTTGCTCAAAAAAATGTCATTATTACGGCAAATGTTGGCCAGTCAGATGGGCACGGTTTGGCTAGCAGCTGCGCCCAAAATAGACAACAAAAGTTTGAGAAGTCACGCAAGATCTCGCAGGAGTAACCTCTGGGAAAGAACAGCTGGAATCTAGTTAATTTAATGTCCACACTTGAGCTCTCAGTTGGTGTCACAGAGTGAGAGTGCGGAGAACATGTAAATTAATTAAAAATGTACCCATATTCTGAGTATTGAGGCGTTACAGATAAGCTTAGGTTTTCAGGGGCTGAGATATAGTTACCGCTCATTGGAGCATTACCAGTGAGCATATGTACTTGTGGGGTGGGGGTGCCCTCAGATTCTAGTTACCACCTAATGGGCTCAGAAGCCTATTGACATTGGAGTGGTAACAGTGTATTTGATCTCTCTAAAGCCCAACGATTTCCCTACTGTTGCTCAGGTTAGAGTGGTAATAGCAAATTTGAATCCTTCAAGTGTCTTTTTTTTTTTAGACGAATTTCTTTGGTATAATTTTTTTGGAAAATATATTTTGTGTGTTTTTCTTTTTTGAAATTAAATTAAGTACTTTTATTTTTTGAATGATTAATTTTTAATATATTGTTTTAATGTTAATTTTATCGTGTATGTATGATTTCAATATTTGATATAGTGTGTGCTTAATTGTTGTTAATTATTATTAGTATTTTTGATTATTGTTTATTTTATCATTATATTTATATAGTATGTTTGTTATTTTTTATATTTAATTAAAAGTCTATATGTTTATTTCATTTTGTTTACAGAAATATGCTTTTAAAGTTAATATATTGTATTGCATTGAAGTGTTTATATACTTTCCTATTTTGTGACTATATTTTGGTCTTCTATATTTTTGTAGTCCATATTTTGTCCTTTACATACAAAGTGTTGGAAAACAATATTTTTGTCCACTGTATTTATTTGGTGATGTCATTGCATTTTCATATTTGTTCTCCAATATTTCATCATACAAGCATCAGAGAGGTGCGTGCTAGGCAGGGGAAGAGCCAGTCTAACTGTGTGGGGTATGTGGCTTCAATGCAGGCCACTGCTGTCAGTGCACTGGTGCCTGATTAGGGCAGATGCAAATGTGGGCAACTGCTTTAAAAAACAAGCATTGGCATAGCCAATAGGTCTCGCATTTGGGACCTTATAAGTATTTAGCCATGCTACTGATGGTGTTGTTGCACCAAGGATATTCTGCTGCATAACTAAATACTTATATTGTACAAAAAGCGAGACCTATTGGCTATGTCAATGCTTGTTTGTTTTTTGTTGCTGTTTTGTTTAAGTTGCCAGATCTACAATAGCTGGACATGGTTTTTGTTAACAGTTCTTTGCATCAAAAGAACTTGTTTTAATTGCTCTGAATGTTGTTTCCATTCTGGATGTAGGAAGCAGTCAATCCCAGGGGGTGTGGGGCCTGCCTAGCTGTACGCTTGCTCCGAACTTTCAAAATGAGAAAAAGCCTGTGCTGCCCAATTTAGTGTGGAGTGATTGAGACCCAGGCAGCTTGACTCACTCACATGCACTGCACCTGCATACTCAGGTATCCCTTTCTTACACATTGTCTCCAGCTCCCCACGCCACCGCACTTGCCCTGGCACTTCCATTGGACAGTACTGCGCTCAGTGCCTCCTGCTCCCCGGGTTTGACGCTCATCCGTTAACCACCCTCACGTGCCCGTCCAGCCCTCACGCACCCTGGGCGCCCAGCCCCTATCCACCAGGGTGACTGTTCACCAACCACCCCATTTTCCCTGCTCGTTCCACGCTGCACCTGCGCCAGTCAACCGTTTGCCCACCCACTCGGCTACCTCTAGGACCTGCACTAGCCACACTGTTTATCTTCCCCGGACTAACATAGAGGCCACCACCTCTTCACCATCGTGCCCTGGCTCCCCGCGCTCCTTGTCGCCTTGTCTCTCCTGCCCTTTCCCACTCCACTAACTTACCTCCCTTGCCCCCTTTTGTACAGCACTGCGTCCAACCCAGTCCTGATGATGATCCCGATTAAAGTGGATCGAAACGCCGTCAACCGTTCAGCGCGAACATAGGCGCCTCTTACAAAGTGGTTCATGAACAAACAGCAACAAATCATTTACGAACAATTTTCTCAAGATATTGGGAACCACTTATTGCCATTTATCCACTGTATATATTTTGCACTAGTCACTACACGCAGTCCTCGCTGATTAGATTGTCACTTGCGTCGCTATCGTGTTTTCTCACTCACACACCTTGAGCGCCAAGTACAATTCGGGTTGTTAATATGTGTTCTATTTGTACATTGCAGTGCTGTCACAACTGCCAATTTTATTTTTTCTGTCCTCCTTCATTTTTGCCTCTACATTAAACATGATGCATGAGCACATGCAGTAATTCAATAGAGTCTCCTTACTTCCTTATGATAATGTTGTATGCATATCTTACCTAATTGCCTTTGAATTATACCGGTTGGGATAACATATATTTTTATCGTAACACAGAGCAGCCATCTTAGTACTAGTGCGCAGAAGTAAAAGTTTCCCTCCATGCGAAAGATATGTCATGTCACGTGAGTGTGACAGACGCATGCGCAGTAAGAAATCCCGCGTAGCAGCAGCCATTTTATTGCAAGCGGATTAACATTAGTAAAACACATAAGCAAGCTTCACTCAGACACCCATTTGTGTTGTGTAATGTGATATTAATAGAACAAACATGTTGATTAGTATATTAACGTTATGTCGAGAGGACTGATTATAAGCAAGTCGCATTGCGTACAAATCCTTGCTCCATCAATGGCTGGTGGTGTGTGTGCCCGGTGGAAGCCTGCACTGAATGCTGGTGGAGTGTGTGCCTGGTGGAAGCATGCACTGACGGCTAGTGGTGTGTTTGCCTGGTGGAAGCGTGCATTGACGGCTGGTGATGTGTGTGAGTGGTGAAAGTGTGCACTGACGACTGATGGTGTGTGTGCCTGGTGGAAGCAGGATCATTCACAGTGATAGAAGACACAAATGAAACTGACAAAGAGGAGGGGAGGAGGAGGAGAAGGGAGGGGGAGTGCAAGCAAAGGAGCATGATTCACAGCTAGAAGACACAAATGAAGCTGACCAGGAGGGAGGGGGAAAGGGAGGGGGTAGTGCAAGCAGAGGAGCCTGATTACAGCAATAAAAACACAGATGGCAGCTCGTGAATGCAAGCTGTAGGCCGGCAAAAGCCCCTGGTGGAGTGGATCAGCGCTAATACCAAAAAACTTCTGACTACTTTGCACCCCAGATGCCCTAAACTTTACATGCTACCAAGGATCCACAAGAGCATACTGTATCCTCCTTTAAGACCTATTGTAAGTGGCTGTTGGTCTATTTTTTAACCACTTGGGCAATACATAGATGAGTTCTTGCAACCATTCGTTCAAAACTGGGTCACATATGTCCGATATACAGCCCATTTTCTTCAATCATTACAAACAGTGTAAGCCTATAAAGCAATCTTATGTACAATAGACGTCACCTCGTTGTACGCATCTATTACGCTGGTAGAGGGGATGGAAGCCTGCAAATGGGCCTTATTACAATCAACAGACTTGGCAGCACATAAAGTTTTTATACTGGAGTTATTACAATTCCGCTTGCGACACTCATATTTCCGATGAAAAGAAGATTACTTCTTACAAATTAGTGACACTTCCATGGGGTTCTCAGGAGCCCCATCATTTGCTAATATTTTTATGGCAACATTTGAAAATGATTTAATGTTTTCGGATGAAGAATGAATAAGCATACAATATTTTTCAAACATTTCATTGATGACATCCTTTTAATGTGGACTGGACCTGAGGCATTATTACTACTAAAAATAGAAGAACTCCACATGAAAAATAGTCGGGTCCAATTCACACATACTGTCAACCACAATGAAATAGCATTCTTGGATGTGATGGTGACCATAACAGATTAAAAATTGGAAACTGCAGTCTTCCACAAACCGACTGACCAAAACAATGCTTTACTGTTCACTAGCTTCCACCTGAAGGCTTTACTGCAAAATTTGCCATATTCTCAGATGATGAAGATTAAACGGATTTCTTCCACTCAATACGCATTATCAAAAGAAGTGGAAAGACAAAGACACATGTTTCAAGAATGAGGGTACCCTCTCAGTATAATACAAACAGCAGAGACAAGGATTGCTGGTTTATCCAGGGAAGAACTTTTACAAGTGAAACCAAACAAAAAACAAGAAAGAATGGTATTCGTCTCAAAATTCTCTACAGAATCCAACCAAATCAAGAAGAATTTGAATATCCGTTGGGAACGTTTGGAGAAGGAGGAAGACTTCAAGGGAATTTTCAGTAGTAAACCATTGTTCGCTTACACTAGGAGCAAAAATCTAAAAGAGTTGGTAACTGCAACACCCCACAATAGCAGTGTGCAGGTAGCTAATCCAGGAATGAAAAGATGCCAGAACTGCACCCATTGTAACAACTTATTTGTGGGATCCAAGATCTTACATCCCCAAACAGGCAAAAGCATCAAGTTGAGAGATCAGGCAGATTGTAACTCAGTATATGTAATCTATAGTATTAGATGCCTCTGTGGCAAATTATACTAAATAAAAACCAAAAGGAAAGTAAAAGACTGAGCACTGAGCACAAAAGTCGAATTAGAAGCGAGGCTATTACTTCTGGTCTGGTAACCCACTGGGTAGAACAAAACCACACCATCCCTCAACTAAGATTCCAAGTATTAGAAAAGATCAAGCTCTTACCAGATCGTGACAATGCCAAAAGGCTTTCACAATGAGAAATATGGTGGATAGGATTTCTGGATACAATGATTCAGAGGGGATTAAATGATAAAATTGATATGATGTGTTTCCTGTGGAGTATGTTCATATCTCAAACATGTATGCCATGTAGATGTACATGCATGTATAAAAACATTGTCATTTTGTGTTATATTTTAACTATACAATGCTGGTTATAACAGGTTGATAAAAGACTTCACCTTGCACGTCACGTTTTCTTTTTCATTGCACTTTTTGCACAATTTTCATTTGATTTGTTGTGAGTACCCCGTACTTATGGTAAATTTGAGCTTAAGCTTTCGATTTATTTTTGCCATTTTAAAATGGCTGCCGTTTGTCGTCTTTCGGATTACTGTTTAGTCCTATATTTATTTTAATGGGTCTGACGTATTCTTAAACCGGCGTAACATAGGGGATGTGCAGGGTTTCAGCGTTCAAGCGGAGTGGTTTACTCAGGTGTTTGTGGGGTTTAACAAGGTAATCTTGTTGTTTCCGGATTGCAATTTAGAGGGAGTGGCTAAATCATTTTCGCGACTTGGTTCGTTTTTATCAAGGCACAATAACATCTGGTTTACGGTGTGCAGGCAACGGTTTTGAACGTTAACCGACAGGCATATGAGGATGCGGTGCGCACTTGGCGAAGTGTTTCCTTTGAACTCGATCATATTTTTGAGCGGCACATCAGCTTAAATCTAAGGTAAACATTTAGATATGTGGCACGTCAACATCAGGTTTTGTTTTTATCAGCATACTGCCAGAGTGTTTATCGCTTATTGTCATTTCAGCTTCCAAGCAGGTGGTTGTATTCCCACAGAGCGACTCATCCGCTTAAATCTAAGATAAACATTCAGATATTTGGCACGTTAACATCAAGTCTTGTTTTTATAAGCACACTTCTAGAGTGTTTATCATTTATTGTCATTTCAGCTTCTATCAGGTAGTAGTATTCACACAGAAAAACACTTGAGACTGCCGTTCACGAACGAGGACTGGTTTATGTTTTTGGGAGTAGGTTACCGCCTGGAAATTGATCAGTAAACTATTTTTAAATGTAACAGCTTTTGGTATTCAGCAAATCAATGGTTCATATTTGATGTTCATAGTGCACTTTTATTTTTTAGTTATTGCTTACAAAGCTAACAAGCTGGACTGGTACACCATGGAACAGTTGTTTTGGAAGTTAGTGTTGGTAAGTGGCATTATTCAAGAAAAGTATGTTTTTACTCAGGCACAGGTTGTTCAATTTGCATTTTTGGTGAAGGCTTTACATATAACCAGCAAGTATTGTCAAATGTTTCTGAATTAGATTCCCGTGAGATAAAATCGTATGTGAGTTCTTCCACTATTGTTGCGCTCAAAAGAAGAAATGTTTATATATTTGATTTATATAGTTCCCCTGAAGAAGAGATCTTGCATCCCGAAATGCATTGGGACAAACAACAAATGAACTTCATAAATGTTTAATTGTATTTTTGAATTTATTCATTTATTGGTGAAAAGAAATTGTACAAACCAGCTGAATATTGGTGTATGTATACAATTTATTGGTGTAAAGTTTGCTTTGTATGAGGTTTCTCAGAAAATTTATGATGCATTAAAATTACAAAAGTCTTTAGAACTTTGTGGGTATACATTGAGCAAACCATTATTTGCAACATGCAGTCAGGAGGAGCAATAGCACAACCCAAAGTGACTCATTTAGGGCAGGTGGGATACCAGGAGAACAACAGGTCCACCCCAACCACTTGGAATCCCCCCATTGTTTTTCAAAAGTCTCCCTAACTCTCCCAGAAGTAAGAGACAATGAGTGTGGGAAAAGTTATCGTTACATATTGGTTTGGACTTTATGCTGTGGTGTTCTGGAATGCATGGAGTTGTTTTTTGACCATCTGTGGCTAATGGCACCTTAGTTAATGAGAGAAATAAGACTTTAAGTTAAATGTGTACTTTTTATTGTAAGAAGCAAATCTACAGAAAATACATACTAGTGGTGAAAATTGGCCCAAGTACATCTTCCATATTGCTGAACAGATTAATCATTACTAAACGGATTATGTTCAGCTCTTAAGTGTATGGTGACAACCCTTTTACAAAGCCAGTAGGTCGGCATTCCATTACTGCATATCTCTTGCTTGTTTTAGGCACATATTTGAGTTTTAAGGATTAGAACCTACTGGGGTGTAAACCCATAAAGGTGCTTCCAGCAGACAGGGTCCAGGGAAGAGTGTTTTCATGAAATTAGCAAGGTTGTTTAGCGGGAGTCTCCACTTGTGTTTCCATCTGCCAACATGTATATATTTGAATTTTTGTGTGTAGTGATAGAGCGCCGGTTTACCTGCCCAGAATTTTACCATACTCACCTGGGTCCATAAATACATTACACACCTTGAATAGGTAAATCTACGCTTTAAACCAGTAATATTATTTTTTAGGACCTATACCTTGTCTAACCAATCCTTGTCATCGGTACCTAGAGTCTTAAGGGATCAAGGGAGTTAGAATAATAGACAGTGTGTAATCATTTTCACTCATACAATAACCACAGTCTCGTGAAAGATTTAAACGCTTTATATAAATAATGTTTTAAATGTCAATGCCCATACTAAAATAGTCAGGGCTTGGTCAATCAAGAATAATATCAAAGCAAGATAATGTGAGAGTATCATGAAACATTCTTTAAGCATTGAAACATAGGAAGGGTAAGAAAAGGGAAACAGCACAATGACATACTCTTACGACTTTTATATTTACCTAGAATGATGTGAAGACCAACCCTGGCCATGGGCTGAGATAAAGGATAGGACCCCTGATAAGGCAAGTGCTAACAGGATAGAACAGATGCAGACCAGAATCAGGATAAGTACGGACCAAATTGGATCAGGACAGGACCACCGCAAGTCAGGGCCGGCACCCACAGCTAAAGTGCAACGCCTGGGTCACACCCCTCTCTGCAGATAACAGTTGGACCCCGATTGGGTTAGCAAATCTTCTCCCAAAGGAACCCCGATTGGGATATTTAACACCTTCCCGGAACCCTGATTAGGTTATCGAATCTTCTGCTCCGCAGCAACTCTGCTCTCGAATCACCTATTGAGTGCGTTGGGTCAGTGACAGGTCAGCTATCCGGACAAGTCGGACAATCTAACTAGCTAAGCCTAACTTAGTTATACCATTTTTCAGGGCAGTGTACCACCCCCCAATGTTGCAAATGTGTGAATTCCCTCAATTTGATTGGTCAAAGGACGAGAAGAGGTCATCACACCATAACAGTTATGAGCTCATGCTCTTCAATATTCAGATTTATGTTCCCGCCCAATATTTTATTTTCCATGCACTTTTATTCCACCCAGCAGTCAATGTATCAATAAGAACAACAATGTAATATAACATTTCGATTCAGCTTCCTCTTCAAGGGTCAAGAGGTAAGGTTCCCAGGAACATCTTCTAGCAAGTCCGGAATTGGCCGGGTTTCAATGTCAGTGCTTTAGGAATTTGAGCTTCTCTGCACAGGCGCAGTTCCTCCAAAGATGGAGTTCAGAAGTGCAGGTCAGGCCCAAAATACTATACATGCAAAAGTAGGAAAAAAACTGTTTCAGAACAAGTAATAAATGAATGCACTGTATACCACTTATCCCTACTCTATTCCCATTACTTTATTTTAACTAAAGCATTAAGAATTATGCAGAACGAACAATTTAATAAAAACAGCAATGCAAGCGTTAGCATGTGAAAACACAGAGCAGCCATCTTTAGTTCTAGTGCGCAGAAGCAAGAATTTCCCACCAAGCAGTAAGTACGTCATGTCACATGGGTATGACAGGCGCATGCGCAGAAAAGTTTCCGCGTTGCGGCTGCTATTTTAGGTTAATCGAGCTACGGTTAGTAAAAGCACATAGAAAAGTTTCCCCTAGATACTAGAAATGTAGTGTTTTGCATTGTTAATAAGACGATACATGTTTATTAGTATATTACAGTTTATTTTGAGAAGGCTGGGTCCAAGCAAGGCGCTTTACATGCAAAATCTTGCTCCATCAGTAGCACTTACTTTTGTATGAATGAATTAAAATAACTTTTAAAAAAAAAGCACAGATTGTTGTGCTGCTGACTTCTTAGTCTATAGCTCAGTGCACCTTCTTCAATACGCTTTGGCCTGCTTTGCCTCATTACCCTGAGAGCCAAGTGCTGAAAAGCGCAATTGGGTCTCACTTATGGGTCTACAGTATGTTGGCCCCATTAACCTCTGACTCACTTTGGACCCTTTTATTCTAATCCCTCACCAATAAACAGCCACGATTATTTTAAAATATGACATTAAACTAAATTACTAAACCAGGTCTGGTGTAAGTGTCAGCTAAATAATTTAGAGCACTACTACAGATTTGGCTAAAATCAGCAATGTTGCAGACAAATAATTTCTATTGCCTGAGAAGTTAGGAAACACATTTTCTTTTAATACCTTTTCCAGTCACGGGTGAATTCAATAGAACAATAACGTTACCCATGTGGCCAAAATGCTTCTAAGCGTATTCTAATAGGTCTGGGAGGAATTCTGCCAACAATAGTAGCAGTAACAATAGACAAGAAGAGAATAATTGGTAGTGAAGTGGTTAGCCCTTCTGGCAGGTAGTTGTTCACAACCCTTTAGAAGGGCTCTTTTCAGCGAAGAGGCATGCTGGGGATTGCTTGCCTCCAAGGCATCACAGGAAGCTAGTTACGTCCTTTCACAAAGACATGGAGGAAATAGTTTCACAAAGCCTACTCTTTTAGGAGGACATTTTTTCATGCTGAGAAATATTCTGCCATAATGCTTATACCAAGTCTTCTTAAGATGTGAACAACCTTTAGATAAGTATCCCAAGACATATATACTACGAACCTTTTCTGAAAAACAGGCAGTGCTATGTATGGGCATTATTTTTATCATTCAACGCTAAAGGATTTTTTTTAACGATCTTAAGAAACATTTGTTTTACCCTGCAAGATATGAACTGCAAGAGGACAGTTAGAAATATTCTTTCGATGTGGCAAAAGTAATCCGTGGAATATTTCACAATAGCTTTGAAATTAATCACCTAATGCTTTGCAAGACCATAACAAGCAGTTTCCTCGCATGATTACAAGTGACGCAAACATCAATGTTTTCTTCTAAAGTGTGTTAACCTGTTGGAATATGTTGTGCTATTGGAAGCTGAGACTTGGGGAAGCTTTCAGAAGAACCTGCAGCTCTGTGCTAGATGTCCATTAAACCTAGAGTGCTGGAATCCTGAAGTGGACAGAATAGTGCAGGCTGGGATGAATTGAACTTGGTCGGATTGAGTTCGTGATGGGATAATTCCTACAACGTTTTCTATAAGTGTTGCTGGATATAAGAGACTTGCAAATGGACTGGATCACTGGAGACATACATTTTAGAATTGAAAAACACTCATAAAGATTTTTAAAAAAGACTCTGCGCTCAGAATCGCTTTCCACAAAACAGGTTGTGCATTTACTTCAGGGATGCACAATGATCTCTGAGCCATTCCACATGCTGCACCTCGCTTCCAATTCATGACTAATAGAATATTTAACCTTCTCTATGTTCTTATAAAGGAACATATAGAAACAAAGTTGAGTGTATACTGCCAACCAATTGATGTGTAAAAGAGCAAGCATTGATGGCTTGATACTGAAATCAATAATGATATTGGCGTTTTCATATTTCAGGTGATTTTTGTCATGCCCATAACATTCTTTCAACTAATATTTTTTCAATGGGAATGTATTTGGGTTTTGTTAAAACACACTATTATGAGTATACACAATTCTGTACCTCTGTACCTGCTACCAAAGCTGGCTGGCCACAGCTTTGTGTTGTGCATAGTCCAGTCCAGAGCATGGACTGCATCCAGAACTCTATTCTAAGTCTTGCTCTATATAGCCTTCAGACATATGCAAAACCCGCTAAGTGTAAGGTGTGGTTTCTTCTTAATTCATGGATCTCACGGGACTCCCGCGAGATCGCACAAAGTAAAATGGAGTAGGTGAGTTGTCAATACACTCTACTTGAAGAAAAGCATATTGTGCCCTAAATTATTGAGGGCAGGTGTGTAAGATATAAGTACTGTAATGAACAGAATGTTAATTTATTTTTTTAACTTTAAATCTCGCAAGACTCTTGCGGGTAAGACAATGGCGTATCAGCAAAGACCTCACAGACCGAGCCACCTTCAAGTCAGCCCTCAACAAATAACATCAACACCTGAAAGACACGAAAAGATGCCCTTTGACAGATCGCATTGAAGCCAGCTTTAAACACAGCAAGGAACTTTTCAACATCATCGAGAGTTCTCCTGTCCTTCAGCCACCAAGAACACTATCTCCTACTCTGAGGAATTCTGCAGCACCCTGGCAGACTACTTCCATAACAAGATATCAAACATCTACAGCAACTCCGAACCCCAAACCACTGACCTATACAGCCTCCTCAAGCCAACTTACGCCACCCACAGTCATCTTTTCACCGCATGGATACTGCCCTGATCCTCCTCAACCTCTTAGCAGCGTTCAACACTATATCCCACTACACACTCATCAAAAGACTCCGCCACATCAGGATCGAGAAGACACCCTCAAATGGATCACATCCTTCCTCACAGGACGGACCTAAGAGATTTGCCTATCACCCTCAACTGCGGAACCCAAGAGCATCATCTGCAGTGTCCCTCAAGGCTCATCCTTTAGCCCCACCCTGTTCAACATGTTCATGATGCCCCTGGTCGACATTGTCAGAACCCACAGCTTCAACATCATATCCTACGCAGTTGACCCTCAGCTCACTCTCGGAAGACCCCATCAGGAACAACTTCCACAACTACTTGATGAGCGTCGCTGACTGGATAAATACCAGCTGCCTGAAGTTCAACACGGAAAAGATGAAAGTGCTGTTTTTTGGGAACAACACATCCCTCTGGAACTACACTTGGTGGCCCTCCGAACTAGGACCCACACCCACACTGAGAGACCACACCCACAACCTCTGTGTCATCCTGGACAGCAGATTTACCATGAAACCCCAGATCTATGCAGTTGCCTCTGCCTGCTTCACACCCTCTGCATGCTCTGAAAGATCTTCAGATGGCTCCCCGTCAACACCAGGAGATCTGTCACTCAACACTTACAGCTGGACTACGGCAATGTGCTATATGCTGAACTCACCACCAAAATCCTGAAGAGACTACAGATGATTCTTCACTCAGCTGCTAGACTAATCCTCAACCTCTGCAAACTGACCCACATCACCCCCCAGCTCAGTAACCTCCACTGGCTACCCATCCAGAAATGATGCCAAATTACGTTGTTGACACTACAAGGCCCTCCATGATCAAGGCCCAGAGTACATCAACCACTGCCTGAACTTACATCAACCCTCCAGACACCTGCGCTCCGCCGCCCTTGCTCACATGCCTCGCATTCGCCAAAGCAACATTGGAGGACACTCCTTCTCCTACCTCACTGCCAAATCCTGG
The DNA here is from genome assembly GCF_964263255.1 of Lissotriton vulgaris. Taxonomy (NCBI): domain Eukaryota; kingdom Metazoa; phylum Chordata; class Amphibia; order Caudata; family Salamandridae; genus Lissotriton; species Lissotriton vulgaris. Next base: position 1,373,852,794 of record NC_141693.1, read on the forward strand.
AATGACCTCCTCCTGCACCTCCGAACATCATCCTCTCTCCATGAATTCAGAAAGGGACTCAAAACCTGACTCTTCGACTGATTCCAGCAAAACCCAGCTCCTGGATACCCTCACAGGTAATTAACCACACTCTACAAATCCAAGTTGATCGATGGACTGATTTAATTGAGGAAATTGTTTGAGTTATATCCTTCTTCTGAGATATTAAAAATATGAGGCTTTTTAAGTGGGAATATGTCCATGGTGGTGGCCGATATTGTTACACGAACAATAGCATTGAGTACTCTAAGATGGCGCTGCAATATGCTCAGAAGGTTGTAAGTTACTATCCCGGGCGGAATTTCCCTTACGAGGGGTTTAATTGGATACATAATGAAGGCTCTAGTAGTGATAGGTGTCAGTGTGGTGTTGAATGTATGAGGGGTTTTGATTGGATGCGAGGTGATTTAAATGACGGAATTTATCAATGTGGCCACTTTTGGCGAATTTGCGTGTCACAGAATGGTACGTTTTTTTAAAGGGTGGTGGATCTGAGTAGATTTGTTTCGTACTGTTAGACTTGGCATCTTTTGGTGTGTTTCCCCTGAGTTTTTGCTTTCTGCCTTCCCGGTTTTGACTCTGTGTTTGCTGGTATAACTTTTCTGCATGCTTTTCGCACTGCTGATCAGTGGTAAAGTGCTGGTGCTCCTGTGGTAAATTGTTTTATGATTGGATGTTTGACTACTTGTCAGTCCCCAGTAAAGGGCACTGCGGGTGCCGGACTGGTTAATCAACCGTTACTCGTGGGCCTGCAGTACATATTGTGCCGACCACATACATAGCCCGAAAAAAGGTATAAGTGAATGAAATTTGGTATGCCTGAACTCAGCGTCTAAAGACCCAGCTTTTAGCGAGGGTGCCTTTTCATTCTGAGTTCACAGAGGTCACTTTTAGAAAGTGGGTATTATTTTGCTCGGTCATCCCATGGGCCTCTGCTGGAGTGTGGATTGCCTGTCTGGTTTTTGGATGACAGATGGCTAGGAAGCAGGGTGGCTTCCGATAGTCTAGGTAGGTCAGGAAAGGGCTACATAGACCTGGGTTATGATGGGGGAAGAGGGATTAGATTTCCTTGCCCCTCAAAGGGCCTGGTCTGCCTCTGACAAGGCCGTCTCCACAACCTGCTGGAATTCACGCCAGAGAAGGCCAAACTGGTTCTGGCCAGACACCGACACCCTCTGCCTGGAAGATCAAAGGATTTTTGTGTACAAATACTGGGTCACACACCCCTGAACTTTAGAACTCATCTGGATCAAGAGACTGCACAGAAGAAGAGCGGAAGAAGCTGCTAAAAGGAAAGACCGCTTTGCTGTGTGCTTTGCTGGGCTGACCTGCAGTGGCTGCTTTTGTCTGGGGCAGTGAAAGGCCTGGACTGGACTTTCTACAACCGAATTGATGAGACTCTCCAAGGGCTTGAAGTAGAGCATTCCCCTGTTCAAAAAGTCTCAGGAACAGCAAAGACTTCAGGTTCTTCGACCCCCAGTGCTGGGGACTGTGTGTTTTGTGCTGCAACCCGAAGAACGCCGCTCAACGACGTCTACGATGACCCTGCCGAACCCATGTCTTAAAGGCACCACAGAGGGCACGACGACGCCTGCTGACATCATCACCGGGCCGCTGCTCGCACCGCGACCTGTGGGCAACCCACTCCACACCCCCTTGCTTCACACCGAAGCTTTGGCACCGCAGAGGGCATCGCCGCAACGCCGCAACACCGCACCGCGACCCTGGTCTCACTGGCGATGCCTGCTGATGCCATCACCAAGCCGCTTCTCGCACCGTGACCTGTGGGCCCACACTCTGCACCGCCTCGCTACACGAAGACGCCGTGGCCTTCCTGACACTGCCATTTCCAGCCGAAATCGACGCTGCTGCTTGCACCATGGTTCAGGAGCACCGCTCGTAAGTTTACACGATGCACCGCCCTCATCTCAAACCACAGTCTTGGCCCACCGACGCCGCTGTCATCGGCTCTAGTTCATCAGCCGACGACAACGCTTCAGTAACAACGCCACTGCTTGCAACGTGACCTGCTAGCACATTGATGAGCACCGCCTCCATCTCGCACCGCAACCCTGGTCTCATGGATGATGCCATCTGACGCCGCCTCCAAGTCGCTGCTTGCACGGCGACCTGGGGGCACCGAACGCCGCCCCACTGCGCTTCACACCACAGCACCCGACGACTGTTGCCGCCAGCGCTCCGGATGCCATCAGAAAGGAGCTCGAACTGCAACGGGAGTGTCTTCAAAGTCCCCATCACCCCGCATCCCGGAAAGGTACTGTTTGTGGGTATTCCCGACACCGTAGTTGGCCTGCGACCCCGCGGTCAGATAGAACTGTTTTTGGATTTATGTGCTCACAACGCCGTTGAAGCTGGGACGGACCTAGCCACACAAGGAACTCTTTTTAATCAACGTATTTTTGAACTGTGAACTTTTAAGTGTAGTATTGTGGATTTTCATCATTTTTGGTCTTTTTTTAATTATATAAAAATATTGGATATTTTTCTAAACTGGTGTGGTATCCTTTTGTGGTGCGTACACTGACTTACTGTTGGTTAATTGCAAATGCTTTACACACTGCCTCTAAGATAAGCCTGGCTGCTCATGCCAAGCTACCAAGGGGTGAGCTGGGGTTATTTTAGACATGTAACTCCCTTATCCTGACTAGAGTGGTGGTTTTGCCTGGCTTTGGCCCGTGCCCTAGCCTACTAAAAATCCCATTTCTAACACGTACTGAGGGTGAGATTTTAGGAAGTGGATAATGTTTGTTCTATTGAGCTGAATGACTGGAATATGGGGATATAAGCTGTGTGTGCCGCTAGATATTTTCTGCACTAAGGAGTTATCGACCAAAGGTTTTGGGAGAATGAAAGCAGTGTTGTTGTAGACTTTGCTTTTCTTTTGTGATATAGTAAGGTTTTTGTTATAATGCTGACTTGTAGCATCATGCTACTGATAATATTTGGCTACTTTATGATATTGTCACTTTATGTTTTATAAGTGGTGGTGTCAGTTTCTATGGGGCTGGTATGTCCTGTATGGGGTTTTATTAGATTTGGAATGGTTATCATTGCAGCTGTGGTTGCTTCTGGTCCAATTGGTGTGATACAGAACGGTGGGTGATGAATGGGATGCGGTACTTGTATGGAGAACGTTTGTTTGTTGTCTGGAGGAATGATTTAAATGATTTGATAGATTGTATGGGAATTTTGTTGAGTGGATTAAGATTGGACTGTTGAATTGGAGAGTGTGTTGTGAGTTGAATATGAGGATATGGCATAAAGTATGCTGCTGAATTTTAGGATGGGGCATAAATGCTATGGTAGGACATTTTGTGAAGGTTGTGTTGATTGTTGTGTTCAAAAGGTTTGGGACATATCTGTTTCTCTGTTTTTTTATCTTATATTTATTTTGCTGATACACATGTACATCTTTTCCAGAGCAAATAATATGCAGGTGAAATGAACCCTTCAAAACTGTGAGATTAAGCATTGTTATCCATTCATTGGAACTTCAGTCCATATTTTTTGTGTATGATAAGAGCCAAGCTGTTATGGGTGTTATTTTAGTATTGAGAGTTTTTAAATGTTTTGAACTCATTAGGTGTTTTTGCATGTTTTTCGCAACCTTGACGAAGTCCAGTTTGTTGGACGAAACATGCTGCCCTGGGCTGAGAATCTCTCTATGAAGAATACAAACTTTGTGAATAACAGAGACTGATTCAAGTATTCTGAATTGACTGAATGAAGATTGGATTTGAATTAACATTTTCTGATGATTGATTTGTGCAAAAAAATGTTTTTGACATTCTAACATGTTTTCGTGCTCCCCCTTGTGGTGTGTTTGTCTTGGAGTTATAAAGAGGGTCTCTTGGCAGTGGGACCCTAAGGGTTGCAGCACATTTTATCATGTATTCTAGTCGGACGACACAGGTAGGGTATATTAGCATCATTCCTGCCTTTGGTTGTGTTTTATGAGCCAGTAACTGCCCACACTTGGGGATGAAAAGACAGCTCATTGTTCAAATTGAAACTTGAATTTCTAGCAGTGGATACAGGAGACGGTGGAATAGGAAAGTCTTCAGGCCACCAATCAGATCCTAAAACGGTGAAGTATTAATTTTTTCGTCAAAAAGTAAGATCCCTGGTTTATCAGAGTTAAATTTAAGCAAGCTAATATGCATCCACTCAACAACATTTGTTAGACACTTTTTAAAAGAAGCAGCTGGAGTGTTAGCAGTGCTTGCTATTGAGAAAATAAAACATGAAATTTCCTTAATACCAAAAGATTCAATAAGTATCAAAAGTGTAGGACTCAGTAATGGCCCCTGGGAAACACCACAATTGAGTCATTCATTGCCTGAAGAGAAATTGACCAAAGTGACTGATTGTTGTCTGTCTTACAAAGAAAAGTGAAACTATCTAATAGCCCGGCCACAAATGCCTAACTCAGACAGGCATTCAAGAAATAAGGGATGAGACATGGTGTTAAAGCTGCTGACAAATCAAGAAGGATGAGGGTTGCTCTCTTTCCTTTATCAAGAGTGATTTTGATGTAAACAGAAACTTTCAGCAAAGCTGGTTCTGTACTGTGAAGTGGCCTACAGTCTGATTGTGACGCGTGCAGAACACCTGCTCATTCTAGGTAGGCAGTAGACTTTTTCAAGAGGCGCATTACCTTTGCTTTTTCCATATAACTGGAACAGAGGAGGATTCTAATGAGTTGATGAAAAATGTATTTATCCCAGGGTTTTTGTTTTTTATGCAGATTTATAAAGTGCGAACTCTAACCAAAGGTATTGGAGTGTTTTAAACAAGCACCGGTTACGTTACACAAGGACACATTAATTTCTTTGGTTGGCACAGAGAGATTAATTGATTTGCCCAGAATCACAGGATGTGGAGTTAACCCCGTGGCTTGAACCTTGGTTTTCCAGCTCCAAAGTTGGCAGTCTAGCCATCAGACTACATCCTCTCCCTGGCATAGATAGTGGCATAGATCAATGTATTCAAAACACTCAGAAGGCCGGGATCCAACAGGGAACCTGATTAACAACTAATTATAGCAAGTTTAGATTGCAGATGAGTGATATGTTCAAACCTATGAAATGAGGAGTTGGATGAGGATATCAAGGGCCGGCTTTAGAAAAAGCTGTTTTGAGTAATAGGGTTAGAGTAGGCCTGTACATTTATTATTTGGTTCTCAAAGAAAAATGAGTGACCATTGCATAGTTTGACTGAGGAAGCAATAGCTGAAATGTAGGCTTTCGGCTGTAGAAAATGTTTGGTGACTTTGACAATCTTATGTGGCTTATTGCCAACTGAGTCCATGTGTAAGTTAAAGAAGTCATATTAAGTTGATTTTTTGGATTACTGATAAACTTCTAAAGCTTGCTAATAATGTTTTTCATCTACGGGCAGATCATTGTTGTGCCACTTGCATTCAAGGTTTTTACACATTATTTTTTTCTCAGCTAGAAGTGGCAAGACCCAAGAGGTAGCATTCTTTAGCTCACTGGGGCTTCTGGTACTAATTTATCCATTCTGAAACTACCAATTCACAAAGTTTATGTCTACCTCAATGTCACCTGTTAGCACAGGAACCAAGCTAGACAGAGTGGAATCTAGCTAATGTTCCATGATCTGACCACATTTGGGAATGGTACTAGGGTAAGAGGGGAAGAAGTCTGCAGAACTTGGAATCTGCCAAACACATAAATATAACTGAATGGTCAGTCCATACCAGAAGAATTGGTTGTTGAATATGCAATGACAAATTATCTCTTGCACCTAAATCATGTGTATGACCAGTCTCATGTGTACCATGATGAACTAATTTTGTTGAGCGCCGAAAGAGTGTCCATGAGAGCTTGAGCCTGAGAATCAACCACCATGAAAACATAGAGGTTGAAGTCTCCAAGGACCATGAAACTGGATTAGTGAGTACAGTAAGAAGCAAAAGTGCTGCAGATGGAATTAATAAACAAAGTAGCCATACCTGGAGGCCTATAAATTAAGGCTCCAGTGAACGAGGTGTGTGTGAGGTATTAATACAAAAACCAAGACTGTGTGCATCAACAAGCTCAGGGATTGGCAGCATGGCTGGTACTGGCCGGGGCATGGATGCGGCACAACAGGGCGTGGGTCGCAATGTAAAAAATTAACACTTACCTTGCCACCAGGTACAGCGTGTCTGTTCCTGCTCTCCTGCGTCGGAGCTCAGGAACAGGAAGCACAGTCATGCTCCCCTGACCAATCACAATGCTGCAATGCAGAGTTGTGATTGGTCTGAGCGCCGTGATTCCCACTCAGCCAGGGACGGGTTTGGGCATGTTCTCCATTGCACCTCTCCCTGGTGGACATATATGTTAAACAAGACATTTGTACATTTTTCAATTTGCTTTCTTGAAGACATGGTAGTTTCCTTCAGTCTACTTCGCACATACACATATCCTTCCCAAGGTTTGACCAAGATCCGTGTTCTCCTGGGACTTTTGATTGTGGTGTTAATAGACATGTATGGGTTTGAGCAGGGATCCACAAACTGAACACCAGAGAATGTTTTTAGTTTGAGGGATTCCATGGGTAATATCTGCAGTAGATGGGTCCAGAGCTGGGGAACATCCTGGCAAACCCATCATCCTGAGATATTTATGAAAACATGAAAATCCACGGTGATGTGGCATGGGTGTGTTTTATTACCACAAATTCTCTGGAAATCTCAAAGTGTGGGAAAAAACTAAATCACAATTCTTCACTTTTCTGTGAACTTCAAATAAATGAAAAGTTCTTACCACCAACGTCCCCACATTTACCCCTGTAAATACGGTAGCCCTAATGTGTGGGTGGCAAAATTGCACGGGGCATAACATACTGTAACAAGTTTTTTAAAAAAATGTTTTCACCTGACTTCTGCATGCCTAAAATGTGCTGAACTTGGCCTTCAGCTGTAAGCCACAGTGTCTGTGGGAAAGGTCTGGCCTTGGGCCATGCCCTTTATGCCCACTGGAATGCCTCCAGGATGCACTGTGAAGACCTTCGGCCAGTAAAAGCAGTTTCTGGGTAAAGGACCTGCCCTTCAGCTAAGACCTGTGCTTCACTCTCAAAGAGAACTCACTGCACCTGGTCCCATACATTGATCCTTTTACCTTTTCCACTCACCATCTAGCTACACACTGAGAGGCCACCACACGATTTCTTGACACAGGGAGTGCTGCCAATAGAGCAGCTTGTAAGAGGCTAATTCTGACTTGCAATGGTTATTTTTTATGTTGCCCCTGGAGAAATAGGGCAAACTCAAGAAGCCTTTCCCGTTTCTACTTGTAGTATCGTGTAAAAATAAGTGGTATATCATTTTGCAACAAAAGTATACAGTAGAACTGAAGTTACTGAATTTCTCTTCCATTAGTTTATGTAGTAATGAATTTGAGATGAAAAAACTGAAAATCTGTTTGTTGTTCTTTATACAGAAGTAAACAAACAGAGGGCAGGCGCAGGATGCAGTGCGGATTTAGAGCCAAAGTTCTCCTGCAAAAGGCAATAAGATGTGTTGCTAGATTTTCTTCTTTTTCTTTGGAAATGTGGATCGATCTACACACTGCGGGGCGTCTCAGAGCTCACATACAATGTGAAAATAAGTAAACGGAGAGATTATACTTTCCCGCATGCTATAAAACCATTTTTGTATGAAATCATATACTTATAATTTTTCTTTTATTCAAAGGTGTATTTTTGTACCCTTTCCCTTGGGCAAAAAAACAATAGTTCGTAGGAAAGGGTCAACTTGTGAGCTCTAGATAGTAAACATGCTAACAAGCAATAAATAATGTAGTGATATTTGCATGCAAAGAATGCTTCGCACAGCGCAGTAAACTAGACAAATGACAGTTCACTGCAAAGATTTCACACAGTAAAGACAGTTCAGGCTATCTTTGGTAGAAGAGGTGAGCAGGGACATCTAGAAAATAAAAACAATGCGATGGGGAACGAAATTCAGATCATCAATGACTAAAAATAGTAAATGAAAAATGACTCAGCAGAAAAACACATTTAAAACATTCACTGCGAAAATATTTGAGAATATATTTTCATTAATGGTGAACAGACTAATTTCCTTTGTTTGCTTTGGTCACTAGCCAAGTAGCTTGCAAACCACTGAGGTGGATAATTAGAAAATAACTTCTGTAACGAGATGGTGAGAGTTAAGCAATTCCAATCTCAGCATCTCTACCGAGGTTGGGAGCAGGTCACGCGGTGATCAATAAAACCTTTCTAATTAGGCCACGTGCTTATTGACGAAAGCTTTGCACGCAGCAAAAGTGGCGACTTGACCAAACTTCGCTTACAAGAAGAAAGAAAAAGAGACATTAATGGACACTCCCGATAGAGATTTATGAGGTATGTTAGCAGCCCTAAAGGGCTACCGATCGCATCTGTGCCCAGGGAAGGGAATCGAATTAGAATGACATTTCAGGACACTTACACAGGGCGCGTAATACACATATTTCGATTTCACCGGAAATAACTGCCCTCAGCACCAACAGTTGCGACAGATTAGACGTGATACTAATTTATATTTCAAATGCCACGTTATGTTATAAAACGCTATGTCATATTACATTATGCCATGTGATGATACGTCACACAATCTACTTCTTGGCTTGCTTTGCTTCCCACAAATACAGAGATTGTTCAAAACACCAGTATTACAAGTTATTGACCCCATAATTGGGAATAATATGCACACAGACCTGGAATACTGGTATTGACACTTGGGAAAAGAACCAATTCAGAGCCTTATACGACACAATTAAACTTTGACATTTACCATCTGCTTTGAGCATTCCCAGGAGGAGGGAGCGGAGGAGTCCTGGGGTGAGAGCAGGGAGGAGCAATGCTGGAGGGAGAGTTAACTTCTCCCTCCCCATCCGAAAGGGAGGGAGACAAAAGTCTAACTTTACTACTCGTAAATTCCTTTTGTGAATACAGAAAGTTGTAAAGTTAGACTTTCGTCTCCGTTTACCTTTGTGAAACAAGACCACAGTTTTTCATTGGGGTTTTAACAATCCATGGGAATGTTTGACTTTCTTGCTTACTCCATGCCTGCTAGTTCCCTGTCAGATCCCCATCCCTTACTCTCTTCATTCTTCCCACCACCCCTCTACTGGTCCACTGTTCACTTACTCTCCCTCTCCTGGGTCTTTGTGTGTTTTTTAATTACTTTTGTGAGTGCCTGGCATCAGCTTACTGCTACTGGGCCACAACTTCCCATACCCTGCTCATCCATTGTTCTACTTACCTTCCCGCTTAATTTAATTAAATATGTGAGTCAGCCAACTGCACACTATCACAGAGCCATTCTCTCCTCTCTGCAAAGTATTCCTGGTCAGCCGCGGTCGGCAGTAGGAGTTTCTGCAGGGCGGTGACGTGGGGAGGGGGAGGGGCACGGTGGGGGGTAGTAATGTATGGATTAAGGAGTTTAACAGGTAAGTAAACACATACATAAATAAATAAATGAATTTCGTTGCGCACTGCATCACCAAATGCGATGCAGTACGCGCAAAGAAATTCGTTTTATATATTCATATGTTTACTTAACTGTTAAACTCCGTAATCCATACATTACTACCCCCCACCCTGCCCCCCCTCCTCCCCACGTCACCGCCCTGCAGGAACTCCCACTGCCGACCGCGGCTGTTCCTGGTATACTTTCATTCTTAATTTGACACTCAAAAATATCCATCAGCCATTGTGGAACAATAAATTATAAATTAAGCATAACAAAAGAAATGATTACAATATGTCCGCCGTGCATGACCATAGAGGCACACTTACCATCTTTGTTATGTGCACAGGTTAGGCCAATGTAGCAATGCTGCACATTTTCTTATTTTGTCCTCTTTCTGCACAATAACATTTTACTGTGACCTTTTGTACATATTTGTGTGTGTGACAATGTTGGACCAGTTTCTCAGAAACTTTGGCTTACACATCTGGCTTCACGCAACATTATCATGATGCTTTAAACACTGAGTACAAGGCCTATGTTCACGTTGTGCAAATGTCATTCTATCTTCATCCACTGGGGCAACAGGATTGTCTGCATACCCATAACAACACTAATCTGCATATATATTGCAAGGATATTTTTTAATTTAAATAAATAAGCATTTCCGTAGGTTAGTAGAGAAGACACTTTAGCTGATGTCAGAGGGTCTCTGCATGCTGACACTTCGGCAAGCAATTGCCTAACTTCTCTGTGAGGGGTGTCCAGTTTGTGACCAAATCAGGGTCCTACATTCTTTCCCTCCAGACACGGGGCTTAGATCATCTAGTGGGGGATTCTTGGCAATACACCTACATACACTCTAGACACACAGAGAGTAGGGGTTGCATACTAGGAGTACGTCTGATTACCACTTTGCTTAATATGCCTGCATATATACACTGTTTTAGCACCCTGGTGGAACTATATCTGCTATTTACTATTTTGGAGCTTGTAATCACTTATATTTGCTTCTGTCTACTGATTATCATAGCACATGTAATCCATACATGAATAACATTAGTAATAACTATATTGAAAATGTCCCATTATGTATTCTCTGTATACTTCTCTGAGAACAAGAGTGAACGAGTGACTGAGTGAAAGAATTATAGATGTGTTGCCATGATCCCTGAATGGTCTGGGTTGTCATGTTCAGCGGTTGCCAGAAACTATTTGCTCCCTGTTTGGGTTAGGGGGTTTACGGTGGCACTGTAAGCTAACTGGTCTCTATGCCAAGATATACTAAGGGGGTGAATGGAATCAGTCTAGGCACCTCACCCAAAGTTTATGTGATCCACAAACGCACAGGTCCTCTGGATTAGTGGGAACTTCACAACATCTTTGAATGATTTTTGATATATTTTGAAAAAAATCAAAATTGCTACTTGTGCATCTGCATACATACATCCACACATATAGACTTTTACAAATGCATTTTTTAAGCATTAAAAATAGTTCCTTGATCCCCACAGGAGTTACTTGCATGCAGACATATAGGCAGCCGTCTTGGGATGTTCTGTTATACTAAATGAAAAAATCCCAGGATGGCACCATTTGCAAGTGCATGCAATTGCACACATGGGAGTTCATGTTTGAATGTTTTGGGCCATGAGTATGCCAAACAAGCATTGCAAAGCAAGTCACTGTGGGCCCAAGTTTGGTGAGCCCTACTGGCTTTGCCAATATTTGTTTAAATAAAAGACTACTGAAGAATTGACTCAAGTACTTAAAAAAAGGCCTGCCGTTCCTGCAGGCCATTTGGGAGCAGTAAAAATCTGCCACATTCTGAATCCCCTGCCACCCCGTCCATATGGAAACCAGACACCTAAGGCAGCTGTCATCAGAAGTGTGCACCCAGGGCAAAGTCAGGGGGTACACACAGGCAGACGGCATACACCCACTATTTTCACAAGATAGACGCCCTCCACCCTGACAGGAAGTTGGACCCCACTAAAATATGCTGTACCATTCCCAATTAACTTTTCAGACACCGGGGCAATTATAGCAGCACCTGCTTGTCCATATCTTCTTTCCATTCTCAGCTGCTACAGACTGACAGGGAGGAGGCCTTTTTTATTTTCACCTTCAACTTGGCCAAAGATGAAGGCTGAAGATAAGGGGCCATCAGGCCTCTTTTTATTCCAATATGATCCTGGCTGGGCATGGTCTGGACCCTCACACTTAGATTAAAATAAACTGGTGAGGAAACAAAAGCAGACCACAGCTTGTACTTCAGAGAGGCATGCTTTTGACTTTGTTCAGTAGTTGTATATGAGATATGCATGTACTGTAAGCATGTTAGATGTAATGGTTTGTCACAGCATTTACACAAATAATTTAAATACCACTATTTTATTTCTTTTATAGTGCTATTCAATCCAGTGCAGATCGTCAGAATGCTTTAGGAAACATAAACAGTATACATTGACAATAAATAATGGAAGTGTGTAAATGAATGTACAAGATTTGTGCATGAGACAGTGTGGGTTATATGATGTAGGAGTCACGTGCTCTTCATAGCTCACTGTGCTATATTGGAAGGATTTATGAACTGCAAGTAACAAAAGGATCTCTGGGGCCTTTTGTCCGACTGCCATACCTTCATAAATGGGACCACCCGATAGGCTGTCGGTGGTCCCGCCATAGGTATTAGGTTGCGACCACCACCACCACAGCGGTTGCAATGCCTATGTTTTGTATTGAAGCAGGTGCTGCAGGTTGCAGCACACACCGCAGTACAAAAAGAGGGCACTTTACATATCCCTGTACTAACTGGTGGGCACCATGCAGTGCCTGGCACATGGTGCCGGGACATGAATGTGGGCACCCCCCAAAATCCACAGCTGAGGGCCAGGGACAAAGGGAGGCCTGCTGCATGCCCCAAAGTCCCTTTCCGCCTGCCTTTTCATGGCGGGTTAACCGACATGAAACAGCCGTCGGAAGGGGACATTGTAACCCCTACGGAAGTGCCTAGCAGGCATCGGCGGGCTCAAGAAGCTTGTCAGATGCGTGGTGGTTGGTCTTTTATTCATCTGCCCATCATTGTAATATGGCGGACGGAAAACATGGCTACGATGGCGGTGGGACCACCACCGATGGGCTGTCAGTGTCAGTCCCACAGTCTTCACAATCAGGCCCTCTGTGTTATAAGCAGTAACCCACTTACCTATCTACATAAGATACAAATCTGTCATCTGCATGTTACATGATGTGCTTTGCAGGAGACAGATTAACCTTCGATACTTTGATTCAAATCTGGGACTAGACAAAACACAGGTCTCTCCAGAAAATGCATGAACCTCCAGAGTTATCTTACCATTATTATTATTATTCCCTGAGATTTACTGGGCACACAAAGATCTACGTATAAAATGACACAATTGATAAACACATTCAATAATAAACGATTTTCAGTTGCACAACACTAGGGCTTTCTGTTAGTGTTCTCTGCTGTTTACATTTGATTTTCTACAGAATATTCCATATATTCTATATTTTGACCTACACACGTCACATTCATGTTATTACATTACAACATCCTAACACTCACGTTGACACAACAAAAGATTATATGCAGTTGCAGTCTACACATTTAATTATAGTGCACCCCTACAATAAAAATTGGGCTTTTCTCTAAATCACATTCAAACCACTGACCAAAACACTCTGCCGTTTGCAGGTACCTATTTACGAGGTGACAAAATTCACAATTGGAAGCCAGTGCAATTTTCACAGCATTATCTTATTTAGAAAAATTAATTTGATCCTTCAGCTGATTTCTTTATCATGGCACAAATAGCATGCCGAGGCACATGACATGCGACCTGTAAAAGTAAATTCCCTAAAACACAATGGTGCACATAGGGCACAAGTCCTAAAGAAATAAGTGGGGAGACTGTAGTATGCAAGTGAAATCACAGCACGTGACTCAGAGCGCACGTCACAGCACATGGCATTGCACTTGGTATCACAGGAAGTGACCTCACAGGAAGTGACATCACAAGAAGTAACATCAGATCTTAAGACCACACACATATGTTTAGCACATCTATGATGAGTATATTTAAGCAATTACAAGGTGTAACAAATTCAGTTTTCAATCAATCAATCTGGGAGTTTTAAGGCTGCTACTCACCCGTGAGTATCTCAAGGAGCTGGGGGAGGGCAGCTCCAGTCAGTTGAAGAGCCAGGTCTTGAGGGTCTTCCTGAAGATCTGCAGGTTGGGTGCACCTCTGATGTCGCAAGTGAGCTCCTTCCAGGTTTTGGCCGCAATGTAGGAGAAGGTTCATCCACCCATTCTTGCTCTGCGGATTCGTGGGGGTTCAGCGAGGAAGAGGCCGGTAGATCGGAGGTTCCTCTTGGGTACGTGGAGAAAGATTCTATCATTGAGATATTGGGGTCCCCACCCCATCCCTTGCTTTAGGAACTACAGCAAGTGTGAAATTCTTGATGGGCCTTTTCTGTCTGCAGCTCTGCAGACAAAGGCTCAGCTCATAATTAATATGGAATGGTGGGCGAGTGAGTAAGTGAAGGGATGGGTGGATGGCTGGATGGATGGATTAGTGAAAAGGTGCATGGATAAATGAAAGGGTGAATGGATGGATAAGGAGAGAAGGGATGGATGGATGGATGAGTGAGTCGAAGGGTGGATGAGAGAAAAGATAAATAGATGGATGTATGGTGGGTGGAAAGGTTGATGGATGGGTAAAAGAAAGGATGGATGAGTGAAAGGATGGATGGATTAGGGAAAGGGTGGATGATGGGTGAGTGAATGGGTGGGTGGATGGATGAATGAAAGGATGGATGATTGATAAGTGAAAGGGTGAATGGATGGACGGATGAGTGAAAGGGTGAAGGGTGGATGAATGAGAGAAAGGATGGATGAGTGATGGAGTCAACGGATGGATTCATGAGTTGATGAGTAAATGTATGGGTGGGTGAATAGATGGAAGGAAGGATGGCTAAGTGAAAGGGTCGATGAAGAGAGAAAGGTAGGATCGATGGATGACTGAAAGGGTGAATGGGTGGAAGGATGTGTGACTGGGTGGATGGATGATTAAGTGAAAGGATGGCTGGATGGCTGAAAGGGTAAATGGATGGATCTTTGAGTGAATGGATGGATGAGTGGAAAGTGGATGGATGATTGTACAGATGGATAGGATGAAAGGGTGGATGGATGGATGAGTGAAAGGGTGGATGGAGGGATGGGTGAGTGAAATGATGGATGGAAGGATACATGATAGATAGGTTTACAAATGATTGAATATGTTTGGATATGGATGGGCTTACTTATACACTAATGTGCGAGAACTCAGATTTTTCTGTGAAACATTCCTTTTGTCCCGGAGTTTTGTCTTGAATTGTGACCTCCAGTCCTGAATTTATGTCCTGAATTTTGACCCTTTGTCCTGAATTCTTACACTCACCATCCTGAATTTGTTCCCATACCAGTTGGTCACCCTACTCTCACTCTACACTCATTTAGCAGCTCTTCAACATCGGAGTTTGTGTTTGGTGCTGGCGAGGATTAAATCCTTTCTGACTGAGTGATCCAATTGTGTGTCTTTATATCCATTCCATCAGGTAATTTCTTTCTCCCGTGCGGCATGCCATACGGATCTTCTCTTAGTCCCACCATGTTTAATACATGCATCACTGCTCTGGCTGCTCTGATTTAATCTTATGCTTTTGTGGTTTGTCCTATGTTGGCAACACACAGATCACTGTTTCCATCGCTGATAACTTTTGCAACACACAGAAATGCCTTCCTGATTGTGTTGGTTGCCGAGTGAATGAACTGCAATTTTCTGAAATTGAAATCTGACAAGACGGACATCTTGCTATTCAGCTCTAAAAACTCTAGCTATTGCTCCAGTTGGTGGTCTTCTAAGTTAAGTCACATCAACACCCATGTCTTAGATGGACTTTTTGATTCTAGCCTATCCTTTATTCCTCAGACCTCAGCAGTAGCATCTAAAAGCTTTGGCCTGCTAGATGTGGTTTGCAAAGTTCTCCATCTTCTTCCTATGCCAGCTAGGAAAACAATGATCCTTGTGTTAATTAATTCTCATCTGGAATACAGTAATTCTTTATAAGATGGAATCCCTGCCTGTCTCATAAATAAGCTTCAAACCATACAGATTGCTGCTACACAAGTGATATTTTATGTTTCTCCTAGGATGCCTGCTTGTCATCTTCTTCCTAGCCCACATTAGCTTCCAGTGGAACAGGGGTGCATCTTTAATGCACTATATTTGGCTTGCAGAGCAATGAAGAGTTAAGCTCCTGTCCTGTCAGGCTAAAGGTCTCCTTGCATATGCTTGCTCGAGCTCATCTCTCATCTTGTGCTAACATTCAACATGACCCTGCAGTCAAGAAAGCTGTACTGGAGGATGTTCTATTTCCTAAACAACCTCCTGAATGTGGAATTCTTTACCTCTTTTTCTTAAACTCTCTCTTGTATTTGTTGTTTTTTAGGAAACATCTCAAAACTTGGCTGTTCAAATTTTCCTAATTTTTCTCTGATCTATATTCTTTTTCCTCCCAGCACTAGGATGCCCCCCTTTGGGGTAGCTATTTGTGCTTTATAAGCTTTATTCATTCATTTGTAATGTAGCTTAATTGCAGTTCTTGCAGGGTTCTCTAACCCCCTCATGGCTCGCCCCAATGTAGGATCCACTATTCAGCCATTTTGTTCAGTCTGTTATTAACCATTAACCACTACTGAAACAATATGCATAATATATGTACAGAGACATTCAGCCAGCACTCCCCATCTATTGTTCTATTATGTCATTTTTAAATTTCCTCCACTCACTACATCATACAACATAGGGTCATCCTGCTTCAGACATCGGCTAACTTCAGTGTGAATTACAGTATGCTGCACTTTCACAAACAGTACAAAAGGGGGTGGTGATGGACGGAGCATCTGAATCAATCAAACACTCACACCCAGTCAAAAGATCTGGGTTTAATCCATCACCGTTCTTTAGCCCACACTGCCACCCCAGTTCAGACATGGCTAAATGCAAATCAGTCTGACCCTGTGCCTCATGGGAACAGTCCAGCCCGAACTGCCAAGCCATGTCTTTGCTGGACCGGAAACAAGCTTCAGAGGACTGGTTTCTGGCATTCCAGCCGTCTTCAGCCCCGCTTGCTTGAATCCAGTGGCAAAGTGAGCAACGGACTCACGTCTGAGCATACCCTGCCACACTTATGGCGGCCAAAAGTAGTACAAAAGGGGGTGGTGATGGACGGAGCATCTGAATCAATCAAACACTCACACCCAGTCAAAAGATCTGGGTTTAATCCATCACCGTTCTTTAGCCCACTCTGCCACCCCAGTTCAGACATGGCTAAATGCAAATCAGTCTGACCCTGTGCCTCATGGGAACAGTCCAGCCCGAACTGCAAAGCCATGTCTTCGCTGGACCAGAAACAAGCTTCCAAGGACCGGTTTCTGGGATTCCAGCCGTCTTCAGCCCGGCTTGCTTGAATCCAGTGGCAAAGTGAGCAAGCGACTCATGTCTGAGCATACCCTGCCACACTTATGGCGGCCAAAAGCAGTACAAAAGGGGGTGGTGATGGACGGAGCATCTGAATCAATCAAACACTCACACCCAGTCAAAAGATCTGGGTTTAATCCATCACCGTTCTTTAGCCCACTCTGCCACCCCAGTTCAGACATGGCTAACTGCAAATCAGTCTGACCCTGTGCCTCATGGGAACAGTCCAGCCCGAACTGCCAAGCCATGTCTTTGCTGGACCGGAAACATGCTTCCGAGGACTGGTTTCTGGCATTCCAGCCGTCTTCAGCCCGGCTTGCTTGAATCCAGTGTCAAAGTGAGCAAAGGACTCACGTCTGAGCATACCCTGCCACACTTATGGCGGCCAAAAGCCGTACAAAAGGGGGTGGTGATGGACGGAGCATCTGAATCAATCAAACACTCACACCCAGTCAAAAGATCTGGGTTTAATCCATCACCGTTCTTTAGCCCACTCTGCCACCCCAGTTCAGACATGGCTAAATGCAAATCAGTCTGACCCTGATCTCATGGGAACAGTCCAGCCCGAACTGCCAAGCCATGTCTTCGCTGGACCGGAAACAAGCTTCCGAGGACCGGTTTCTGGCATTCCAGCCGTCTTCAGCACGGCTTGCTTGAATCCAGTGGCAAAGTGAGCAAGGGACTCATGTCTGAGCATACCCTGCCACACTTATGGCGACCAAAAGCAGTAAAAAAGGGGGTGGTGATGGACGGAGCATTTGAATCAATCAAACAATCCCACCTAGTCAAAAGATCTGGGTTTAATCCATCACCGTTTTTTAGTCCACTCTGCCACCCCAGTTCAGACATGGCTAAATGCAAATCAGTCTGACCCTGTGCCTCATGGGAACAGTCCAGCCCGAACTGCCAAGCCATGTTTTTGCTGGACCGGAAACAAGCTTCCGAGGACTGGTTTCTGGCATTTCAGCCGTCTTCAGCCCGGCTTGCTTGAATCCAGTGGCAAAGTGAGAAAGCGACTCACGTCTGAGCATACCCTGCCACTCTTATGGCGGCCAAAAGCAGTACAAAAGGGGGTGGTGATGGACGGAGCATCTGAATCAATCAAACACTCACACCCAGTCAAGAGATCTGGGTTTAATCCATCACCGTTCTTTAGCCCACTCTGCCACCCCAGTTCAGACATGGCTAAATGCAAATCAGTCTGACCCTGTGCCTCATGGGAACAGTCCAGCCCGAACTGCCAAGCCATGTCTTCGCTGGACCGGAAACAAGCTTCCGAGGACCAGTTTCTGGCATTCCAGCCGTCTTCAGCCCGGCTTGCTTGAATCCAGTGGCAAAGTGAGCAAGGGACTCGCGTCTGAGCATACCCTGCCACACTTATGGCGGCCAAAAGCAGTACAAAAGGGGGTGGTGATGGATGGAGCATCTGAATCAATCAAACACTTACACCCAGTCAAAAGATCTGGGTGTAATCCATCACCGTTCTTTAGCCCACTCTGCCACCCCAGTTCAGACATGGCTAACTGCAAATCAGTCTGACCCTGTGCCTCATGGGAACAGTCCAGCCCGAACTGCCAAGCCATGTCTTCGCTGGACCGGAAACAAGCTTCCGAGGACTGGTTTCTGGCATTCCAGCCATCTTCAGCCCGGCTTGCTTGAATCCAGTGTCAAAGTGAGCAAGGGACTCACGTCTGAGCATACCCTGCCACACTTATGGCGGCCAAAAGCAGTACAAAAGGGGGTGGTGATGGACGGAGCATCTGAATCAAGCAAACACTCACACCCAGTCAAAAGATCTGGGTTTAATCCATCACCGTTCTTTAGCCCACTCTGCCACCCCAGTTCAGACATGGCTAAATGCAAATCAGTCTGACCCTGTGCCTCATGGGAACAGTCCAGCCCGAACTGCCAAGCCATGTCTTCGCTGGACCGGAAACAAGCTTCCGAGGACTGGTTTCTGGCATTCCAGCCATCTTCCGCCCGGCTTGCTTGAATCCAGTGTCAAAGTGAGCAAGGGACTCACGTCTGAGCATACCCTGCCACACTTATGGCGGCCAAAAGCAGTACAAAAGGGGGTGGTTATGGACGGAGCATCTGAATCAAGCAAACACTCACACCCAGTCAAAAGATCTGGGTTTAATCCATCACCGTTCTTTAGCCCACTCTGCCACCCCAGTTCAGACATGGTTAAATGCAAATCAGTCTGACCCTGTGTCTCATGGGAACAGTCCAGCCCGAACTGCCAAGCCATGTCTTCGCTGGACCGGAAACAAGCTTCCGAGGACCGGTTTCTGGCATTCCAGCCGTCTTCAGCCCGGCTTGCTTGAATCCAGTGGCAAAGTGAGCAAGGGACTCACGTCTGAGCATACCCTGCCACACTTATGGCGGCCAAAAGCAGTACAAAAGGGGGTGGTGATGGACGGAGCATCTGAATCAATCAAACACTCACACCCAGTCAAAAGATCTGGGTTTAATCCATCACCGTTTTTTAGTCCACTCTGCCACCCCAGTTAAGACATGGCTAAATGCAAATCAGTCTGACCCTGTGCCTCATGGGAACAGTCCAGCCCGAACTGCCAAGCCATGTTTTGCTGGACCGGAAACAAGCTTCCGAGGACTGGTTTCTGGCATTTCAGCCGTCTTCAGCCCGGCTTGCTTGAATCCAGTGGCAAAGTGAGCAAGGGACTCACGTCTGAGCATACCCTGCCACACTTATGGCGACCAAAAGCAGTAAAAAAGGGGGTGGTGATGGACGGAGCATTTGAATCAATCAAACAATCCCACCCAGTCAAAAGATCTGGGTTTATTCCATCACCGTTTTTTAGCCCACTCTGCCACCCCAGTTCAGACATGGCTAAATGCAAATCAGTCTGACCCTGTGCCTCATGGGAACAGTCCAGCCCGAACTGCCATGCCATGTTTTTGCTGGACCGGAAACAAGCTTCCGAGGACTGGTTTCTGGCATTTCAGCCGTCTTCAGCCCGGCTTGCTTGAATCTAGTGGCAAAGTGTGCAACGGACTCTAGTCTGAGCATACCCTGCCACACTTATGGCGGCCAAAAGCAGTACAAAAGGGGGTGGTGATGGACCGAGCATCTGAATCAATCAAACACTCATACGCAGTCAAGAGATCTGGGTTTAATCCATCACCGTTCTTTAGCCCACTCTGCCACCCCAGTTCAGACATGGCTAAATGCAAATCAGTCTGACCCTGTGCCTCATGGGAACAGTCCAGCCCAAACTGCCAAGCCATGTCCTCGCTGGACCGGAAACAAGCTTCCGAGGACCGGTTTCTGGCATTCCAGCTGTCTTCAGCCCGGCTTGCTTGAATCCAGTGGCAAAGTGAGCAAGGGACTCACGTCTGAGCATACCCTGCCACACTTATGGCGACCAAAAGCAGTAAAAAAGGGGGTGGTGATGGACGGAGCATTTGAATCAATCAAACAATCCCACCCAGTCAAAAGATCTGGGTTTAATCCATCACCGTTTTTTAGTCCACTCTGCCACCCCAGTTCAGACATGGCTAAATGCAAATCAGTCTGACCCTGTGCCTCAGGGGAACAGTCCAGCCCAAACTGCCAAGCCATGTTTTTGCTGGACCGGAAACAAGCTTCCAAGGACTGGTTTCTGGCATTTCAGCAGTCTTCAGCCCGGCTTGCTTGAATCCAGTGGCAAAGTGAGCAAGCGACTCACGTCTGAGCATACCCTGCCACACTTATGGCGGCCAAAAGCAGTACAAAAGGGGGTGGTGATGGACGTAGCATCTGAATCAATCAAACACTCACACCCAGTCAAGAGATCTGAGTTTAATCCATCACTGTTCTTTAGCCCACTCTGCCACCCCAGTTCAGACATGGCTAAATGCAAATCAGTCTGACCCTGTGCCTCATGGGAACAGTCCAGCCCGAACTGCCAAGCCATGTCTTCGCTGGACCGGAAACAAGCTTCCGAGGACCAGTTTCTGGCATTCCAGCCGTCTTCAGCCCGGCTTGCTTGAATCCAGTGGCAAAGTGAGCAAGGGACTCGCGTCTGAGCATACCCTGCCACACTTATGGCGGCCAAAAGCAGTACAAAAGGGGGTGGTAATGGATGGAGCATCTGAATCAATCAAACACTTACACCCAGTCTAAAGATCGGGGTGTAATCCATCACCGTTCTTTAGCCCACTCTGCCACCCCAGTTCAGACATGGCTAACTGCAAATCAGTCTGACCCTGTGCCTCATGGGAACAGTCCAGCCCGAACTGCCAAGCCATGTCTTTGCTGGACCGGAAACAAGCTTCCGAGGACTGGTTTCTGGCATTCCAGCCGTCTTCAGCCCGGCTTGCTTGAATCCAGTGTCAAAGTGAGCAAGGGACTCACGTCTGAGCATACCCTGCCACACTTATGGCGGCCAAAAGCAGTACAAAAGGGGGTGGTGATGGACTGAGCATCTGAATCAATCAAACACTCACACCCAGTCAAAAGATCTGGGTTTAATCCATCACCGTTCTTTAGCCCACTCTTCCACCCCAGTTCAGACATGGCTAAATGCAAATCAGTCTGACCCTGTGCCTCATGGGAACAGTCCAGCCCGAACTGCCAAGCCATGTCTTCGCTGGATCGGAAACAAGCTTCCGAGGACCGGTTTCTGGCATTCCAGCCGTCTTCAGCACGGCTTGCTTGAATCCAGTGGCAAAGTGAGCAAGGGACTCACGTCTGAGCATACCCTGCCACACTTATGGCGACCAAAAGCAGTAAAAAAGGGGGTGGTGATGGACGGAGCATTTGAATCAATCAAAAAATCCCACCCAGTCAAAAGATCTGGGTTTAATCCATCACCGTTTTTTAGCCCACTCTGCCACCCCAGTTCAGACATGGCTAAATGCAAATCAGTCTGACCCTGTGCCTCATGGGAACAGTCCAGCCCGAACTGCCAAGCCATGTTTTTGCTGGACCGGAAACAAGCTTCCGAGGACTGGTTTCTGGCATTTCAGCCGTCTTCAGCCCGGCTTGCTTGAATCTAGTGGCAAAGTGTGCAACGGACTCACGTCTGAGCATACCCTGCCACACTTATGGCGGCCAAAAGCAGTACAAAAGGGAGTGGTGATGGACGGAGCATCTGAATCAATCAAACACTCATACCCAGTCAAAAGATCTTGGTTTAATCCATCACCGTTCCTTAGCCCACTCTGCCACCCTAGTTCAGACATGGCTAAATGCAAATCAGTCTGACCCTGTGCCTCATGGGAACAGTCCAGCCCGAACTGCCAAGCCAAGTCTTCGCTGGACCGGAAACAAGCTTCCGAGGAGCGTTTTCTGGCATTCCAGCTGTCTTTAGCCCGGCTTGTTTGAATCCAGTGGCAAAGTGAGCAAGGGACTCACGTCTGAGCATACCCTGCCACACTTATGGTGGCCAAAAGCAGTACAAAAGGGGGTGGTGATGGACGGAGCATCTGAATCAATCAAACACTCACACCCAGTCAAGAGATCTGGGTTTAATCCATCACCGTTCTTTAGCCCACTCTGCCACCCCAGTTCAGACATGGCTAAATGCAAATCAGTCTGACCCTGTGCCTCATGGGAACAGTCCAGCCCAAACTGCCAAGCCATGTCCTCGCTGGACCGGAAACAAGCTTCCGAGGACCGGTTTCTGGCATTCCAGCCGTCTTCAGCCCGGCTTGCTTGAATCCAGTGGCAAAGTGAGCAAGGGACTCACGTCTGAGCATACCCTTCCACACTTATGCCGGCCAAAATCAGTACAAAAGGGGGTGGTGATGGACAGAGCATCTGAATCAATCAAACACTCACACCCAGTCAAAAGATCTGGGTTTAATCCATCAGTGTTCTTTAGCCCACTCTGCAATTTTCACCCTGAGTGGGCTGGGTATGGTCATACGTGAGTCCCAGTCTCTCCACATCACTGGAGTCAAGCTATCCAGGCTGAAGAAGGCTGATAGCCAGAAACCGGTCTTTGGATGCTTGATTCCGGTCTAGGAAAGACATGGCTTGGTATTTCGGGCTGGACTGTTCCCATGAGGCACAGGGTCAAGGCTGATTTGCATATAGCCATTGTCTGACCTAGGGTGGTGTGGATTGCAAAAAAAACGATGAATGTAGGCCCAGTTCTTTGTACTGGGGTGAATGTAAGACATTGTTCTGCATTCTGTCCATCAACTGTGTTTTTTGCACTTTCACAAACGGCACATTCAAATACAAATTAGTTTCCTTGAGTGCCAATAACTACTATGATAATATGGGCTTTTTGATACCAAAGAAATATTTTTTTCTTTTAGCCAGTGTTTTTTTTTTTTAGTTTAATGAAGGCTTCCCAGCTTCACCATTGATGAAGGCTGGGCAATTTCCTCAACAGGCTTTACAAAAAGCATGACAAAACAAAAGAAATTGACACAGTCAAAAGGCTGTCAGCCGATGCCAGTCCTATTGGCTCTGGCAATGCCTCTTTAAAAATGCTGCATGCCTTGTGACCTGTAATCGACTCAAAGTTTAAAAACAAAGAGACAGATTTGGACCTGTTTGATTAAAGGGGCTATAAAACGTGGAATTCTGCAATCCCTGTTCAAAAAACCATCTCTCTTGTGGGGAAACTTGAAACTAGAAAGACTAGGAAAATGAATATCAATCTGAACATTCTAAAAATATGGTTCCCCCCCAAACTATTAAAGTTAAAGAAATTACTTAACAGAGCTGTCCGTGAGGCATATGCCCGTAGATTTTGCCAGAACTATTCAGTGTATAAAGAAAATCTGAAGGAACTTAAGAAGAACTACAAACAAGAAGTATGGAAAGACAACCTTAAACATCAAACTGGGCTATGGAATAGTTTATTATCCGCCTCAAAGCAAAATAATGCAAATACATTTTGGGCAGTTGTTACTAAGCTCAAATGGGGAGGCTGTAGGGCTTTTTCTGTAAATATATCAGAATCCAGTTGGGTAACATTTATAGCCAATTTGTATGGCTTACCGGCTCAGATGGGAAATCAACCAGATATGTTGGTTGTATGTGACGTAAATAATATGTCAACAACCAATGTGGGGAATGGTGAGTGTCTGGATTTGAATTCCACAGATCATCTTATTATCTTTATTCTAGATCGAACTGTTCAAGTATTGACGTTACGTGGGCTTCGAGCAAATGGAGCCCCTGGACCTAGTAGGCTACCTAATGCCCTGTTTCGTGACAATGGTGACATGTGGGCCGGCATTCTGCATAATTTATTTAGGGAAGTGTTGTCACTGACGATTGTCCCAGAATCATAGCAAGGCAGCATACTGCAACCCATATATAAAAGTGGCCCAGTGGCAAATCCTGCAAACTATCGATTGATCTCGATGACTGATGTTGATGCAAAGGTGTTCGCTTTTACTCTTTTGATAGAATTGGAACACTGGTACGCAGAAGGGCATTATTCCACCATTTAATCAGACTGGTTTCCGGAAAGGACAATCCACTACTACAAACTTGTTGGCTCTAACCCTACTTGCGGAGAAGGCTGTCTTAAAAAACAAAATGTATATATTTCTTAAATTGATCTGAAGGCAGCCTTCGACTCTGTGCCACGAAACTTGTTATGGAAAAAACTGTCAGATCGGGGCATTTCAAGGAAGTTATTGAAGGCCATTATTCTTCTGTATGCCGACACTTGGTTTCAAGTTAAGCTGGGTTATGGCAATTACTTATCAAGGAAGATTAGAACATATATTTGCCTAAAGCAGGGTTGTGTCCTTGCCCCCTGTGTATTTAATTTATTTTTATCAGATCTTGCTCAGCATTTAGGTGTTGTAAATGGGCATGTTCCTAGGATAGGGGGGGTGCAAATTAGTTACCTCCAGTATGCCAATGATACTATGAAGTAGTGAAGTAGTGTGGCTCACTGGTTAGAGGCGGCAGACCCGAGAGCAGAGGACGGCCCGGGACCAGGGTTCGATTCCCGGCGCGGCAGGTTTCTGGACCAGGGTCAGCGGACTCGATAATTCTCTCGCCTCGGTGCCCACTCTGATCAGCAATCACACTCGGCAACTCTGGGCATTAGCTTGCCTCATCTTCACTAACGGCCCCACCAGACCGCCGGGGATGCCTGGTCTCACCCTGGAGATACCCATTAAGGGACCATCTCTCAGGGAAGCCAGGAAGGGTTTCGCAGCGGTCGAAGCGCCTTGGGACCCTCCGGGTAAGTAGTGCGCTATATAAATGCCTATACATACATACATACATACATACTATCCGCATGAGTCATACTCCTATCGGCCTACAAAGACTCAATATTGCCTACGATAAATATACACAACAGAATGTCCTTAAACTGAATGTCAAAAAAACCAAAGTGATGAAAATTGGTGTGGTTAAACAGAAATGTAATTTCTAGAAGGGCAGAGCAGGTACAATTGATATTGTTAAAATGTATAATACTTAGGGGTGATGTTTAACAATCGTGTGTCTTTTAAATTTCATTTTAAGGATCTAAGGGCCAAGGCTGTGTCCTTGATCCATGCTTTTAAATGTTTAAAAACATCACGGAACTGTCAATCATATGATTTCATCCATAAGGAAATAAAAACCAGGTTACAACCAACCCTCATATATGGTTCCCCCATTACTAGAGGGAAAGATGTGAAGATGCTTGACCTATTGATTGTTAAGGTCTTCAAAGCAACTTTTTGGGATTGCCAAATCAGTGTGCCAAGCAGGAATAAGATTAGAGTTTAGTCTCCAGAGACAGAGCCTGGTATCAAAAGGAGCTTTTTTTAAGGGAATATTTGTTGGCAAGAAATAGACAAGTCTGTCTATGTGGCGAAGTGGAGATCTTATATTTCAACTTCCCTACGAGATATCGGCCTGCAAAGTACACTGCGAGATCTGAAAATGACCAAGTATAAGTTAATTTTAAAAAAGCTTATCAAAGCTGAATCATTTAAATTGGATAAAAATGCATTAGCAGAGAAAAATTATGCATGGTATGTGATTAATTCATACCAATCTCTGCGTATTCAGCCATATCTGAATGTTTTCTTTTCAGCCCAGTTTAAAAATACGTTTTTAAGGTTACTTATGGAAATAAACCCAACAAAGGAGGGCACACAATCTTGGATTAAGCTGTGGTTGGATTCTAACTGTAGATTTTGTGGATGACCATAGGAAACTTTAATATATATAGTATGTGTTTGCCCCAAGTTGATTAATCTTAGACGTACAGTTTTGAGACTATACTTTTTGATGAGTGGGGGGAGATCTGCTCCACAGGCATTAATCATGTCATTATCTGGTGAATCAATTCCATTATTATGCCAATTGGTAAACTTTTATTGGCAATTGAGAAATTTCAGCTACAATAAGGCAGATCTCCACTATTTTTATGGCTTTGGTGAGTAATAGTTTTAATCAGCTTATAAATGTTATTACCTAATACATTTTTTTGCGAGGGTGCTAATTTGAAATGTAACAAAAGCTGGGTTACTATCACAGTAAATTAATGCAATTTTACTGTTTTGATATGATGGTCATTGCAATTACTGCACATTAGCTCTTTGAAAGGTAATTTGTGCAAGAAATGTACAATAGAAACTTCTTCACTTTAGCCACTTCTGCACTTTATCATTAGCACTTTTGAAATATAACATGTGTAATGTTTCATAGTAGAAATGAATGGTTATTTGTTTGAATATTTTTCCGTTCTGCAAGGAAATAGTATGCTGGGCACGCCGTCACTTTAAACTTTAAAATGTGCAATATTATCCTGTAATTAAGGATGTAAGGTGGTTAGATTTGAGTTAATTGATACATTTTTAAATTGTATATATGGGACAGTTTTTTTATTTTATATTATGTGATGAGAAGATGTTTTGCTTGTAATGTAAATTTGTTTTGCAATGATTTTAATAAATCAAGCAATAAAGATTATACACCCCCATCTCTAAATTCCCTATAACCAGTGACTTGTGGCGTACCCATTTGCCGATTATAAAGCAATGGCATCTGAACTCAACTGTAAAACCTTACTAAGTTGAGTTCTGACATCACAATGCTTTCTGTCAGAGCCAGCAGCCTTGGGGAAATGCATATCAGGTCATAGAGTATAATTAATGCAGTTGTTAACATAATGAATGAATGAATGAATGAATAAAACATTTATAGAGCGCATGGCTACCAAAGGCCTCCCAGCGCTAAAGACAATGCCCAGCACCGCATGTGTAGAGGAGATCAGGAGAACAAGAGGTTTTTAAGATGCTTGTGGAAAAGAAGATGAGGGACCTCAAGACAAATAGCATCAGGCAACTGATTCCAGCTTTTAGCAGTGATGACAGAGAATAGACAACCCCGCTCCAGGCTCGACAGAATTTAGGAACAATGGCAAGATGTTTCACCTCAGAACGAAGAGCTCTTCTAGGAACATACATGGAGATGATAGATTGAAGAATCGGAGGTGTACTAGCCGCCAGTGACTTATGGGCAATACACAGGGCCTTAAATTGAATTCTTTTATCAACTGGAAGCCAGTGCAGCCTTAA
This sequence comes from Lissotriton vulgaris, assembly GCF_964263255.1. Taxonomy (NCBI): domain Eukaryota; kingdom Metazoa; phylum Chordata; class Amphibia; order Caudata; family Salamandridae; genus Lissotriton; species Lissotriton vulgaris. The sequence goes on from NC_141693.1 coordinate 1,373,880,394, forward strand.
TGTGCGGTTTAGCAGATTCCCTGTTGTGAGCCTGCACTAGAAGACGATCAGCGGAAATTTGGACTATTTATAGTTTTTTTATCGTCAAACAGGGACAACCCAGATAAAGCACATTGACATAATCAAGCCTTGATAGGATCAGTGCTTGCACCCACAATTTCCTGGCATTAAAAGGCAAAAGGGGAAAAATCCTTCTGATCATTTTAAGAATGCCGTATCAGGTGCCTGCTACCCTGGAAGCCTGCATCTTAACATTCAGATTATGGTTCAGCCAGACTCCAAGGCTTTTTACTTGATCTTTGGGGGCAGGCATGTCTCCCATGCATTTAGGCCAGAGAGTGCCGATCTCTAAATTAGTAGTTTTTTCCAGAAACATCAATTCTGTTTTGGGAGCGTTCAGCTTTAGGAAAGAGGAGTCCCTCCATGCCGAAACGTTTTCCAAACAATTCGCCAGGATGGACTTATTATTATCTAAAAGGTTAAGGGACACAATAAGCTGAGTATCGTTAGCGTACATGATGATCTTGACATCAAACGGCTCTACAATCTCTACCAGCGGACGCATGTAGACATTAAACAGTGTGGAGCTCAGACAAGAGCCCTGAGGCACCCCACACAGCAATGGCATCCATCTGGAGGTGGCATTGTTCTCAAAGACTGAAAAGAAGCGATCTGAGAGGAAGGACTCAAGCCATTTGAGTAACATATCAGTCACCCCACTCTCTCTAAGTCTTGCTAGCAGAAGTTGATGATTGACCGTGTCGAAAGCCACGCTGAGATCGAGTAAAATAATGGCAGCTGAGCCACCGCCATCAAGAATTTTTTGGGCTTCCTCTGTAACTGCTAGCAGGGCGGTTTCAGTGCCCTGCTGAGGCCTAAAGCCCATTTGAGAGGGATGTAGACTGATTTTCTTCCAAAAAAGCCGAAAGAACAGAATTGACGTACTTTTCGCAAATTTTGGCAATCCCAGGTAGTAACAAAATAGGTCAATAATTAGCCAGAACTTCGGCGTCCAAAGTAGGCTTCTTCAGCAGGGCTCTAACCCTAGCCCGTTTCCAGAGGGAAGGAACAATCTCAGAGGAAAAAGAGCTGATAACTAGCTCAAGAATAACAGGGGTGACCAAATCAAATACCCGGTTAAGGATATGGGGGGATGCCGCGTCACTGGGGTAAACAGATTTTAGACGATCCATGTGCAGTTTTAAAGTTTCCAAGCTCATGAGTGGAATGGACTCAATAGAAGGATTTAAAAGAAGGGATTGGTCCCAGGTTACGGGGGATTTACAATGCCTGCTAAGACAGAAAGAGGGGGAAAGGACGAATAAATATCTTTAATTTTCTTATGAAAAAAGAGAGCCAATTCATTGCAGCGATCTGGGGCATTTTCAGGGGGTAAGGAAGGTTCAGGGGGTTGCAAAAGAGACTTGGTAATTTAAAAAAAATTGCGCGGGGAGCTGGTAGTTGATAACATTTTATTGTCATAATAGTCAGATTGGCCAGATCTAATCTCTGCCTTATAGGCCTTGACTGTAGAACAGAAAAGGTTTTGGATCCTACGTCTACCCAGCCCGGATCTCAACAACAAAGTAAACAGAACAGAATGGCTGGATAGGGAAAATTAGTATCGTGAGTATCAGTCACGCAGTCAATATGTACTACGTAACCAAGGTCTTCTGTACCAAAACAAATTTATTTAATTTTTTGGTTTTTTAGATTTTTCAAAACGCATGGGCAAACCAAAGACTGTCACGACAGTGAATACATGAATACAGTATTTACATTTATACACACATACCAATGTACATTATTTACAGGCAGGCAGGCGTACTACTCCATCTGTCCCCGCCTGTCCCTTGGTTTTACATCCCCATGGACTGGTTGTACCTTTGCGTTTTGTATGAATTTTCTCATTGTATATAAATGCAATTTATGTTTGAATATTGAATAACGTTATTGCTTTTTTGGTGTGTCATTTTCAACTGTCTTTATTCAATTGTGTTTTTTTCACCTTGTAAATAATGTACATTGGTATGTGTGTATAAATGTAAATACTGTATTCATGTATTCACTGTCGTGACAGTCTTTGGTTTGCCCATGCGTTTTGAAAAATCTAAAAAACCAAAAAATTAAATAAATTTGTTTTGGTACAGAAGACCTTGGTTACGTAGTACATATTGACTGCGTGACTGATACTCACGATACTAATTTTCCCTATCCAGCCATTCTGTTCTGTTTACTTTATAGGCCTTGACGGCATCTCTGTATTTCATTTTCTCAGAGGTTAAAAAATTATTTCTCCACATTCTTTCATGGCGTTTATAAAGGGGAGTACCAGGCAGCACCGTGATCAGTTTATTTTACTGAATTACCAATTTTTAGGAATTTGACTATCTAATGACGTTTCAAGCCAAAGATTGACTTTGACATTATCAGATTCTGGGTTAGTAGTAAGCACTGGTCTCTCCCTATCAAGAGTGGACGTCCACGTGTCAATATAAAGTTTAGCCCAGTTCTGGTTCCAAGATTTTCCCTTTTCCCTTTGTTGTCCGCCCTCCTGTGGGTCCAGGTGAAAGGGACCATATAATGGTCTGACCACGGAATTGGAATAGGTTTATCTATTATCAGATAGTCAATATTGGAAAAAAGAGGGTCCAAAAGATGACCATTTTGATGAGTGGAGCCAGACACTTTTTTGCTTCAAGGCCAGTGCATCCAAGATATCTGTTTAGGCCTCAGAATAAGAGGTCAAAACCTGATCAAAATGGATATTAAAATCGCCTAAGATGGAAGAATTAGAGGTGGAACTCACTGATTTTGCTATAATATCTGGGAGCCCTCAACTGAAGTTAACACTAGGGCCTGGTGGCAGATAGATAAGAGCACCAGAGAAGGTCCAAGTTGAGGAGAAGCCAATCACAAAGAAACAACTCTCACAGTCGGGGATCAGGCTATCTGTGATTTGACATTGAAAGTTATCATTGTATATGATAGCTAACTGCCCACCTTTTCTTCGTACATGATCTTGTCTCTGGATTAAGTATCCTGGGGGAGAATATGAACTACCGCTGTCAGCAGTGCTGGATAGCCAAGTTTCCGTAAGAAACAAGGCGTCAGGGTCGTATTCCTCCAGAAGTAGCCTCAGTTCAATAGAGTGTTTGGGTAGAGAGCGGCAGTTCAGCAGGGCCATTTTAAAAGTTCTAATGGCATGAGGGAGGTAACAATACTAGGCTTAGGAGTAAACTCAAGTTTAAAAGTACAGTGTGCACATTTATGATAACAAGTGTCCGGTGCCATGGAGTGACTACATGACTGGGAAACACTCTCTCTAAGCTGGAGTAATTGATTAACAGAGTAGGAGAGCTTATCTTTAATAGGGGGACCAGGGGTCCTGGCCCCTAGACCTGTTCAGGTGCGGACGGGCGCAGACAGGCTTGCCTTAGGTGCGCCTACAGTGCGCCAGCAGTGCGCCCACTGCGTGCGGCTTCTGCGCTGCCACGTCATCCGCCCCTTAAGAAGAGTGGTGAAGCTGGTACCACCGCAGCTGGGAAGCTAAGTTTGTTACTGTTTCCTGCTTAGAAGTCCCCCCGGAGCATTGAACACAGCTCCTTCCCCCTGTTCCCATGGTCAGTGCAAAGAATGCATATCAGTGCAAATAACAATTCATACACAGCTGGATAAATCAGATATTTAAAAAGACAAAGGGGCATATTACCAAGTAATAGCGATAATTATCGCTATTGCTTGGTTAGAGACAAAAATTTATCGCCGGCCTGCGGCGATTTTTATTGCAAATAAACCTTGGTATTACCAAGGTTTATCGCAAATGCGATAAAAATCGTCCGCAATGCATGAATATCGCTGAAAAGTCCGCGATATTCATGCATTACCGAGCTAATGCTCTTAGCCATGTTATCCACCTCTCATTGGATAACATGGCTAAGAACTACTCAGGACAGGTGTTAGCTTTTGGAGATATTCGCGCTTAGGAATAGCGATGGTAATAGGAGATAGCGATGTTAGCGACTGTTTCCAGTCGCTAACATCTTGGCACGCCCACTTTGCATGCCATTAGTGATAAATTTCTCTGACATGCAAAGTGGGGCCCAAGATGGTCGCTATCTCCTACTAGCTGCCGCTAACTGGTGTTAGCGACAGCTAGGTAATAGGGAGATAATTTTATCTCCGCTTTCTTGGGTTTTAAAGCCAAAAAAGCGGAGATAAAGCCCCTTGATAATATGCCCCAAAGTTCAAGCACAGTGTAAGAAAATCAATCTATTTTTAAAGGGCAGAAGTGAACATTAGCAGCAGCCTCTGTAACCTTTCCAAGCTGCTAATGCAGGATTAGGTAATGTCTTTGCTGAATAAGAATAAGAAATTAAACCATGCTTTTCTTTCTTCAGCTCTGTTTTTTCACTTGCATATTGACTCATTGACTAGAAGAAAGGAGATGTTTATGGCAACATGTTTAGTTGTTGAACTTCTTAGGTAACTATAGAAAAGCTAAAATCTTAATGCAAGTTTAAAAAAAAAAACATTTTATTAACCCTTAACTGCAGGGTCTCTCCCCCTTCCCCTCACCCCCGTTGATGGGTCCTTTTTTGGCAATTGGGGGTAGTTTGTGCTTAGGCCTCATAACATTTTTTCAACATAAGGTATCCACTCCAAATTTTCACCCTTTTTTCCCAACATCCTGGGGATTATAAAGGTACCCACGGTTTGTGAATTTCCCCCCAAGGAACCGAGAAAATACCCAAATTTTGCACAAGTTTGAGTTTTGTGGGGAAAATGGGAAAAAGTGCCCAGGATAAAAGTGTGTGTTCTTTACCCCTAAAAATGATATCAATGAACAGTTTACTGTGCTAATGTCACCATCCTCCCGCTTTCTGGAACTTGCAGAGCTGAATCAAAAAACATAATTTTGTATCACACTTTTGGCATTTTTCAAAGAGGTAGCCCATTTTTTCCGCCTTTAACCTACTTACATAACGTTTATTTGCACACGTTCACCCAAAGGTATCTTGGTCCTGAATAACAGATGTTTATTGGTACTCAACTCAGTGGTATTTGTTTAATTGACCTCAGAAGGACAAAATGCTAAGTGTACCCACTGGAATTTGAACCTGTGACCATGAGATCACATAACTCCACTAAGCCACCAGACTTCCAGCTTACGATGGAACCCAGTGTGAAACACATGGGAGATCTATGAAAGCTATATGCTTCTGAAAAGCAGACAACATTCCAAATTCAGCATGGAGTCATATGTGTAGATCCCTCAAGTTTTTTCCAACTAAACTAACTGTTAAAATAAAGAAATATTGAAAATCAGTAGACAAAAAAAAGACTTTAGTGACAATGTTTTTATCTGTAACTATTTGCCATGGTGGCCAATTTACAAAAGCAACATACTATTACATTTGGTAGTCCTTTTTGTTTGCGGTAATATATATGTTTGTAGGTTCTCTGAGAACCCGAGGTACCCAGAGCCTGCAACTGAGCTGCACTGTACAATTGTTTTTCATTGTGTACTCATTATGGACCAATTCAAATGGTGAAATATGTAGAGTGAAAAAGGGTATCAAGTAAACGTATTTCCGAATTGGGACCAAGATATGGAATTTAGGAGCAGTGGCTATTTGTGTATCTCTGAATTTGTGGGTACCTGTATGAGCAGATGATTTAGAAGGTATTTTACAAAATGTAAAAAAGGTCTTTTTCTTACACTTTGCCTAACATTTGGAAGGCACAAATGCAGCAAAGTCCAATTATATAATATATAATAAAATATATAAATACTCTACTGTTCTATGCTCCTACATGTCTTCAGAGAAAATGGTACCTTACTTATACGCATAGTGCCTGTGACAGGATGCATACATCAAATGTTTCCACTCAAAACGAACCTATTTTTTGCAAAGTGGGTAGCTCTGGATATTGCCCTCTTAGCCGGCACCTAGGGAAACCTACGAAACCTTCATATTTTTTTTAAACTAGGGATCTAGGGGAGTCCAGAATAGGGATAGTTGCATGGCTCTCACCAGGATAGTATATCCAAAATCCCTTGAAAACGTCACATTTTGACTAAAAGAAACACATTTTCCCACATTTCTGTGACAGAAAGCTCTGGAATCTGTGGAGAGCCAAAACGTCCTTCTAATCATCATTTTCCAAAGTCTTCCGATAAAAATCGTGCCTCACTTTTGTGGGTAGGCATAGTGCCCGTGACAGGAAATGGCCTATAAACTTATAAAGAATCATGGCCTTCTGCCTCGTTCCTCTATATGGTCATGGAACTCCACGGTGTCCAGCAATATCCTTATAATGTACAGCAGGGGGTACTTTATACCATATACTACTCCTGCAGCTGTGAAGGGCCACACAAAATAGTCGGAGGACTACTGCTTCTTGGAGGCAGTCTTCTGTCCCAGGCTGTGAGCCCTTCTCCACACTACTTATTAGCATGGGGAGGTTTGCAGAGAGCACTCAGTGACTGCTACACATGATTTCCTGCTGCAGGGGGGTCTGTTTTTGGTATATTTTACATCAGGAAATTGTTCCTAATGTTGGGCCATGGAGGGGATTGGGTTAATGTTGCCTCAAAGTCATCTCAGAGAAGCCAGGTGAAGATTCCTTCCTATGCAACTGCCCTGGAGATCCATAATCATGAAAGCAAATGTGTTAAACAAAGTTCAACTATATTCAAGAAGTATTTTAGAGTAGCATATTTCTGTGGGAATAATAATAATAATTCATTTCTTATTCGGTTATAATACATATAACCATAAAAGGTACACAAAATAAAAAGTGGGTAGCTAAAAAAAACAAGAAAAGCATGACATCAATATTTTAAAATGAACAACTAGGAAATTTGACAAAGCAAATTATCATAATGCGATAAATATTGGCATACCGCCAGTCAACATGAGGAACAGCTGAATCTTTCGCACTGTAGAATTAAAACAATTATCCATGGGAAACAGAAAAGCAACAAAAAAAGAAGAAAAGTACAAAGAGCCTAACAACAATGTGATAAACGCTAGCACACAGCCAGTCAATAGAGACTTTATTTCGGTTTTGTTTCACACCATAAAAGTACACATAGAAAATACATCGAAAATTTAAAAATCATAATCACATAAAAAAGACATATTATACGTGTTTCATTAATGATTAAGTAGACAAGATCAGCAGTAAAGTGCAAATAATACTTGGTTTACAACATGATATAAGATCTTTCAATAGATAAGCTCATCATCCTCAATAGTGTTAGACCTGACATCCTTGGCGTGGTTTTTCCCCATCTTTTTGCCTCTGACTCATGTATTTTTGATGCTGTGCTGGATTTCGTTTTTGCTGATTTAGATGCTTTGGACCCTCTGCCACTGCTGAACAGTGTCAGAGGGTAAGTGCTCCCTCTGTAAATTGTCATATTGATTGGGTATACCTGATTGGCATATCTGTATCACCATGAAGTCCCTAGTAAAGTGCACTGTGTGTGCCAGGGCTGGTGATGACAGATGCTACTAGTGGGCCTGCAGCGCAGATTGCGCCACCCACATGAGTAGCTCTAAAATGGTGTCTCAGGCCTGCCAGCGCAGGGCCTGTGTGCAGTCAGTGGACTGCCATGTCTGCCTGGCCAGTGTCCCCACTGGCTGGGCTTAACCCTCCCCTGTCTGTGCACATCAGCCACCCCTATGGAAGGCTCCAGGTACCCCCCTGGGCAGGGTGCAGTGTATGGATAGGGTAGAGCATGTACTAGTGCAGGTAACATGCTCTGGTGGAGAACAGCAGCCACTTTGTGTGCTCACTGCTGTAGGGCTGTAAGGCTCCCTAGGGTAACCTGGGGAGGCTGGTCCCATTGGACCCCAGCCTATCTCCCTATAGGAACAAGATGGAACATCAATGAAAGATATCCCTGAACTCAGAATTAAATGACACATCTTTTAGTGAAGGTTGTTTTTGGATCCTGGGGTTGAGAATAGCACTTTTAGAAAGTGGCTGTTCTTTTGTATAAACCTTTCTATGTGCTTGGGCCTGTGTGTGTGGAATGCCTGCGTGACAGGAGCTGCAGGGCCCCGGAGGGGGTTGGAGTCAGCCCAGGGGTGAAAGGCGACATCTGTTGCCCGGGGAAGGGGAGAGAGAAGCACCTGATAGTGCTGGGCTGTGCCTGCCTGACCACCGTGCTGGCTAACTCCCCTGCCGGCCTGTTGTCACCTCTGGCCCTGAGGCTGTCAGGAAGAAGAACACCAGAAACATTCCAGAGCCAAGGATCCCCTTGCACAAAGGACTTCAAAGGCGTTCAGGGGTATAAGGGAAGGACCCCTTACTACAGAAGATTAGATTCTAAAATTCTACAATCAAGAAGGAACCTCTGCTGGAAGAAGGACGGCTGGAGAACTAAAGAAAGATTGCCTTGCTGTGCGCTCTAAGGGCTGACCTGTTCTGCTGTCTAACTGGAAGCTGAGGAGGAGAAAGGGACTTTGCTGTGGGCTGTGTCCCTACCTGCTTGAAACTGCTAAGACTTTGCTGTGTGCTGTGTCTGCAACCTGAATCTCCAAGGGCCTGAGAAGAGCTGGCTCCCTGTCTGCAACCCAGGAACATAAAGGTTGCCCAAGGCTCCAAGAATCTGCTGAGCCCCCCCTGAGGTGGCTGTGTGGCGAAGAGATCGTGACACCGTGTGGTTTGCCTGCTTAGCGCATTGGCTGCTCTCTACTGCTTGAGAGCGCCGCGCTGACCCAGCCTGCTGCGTGGCCCAGATCGACGTGTTCATCGACACGTGTGTGGGGCAGACCGGAGACCTGTGAGCCTCTTTAGCGCAAGGAGCGCTGCAAAACAATTGCTGGCCTGATCACCGCCGCTGCCCGGGGCCAGAAAACCTCTGAGTGAAGCGCCATCCTGATCGGCGCTGAACCGGTGAAGAACGAAGCCGCCGCGCTCCCATTGGTGGAGGGAGCCGAGCCCCCTCACTAACGCCGCGACGGGATTGGCCCGTGCGGCGTAGCGTCATCGGCGAGGTGGGCCGTGATTGGCCGAAGTCGCGGAGCGTCATTGTTTACTTGCCCGGGAGCCGCACTGCCATTGGCTGACTCCCGGGTGCTGTGGAGGCTCGCCTGAGGAGCCGCGAGGGGATTGGCTGCCTTCGCTGAGGCGGCTGAAGGAGCCGAGTAATCGCCGAGATCACCGCCGGGCCCGGGAAGAAGTGACCGGCCCTCGCCGAGGGAATCCGAGGCGTCCGCACCCCTGGCCAGCCGTCCCCCCACAAGGTGAGCAGCACCGCCTACCCCGCCGCTCGTTGGATTGTCGAGAGCGGGCGGGAGAGGACAGGGGACCGGCCGGGGCGGGGACGCGTGCCATCTGCACGGCTTGGGGCGCCTGAGTCCCAGGAAGGCGCGAGGCTGCACAAGGGGGAGGAAAGAGTCCCCGAGTCTCGCGCAGAAGCGCATTGACAGCGCTTGGAGTCCCGAGGTGAAGTTTAAACGCTGGCATTGTTTCACTTGCTCATTTTGAGAACGTTCAAATTACAAAACGCTGGCATTGCTTATTTGCTCATTTGAAGAGCATTTTCAATCAAATAACATTGGCATATCTTTGTGCTGATTTGAAGAGACTTGAGACATTTGTTTTTTTTTACATGAGAACTTCCTGAAACTACGTACCACCATTAAGATTAAGTGCATCATTTTTATAATGAAGTGATTATCGTGCAACTGCTTGATTTACCTTGCTGAAACTAGATAAAGTTATATATTTTTATAAAAATATACTTACCTGTGTGGTCTCAGTTTGTGGTGGATTGGGGATTATTGTTGTGTTGGGTGCAATTATTATACACATTGCCTTGGGGATAAGCCTGCCTGCTCGCGCCAAGCCACCTAGAGGGAGAGCGGAGGTTATCTACTGTGTGTATTCCTTCACCCTGACTAGAAGCAAGGGTCCCTACTTGGTCTAAGGTACTTACCTCTGCCAACTAGAGACCCCCAGTTCTAACATTGTTGGACAGCGGTGCGGATTTTGAACTAATAATTGCACTTGACCTGCAGTGATTTCTTGTACATCACTAGTCTAGTTTAGCAGCACAGGTTGCGCAAGATTTTTTCTTTTTGGAGTGAAACCTTTTTTGTTGAAAAGGTCAGGAAGCATCATGACTGAGAATGCGCCAAGTGTGAGGATAGAAGTGGAATTGGAATTCGAAATTCAGGAGTTGTACAACTACAAAAAGGGCCTCCTGAAGCAATTCTGCAAACAGCTTGGATGCCCAGTGAAGGGCAGCGCAAACAAGGAAGAGCTACAGAAAGCTCTGAGGGCCTGGTGGGAGGCCCACCATGGTGAGCCAGCAGTTATTACTGGAGAGGGAGGCACACAGGAGAATGCTTTTGTATCTAGTGAGTTGCCCGTGCGGAAGCCAGCGTCTAGGAATGGCAGCAACCGCTCCAGTAGGAATATTTCTCCAGAGGAAGTGGAGGAGAATCAGAGAGCTAGGACCCATGAGATTGAGCTTTTTAAACTCAAAGCCCAAGCAGAAGAGCTGAGACTGCGCCTTGAAGCTGAGAAGGCGTTGGAGGAGAAGAAACTCCAATGGGCTCATGAAAGGAGCATGAGGGAGCTGGACTTTAGAAACCGACAGGGGAGGTCCAGCCCTAATGGTGGCAGCGCACAACCAGTACAGGCGGGTAAGGTATACATACCAAAGGATCTGGTACAGAATTATCAGAGGGGTGAGGATATTTATGCGTGGTTCAGAGCGTATGAACTTGCCTTAAAGATGAATGAAGTGCCTGAGAAGAATTGGGGAGCAGGATTGTGGAAGCATTTTGAGGCCTCTGGGAGGGATGTTTTGGCACCCTTAGACGCAGAGGATGCTTTATCCTACTCCGCCATGAAGGAGGCTTTATGCCTCAGGTATGGGCTCACTGCAGAACAGTACCGCCAGAAGTTTAGGAACTTCAAGAAGCTTGATTCAAGTACTTGGGTGGAGTGTGTGAGTATGTACACGCGTGCACTGGAAGGTTGGATAAAGGGCAGCAAAGTTACTGATTATGTGGGGTTGTGCCACTTGATTAGTAGGGAGCACTTAAGTAGTTTATGTGTCCCCGAGCTGCGCCAGCATCTTTTGGATAGCAAGTTAACTGATCCCAGCGAGCTTGCTAAAGAGGCGGACCGGTGGACTAGCACCAGGGTCCACAAGGGGGTGGTAAGTACCCCAGCCAAGGGTGGACAGGGTCCCCAGCAGAAGAGTGGGGGGGACACGGGTAATCAAAAGGAGTCTTCTAAAGGGCCCCAAACTGGTTCCCAGGAGAAGGTGTCTCAACCCCCCAAGTCTAAGAAGTCCTGGCCCCGTAAGGGCAAGCAGGACAACAGGCCCCCGCCTACCTGCTTTACATGTGGGGAGGTGGGGCACATTGCCCCCAAATGTCCAAAGAAACCTCCAGCACCCTCTGGTGCTCCAGCACCGGCGTTGGCCAGTGTAGCTTTGGGAGGGGATTTGATTTCTAGTGGGGAGGAGGGGTTAGCAGTGATGACCCTTGTCTCTTTAGGAGACCAAGAGATGGCCCAGGAAGCCTTGCTGCCCTTAAACACTAAGAAATGTGGGCAGAAGGTGACCATCAATGGAAAGGAGATAGACGCTCTGAGAGACACCGGGGCCAGTGTGACATCTGTCAGGTGTCAATGGGTGTCTGAAGAGCAGATCATTCCCAATGTACTCCGTCCTGTGGTGGCAGCTGACAGTTCAGTGCGCTACTGCAAGTTGGCACGTGTTCCATTTGAGTGGGGAGGAGTCTCCGGTACATTGGAAGTTGTTGTAAGTGATGCCTTGCCTGTAGATTGTCTATTAGGTAATGATATGGAGAGCTCTCCATGGAAAGATGTAGAGCACAGGACTCACTTGGAGATGGTGGGTTTGCCTGCGTGGATCTGTGTGTCCACCCGGGCCATGACAGCCAGAGAGGGCGGTCTAGCAGAGCTGGAGCCTGGAACAAAGGCCCAGGAACCTGCCAAGAGAAGAAGGGGTAGAGGGCGCGGGAAACCGGCCCCCACTGTTCCCACGGTCCAGGAGGAGGCAGACCCAGAGGGGGATGCCCTGGAACCTACAGGGGAGCAGGTGGCCGAACTAGGGGAATTGCCTGAGCTGTCCCAGTGGCAGCAAGAAGGTGGTCCCTCCAGGGAGGAATTCTGCCAGGCTCAGAAGGAGTGCCCTTCTCTCGTTGGTGTGCGGCAGCAGGCTGCCGACCAGGCCGCAGGCCTGGGGTCCAAGGAGCATTTGATCTACTGGGAGGATGACTTACTTTATAGTGAGCCTAAGTTCGCTGAGCCCGGTGCAGCCCGAGTGCTGGTAGTGCCCGAGCGCTTCAGGAACTTCCTACTGGGTCTGGCTCATGACGTGCCTCTCGCAGGACATCTGGGGCAAGACAAGACCTATCACAGGCTTGTCACCCATTTCTACTGGCCCCAGATGAAGAAGCACGTCACTGCCTTTTGTAAGTCTTGTCAGACTTGTCAGGCCAGTGGCAAGAGTGGAGGGAAGTGCGTGGCACCCCTCCAATCCTTTCCCGTGGTGAGCACCCCTTTTGAGCGGGTGGGCATTGACATCGTGGGGCCCCTGGATCCCAAGACAGCCCTAGGCAACAGGTTTATCCTGGTCTTGGTGGACCATGCCACTCGGTACCTGGAAGCCATCCCGCTCAGGACGGTCACAGCCCCCGTGGTGGGCCGTGCCCTGATGGGGATCTTTTCCCGTGTGGGATTTCCAAGGGAGGTGGTCTCGGACAGGGGGACAAACTTCATTTCTAGGTATATGAAGTCCCTGTGGGCGGAGTGTGGGGTGACATACAAATTCACCACTCCTTACCACCCTCAAGGAAATGGTTTGGTTGAGAGATTCAACCGCACCTTGAAGGGCATGATCATGGGCCTGGAAGAGCCCATGAGGCGGAAATGGGATGTCTTGTTGCCATGCCTGTTGTTTGCCTACAGGGAGGTGCCTCAGAAATCCTTAGGGTTCAGTCCCTTTGAGTTGCTGTATGGCCATCCTGTCCGAGGGCCTCTTACTCTGGTGAAGGAGGGGTGGGAGAAATCCCGTGGGAAAACCCCTCAGGATGTGTTCAGCTATGTGCTGGCCATTCGCAACCAGACCAAGCGCTTCAGGAAGCTCGCTCAAGAGAACCTGGAGGCTAGCCAGGAGGAAATGAAGAGGTGGTATGACCAGAACACCTCTCTAGTGGAGTTCCAACCTGGACAGAAAGTGTGGGTGATGGCGCCTGTGGAGCCTTGTGCGCTCCGTGACAAGTGGTCTGGGCCATACGAGGTGGTGGAGCGCAAGAGCGAGGTTACCTATTTGGTTAACCTGAAGACTCCCAGGCAACCCCTGAGAGTGCTACATGTGAACCGCCTCAAACCCCACTTTGAGAGGACTGAAGTGACTATGCTCATGGCTACAGATGCTGGAGGGGAGGAGGATAGTGATCCTCTCCCTGACCTCCTGGCAGTCAAGGAGCAGGATGGGTCAGTGGATGGTGTGATACTCTCACCCATATAAGATCTTTCAATAGATAAGCTCATCATCCTCAATAGGTATAGAATCACTGGTCCAGGCAATTTCTCTGTTTGACAGTTAATTTTAAAAATTCTATTAGATGATGTACACTGTCACTGTGCAAAAGCTGTAAATACATAAGTGCTGGTCTTATTTGATTAAAATTTAGTTTTTTTAAAAGAGCAACAAGGTAACGTCTGCGCGGGTATTCATAAAACCTACATAAAAATATAAAATGCAGCATATCCTGTGGAGACTTCACGTCGCAGCCCCAGGGAGCAACAGTTTTATTAAAAATATCCGACTTTGGTCTAATTAAAAGATGATGAAAAATATTAAACCTAAACCTTGTCAACAGAAATTTTTCATGAGAAGTAAAGGTGCATGTTAAGTATGGTTCCATAGTGTCACAAGTTTTTAACATAACATATTTCCTAATATTAGGTTTCTTGAGCTCCTCCCCTTCTCTTTGGGCCATCCTGTCCATATGAAAAGCCTGCTTGATTGCTGCCACATCTCCCTTTACAAACCCGCAAGGGTTTTCAAACAAGTTCAAACATCCAAGCCTTAAAAAGCAGGATTTCAGGTATTTTAGCCAGGGCACGCACATTGAGTTGTCCTGAGATACAAGGTCTTTCGCAATCAGGTGGGTAAGCGGTATATCTTGGTTTAAACACAATTTTACCCAACATATCAGCGGTCTTAGGGCAAATATATCACATAGATACTGAGTCCCCAGTTCTTCGTGTACCGCTAGATTAGGTGTGCTGGCCGGAACACAGAGAAGACGTTTTAGAAAATTGTTTTCAGTGACCTGTAACTGTTCTCATTTACGTAGCCCCAGAACTCGCTGCCATATACAGTGGTAGCTATCGATTTGGCATTATAAAGTTTCATCATTGCAGTATTTGGCTTCTTCCCCAATTTCGTTGCAAAATTAAAGATAGAGGCATTTACCCTTGTCATTTCCCCTTTCTTTCTAGCCAGGTGAGGGACCCGCTGAGCTTTGTGTCAAATACGCCACCAAGATATGAAAACGTTTGAGTAATGGGGATCAAAACATCATCTAGTTCCAAAATAAAATTCTTTTTCGGTTGTTGGGCAACATGCATGATATATGATTTAGAATTGTTGACCAATAGGTCTCTGTTTGTTATAAAAATATTAAAAGCATTCAAAAGCGCCTGGAGACCCTTTTCCGTTCTAGAAATTAAAACCGCATCATCTGCATATAAAAGAACTGGAATACCCCGCCTGCCAACTCTGGGGCAGTCTGATTGTACCTCCTGTAAAGCAGCATCTAAATCATTAATGTAAAAATTAAAAAGAAATGGGGCCAGAATGCAACCTTGACGCACTCCCTTTTTAATGTTAAAATTGCCAGTGGTTTCCCCATTTGCTGAGTACCTAACATTTGCACTAGTGTTACTGTGCATGTCCACCAAAAAATCAACAACCCCTATGTCCACACCTTTCTCCCTCATGATCTGCCACAGCCTTCCCCGGTTAACACAATCGAAGGCTGATGACAGATCCATGAAGGCAAGGTGGACGGTTCCCCTCTGTACAACAGTGTATTTACTCGGTATAGGGAAAAGATTAAGGCACTGGGTTATGGTGGAACGGCCTCTACAGAGCCATATTGGGAGATGGACATAATCCATCTCCCAATGTCCAACTTGACGTCCAACTTGACATTCGCTGCAGTAGGATACTCCCCATAATCTTGACCATGGAATCTATTAATGAGATTGGACGATAACATAGGGGGCTGCCCTTGTCTCCTTTCTGAAACACAGGGACGATTGTTGATAGACCCCAGGACAAGGGACAGCCCACTATAGCAGCTGCATTAAATACAGCTACCAAAATAGGTGCCCAAAAACTTGGATCAAATTTGTACAGATCCGGGGGGATTGTGTCAGGTCCAGGGTCTTCCTAGCTGTGAGTCCTTCTATGGCCTCCATTACCTCACTTAAATCAAATTTAATTATGCCTCCCCTGACATAAGGTGAAACATCAACTGTTACAGGGTCCACTGATTGGTACAGTTGTTTAAAATAAAGTTCCCACTCCTCTTTAGTTATGCAGCAATCTAGACCATCACCCGGGTCTTCTGCCAAAAACGGTCTTTTAACTAACGCCCAGAATTTAGAGCTACAATTTAAGGTGGAGGGGTCAAGTATCTCATCCCAAGCCTCTTTTCTTAAAAACTCCTTATGGGATGCGATAACAGACTTATATTCTGTCCGACACAGTTTTACATCCTCCTGTTTTCTCGGAGTAACTGACAGAGCTAACCTAAGATTGCGTGCAGCTTTGGAACAATCGTGATTAAACCACCTAGGTCCCCCTTTCACCAAGTTCTTTGCAGGGGCCATCATCAGTTCTGACACCTTCTCCGACAGGTTTTGATATGTAATAAGGACCTGCCTGGGATCTCCCCCCTCATGTGTACAGTTCTTAATATCCTCAGTACATTTATCCACAATATTTTTATATAATAGATCTGGGGTAACCATTGCCCATTTAAGTCGCCGCCTCCCATCTGTTATACACACCCTACCTGAGCTACAGTTATGTTTTTCCTTGTTAACCCAAGGTCCCTTCAGACGAATTATTAAAGGGTTATGATCACTGAATTCACTATGCTCAATGCTGAACGAATCCAGAAAAGTCTGCATCGTCAGTGAAATGAAATGAAAACGGGATTTCTAGAGCGCATGGCTGCCCGGGGGCGTCCCAGCGCTGGGATTGTACTAGCCACTGAGGGGGGAAGCAAAAAACGGGAAGGGAATAGGCAAATTATTGTGGGAACAGGTGGGTTTTGAGAAGCTTGCAAAATTTGTTGTGATTCGTTTCTGCTCGAAGATGGATGGGTAGGGCGTTCCACAGTATTGCTGCTGCAACTGAGAAACGACGTCCTCCAGTACGGGCTTTCTTAATTTTATGTACGTTGGCCAAGTTACCATGGGAGGAACGCAGAGATCTGTTGGGTTTATATGGGAAGAGCCTAGTTTTATGCAACGGGGGACCCTGATCTTGTAGAGCTTTGTGCGTTTTACATAGTGCCTTGAATTTGACCCTTTCACGGATTGGGAGCCAGTGAAGGGTCTTCAATGCAGGTTTAGCTGATGTTCTGCGGGAGGTGCCTGTCAGGAGCCTAGCAGCGGCATTTTGAGTTCTTTGCAAGATGTTCAGGGTTGCTTCAGGGGCTGCCAGGAAAAGGGCATTGCCATAATCTAGCCTCGATGATATCAGCCCTTGTATTAGGAGCTTTTGAGAGGGGGCAGGGAGCAGGGGGAGAATTTTCCTGGCTGAGCGAAGTAGGCCTACGCAGGTACCTGCAGTTTTTTTTGCCTGGGTTTTAAGAGAAAGGTCCTGTTCTAACCAGAAACCCAGACTTTTGAGCTCCGGCTTGGGTTGGGGAAGGGTCCCTAGGCAAGATGGCCACATTGCGCTGGGGAGGAGTGATGTTTGTGGTCCAAGTAGCATGAGCTCGGTTTTAGAGCCGTTCAGTTTCAGTCTTGAATCACACATCCACTGATAGATCCCTTCAAGGCAGTCATGAAGGTTTTTGATTTGAGCACTCTCTAGCGAAAAAGAGACCACCATTTGGGTGTCATCAGCGTATGTGATGGTTTTTATCCCAAATGGGGAGACCACTTCATCCAGGGGAGCCATGTAGGTGTTAAATAGTGTAGGGCTCAATGAAGAGCCCTGGGGGACCCCACACTGGAGGGGGAAAAAATCGGATCGCTCAGTACCTTCACAGACCTGAAAGGTTCCGTTTTTAAGGAAGGAAGTGAGCCAGCGAAGTGCGGTGTTTCTTATTCCTAAGTTGGACAGTCGCTGTATCAGGATCTCGTGGTCCACCGTATCAAATGCAGCGCTTAGATCCAGGAGGATCAGTAGCACCGTTCCCCCTGAATCCAAGATGCATCTGGCTTCCTCCATCACTTGAAGAAGGGCGGTCTCGGTCCCCTGCCCAGGACGGAACCCAGTTTGAGAAGGGCGAAGAAGGTTGTTGGCTTCTAGGAAAGCCGATAGTTGTTGATTAACAACGTTCTCCGTGATCTTACTTATCCCTGGTAGTAGGGAGATAGGGCGAAGATTGGAGAGATCAAGTGGGTCGAGGCCTGGTTTTTTCTGCATGGCTTTTACTACTGCATGTTTCCAGCTATGGGGGACCACTCCTTGGGTGAGGGAGGCGTTGATGAGATCGGTGGCCTGGTGTGAGATAGTGGGTCCCACTTGTTTGAGGATATGAATGGGGGCAGGATCGTTTGGAGAGCCACTTTTCATCCCTGAGAGAGTTTTAAGGAATTCTTCCTTGGTCATCTGATGGAAGCTGTCGAGGATAGGACCATTTAATGAACGAGTCAAGGTTTCAGCGGGGATTTTGTCAGATTTGGGGGGGAGGGTTTGTAGAATGGTAGTTATTTTGTTCTGAAAATAAGATGCTATTTGATTGCATCTAGCAACAGAGGGTAACTGGGTTGGGGAGGGATTTGGAATTTTTAATAAGTTTTTGAAGATTTTATAGGTCTCGCGGGACGAATTAGAGGCAGATTTAATTTTTTCCTCATAGAAGGAGGCCTGAGCTGACTTTCGGGCTAGTTTATAGATGTTCATTGATTTTTTATATTCTTCTTTAAAAAGTGGGTCCCAGTTAGTCTCACAGTGAGACTAACATTAGTCTCACAGTGAGACTAACATATGATCAATAAAAGTGCCCCTTCCATGCTCTTTAAAAGTAGGAATATCAAAGCATTTTAACGGGTCCCTGAGTGTCATAGCCAGTGAGAGGTCCAAGTTGTTCATTAGGTCATTACAAAGTTGCCCATCCACTGTATGTTCCATGTGTAAACCACCCAGGCGCTCACAACGCAAGTCTGTTAAGCATTTCTTCAGGGGATCACCACAGGGATGCACATTAAAATCACCCATGATCATAAGATTATGACTGAAATCCTTCATAGAAGTAGTGATAAAAGAATTCAATACAGATATTTGATTAGAGCCTGCACTAACATTAATCGCATTATAAAAATTCATCAAACCAGCCAGACAGTTTTCTCCATTTAAAACTAAACCCATCACTCCAGAATGCTGTGATTCAATTATACGCATTTTACAAGGGACTAAAATAGAAACAAAAATCACAAGTCCCCCCTTTGGTCTGCCTCTTATTGATGGTGTAGCTGGCACGTAAAAGGCCTTATACCCTTCCAAGAAGAGATCACACTCTACCGACCAAGTTTCTTGTAGAGAGATGACCTTAAATTGCTTGATATAGTTAACCCAGTTTTCATCAGCCATTTTAGCAGCCAAGCCCGCAATATTCCACGAGACAACCAAACATCCAGGTACTATGTCCTGTGGGTTCTCTGCGGGTGCAAGTTCACCTGAAGCCGCAGTGCCCTGAGCCACAGGTACCTCAAGTCAATCACACATCTCAAGGCCAGACAAAGCATCATACCTATGCTGTGTGTTGACATTAAACCCATGGTGGTAGCGTCCAGCACTAGTAATCCTATTGTGGGTTTCAGCCATAATTCCAGGCCCGCATGGATTAACAATGCTATATAAAAATTGTGTGTCCATGACTGGGCTTTGAGGTTCAAACACCCGCCTAGTTATCCTTTGTTGGGGGGGGGGGTTTGCACAAATGAGCGTAAAAGTACCCCAATGGGCGCACACATATACTGTTCTCATTATATATTAATGAGGATGCTCTTAAGAGGACAGTTGCCACGTGTTTGGGGTGTTTAAAATTTACAACAATGCAATCCCCACTTCCCAATTTATTGGACGGGCCTACCCAGTTCTTACTGCCATTATCTGGTCTGAGTAAGAGATAGGAAAACCACAGTTTTTATTAAGCCAGGCGACTGTCTTGTTTTTCAGTGAGGCGTGAGATTCATCATAGGGTGAGGCAGATTGGGTACCACAAGGTGGAACGTTAGTCAATACCGCCACAAACGGTGCACAGTCAGGTGGTAAGTTCAAATATCGATTGTTCCTAGGGGGCCTTGGATATGGTCCGCTCCTTGGAGCTGAATTGGGTTGTGTCAACAAAGCAGGTACTACTGGAACGATTGGTGTACTTAGTACCTCAATCACAGTAGTAGCCACTGCAACAGTATTACGAGTGTTCTGATGGACTTTAGCAATCATCACCTCTTGCCCTCCTCCCCCAGCCTTAGCCCTTGCACTGGTGGCTGCAGCCAGGTGTGTAGACACCAGGCCGCCAAGCCTAGCCACTTCCGTAACCAAGGTGTCTATCTGAATAGTCAGCGGTTTAATCATATCCTCTATTTTTGCTTCTAATTTTACCTCTAGATTTTTAATAGGAGATGCAAACTGCTCAACATTTATGTTAAGACCACTTTCATTATTTCCAGTAAACACAAAGGGGTTTATGACAGGACCATTAGTTTCTTTCCCATCCAAATCCCTTCTTTTTGCACTATGTTTCCCCCCTCCCCCCTCCCCCCCGTTTTTGCTGTACTTTCCTGCAGGTTCGCATCAGCCTTTTAACAGGCGGAGCTTCTCCTGATTCCTCGCTTGACAGGGCGTGTTGGTCTAAATGTACCTCAACACTCACCGTAGTGGGCGTCGACGGATCTACTCTAACGACTCCACTCATATTTGCCTCAGCCTCTGTGGTCTCCCTTTGCGGAGACAACTCAGGCAAATCCAGTGTCAGAGTCCCCTTCCCTAAAGATGCACGCCGTTCGTTGTTAATCTGGCTTACTTTCTTCACCATATAATTGTCAATGGTGCCGGGGCCTGTGGCAGGTTTATCATTTTTGGGTTTAGACATCTTATATAGGTATAAAGCAGTATGTTAGGTCGTCTAAGAACCACTACTCACTCACAAGAAATACACAAAAATAAAGAAATAAAGTCTCACGTAGGTAGTACACAGTAGAAGTCCAGATAAAAAGGTGTAGGGTCCCTGGCCCAGTCCAGTCTCCTCAGGACTCTGAGGGCCACAGAGGGCCCGCCCTTTGCCCGGGCTTAGCCCGGCGTGTCCCGCGCGCGTCCTCGTGGGACGAGGGAGCAGGCGAGTCTTTATGCGCCTCCTGGCGCCTGGGAAATGCGCATTGTGCCCCTGAGGCTCCTGGGGCTTGTGGTCTGGAGCGCTGGACCGGCAGAGCGAAGCCCGGCCGGTCGGTGAAGGTGGGTGGCGGAGCTAAGCACGGCCGCGGGAAAGGGAAACCGCAAGTCACTTTCAAACACTGGGCGCCAAGGGACTCCACAACAGGCGAGTCTTTATGCGCCTCCTGGCGCCTGGGAAATGCGCGTTGTGCCCCTGAGGCTCCTGGGACTTGTGGTCTGGAGCGCTGGACCGGCGGAGCGAAGCCCGGCCGGTCGGTGAAGGCGGGGGGCGGAGCTGATCCCGGCCGCGGGAAATGGAAATCGCAAGTCACTTTCAAACACTGGACGCCAAGGTACTCCACAACAGGCGAGTCTTTATGCACCTCCTGGCGCCTGGGAAATGCGCGTTGTGCCCCTGAGGCTCCTGGGGCTTGTGGTCTGGAGCGCTGGACCGGCGGAGCGAAGCCCGGCCGGTCGGTGAAGGCGGGGGGCAGAGCTAAGCCCGGCCGCGGGAAAGGGAAACCGCAAGTCACTTTCAAACACTGGACGCCAGTCAAAGAAATAAATCTTTCCAGTCAAGGTTACACACAGATGTTGTCTTCAAATATAAACCTTGGGTAACCCAACCTAGCAGGCGCCAAGTAAAGGACAAATTAGGCCACTTTTTAAAGGGCTTCTTTGACTCCATCTCTCGTGAGGCTTTTGACATAGCAAATTATCTTGGTGCCATCCCCCTCATCCATCGCCTCAATTAAGTCATCAAACTTCTCAATCCAGTCAGCCCATCATGCCCCTATGTTATGCTTCTTTGATTATCAAAAAGGGGTGGAGGCTTCAAGTACGCAGCAGCATCGAAGCAGGGCACCAGTCAGCAGGCATGATGGCACGCAGCTAACAGAGTGCTCAAAGGGTGACACGAAGATGGACTGTGCACCACACCTGAAGTAACAGGTATCAGTGCGCGACAAGTAATGAGTCAGAGAACAGCCAGGAGCACGGCTGTAATGAGGAGGTCAACTGAGGATTAGCAGCCAGGCAGAGGATGCTATGGAGTGTTGCAAGACCAGGTGGTGTCAAACAGCCAGGCAGAGTGGTAACAGTTCAGGAGGTGAAAGCCTCCAGAGTGGACAGAGTCAGTATGGAACATAATGGGTCAGCCGACCCAGGATGGCAGCCCACAGTCAACAAGGCCTGAAATGTAGTGCAGAGTAGAAGCAAGGCGGAAATGGAAGAGGCTTCCAATCTACGATGACTGATACTGGTAAGCAAAGGAGGACGTAGAATGATGGGCCACCCAAATCCATGATTGCCGCTCTCAGACAGTATGAACAGTATGTCAGGGCTGGAAGCCCAATCCAAGATGACCGCCGGAGCAGAATCGAGTCCCAGGGCACCGAGACTGTAATGCGGAATGTGCAGCAAAGATGGCCAGGTCACGAGACTGTGCTTACTTTTCAGTCGCTGGGGGCCGGGAGGCACAGCAGCCGCAGCGGCGTGTAAGATGCTCTCCTGAGGAATTGTCTGGTGAGATGGACATGTAAGCGTGCTCTCGCTCCTCGTCACTAGTTGTCGTGTCGGTAGTAATGACCAGGCACGACACGAAGAAGGTTGATGAACTCTTTAATATCTATATCACTCAGCACGACGTAGCCACCACGTCTTAGCTCTTTTTCCTTCTCCCCGGGGCCTTTTTAGGTCTCGCCTACACAGTGCACATGCGCTGCATAGGAGAGGATCTCCTGCAATCGATTCCGTTTTTGCCCCAAAAACGTGCATGCGTTGCATTGCTTAGAATGGCAACGCGTGCACGTTTGGCGATTCCCTTGCGGGAGCGAGCGGAGCCATATGGTAGCAATTATTGCACTCGCTCCTGCAAGGGAAACACTGCAATTTAGGACACACATTATGATTCTTGGATGCCTTTAACACCAACTGATTGTTACTACAGAAACACAAAGCAAGATGGTCTTGTAAAAGACATGGCATTATATTGAGCCGAGAAATACTTTCAACAAACAGGTAGTCGCCCCACTAGGTAAGTTAGTTCACCGCTTAAGTTATTTATTCCTCCTAAAATCTTACCAAACTGCTTCTATAGCTCTATCGGGCAAAATATCCCAGGTCGACTTTAGAAGCAGTCTACACGTTTAGTACTTACAACACAGCGTGTTCGTGCTCCAATAATCTCTTAGAGCTCAAAACCAGGTAGTGACAACTGCTGGAATGTGTATGCATTATTATCTTATAATATATCCATGACCCTTTCCCTGTGGTTTTGAACACTTTGCCACTGGCAGTGGCGCAAGCACAGTTTGTGGCTAGAAAGGTGCAGTTGTTCACTCACTGCTCCTGGTGAACGCCATTCCTGCACACCGAGACCTGCACTGCCAAGACAAGCGACTCTGCACTGGCGTTCTTTAACCCTCCCAAACCCTACCGCTTCCGGCTTAGTCTGCTTTCCATTTCCATTGGCAACCTGTGCTGGCACATGAACCAATGGGATGATGCTTCCCTCTAGCAACGGAGAGGTTAAGGACATAGATACAGGGCGGCACGTAGCAGCTTACATGCTGGTTCCTTTTTTTTCTCACTGTGTGTAGGGATCACATTTTTCTAAACGTTCTAAACGGTTTACTCGTCCATGCAAGATATTTTTAAAGCAGCATATTGCTTTGAGATTCTGTTAGCTACGCGCTGTTACGGACTGCTAACAATTTAAGAACATCTTGCCTTAATAGAACATAGCCACCATCTTGGAACTGTAGTTCATTCATTGTCTTTAATAGCACATATATGGTATGGTATCTTGCTACCAATTTCTCACGGGCAAGGGTTCCTTGGCAACAAGAGATTCTAAAACTTGACTAGAGCAGCACATCACGCATGGACCTTGGAAACTTAGCAGCTACTGAGCATTCTCAATAGACGGGGGCGGGCCACTGAAAACTCTAGACAGGATGCAGCCTGAAACCTGGCTCTGCTCCAGGTACTGTGGGAAGCTTGAGCCCATAAGGAGACGAGCTTTCATCTGGCTTCTGCCTCCATCCTACTACCCGTAATGTGGTTTTACGGCCAGAGTTGCCAACCATTGAACTCCGAGTCTTGGGGTTGGCTCAATAGCCCAAGATTCTGCGTAAATCACATAATATATCCCAATGCCCATAAACAATGCGACCTTCTGTAATTTAACTTGTGCGCTTGTCCAGAGTATATAAACAAGCATTTGAAATGCAATAGGTCTTGCATTTGCGAGACTTTGAGCTGCTGGCATTTTAAATGACAAACCTTAATCTATGTGTTTGGTTTTGAAAACATAAATAAAAGGCATTGTCGTTTACAAATCCAATAGCTTAAAATTTCGCAAATGCGAGACCGATCACATTGCAAATGCTTGTTTTACTTCCCCTCTCTCCCATGATGACACAGCTGGCGGGATGCAGAGCCAGGGTCCTAGAGACCCGACTCTAAAACACCCTTGTGAACAAAAAAGCTGCATGCTTACTGACATCCCTGTTCTGAATGTGTTTTGCTTTTCCTTTCATAAAAGTCAGTAGGGGCACAAACAAATGTCTTTCCTCTTCGACAAACCTGGCAGTAAAGCGAGCTTGCTGTGCCAGAGCCAACACGAATGAAATCATCAAATGTTTAGCGGCACTTCAGGGAGAAGTGCGTCCAAAATCCCACTCACCACTCCTCTCGTCATCAATCAGACACTCAATCCATAAAATAAAACAGCCAGGATTCTGCTGGTGCATCAGCTTAAAAGCCGAAGACGCATTACTGAAGGAATGGAGTGTATAATATAGCAGACTTAATTGATGCAGAGGGGCCCAACGCAGTTATTAATTTAACATAAATTCACTGAACTTGAAATGAGAATTACAACCAAGGATCTAAATGTGTCTGGTTCATCTGTGGTCAAAAACACGGACATATTGGATTGGCTGAGCAAAGAGCTCCGGTTCGAATACCTTTGTATTGGACTGCAGTAATACCTGTTCTTCACAGCACAAAAGAGTGGAACAATAATTCATGAAGTGTTATTTGATAAGCATAACTCAAATTACAAGAACTTTTTGGCCGTAATCACACACATATAATGAAAAATGGGTCCATTTACATCTAGGATCCATTTACTACTGCTTAGTTGTACATCGCAAGTGCATGCAATTATGTAGCAGTAAATACATGGGTGCAGTTTACCTTGAGAGTCTGTGCACACCCAGAACATGTGGGTTTGAGGACGTTCACAGTCACCTTTGTGACGGTTTCCCACTTTGGTGACTGACCTTCACAGCAGATCTCACTGGCCATGACAGGTGAAGTTAGCCAGAGAGACCTAGAAAAACACGCAAGGGGTTGTTTTGGAGATTGTGTCAAACCAGCAAACCAAGTAGCGTTCTAGGTGGGTCCCCTGTACTGTCCTGCTGGAGATGACATGCAACATCCCCTTCCTTGGGGCAGTGTCTACATCCACCTTACATCCATTCAACACACATGGCACAAGTCAGGTGATCCTGTCAGTAAAAGGTTCTGGGTCCACAGGCACATGACTAGTTTTATACACTGACTACTGGTGTCTGTGTCCATTATTTATTCAGCATGTGTGCATAGGGCCTGCGACTCTACATTGGTGACGAGACAGACCAGAGTTAATCAGCGGCTACACCTCGACTATGAGCAGACATATAGCAGAAGGTGCTGATTAAAGTGCATCCTGTTAACAGACCCAACGAAAGGTGACCAACCATGACCCCGCTGGTACAGCAGACTGGTTCCATGCAGTGGTTGGGGAGGGGATGATAGTGAAGTACTCAGACCTGCCCAAGAGCAGAAGAGTCCAGCCACCTCTCACAGCAATCCTGCAGTGCCAACCGTCAATGGCCTACAGTGAGCATTGTGCAGGACCAACGTACCAAGCAAGAAGGAGGTGCGAGACCCTAGTCAGCGCCTCATGGTGAGGCGTGAAGTGGCTCCAGACCTAGAGGCCCTGAGTGAGTCTAGAGCTCTGGGCAGCACCGTTGGCAGCAGGAAGGCAGTTGAGGGTGCCTCACAGGTCTCTAAAGAGTTAGGGTAAAGATTAAACCTCTCTTGATCCAGAAGTGTTCTAAAGTTCTGAGTTTTTAGGTCTAATATTTATATCCCTTTTTCTCTTTGAAGTCTTTGATCAGAAAGTCTGTCTTGATCGGTACAACCAGCTCTGTCCTCCCTAGTCCAGCCACTCTACTGGTGGCAGAGACAGCATTGTGCAGAGCAGACACAGCCTATTCAAGTGCTAGTGACAACTACTCCCACCACTCTTGGCCGGGATGAATCATCATCTCCCTTTGTGTGAGTGTCTGGAGTGAATGCACAAACAGCCCCTGTCATTCGAAAACCAGACGGTGAATCCACAAGCAAGCAGAGGCCATAGGATGGTTAAACAAAAAAATGCCCACTTTCTTAAAGTGGCATTTTCAAACACAGTTTAAAGACCATCTTTGTTCAAAAGTATTTTATTAAAGTCTGAGGCAAGGGAGCCCAAACTCCAAATCTCTATGTGTTCCAACTGAAAGTTACCCTTGTAAAATGTTACAAGGCAGCTCCAATGATAGCCTATATGAGAGCTGGTCCTTTCAATAGTGAAAAATGAAATACACAGGAATTTCACTATCAGGACATGTAAAACACAGCAGTACATGTCCTACTTTTCACATACACTGCACCCTGCCCATGGGGAAACCATGGGCCTATTTTAGGGGTGCCTTGCAAGTATAAAAGGAACAGTTAAGGCACTGCAAGCGGGTGAACTTGCCAGGTCGATATGGTAGTTAAAAACTGCTTGCACAGACACTGCAGTGGCAGGTCTCAGACACATTTAAAAGGCTACTTGTGTGGGTGGCACAGTCAGTGCTGCAGGCCCAATAGTAACATTTGATTTGCAGCCCCTGGGCACACACAGTGCACTTTATTAGGGACTTACCAGTAATTCAAATATGCCAATCATGGATAACCAATCATAATCACAATTAACACAGGAAGCGCTTGCACTTTGGCACTGATCAGCAGTGGCAAAGTGCCCAAAGCATTTAAACCAACAAACACAAAGTCGAACACACAGTAATAAACACTGGAGGTAAAGGCAAAAAGTCAAGTGAAACCACACCACGGATGCCAGGTGCCTGAAAATAGTTTGCATTGCCATAGTCCAGACGGCTGATAATGAGGGCCTGTGTTACTGTTTTACTTGTGCTGATGGGGAGCCATTCGAAGATTCTGCAGAGCATGCAGAATCAGGCTAAGGAGACAGTGTTGACCTGTCAGTTCATGGAGAGTTGTTTGTCCCGGATGCTGCCGATATTGCAGGTATAGTCTTTCGCTGTGGTGTGGGTCCGATGACTACCAGGTGTCATTCCAGCGGGAGGTGTGGCTGGTTTTGTCACAAACTGCTTCTCAAGTTCATTGACAATCTAGCTCAGGCACCAGGGCTGGCCCCCAGATGCACGGACTTCAACACAGCACAGATTTGAAATTACGTCTCAGCGATAACATTGTACTCATGGATCACTGGAAGCAGTAGCAAAGAGAGTGATGTGCATGCTGCGCAACAAAAGCCTGTACCCACCGCTCTATTGCTAGGACAGCTGAAGAAAGATAGCTCACCCTCACAGCATTTCAGAGCCCAACTCCCCACATAAAAAAGAAGACATAAATGATGAGGAGTGTGACACACCCACTGTGAGCTATGAATGGCCTTTTTCCTATGATTGACCTGCTGGAGGAGAGGAACCACAACACTGAAGTAACGACACTGGTGAAAGTCGCAAACTCAATCCTGGTCCCTCTGTCACAGTACACAAACTCTGTACTAAGTCTACCTGTGGTGCAGGCCAACCAATACAAACATTCAAATAGACAGCAACTGGCAAAAGGCTTTACCCATGTTTTCTTCACCCAGTAGCATGCTATTTGTCTTCGGTTCTGAGTTGTTCCCCCATCCCCATAAGAGAGGAGAAAGACAAAAAGTGAGAGGTTCGCAGAAAGGCAATGATGCCATATGCTGCTATGTCTTTGTAAGAAATTGGGTTACTGCTTCAGGAAGTGAAGCCCTACTGAAACAGCAACCACAATTCTTTTCAGTGTGAAGTCACAAGCAAATCCCAAATTGACCTGTGCTTAACTCTCTGTTTGCTTGGCTCAGAGCAGTCAGGCTTAACGTAGATGCAATGTGTAAAGTATTTAGGCCGAGTTTCAAACAGCAGTCAAAAAGTAAAAACACAACTCAAGAAAAAAGATCACACTAACTTAGTGAAACAGAGCAACATGTAATAAATAATTTGACATCTAAATGAGAAAAATCCAATCAGTAAAACCGGAGATATGCAATTTTAAAAATAAAAGTAAAAATAGCACCAAAAAGCCCAAAGTGCCATTAGCGTCTATCTGGTTCTGTGAGACTGGGAGAAAATCACAAGTTCATGCCAACCACGATGGAGTGCGTACCAGATACATGAACCAAGTTAGTCCTGCTGAAAACTTTCCCTTCTATCCAGTGCAGAGGCCCTTTCCTGGTGGAGGGGCCACAAGGAGAAGGTAAGTGTCAAAGGCCTGGCATCATGGACTGTCATTGCTGTACTGCGAATATCCAGTTGTCTTCATGAGTGGGCTGTTCAGAGCTTTGCGATGGCATTTCCCTCATGTGGTGGATGCTGTGTGAAGAGTCGGGTTAAAGTAACTTCGTGTTGGCGGTAAGTGTGAGCAGAAAGGTTTTGCCACCAACAGGCCCAATTGTGAAAAGCCCCAAACCTTTAACGATGTTCCCCTCAAGCCATACCAAGGGTCCAGGACCTGAGGGGCACCATCTGTGGGGTCAGGGTTTATTCTAGTTGGATCTGATCTGGATGCTAGTGCAGGTAGTTGGGTGCCTGTTATGTCACTGTGGCTCTGAACAGGATGCCACCAGATTAGCTCTTAGAGTCACTCCTAGAGTCCTAGGTCTGGGTGTAGGTTCAGTTCTTCTGACTCAGGCAGATGGGCAGCAGGGAATCCAAGCAGTAGTACAGCAAGACAGTAGTCCAGCAGGGCAGCAGTCCAGCATAGTGACAGTCCTTCCAGCAGCACAGTAGTCCTTCTTCCTGGTAGATTTTCCACAGGTCCAGAAGTATACTGAAGAGTTGATGTCTGAAGTCCAATATTTATACCAGATGCCTCCTGTGAAGTGGGAGAAGCTCCTAGAGATTTCCCTTTGAAGTGTACTGGGCTCAAGCCTTCCCTGTCCTGGCTCTAGACTAACTACAGGTGGTATGCAGCCCTTTGACTGTAGGCAGGACACAGCCTATACAAGTGTAAGTACGTCTGTGTCCACCTTTGCCCTCCCATCCTGCCAGTGATGGCCCAGATAGTGGCATCTAAGCTCTCTATTCTATGTGACTGTCTAGGAGGAATACACAAAGCACAACTGTCAGCTGAAGCCAGGCACGTGACTCAGAGACAGGCTGCAAGCACTTTCTAAGAGTGGCATTTTCAAAATTGTAACTTAAACTCCGACTTTACCGTAAGAGAGGATTTTTCATTACAAGTAGAAAGACACCAAGCATGAACTGATTAACTGTTCCAATTTGGAAATTACAACTTATTAGATGTAATAAGGCAACTCCTCCAATGTTATCCTATGGGAGAGGTA
The DNA here is from genome assembly GCF_964263255.1 of Lissotriton vulgaris. Taxonomy (NCBI): domain Eukaryota; kingdom Metazoa; phylum Chordata; class Amphibia; order Caudata; family Salamandridae; genus Lissotriton; species Lissotriton vulgaris. The sequence goes on from NC_141693.1 coordinate 1,373,909,694, forward strand.
GGCCTTACAATAGTGACATACCAAATTTAAGAGTTAGTTACTAACAGAACATGCAATCTACCCTAGGGGTTACTTGTATGTATTAAAAAGAAAACTCCTGACCTGGCAAAAGTTTTAATTTGCGAAGCGTAAATGGCAGTTTAAAAACTGCACATATAGGTTGCAATGCAGTCCTGAGACAGGTGTGCAAGGCTACTTAAGCGGGTAGCACAACACGTACTGCATGCCCATTGGTCCCTTATGTAACAATGTGTTACTGAAGGAATCCCTTATCGAATATACTTATCATTTTATTGGTATAAAAATCCAACTATTAAATTAGATAGCAGAAAATAGTAGTAAGGCATAACAACAAAGAAATATTTATTTTATAAAGTTTTTTTTTACTTTTTTTCAAGAAAATGCTAACAAAACACCATATATTATATCTTCCAAATCTTCAATCAGTGTTCTTAATACAATCTTTTGAATAACACTATCTACCCACACTGAACAAACAAATGAACATTTATACTAAAGTGGTCAGTAGGGGGCGGTATAGCCACCTAACAAAACATGCATTTTCCATGAAAAAACCTATTCCTGATTGGCAGAAAACAGATTAATCAAGTTTTGACCAATTGGTGTTAGAGAGGATTATATGTCAATGTTTCGGTCTCTCAGTACTCACTGATGTAAACAAAGCCAACCCGGACAGTCTCCTGACAGATCAACAGCTTAACTCCCAATATATATCCCAGTATATGTATGTAAAAGTATAATATAACTTAGAAATCCTCCCAGCATTAGGTAATTGGTTTAAAAAAGCGGTCTCGAAAAATCGACCTGCCGGATTCCTCATCCAAAGTAGGAGAACCAGGTAAGGAATGGAACCCATCGTCTCCAGCGTTCCTACGCAGGCAAAGGCTGACCTGAATTTCATGCAGCCTTCCAACAGAAGTCACTGCGAGTTATCTTACTGTCTCACTGATTTGCAGCAGTACTGCATCAGCTTTTCCCATGAGTCTTAAAAAGGACGAGACGCTGCTAATGTTTTATCGGGACAGTCAGAGCGCCACTGGAGGATGAACAGACAATGTACAGCTGCCTGGCACGTATTCCGCGCCTGTGAGCCACCCCAGCCCTAGACGACCTTGACCCGCATTACAACAAAACCACCTGAGCCCAACTGCAAACTTCAATTTGTTGGTACTGCGTCGACAAGAGAAAGTGAATAAGCACCTCTGCACCCTATTGCCGTTAAAGTAGGAGCTACCAGAAGGTTCCAGAAGCGGGAACACACAACACGTGGCAGAATGCCACAAAGTATTAGAGAAGAAGAGGAGAATAGTTTTAGGGACTTCGCTGGTCATCACCAAGCCGGAGCCCAACACCTGAGGCCAGTGGATAAACTATAGTCAACCACTGAAGGCCTTCTTGCTGGTGCACACAGGGGCACCCAGAACAAAGTTTAGAGACTCAAGCAACTAGATGTCTCACCAGCATAGTAAAGAAGAAGGTGCGGGCTGGTGCAACATAAGAAGAAAAAGAAGAGAAGGAAGTGTGACTTTCCGATTCACACTGGGAAATCTGATGACGATCAAGCCCTGGCCAGAAAATCAAGAGTGGCCTGGCTTAAAAGGTACTCTTGAGAGTCTTGGGCTGCTGATGGAGCGTATCTACCCATACAAGCAAGCCACTAATGCGGAACAAAGATGACCTGGCAACAGCACAGCTGGAGAACTACAGTAAGATGCAAGCACATGCTAACTGTCTCTACCCTGTGCTTGCCAACATAACTGTCCAGACAAAATAACCGGTAGCTCAGCAACCCCGCTGCATCAATGCTGAAGGATGCATATGCCTGCACAATGAAAGGATGTAAACACATGCCCACCATTACTTCAAGTTGTCTACTTCCCAAGAAAGAAGGACCGTTGATGTTACAGGCTGATGCTAAGTACAGTGATTACCAGTTCCTGGTTTAATGTTTATAACATGTTTTACTTTTACTAAGTTCACTTTGTGATGGTTCTGACAGTGGTCCAGTGGAGCCTGTCAGGTGTAAATAATCCCTTGTAGATATGGCCCAGTGCCAGGTGATACCATGTATATTATGTGCTTACTATTCTAATGTGTTATGAGAATACAAAGACTATTTTTGATATAACCTGTGTGGAGTTCCTTTTGTAGTGTGCCTGGGATGTTGTTTCTGTATGTATTGAGACTTACCCATTAAGATTTCTATATACACAATAAATGTTGCTATACAGATCCTAATAAACACAGAGGATCATTTCACTTAAAGACACATTAACGTAGCGGGTAGAGTGTGGGACTGAACGACCATTAATGAGTAAGAGCTGACCCCAAATTATACCCAGCATAAGCTAAGTAGACCCATCAGTCAAAATCGGTGCTAGGCGTTTATGACCTACCTATCTGTCCTTAAATCATAGTTTTCAAGGGATTTTCTGAAACATGAAGAATCCATATCTCTGTACGTCTGTCCCCCAAACACATAGGTAACCCTCCATTTCCTTCTTACTTTGTTGCTAATGCTGTCATTCATTAACACCACACTACTATGGTTTAATACTTGAAATCAATACCCAGCCCAATTACTCTTGGTTCCCCTATTAGATTCATGGGCAGCACATCCCACAACCTAAATTCCATCTCAGACATATCCTCATTTTCAAGTGCCTTAAGAACCACCTTGTAGTTGTGGACAGTACTATTAATTCTTGAATTCTCTGCACAACCATCTCTACCTAGACTAGCCACAAAGATTAAAATCCCTAGAATGAATTGTTCCAGAATTCCATGGAAAAACGAAATACTTTTAGTTATTCAAATCTGTTTTTGTTTTTAGTCAGTCAATTCTCTTTAATTCGGCAATGTACCATAATAGAAAAAGCAAATAAGTACATTCAAAGCACAATTTAAAAGTTGATACAGTACTTTACAATTAGCCAGTTAAAGTGTCAATAGACTCTGGTAAACTCAGCAAACAATTACAGCCATAATCTTAGAAAAAGGAAGGAGTATAATAATTGCCTGGGTCATTTTCATAGTAGTGTATAAGGAGTCATTCGGGCTAGGTAATTTTAGCATTGCAGATGCTCAACCTGTACATCCCCTCCAGTGGCTAGTAATCAAGCGTTTTCTTATATTGACACATTGCAAGTAGAAATCTCACTACAGCAAATACTATGTATTTGCTAGTATCCAATTATAAGATTCTATAGGCTCCATGTGCTGTGTGGTTCCAAGGTTACCGCAGACTGGGATTTTCCATTTAGCCTTAGCCTTACTATACTCTGGGCAAAGGAAGAGGACACGTACCACAGTTTCAGCAGCAAGTCCACAGGACGGGCAAACCCATCTCTACTGGACTATCAGAGCGTGTCCATTTGCTAGTGTATGTATACAGTGGTATGGACTTGTATCTAAATTGCACATAGAGCTTTCTTGCTGGATTGGGTTCAATTTCATCAAGAAACTGCTCCATTTTATGGTAGTCCTTTACAAGTAGAAAGGAGCTTGTCAGCGTACCCAGGGCTGGACTACTCATAACGATGCTTAATTTAAGAGTCATAAAACTTCTTTTAATCTCCAGTTTGGTGATTACTATGCCATCCCCCCAGGATCTTCCCAGAGCCTTTCTTTCCTCATTCTTAAACTGAATGTGGTACAATTACCAATAGTTCAAGGGGGTTTAGCGCTTCCGCATCTGAGAACCAACTATGAGGACGCTTTTTTAGATTTGGTGTCCGGCTTGATGGGATCTGATTCCACTAGAGACAGCTTTTTTATAGATAAAATGACACAAGAAATTGGATCGCTAACTCGAGTGTTTTAAAGACTTCCAAACTCCCTAAAAAAACATTTTATAAAACCTTAAAAGATTATTGTTTTAGACTCCAGTCTTTTTTTAAAAAGATGGGATCGTCGGGGCTCCAGTATTTAAAAAATAGGAGAATGTACTAGTCTCGGCCTCCAGCTGCAACTGAGGCATATAAACATTTGGGAAGGCTGTGGACTTTTAGAGCTAAGGCACTTCAATATACAAAATAGTCTGATCTCCTGGCAAGAAGTAATGGCAAGGGTAGAGAGCCATTGGAAGCCGACCTTTTTTGAATTCTTACAAAATGTTCATTTCCTAAAAAATACCAGTGGCATTTTGGATACCCCTAACCAATTTGTGGTAGCCCTTTTGGGGCCAATGTTAAAGGGGTGGGAAACTGGTATAAGTTGCTACATAAGCAGGGACAAGCTCCCGTAATAGAAAATCATTTGGATATAATAATTCAGGAGACCGGATGTAGACTGGCTTGAAAAGAGTGGGAGTCTAACTGCTATTTAGGAAGAAAATCTTTGGGCGCTGCAAATTTCAAAAGGTTGGCCTTCCTATCGCGATGGTTTTCCTACCTAACACCGGCCGCCTTAAATAAAAGATTTCCCGGAGCTGAAAATACATGCATTTTTTTTTACCATACTTTTTTTTCATGTCCAGATCTTAGGTTTTTTGGGGGGGCAGTTTTTTTGGATAATAAACAAGCTATCAGATAGAGTATCTCGCTCAAGGCTAAAGCTGCTCTGTTCAGAATTTGCAGAGATGAAGCAATGCAATCCGAACCTGAAAAAGCTTTTGTATTTATTTCTTGTTCGGTGGCTCGCTCTTTAATCTTGCAAAATTGGAAATCTAAGGAAGCTCACTCCCATCTGAAATGGTTTAATAAAATTAAAAGAACCCGAAAATTTGAAGAAGCCTACGATAGGAGGGTGGGAGCCACTAAAAAAAGTGAAAAAAATTGGATGTTTTTTAATGAATTAGAAAAACTTAAAGAGAGATCATAACACTTGGGTTGGTAAATTAACGCAGCAGTTTTTAGTAAAAATGCACTAGCACTTTCTTCTTATTGCACTTTAGTAGCACCAGCCCTTTTATAGCTTTTTCCACTTTATAGAAGGATGTACCTTGTATTTTGGTTAAGAATGTAATGAGTCGCTATAGCCATAAGTTCCCGCATTTTAATAAAAGGTTGTAGCTATGATGGCTTTAGGCGATAAGATGGTACTAGCACTTTATAGGCATGGCACTTTAGATGTATTGGGAATTTTCTTCCTTGCTGCTATATTGTAAATCAAATTTGCACTTTGTAGGATTAGCTGCTTAAGTTTTAGCTTGTTTTTATTATTTATAGAGAGGCTGTCATTTTAATCTTTTTTGGAGAAACTGGTTTTTATAATGGTTGCAATTATATAATGTACTTTATTAACCAAATGCTCTGCTCAACAAAAATAAAAAAAATAAAAAGTTATAGGATTTTAGGGACACCAATCCTGAACAAGTTATATCTTCCCATTTGGATATTACACTTAAAAAGGGAATTAGGCAAGCCCAATGTTATCTTATGGGAGATTGCAATAGTAAAAAATGAATTTACGTTTTTTACTACCAGGTCATGTAATTCTGACAATTACATGTCCTGCTTTTGAAATACACTGCTCCCTGCCCTCTGGGCAGTCCAGGGCCTACCTTAGGGGTGACTTAAATGTACTAAGAAGGAAGGTTTTGACCTGGTAAAAGCTTTTTTTGCCAGGTCAAAATGGCAGTTTTATAACTGCATACACAGGCTCTGCAATGGCAGGCCTGAGCCATGTTAAAAGGGCTACTTAAGCATGTGGCACAATCAGTACTGCATGTACACTAGTAGAATTTAATTTACAGGCACTGGGCACATGTAGTTTACTTTACTAAAGACTTATAAGTAAATTATATATTTCAATTGGATAAGCGCGAATATTGCTATTTTTGGAGGTGGAAAGCACATGCACTTTAGAACTATTTAGCACTGGTAAAGTGCCCAGAGTCCTAATACCAGAAAAACAAGGTCAGAAAAAGTGGGGGAGGAAGTCAAAAAGTTGGGGGGAAGACCACCCTAAGGTCTTACAGGCTTCTCAGGCATCTCAAATGACTTGATTGAGTTGGACTAGAGTGGGTTTATCGTGTCCTACTTGTTACAGACACATAACAGTGATTTTGTAGCAATGTCATCTTCAGGCCCCCAGTAGTTTCATGATCTACGTGCCTTAGCTTGGGCCAGGCACTGGGTGGGACTCTCAGTTCTTAGGGCCTCATTTATGAAAAGTGACGCATTGCTGCGAGAAAACAGTGATGCGTCATTTTTCATTGCACCCTCCTTGCGACACCAATTATGCGCATATTTACAGTATGACCCATCATGTCACAAGGAGTTACAGATACGTCAGTATTTCTGACGTATCTCTAGGCGCAAAAATGACGCATTGCTGGAGTGTGTCACAAAAGTGACGCAACTTCAGCAATGGATTCGTCACATTGTAATTATGGTGCAACAAGGATAATTTGTTACACCACTGGTGCTACTTAATATTCCTTTCTCCACAGGCCTTAACTGTGAGCAGTGGCTCAGTAATTCCATAATCCCCCAGAAGAGTGCACCCTTTCAGGTTTATGAGGAGCTCCCTTCCTGCTGGCTCTGCTTGACAGCCGCGGACTGTACTTAACGTCTTTGCTTTCATTCCACCTCGAGTGGCGGTTCATAAAAGTGTATTCCTTCAGCCACAATATACTTCAAGCACAATGTCGAAGCGACTTGGGAACATACATTTCTAGTTGTAAGAATTTAGTGTGGGCCCCTTTGCTGTGAGCAGTGTTCATGTTAGATTTCATATCTAATTGTCGCGAAGGTTGCATTAGAGCGCAGCGCAGGACATCAATATTAGACTGTTATTGATTCATTTTTCTAGAACTAGAACATCTCTCTTACCCTCTGAGCAGCAAATCGATATCCTTTGATGCATTCCCTTCAACCCATTTGCCAAGGTTCAGACTTCTTTGCAAGTTTCTTTTCCCCAATCACACACAGACACATATAATGGCTCGGTCACATAATTGGAAAAAGACATTCAGTGACAAGCAGACGTTTCATTTCTTTATAAGAGGAGCTACAGGAATATCCATTGAATAAACAATATGTTCTCAACAACCACAAAAAACGATTCAGATTCTCACTACCCTGGGCAATACATTGTTTATTTCATCAAATTATTTCATGTCTCCAGCAGTCGGTACACATACTGGCACCAAATGTAAATCTTTTCTTCCAAGAGTGTTTGTGCTGTGAGAAACCTTTTTTGCTTTGCTTGAAGGAGTAAATTGAAGAAATTACTTAAATCCCAATTGATGTTAAGTCAATGAGACAATATCCCTAATCAAGGGGGAAACAGACTCCCTAATGGTACTTACCGCAAATCACTGCTTCGAATGTCCCGACTGAGAGATGACTTGGGCTGCACACATATACTACACAAATCACACAGACCATTAACCGAACAAGGCATCTCATCTGTCAGTTACATATGCATCCACCCACTAACTTTCTTCATCACCACACATATAAATGTCCATTGAACATGTTCATAAATCGGGGATCAACATTGCCACAGCGTCTACTGCTTTCCATCAGAAAGTTTAAGTACAATTTTGATTCTATGTGCAAATCTGGACTTCAAAATTGGAGGCTCAAATATGTAGAGAGAGAAAACTAATATGAAAGTTTTTGATTGATGTGTAACTGGTTTTTGCCTATGTGTGAGTGGCCCACGATCCCAAGAAACCTCAAAACTGCAAATTAAGTGCTTCGTTTGGATAATGTGTCGTAAAATAGGAGAGGTCCTGAGTCGGTCTGCCCGGGCCTGTATTTCTTCCCTCACTTCCCTTTTGCCCACTCCATGACTGGCATGGGGTAGTGGTAGGTTTTTATGTGCATTAGCTGTACTCAGTGGCCTTGCCTACTTGCCCTCTTAAATACCTTAAATCCAGCGTACTTTGGTATACGGGCATTTTAAATTTAATGTTTTTTTAATGAAAGATCATTTTTTTTTGTAAACGATAATATTCGCCAACATTATCTAGATTGCAGACATCAGCATGAGTGTAGGCGGAAGAGTGACTGAGGTCACCACGGGTGCAGCTGCCTTTAAGCTCACCCTTCAGTAATAGTGAACATTATTTTTTTAAAGGAACGTCAAGCACAAGCACAAGCTGAAGATGGCTGCAAGTTTTAGCAATAGAAGATTCCCCTGCAACCCTTCCCCTCTCTTTTTTCTTCTCCTATGCTGCCCAGAGAAAATATACACGCTTTCACATAAGCTCATCCTATGGGAGTGTGTCTGCCTGGTGTCACATAGGAACCATCCTAATGATATGAAAGTACACTGTTGGGCAGAGCATGGTCTATTTTTGCCCATCATCCACTCCAAGCCGAGAGGTTGGAATTTAGCACGTTTAGGATGCTTCTGCACTAATTGCCAGTTAGCTTTTCCTCAAGTACCGTAGACAGTAAATATAAGCTGGTACCCCATTTTAGCTTGACAAAGTCATACATCGAGTCAAATTTTTATGTACCCTTTTACAAATAGTTTGAGAATATGAGGCTACCTATTCAACTAAGGGTAGAATTGTGCTTGATTCACTGGTGAAGCATTGCTCACCTGTTCTGCTGCTCACCTGCTGGTTGCATGTCACTACAATGCAGGCTATTACCACGCGTACCATTACAACGCTGTTTTTAGTGGAGTGCTGTGGCTCACTGGTTAGAGGCGGCAGACCTGGAAGCAGAGAACGGCCCGGGACCAGGGTTCAATTCCCGACGCGGCAGAGACGTGGACCAGGGTCAGCGGACTCGATAATTCTCGCCTCGGTGCCTACTCTAACCAGGGATCACACTCGGCAACTCTGGGCATTAGCTTGCCTCATCTCTACAACGGCCCCCCACATTCGCCGGGGATGCCTGGTTTCACCTTGGAGATACCCAGTAGGGACCATCTCACAGGGATAGCCAGGACGGGTTCCCCAGCGGTCTACAGCGCCACGACGCCTCAGGGCAGCAGTGCGCTTTACAAGAACACATACATTACATTACATTACAACGCAAGTCGTTACAACGAGTTGCGCTGTAAGCGCTTGATAGTGGAATAGTTTAATTTTCTATTCCAACTCCAGCCCACGTTACAGTAGGGAAGGTGTTGGAATAGAAAATTAAACTATTCCCTATCCAACAGCGCCCTCCAGCGCAAGTCGCTATAACGACTTTCGTTGTAAAAGCAGCGTAGTAATGGCAGCGCTTAATACCCGCGTTGTAAAGGCTGCTCAACCACCTGCTCAATATGGCAGTACACAGCCAGTTTAAGGAGCCTCAAGAAACCAAGAGGCCACACCTTCCCTTCAATAGAGGTTGGCTAACTAATAAACATCAGTCCAGTGGACACTGACAAACACTTGTTGCCTATGGCAAACGTTTCCTTTCATCTCTTTGTGGTACCGCTTCTGCTTGCTCATTCCAGGTCACCAGTAACTTCCACTTGGTGTGACGTGAGCACAGATCCATCATCTGTCTCACTGGCCTGGGCGCTGGACAAGGTTTCCCCAGACCACTCATGAGGGACCTCTGACCCTGACCCTGTTTTATTGAGGGGAGGCCCAACAACCTCTGCAGCAGAGGGCACTAGCTAGATTGATAAAGTTCATATTGGTCCTTTATATTCCTATTGTGCTTACTTGTGACTATGGACTCAAGCCAAACAATTCACATTTGAGACATACTGAAAGGAGAAAGTAAAAAGGGGAATTATCATAAAGGGGCATTTTTCCTTTTTTAACTACAGTCCCAGAAGCATTGTGGGAAGAGGAAACATTACCAGGGAGCTTATTTATTATTCCAACTCCGATGTTTAATATCGCCACTCCAAACCGATTTGCACCATTCATGGGAATGGAGGGGGTTGATTGACAGTCATCTGGCAGCAACATGACAGGGATGGACCGCAAACCGGCCCCAGACGTAGGCTGTAAGAAAATAAGCAAGATTACAAATCAAAATGATATAATCAGTACCACAGTTGAGGCAGTTTCACTTGAGAGGGGTATATATAAAAACCAACTAGTCATTTCCTGGAACATTGCGGGTCTAAGAAATAAAATGGATGATTGTGAATGGCAAGCGACAGTTTTTAAATACAATATTTTATGTTTCCAAGAAACATGGTCGACCCATGAGGTACATTTGAGGGGTTATCGAACCTTTCATACACCAGCTATCCCAAACAAAAAGGGTAAATATGGAAGAAACAAAGGTGGGCTATCTACCTACGTTCTGACCTAAAGGTTCTTAAATTTCTTTCAACAGTTTATTACCAACTCTTATTGGTAAGCGGGTTGGGCTTAAAAAAGTTAGTCATCATAAATTTTTATAATAACGCCCATGCTTCGTCATGGGAAGGCATTATTTTTTCATTGCGAAGGTACATAAAATTTTTAGAGCAATCAGGTGGTGGAGATTTGATTCCTCTATGGGTAGGCGATTTTAACTGTTCCATTTGCTCCGGTAACAATACGGGTATATGCCCCCTGAAGGAAAACAGGGATGAAGCCCTGACCCACTTCACTCAATCAGGGATAGGGGATTTGTTAAACACCTTGATTTTTGAGTTTGACATGGGTTTTTTCAATGAAATCTGTACTCCTATGGTAGACTTGAAACCGACCTTTAACGGAAGAGGAGCAAACTCTATAATAGATTTTGCTCTTCTATCACATAGGCATTAGATTATTAGGAAACACTGGATCTTGCCCTTAGCGACCACTATCCAATAGTGGTATCTCTGAAATCACAAGTACTGAAAAAATCTAATGAGCAGATCTATTGTACGCCCATCAGCCTAGGTAGTACCAATGGCTATTACATAAAATGGGAGAGAGTAGACCCAAATTTTTTTTTAACAAATTGGTAACTAAAGTCATTGATCATTTACTAATTTGTTTGTCTACAACTGAAAGCCATCAAACAGTTCTTGATTCTTTTGGGGTAATTACGGGCGAGATAAAGAAATTGTTGACCGCTTTTCATAAAAAAACATTGGATAAACAGAAAGGCTGGTTCAACAAAGATTGCTCAATGGCACATAAAAAATTAATCTCCGCCCTACACGAATCCCCAAGATGTTTGGAAAAGGTCAGACAGACTCGAAAATCTTACAAGGATGCTATAGCCATTAGGAAGTTAGAATTAAAAAATGAACTCTGGCAGAGCCTCCATGAAGCATGTTTAAAAAATGATAATACGATGTTTTGGAGGGCGGTTAACGCTCCCTTCTTTTTAGATAGAGACATAGATATCATTGATGTTGTCATACCAGGAGAAGAATGGGTTAAACATTTCTCTAAATTATATATATATATTATTACATTATGGTCGGAAACATCTCCAGTAATAACCACGAGTGCCTAGAGCCGTTCCCTCTGGGGATCGTGTTTGATCATAAGGAGGTAATGAGGGCTATTAAAGAAAGCGCCTCAGGGAAGGCATCGGGACCGGATGGTGCCCCGATCGACATATACAAATCAGAACCGGAGCTGTGGACACCCCTTTTAACAAATGTTTTAAATAGTATTAATGCCTCTGGCTATATCACCACTTGGCCAGAGGCTGTAGTGGTGCCCATTTTTAAATAGGGGGATAGAAACGATCCTGCCTGGATGTATGATGTTACAACGCATAATTTTACCACGCATGCCTTTACAACGCGGTATTTACAATGAAAACCTTTACAACGCATAGTGCTTTGGGGTGCTGGATAGTGAATAGTTTAATTTACTATTCAAACTCCAGTCCCCGTGGACACTAGGGAAGGTGTTGGATAGTAAATTAAACTTATTCCCTATCCTAGAGCGCCCCCCAGCGCAATGCGTTGTAATGGTTGTCGTTGTAAATACTGCGTTGTAAAGGCACTGCGTTGTAAAAGTTGCGTCGTAAAGGATGTTTCCCACCTGCCTGCAATTGACCAATATCCCTCCTAGATGCTTTAATGAAGGTAGCAGGCAGGATCGTTCTTAACAGACTACAGGAATGGGCAGATGAAAACCAGATCATCTCCCCCCTACAATATGGTTTTCGTTCAGGTAAGGGGACGCTAGAGCAGGGCCTTAATTTGGCACTGTTAACTGCAAAGTATACCCAAGCTAAAAATGAATCCCTTTACATAACCTTTGTAGATCTAAGCTCCGTGTTCGACTGTGTAGACCACTCCATGCTTTGGGATACATTAGTTGACATAGGCATGGAGCAGCAGATTATAACATTCATTAAAGAACTATACAGAGATGCAGAAGCTAGGGTAAGGTATGGGAGAGATGGGGCTTGTTCCGATAAATTTTCTATCAAAAGAGGAGTAAGGCAAGGGTGCATTTTGGCACCCTTCCTTTTTATCCAATATATAAATAGCGTGAGACAACACCTTCAGTCTTTCCAAAGCGCTTATCCAGCGATAGGGGGAAGTTCTATTCCTATCCTCCTACACGCGGATGACGCTGCAATCATTTCACGTACCTTAATTGGTCTGCAAAGGGCGGTAGTTAATTTTTCTGACTTCATGAGCGCGCGGGGGTTAGAGAATAACGTCTCAAAAACATTTTCTATGAGATGTGGTTCCTCCTTAAAAACGAATAAGGTAATCTTTTTAAATAGGAAAAAAATCGAAAATACTAACAGCTTCACATACCTGGGTGTAAATTTTGACAGCAGGGGAACCTGGTCCAAGGCAGTTGAGGCTAGAAACCTTGCAATTAGTAGAGCAAAGGGTGCTCTGATAAACTTCTCAAGGAAGTTAGTTGGCCGTCCAGTTAAAGCACTTAAGCAAATATATAAAGCTAAATGCATCCCTACTGGTATCTACGGCACGGGCATATGGGGTTTTGTTAAAACAGACCAGATACAACGTACTGAAAATAATTGTATTCGCTATTTATTGGCGATACCAAAATCTATGTCTATGTTTCCCAGCCATAGAGAACTGGGGATTGCATATATAGAGGACACAATCAAATCCTCCTCACTTCTTCTGTGGCACAAGATCTGGGTCACCCCAGAGACATCTCTTAATAGAGATGTCATACGCGATTGTCTACAGTTAGACGGCGTGAGAAACATAAAATGGCTGCAATATATAAAAATTATGGCAATAGATATTGGCCACATAGAATATTTTGAGAACCCAACGTGCTTAGAATCTGTCCCAAGGCGTGTCCTTAAAAAGCTGATCATGGACCATTTAGAGAATAAAAGATGGCTCACAATAAAAGACAAATTTACTGCTAAGATGGGTGAAGCTCTTACTTTTTATACAGGCATTCAGCCATACTTAATATTGGTCCCGAGTCCTTTTTTAAGAATGTTATTGTTTAGGTTCTGGGCGGATACTTTTTATCGTCTGGTAACATTCCCAAATCGAATATCCACACGATTCTTTTCTATACATTTTTTGAGGCACCAAGGAAATTGTTTTTAAAACCAATTTTTATCAACTGGGAAATCAGAGGATGCAGGGCAGCGTATTGCAAATTAAAATGTTTGGAATCAGTACTGGAGGTTAAAGCAGTATCATCCTATTTGGGAACTTTAATTGCTTTAAGGAAGACTATGTAACCTATGAGAATTACCTGCAGTCCCCGCAATCTGATACCCGTAAATTGTTTTTACTAATTCAATTTTATCCCTTTTTATATTAGAATTGAATTTTAAATGTTTATATATACCTATGGAATCATTTTATTGGTGTACCACCTAATCTGCTAACCTTTTAAAATATGCTTTGTTATTTTCATACAATGCCTTTGTATGCTCACTCCGCATATATTAACTTTGTTGCTAAATGATTTTAACAAATGTATTGTATATCTGTGCTTTTATGATTTTGTTTAAACAAAACTGAAACTGATTATTCCAACTACAGTCCAGGAAAACATTAGGAAAGTGCAGAAATGAATGGGGGTTTACTTATTATTCTAACACCCTTCCAAAAAACACTGGGGAAATGGTCAAAAACATACTTAAGGTCATATTTAATATTGTAACTCCTCCTCCAGAATCATTATGTAATAGTGATAAGTTATTGGGGGGCGTATTACCTATTTTATACCCACAACCACTGGTGAAAGGACCACCACCTCCCAGGGGCTTTAAACACTAAGGAGGGGGGCCGCAAGGCCCCCTTTCAGGAGCCTTCGATGGCCCTTGAGACCACCACCCCCGGACCGGCTACAGCTATGTCCCGGGGTGCCCACTCTGGGACATTGCAGTTTTCTATGGTAGGGCGGGAGCACTGTTCCCGCCCTGCTCCTGCCCTGCTTCTGCTTCGCTTCATGGAAGCGAGAGCAGTAAAATTGTGTTTGATGAATGTTCCAAAAACTTTCCAAGAAAACTGTCAAGTTAGGTCTAGTTGCACATGATAAGTTTTGGGGTGATCCGTCAAGTGGGGGCCGACAAAAATGGGAAGTAAAAAAAAGTGTGTTTCCCATGTTAATTTCCAGAGGGATTGTGAACATGACTACTGCCTGAACCCAAGGATGGAATAACACCAAACTTGGCAGAAAGGTAGCTCTTAGTCCAGAAAGTGCGCTTTTTGTTATTTGGGGTAAATTCATTCAGTAGTTTTAGGGTTATTTAAAGAACAACACATTTGTATATATAGTGATTTTTTAATCACAGAAGGATGGGAGGGGCAGTAATGAGAGCGACCAGGCATACGCACAGGTAAGTTGCTTCTTTTTAAATTTTGAAAGAATTTGGGAGGGGGAGGGAGCGGCTAACTCCGCTTCGCCACGGAGGTGGAGTTTTGCCTACCCATGCATTCACAACGGAGTGCGGAGTAGGCAAAACTCCACAAACTCCGCTGGCGGAGCAGAGTTACCCGCCCAGTGCTACTTGGGACCCCACCAGGGCAAAAGGGGTTATTTTTGTTTTTTGCATTATCTCCAACAATCATGACATATTCAAGAATTTGGCTAACAGAGCACAAAAAAACCAAGATTGATCTCCTGCGCTTGTTCATGATATGTTTCCCAGGGTGGACCAGGACCCGTGGGCATGTGGCCTTTTTATTAAAAAAGAGGGCGTGCATGGGCCCCCCCTCCAAATGTGCTTTTGAGCCGCAGGGACCACCACGTCCCCGGGGATTTATGGTTATAATGGAGGGGGGTCGTGACGATCCCCCACCAAAGGCTCAAGGGAGCCCCTGGGACCACCACCTTCCTGGGGCTTTCTTTTTAATATAGAGGGGGAGCGTGCTGATCACCCTCTTGGGGATGTTTGAAGCCCCAAGTACGACTACCTGTTGGGGGGGTCAGACTGACCTCCTAGGCCCTGGGGACCACTACCTCCTCAGGGCTTTTTGGTTATAATGGAGGTGGGCCGTGCGGATCCCCACCAAAGGCTCAAGGGAGCCCCAGGACCACCACCTTCCGGGGGCTTTCTTTTTAAAATGGAAGGGGCTGTGTGGACAACCATCCTGGGGCTGTTTGAAGCCCTGAGTACCACCACCTCCCCAGGGCTAAAATAAAATGTTTAAAGAGGGGTCAGATGGACCCCTAGGTCCCGGGGACCACCACCTACCCAGGGCTTATGAAGTTAATAAAAGTGGGAGGGACAATATATAGCTCCAGGGACCACCAGCTCCTCTGGGCTGGCTTGTGCAAATTAAAGGAAGGGTCGGCAGGGCTGCACTCATGAAGCAATTAATTACTCTGGGGTCTGCCTCCACCAGAGCTGGCTCCTGCTATCTCCTCAGGGGCCTACGTTCGGGAGATAGCTGTTTGCTATTGCTTGGCAGGAGCTGTGATAACTCCCAGCAAGTGAGAGCAAACACTAAACTCTTCTCCCAGCAAGCGGGAGCTGTCAAACTGCTCCTGCTTGCTTGGAGTGGAGTTTACATCTGTTTCTCTTCCTGCTGTCATGGGAGCAGGGAAACAGATGAAAGAATTGCTCCCACAAGAAGGGTGCTGCATATTTAGCAGCTCCCTGTATGCAGGAGCAATGCTGGCCCTCTCAGGATATGGGGAGGAGGCTGGGACCCGAGGGGCATTTAGGCTTACCCTTGGTACCCATCTAAGCACACTGGGTGCCCTGGTTGGGGCCAGTTCACCCAGGTAGATGTGGCCAGTTCCTGGGGAATGGGGCTCCTGGGGCCAAAATCAGCCTGGGAAGGAGAGTCGCTTGCCCCCCTCTCCATTGCTCAATAGGCAAAATAGAGGGCAGTAAAACAAGCAGAAAAACAGAACAGAGCAGAAGTGGGGGAAACAGAGGTTAGAAAAACGAGCGGTAAGGCAAAACAGACCAGCAGAGGGCAAAGTAGAAGGCAGAAAAACTAGCAGAAAAGGCAAACACAGGGCAGAAAAAATGAGAAGAAGAGGCAAAACAAAGGCAGAAAAATGAGCAGATAAGGCAAAACAGTGGGCAGAAAAATTAACAGAAAAGCAAACTAGAGCAGAAGAGGGCAACACAGGACATGCAAAACAGAGGGCAGGAAAGCAGAGGTGGCAAAATGGGGGGCAGAAAAACAAGCAGAAAAGGCAGAGCAGAAGAAGGCAAAACAGTGGGCAGAAAAAAGCAAGAAGGGCAAAATAGAGGGCAGAAAAACAAGCATAAAAAGGCAAAGCAGAGGGCAGAAAATTAGCAGAAAAAGCAAAACAGAGGGAAGAAACAAGCAGAAAAGATTAAACAGAGGGCAGAAAAACAAACATGAAAGGCAAAACAGAGGGCAGAAAAACTAGCAGAAAAGGCAAAACAGAGCAGAAGAAGGCAAAAAGGAGGGCATGAAAGTGCACACAAAAGGAAAAAGAGAGGACAGAAAAATGACCAAAAGAGGCAACACGGAGGGCAGAAAAGCAAGCAGAAAAGGCAAACTAGAGGGCAGAAAAGGTAAAATAGAGCTAGAAACGAGCAGAGGAGGCACAAGCAGTGGTAGCAGGTAGACAGACAGCTGAGAGTAGCAGACTGCAGTCAAGCTGGACAGGAGAACGGTTGCTGGGGGAGCTGGCATGAGGACCTGCTTAATCTGTACAGAAATTAACCCCTTGGGCACCATGGATGTAATAGTTATGTCCTTGGCTGTGGTGCTCCTGTGCCAAGGACTTAACCATTACATCCAGGTACTCACACACGGGAGAAGCGCTGGCACTCCCCCCGTGACCCGTTAATTAAGGCCCCCCACCTTTAAATGGAGAGCTTCTGCTGCCATCCCTGACGCCCCTCCTTGGTAATCTGATGATATCAGTGCACGCAAGGCATGCCAACATCATCAGAGAATGCCGGGGGATGCGCTGGAAGCCATTGGTTCTAGCTCATAGGACGAAAAAGTTGTTTTTCCTTCTGGGGGGTATTTTGGACAGCAAAGAGGCACTGGGAGGGAAAGAAAGAGCTTTGAAGTGCATATCCGCTGGGCAATCGCAGGAATGCACCCACTAGGCCTCAGGGTTTTTTGGGGGGCATTGGGACCAGCCACTTGGGCAAGAGACATTCCCTTTTATATTTTAGCAAACTTCGGCCATTTCAGCCCCCTTTGAGGGGGCAGAAATGGCCATAATGTAGTTTGGCATGTTGAGGAGTGGCCCGTAGGCAAGGGTGTGCCCCTTTTTTGGGGGCATTATTTTAGTCATATTTGCCCCCCCTTGTGGCAGATAAGCTATATCTGTGGGCTGATCTGCACCCAAGGGAGGAAGAAACTCACTAGACACCAGAGATTGAATGTATTAATATGTTGGGGAGTGGACCCTTGGGCAAGGGTCACTCCCTATTATGGGGGCACAATTGTGGCCATCCTTCGCCCTCCTTAAGGGCAGATCTGCCTTATTTTTAGGCCTATCTGCCCCAAGGGAGGCAGAAAGCACTAGACGCTAGCAATTTTACTTATTTGTATGGTGAAGAGTGGCCCATTGGGCAAGGGTCCCCATTATAATAATAACAATAGTAATAATAGCATTTGTAGAGTGCAACAGCTACCTCAAGCAGAGGTGTCTGTGCATTTTGCGGCCAACAGCTGGTGGGGGAGGTCCAACTGAGGTACTAGCATTGGCTGAATAGCCAAGTCTTCAAGGTATTTCTGATCTCACATTCAGACTTGATCAGGCACATATGGGAAGGCAGGGTGTTCTACAGCCCAGCCGTCCCCACATTGAGGGACCTGCCTCCATTGTGGGACTTAGCAAAACAAGGTACACAGAACAGGTGCTGAGAGTTAGATCTCATCATCCGTTCTTGTTGGTATAGGCAGAGCCTACCCTTAAGGTAGCCCGTGCCACCATCTTGCAAAGCACAATGGGGCCAGAAAACCACTGGACACCAGGGAAAGTTTATGTGTGAGTGTGAAGTAGAGTTAGGCTGATGGTCTGCGGGTACTGGTGTTTGGCTGGTGTTATGTGTACAATGGCGCTTGGCTGGAAGGGTGTGTGGACTGGTGCTTGGCTGGTGGTGCGTGTGGACTAGCTCTTGGCAGAGGGGTCATGTGGGCTAGCTCTTGGCTGGTGGTGCGTGTGAACTGGTGCTTGGCTGACAGTGTGCCTGGACTGGAAATGTGTTGGTGACAGGTAGCCAGTATGTGCATTGACTTGCTTGAGATGTGTTAGTCCTAATGGCATATAAGAGTGATGGACCCTTGAATGGCTCCGTTTGTAATGTAAGTGTTGCATTGTGTTGGGCCCGCAGCTTGCATTGTGAATCTTTTTCTGTGTCTGAAGGATGGAAGGCATGTGAATAGACTGTAAAGCAGTTGGTGCCTTGACCTGACTTTACAGCTCACGAGCTGTAAATCAGTGGTTCTTTGATCTAATGTTAAAATTATTAACAATGACTTTTGCAGACTGTATTTCATAAAATCAGTGGTGAAAAAAGTTTTTCTTATGAACAATTTACTTACCCTTGTGCCAAGTCCAACCAGAATGCCTCTGGTTGACTAGTGGATGGATGTGCAATAATGATGCTGCTTTTATTTTACTTTTTACTGTCAGTGTATACTTTCTTTGTAGTGAACACATTTTGCCATCACATCTTTTTGGAAACTGGTCACCAAGGGAAATTAAGTGGTATGTTTTGTGTGGATTCCACAAGGTTTACTTACCCAGACGCTCTTGTAAATTTGATTCACTGACAAAAACATATTATTTCCTCACATTTCTGTATGGGAAAGTGGTGAGATCTTTGGATCGGAACAAATTTCCTACCAACCAGGTTTCCCAATAAAAATGCGACCTCAATTGTGTGGGTGGGCCAAGTTCCCCTGACAGGTAAGGGCAGAAAACATATTGCAGAGGTATAAAATGTATTGATCACAAAAATACCTGTTTTTTGCAAGGGGGCCACCGACGTTTTTTGTCCCGGGCTTGGCGACCATCTAGGGAAATCTACCAAACCCATACATTTCTGCAAGCGTGGCTCCCCCTATGATTCCTAACCCAAAATCCCATGCAAACCTCAAATTAACTAAAAAAACACATGTTTTTCCCACATTTCTGTGTGGAAAACTTCTGTGATCACCAGGATGGCACAAATTTCCTACCACCCAGTGTTCCCGCAGGTCTCCCAACAAAAATGCTTTCTCACTTTGTGATTAGTTTTCAAAAATGTACATTTGATCGGTTTCCCTAGGTGCCGACTGAGCTATGGCCAAAATCCACAGCCAGGCACATTACAAAAAAGGGGTCAGCTTTCAGTGGAAAAATGTGGTGTCCATGTTGCATTTTGGTCCATTTCCTGTCACGGCACAAGGCCTACCCACGCTATTGAAGTACAATTTTTATCTGGAGACTTGGGGTAATGCGGCGTGGAAGTTAGTTTGTGGATCCCCCTCTGATTCCAGAACTTTCCATCACAGGAATGTGAGGAAAATTAGTTTTTTTAGCATGCCATCAGTAATGTCATTAGTGATGTCACTGACAATGCCATGAGTGATGTGATTTCTGAAGGCATAAGCAGTGTATTGCAGGGGAGTAAGTTATAGTTAGCTCAGGTAACTATAACCAGTGAAGTTGATTGGTTTTGTATGAGGAAATCAGAGCCTAACTATAACGCTCCTGTAACCTTTGTATTTTTCAGTCAAAATATATGTATATATATATATATATATATTCCTTGATGTTAAGGTCTTTGTCCATAATGACAAATTTGAAAGCACCCTTTACAGGAAATCTACTTCTGGTAATATTACCTTACATGCAACCAGCTCCCATCCTAAACACCTCATTGCAAGCATTCCGTATGGAGAAATCCTACGTGTAAAACGAATCTGCAGCAATGAGGATGAGTTTATCAAATGTCAGGACGAGCTGGTTGCCAGACTAAAAGCCAGGGGGTACTCTCAACAAATTTTACAGGAAGCAATCGAAAAGGCTAAAATTAGATCTAGAATAAGCCTTTTTGCCCCTGACAATGATGGCTCTGTCATATCCAGCACTGCCGTTACCCCCATTAGGACCGATACTCCTAGATTAATTACCACCTATAACAGGGAGGAACGTCAAATAAGAGCCATAGTCAACAGACATTGGCCAGTGGTGTTAACTGACAACATTCTTCAGAGTAGAATTGCAGCTAAACCTGTGATTACATTCAGAAGAAGTAGCACCATGGGCACGATATTAGATCGAGTATCACCTGAAATCAACAAGGTTACTACTTGGTTGGCACCCAAGAAAGGTTTTACCAAATGCACGTCATGCCGTGCTTGCAAATTTGGGTGCAATATGTCATCATACTCTACACCATTCAGGACTACTCCTAGTTCAATAATGGGTCATTATAATTGCAAAACCGAATATGCTGTATATGTCCTGACGTGCACCTGTGGGCTTACCTACGTGGGTAGCACGAAGCTGCAGGTGCACGTCAGGATATTGCAGCATATCAGGGCCATTCTCCACAGCGATGCAACATATCCTGTTGCTAGACATTTGCTAGACATTTTAAGAGAGTACACGCCAATGACATCAATTGCTTCTCTTATTATGTAATAGACGCTGTAGCTAGAAAAAGGAGGGGTTGCAACAGAGAGCGCCAACTCCGTCAGCTCGAAACAAAATATATTCTAGAGCTAGATTGTAAATGGCCCAACGGTTTGAACACGACTGAAGATATGCGCAGCTTTTTATAAATTACACATAGCTGCTACATTGTGTCTTTCCCTGACTACTAGTTGAATTACCTGTAAATAACATTATGAAATACGTCCACTTGTAAATACTTTGTAGAAATATTTATTGTTGAAATACATATGCATTTGTCTTTCTCTCGTATGAATTTCTCAAAATGTATCTTTATATATTTTTATACATATTCAAATGTTTTTAGGATCTTAATATGATTATTATCTCTGGATATATTAGAAATATAGTTCATTTTCTAATGGAACAGATGGTTGGACCTACAATATACATTTGATAAATTGAGAAGTTTATACTATCTACACTTGCACTTTAGTTGTTAAAATATGCACTTTTGCACAATGCCTCTCCTCTGGTAGAATATATTTGTACTAAGACTAAATGATGTTAGAAAAGAGACAATATTATACACATATTCTTTAGTACTGGCAATTCACAGGCAGTTCTTTTTTGGTTGAAAGAGTAATCGGATTTAACCGGTAATATGAAAATGTCACGGCTATCACCATGCGGGCAGTCTTGGATTTATCCAATGAGACCTTTTAAAAAGATTTGTATTTATTATTTTACAAATATTTATGACACTTAGCACTTTACATGTTTTTCAATTATTTATTGAGCATGTAAATATATAATATTCTCTGTGTGTGCCATACCATATCATTCTGCCTATAGGTATAACTGTACAACGATGGGGGTAGCCAGATGAGTATGTTTTCTGTGCCTATGATCATATGACCTGTGATGGTAAGATCTGGGAGGGGCATAACTCACTTTAAATTAGTAGATGGTGTTTTCACTTGTGACACGTGATCAAGGGCTTACGGGCTTGAAACTCGTTGTGTTTGGGTCACTTGCAATAAAATCATCTTGCCCACTGGAAAAACCTCGGAGGTCTGTGTCTCTTTCCTCGCCTGTCTGCTGCTGCGGAAAGGAAGTGAATGTTAGTTTCTATTTTTGAATATGTGTTTCAAGGGTTACATTATACCCAAAGGAGGTCTGTCAGTCTGTGACAAGGATGGTGTCATCAGTGATGTCATGAGTGATGTCACTGACCATGTCATGAGTGATGTAATATGTGACGTCATCAGCAGTGCATTGCAGGCGCGCAATTTATAGTGAGTCCAACTAACTATAACGTGGGAATTTCAATGGTTTTATGTCAGTAAAATTTCCAGCTAACTATAACTGGTGTGAAACCTTTGGTTTTTTTCAGTGAATATATATATACATGTATATATATTTATAGTAAGTTCATTTCTGCATCATTTATAGATGGTTGTATGTATATATCAAAGTCTAACTATGTTGTTAGATCAGTGCTCAGATGAAATCATTGGCCCTGTCAATAATTAAAAATAATTACAATACAATATAGCATAGCTACGACTATTGGAAACATTATGAAGGAAAATGTCATATAAACTCAAACATTTGTCAATAACTTTAAAATGTATGATAGGAATAGTCATTGTAAGAAATTGGGTTAAGTTAATTGGGGTGACTACCCGCCTTAAGTAATAAACATAATCGTTGTCAGGGTGGACTGCTAAAGTCACTAAATAAACTGAGTTCAGCACTCTGGTAAAGGTGGCACAGGGCAGATGGGATCAAAACAGTAATAAAGTACAGTCCAGGAAAAAACTCAAACCAAATTAGAAAAAAAATATATATATATATCACTAAAATGCCAAAATTTCAATAAGGGCGAACGGAGATATGAATTTTTAAAGTTTTAAATTAAAGTAGCTCCAAAACGCATTATGCACTAACTGCAGTCAACTGGTCATGATAGACCACGTCCTAGGCATAATTTGAGGCCGACCTTGATAGTACATGGGTTAGATACAGGGACCAGGTTTGACTCAGTTGGACTATTTACCTTGGGACTCCATAAGAGTTCCAATACCATCTCAGTGAGGCTTCACTGTAGAGGATTTCTCATTGTGAAAGGTTCTGAGCGGTGAAACCTGAATCTTCAGCCGAGTGATACAGTACCTTGGTAAGATTGGCTTGGCAGGTTTGTCCCAGTCCTCCAGAAGTCTTGGCAGCTAAAAAATGTCTAAGTACCAGGTTTTCATGGGTGGTAGGAAAAGTCAACTCAGATACATCCAGGGGTTCCAGGACTTTCGGAACAGCACTTGGGGGTCAGGGTCCACGTGAGCTCTAGCTGGAACTGGTCAGCTGGGTATCTTCAGGAAATATCTCTTGCAGCTTGTTGTGCCCCTGTAGTTGAACAGGCAGTCAGCCTTATGATCTGTTGAATCTACTTCTTTGTCCTAGATATAAAATGGTAAAGGTTCAGTCCTTTAGGGCTGCTCGCAGATTTCAGACAGCAAGTGCAGTCCTCTTATGATCTTCCTCTAGTCCAGAAGTGTTCTAATGAGGGTACTGAGAATGCCAACCATGCCAGGTACAAACATGTGGGTGGGAGTGACTCTAGGCTCCTTCATCACCAATGGGGTAAATATTTCCAGGGGTTACCCTGCCCACTTTTGATTAATTTCCTATGTGCCCTACTGCAAACTATTCCACTGTTCCCCTCTCTGCCTAAATCCAGGATGGTGAAATCCTTCTCTCCTCGTGCAGAGCCTGCATGCCCACCCCAGAGGTGTGACCAGGGAAATGAGCAGTCCCTCCCTGTGGTCAATCCAACCCAGCCCTGGGGACAGCTCCCTCCCCACTGAGACTGGTGCCTGCCTGACTAGGGGTACCTGACTAGAAGAACAATAGAATGGGCATGCCCATGGGTCATCTGACATTAGACTGTGAAAAGGGAGGCCCATTTGAAGTAAATGAAACCCCTGGGCATTGCCTAAATGGTCATCCTGCGAGAGGAACAAAAAAGTCTTCTCATAAGCAGGCCCTTGTCTCTGGTCTGAGGGCAGTTTTCACACTTTATTCGGGGATTGAACTCCCAGAAGGCTGCAGCTGGAGGGTAATGCACATTAGCCTTCGGAAGCTTTAGGCAGGGAAAGGGTAACTTTCTAAAAAATGCCTTTTCCTTAATAATTATTAAAAATCTCAACTTCACCACTGAATTGGGATTTTAATAAATATTACAGAGTTCTGAATGATGTTTCAGGTACTTTCCTAGTCAAATATACTATTGTTAAATGTAATAGTACATCTTCGTATTTCTATATGGAAGAGCGAGCTGCTAAAGTGAAAATAGTTTTTGGTGCTAGTCACTGTAGAAACATTAACTTTCTACATGTCCTACTTTTAAATACTATGCAGCCTGCCTCATGGCCTAGAAAGTCTACTTCGGGGTGACTTATTAATACTTAAAAGAAAGTTTCGACCTGTAAAAAGAGTTACTATTGAAAGGTCGAATTGCAATTTTTTAACTGCTCAAGCCAGACTGCAACGTTTTCACTGCTACAGTAGTGCAATAGGAGCTGCAAAATCCACTAGTGGCATTTAGCTTACTGGCTTTGTGTACACCTTATACTGGGGACTTGTAGGCAAGTTAAATATGTGAATTAGGGTTATGCCAATTCTGCCAGGTTGAATGGGGAGCACAGGCACTTTACTACTGGTTATCAGGGGTAAGGTGCACAGCGTTCTACATCCCATAAAAATCGATTGGGCAAACATCTGGGGGTACACCATGTAAAAGACAGTCATTTTTTATGTACACTTTACTTTCACCAACCACATATACACTAGCTTTGTTGGTGCAAACACAATTAAATGACAAATAAAAGTAACAATGTTTTGTCACAGAGCTCTCAAATATATAAAGAATTTGCTAAAAACTCAAAAGGGAAATATGTTTTTCAGAAGGTTGTAATAGCACAAAATGTTATGAAACAAGAAATCCACATGATAAGGTACTACACCTAAGCTCCGAAAACGTCATACAGATTTAACAGTAAAACAGTAGATTTTACTAGTTTTCAGCTCCCTATGGAGCTAATAGAAAAGTGCCCTACAGTCCTCATCAGGCGAGGAGGAGGACGTGAGATCTATTTATTCCTTCAGCATCGCATAGGAGAGAAGAAAAGTGAAAACTCACCTCTTCAAGGAACACACTTGAGAGGCTGACTTCTCACCCTTTCACTAGCTCTTCCATCTCCCTTTGCCCTCCTTCATTTATCCCCAGTGTGGCGTGGCCCGTGTATAGTGCTCCATTGGTTCATACTTTAGAATAACCAAAACATACACATGCATACAAAGGTAAACTCATTGGGTAAGGCTATGGGGAATATTTTACAAATGGAGCATGTCCATTTTCCATGGAGCTGCTCTAAAAGGCTGGAAAGGGAATGTTTTTTAATACCTGCTATAGGTATTTGTAAACTACCACTGGTCCTGAGTTTTCCATTTACATGGTCTCACTAGTGCATAATGCAACATAGGCTCTCCCACTATGATAGTGAAGTTTTCTTCTGCTCAAAATATCAAATATTTTCAATCAATGTGTGGGTGTGTTTCTAACCAATGTACAGTACATATGTGATCAAATTGTGTTTTTTGTATTTTACATACTTTGCGATTATCTGTATCTTCCCTAAAAAAGCAAACACTAACAAATCTAAACATAGTTAGAACACAATGGACGGGGGCATGGCTTGAGCGCTGAGGCGTAATGGCGGACATTCCCTGAGCTCCGCGAGTCGGCCGAACTCTTCTTCACTTTTAGAGCCGTTCTACTGCCGTGTTTCTCTCAGGAGGGCTGGGCATCGACTCCTGATTATGCGGTGAGCCATCGGACCACATTTGGAGCATCTCTCTCCCCCCTGCTGCAAAATATGAGCTTTGGTGTCTTCTCCGTAAGCTGAATGGCGGGTGGCCATCATTTTGGATCGGGGCACCCGCAAATTCTTCTCCTCACTCCTGGTAATTTTTATTTTTTCCTACTCTCTGCCTTACGCTGCCCTTTTCAAGACTCTAAATGCTTTGGCAACGCCTTTCTGTTATTTCTTTGTGGGCAAGCGCTTTCTTTTGTGTGGCAGTATCAAGCTGAGGCACGGGCGGCCGCCATTTTAGGTCGCTGGTCCCGCATCTTCGCATTACCCAGGTCCTATTTCTTCATTGCTGTCTCTTTTGGAAATTTTTTCTATCAGCAGTGTCTATATGGAGCTTTTACTCCTCAGTGGCATTAATTATTTGGACAATATTTACCTGAACTCACTGTGGGAACGGCTGTTGTTGCTAAACAGAGTACTGTATTCACTATATTGGTATTGTGCATCGATTTGGGCATGCACTGATCCTATCTTCTCTGTTTTTTTAGCCTACCCATGATAGTATGGCATTTTTTATCTTTTTTGAAGCATGGGCGGCCGCCTCTTTTGGTCGCTGAGACCATGTTTTGCTACTTACTCATTTGTTATACCGCCACCATGGTTCTCTTGCGATAATACAATTTTATCTATTGTACATTTTATGCCACTTTCTCCCTACTGTGCCACTACCATCTGACGTCTTTCATGGTGTTTCCTAAAGAGTGCTACTGCTGATTTTTGAGCTTTTTCTTTCTTAACTTTTGCCTTCTACACCAGACATACTAACGTTTGAGTTTGCCATTCCGTCACCATGGCTAATGAATCTCACTTTATCAGATCTTCTGTTACGGGCACGAAACCGAAGAGACACAAAAATGATCCGCCATCTCCGATTCACTCTTCTCCAAATCCAGTTCTTGACTCTATTCTGGAAGAAGCTCGAGGTCCCCAACCGTTTATGTCTGCAACAAATGAAAAACTATGCCAAATAGAGGAGAGATGGATTGTCATGGAGGGCAAAGTTTTGGAATTGGAGCAACGTGTTAGTGATATTCAAGATATTTCTACAAAGATCCCATTGCTTGAACAAGAAATCCACAAACTGAAATTACACACTGAGGATCTTGAAAATAGAAATCGTAGAAATAACGTATGCCCTTTTGGCCTTCCGACAAATGTTGAGGGATCTAATATGATACTGTTCCTTCAGGAGTTCCTCCCCGAGCTTTTAGGTCTCCCGTCTACTTCTAATCCTCTCAACATACAGAGAGCTCACCGTTTGGGTCGTCTTCCTGTCAATCCTACGAGACCTCGTGGCATAATAAGTTTACTGAACTACTGACTATTTTGAAAGCGGCTAAGGTCAAGCGCCGTCTTGTTTGGTCTGGTCATAATATTTTCATCTCACAAGATATCTCCAATGCCACTAATGCCCATCGTAATGAATTCCTTGCTCTGCGCCCTCAGATGAGACAGCTTAATAGTCAGTACGGAATCCTTCATACATGCCTCTGCAAGGTTACTTATGATGGGCCCTCACGCTCTTTTGATGATCCTGACAAGCTCAAAACCTTCCTTCGTGACTTTCCCTTCAATGGAATGGATACGAACTCTTGACTTCTCTCTAATACTTGTCTGTTTTAGCTCTTCAGGATTGTGTCTTTAAATTAATTTGTTTTGTCTACTTTATGTCTTTTTGACATTGATTGTCTTTCTTTCTTTCTGATTCTCCGTATTATTCTCATTTTGTATCTCTCTTTGGATAATTCTATCTAATCTTTTTTCATTAGTACTCTCCTTTGTCCTGACGCTCTTCTTTATGTGTCTTTACCTCTTATACCTTATTTCTCTTATCTTATCCGCCTTGCCTTACCTTGCGCTACCATGCTTCCTCTTCATTATCATCTTCTTTTCTTACAGGTCTGGCTGTTTTGCCTTGATCTGTCTGTTCATCTTTCTTTTTTTGCTCTACTCTCTTCTTCCTCTTCTTTTTTTCTGCTCTTTCTTTTATTATAATCTTTTTGTTTTTTTGTCTTTCAATGTATTCCTCAGTGTTCTTTGTTCTTGTCTTTGGGTTCGTGTATCCTAGTTCTATGTTTTTTTTACAGTTTTATCCTTCTGTAATCTTTTTGTACGGTGTGTTCTTTTCTGTTTCATATGTAATTTTTTCATGTGGTATGTTTTCCCTTACAGTTTTACCCTTGCGATGTGTCACCTGCAACTGTGGTCTACCTCCATTATGTGTAATTTTGTTACATGGAAAGTATGTGGTCTTGGGAATCCAATCAAGCGACAAAAGGTACTGTCTCATTTATCAAAACTTAATTCACAAATTTCTTTTCTTCAAGAAACTCATTGTAATGATGTTGAATCTCTTAAACTAAAAAGACAATGGGTTGGTCAAGTTGTTTTCTCTCCTGCTGTCAACAAAAAAGGAGGTGTTGCTATACTGTTCCATAAAGATTTAACGGTACAAATTTTATCCTCACAATGTGATACTGATGGACGATGGGTAATGGCTAAGATTGTGATACCCTGTTAAGCCTGATCCTAAATTTTGGAACGATATTAAAGTCCTCCTTTCTTCAATTGATTGTCCCAATATTATTGTTGCCGGTGACTTTAACCAATGGTTAGATCCCTTTTCTGATAGATTATCGAAATGTAAATTTCAACCCGATAAATCTCACGAAGCTTTTCAGTTGGCCATTGCCTCTCGTCCATTATATGATGTTTGGAAGACTTGTAATCCTGTTTTAACTGAATTTACTTTTTTTTCTAATGTACATCACACCCGCACTAGAATTGATTATATTTTGACGAGTAAATCTTTGCTCCCTTCTCTCCGAAAATCTGAAATTGGTTCCATTTTCATATCAGATCATGCCCCTGTTTATGCTGTCTTGGACCTTACACATATCTCCCCTCAATTCAGCCAATGGAAACTTAATATCGACACATTTTTTTCTCAAAGAAGCTTCCTCTTTCATTAATGATTTTTTTTTTGTTTTAATGACCCATTAGATGCCTCTGTTCCTAACAATTGGGATGCTTTTAAGGCTGCTTTTCGTGCCTTTACCATCTCTTTTGTATCGAAGAAGAAGAAACTTACCAGAAAGAAATATGAAGATCAACTATGCCAACTCCAAAATTTAGAACATACATATTTTACTTCCCGCTCCTCTAATGCCCTTCATGATTTAATTAAAGCTAAATCTGAGCTTAACAAATTAGCAATGATGGATGCATGTCACATTTTGCTTAAGATTAAATCTAAGTATCATGGTGGGCAAAACAAAGCGGGGAAAATGTTAGCTAACTATTTAAAGATTAAATCTGAACGTAAGACTTTCGGCCCTATTCATGATGAATCTACTAATAAACTGGTATCATTGGATAACGATATTGCTGAGGTTTTCCATGATTACTATAAATCTCTTTACTCCGATGACATATTTCCCACTGATTTGAACTTAAACACTTTTTTTTCAGGCCTACCCTCCCCTCCACCTATACCTGATGAATTTAATGCATTAGAAAAAGATATTACTGCTCAAGAGATAATTAATGCCATTAAAGCCCTAAAGAAATCAAAAAAATCAAAAGCCCCAGGTCCCGATGGCCTATCTGTTGAATTTTACAATACCTTTGATTCCATTTTTGTCCCTAAACTTCTTCAACTTTTTAACTCATTTATTGCTGATGCCAAAGCGTCTGGCTCTTTTATGGATGCTTTGATTGTTATCATACCCAAACCTGACAAAGATCATTCCTATTGTAAAAATGTTCCCCCTATTTCATTAATTAATTATGACTGTAAAATCTTTGCCAAAATTCTCGCATCCCGACTTGACATTCCTCTCCTGATTAAGACTGATCAAGTTGGTTTTGTGAAGGGTAGATTAGCATCTGATAATGCTCAAATGTTTGCTAATATCATTTCCTATGGCAAAAAATATAAATCTCCCCTTGCTGCTATGTCCTTAGATGCCGAAAAGGCCTTTGATCGTATTAATTGGCAATTTATGTTTCACACTCTTAAGTGGTTTGGTTTTGGACCCTCTTTTATTTCTTATATTAAGCTTTTGTACTCTTGTCCCCGAGCCAAAATTTTTGTTAAAAATCACTTCTCCAGTTCATTTTCTCTAACCAGAGGAACGAGGCAAGGTTGGCCCCTTTCCCCTTTTCTTTTTATCCTTTGCCTGGAGCCTTTCTTAGAACGTATCTGTATTAATTCTCAGATTGCAGGTTTTAAACATAACTCTGAAGATACTAAATTATCTGCTTATACAGATGACATACTCATTTATATGTCTAACCCCACTGATTCCCTTTCTCATTTTTTGAATGAGGTTCGCTTGTATTCCAGTGTCTCCGGATATAAACTTAACCTCTCCAAAACTGAAGTGTTACCCCTAAATTCATCATGTTATCAATTTATGTTTAGTGATACTGACTTTTCTTGGTCTCCCTCTAAAATTAAATACCTTGGCATTTGGTTCTCATCTTTCCAACTCGACACCCTTAAATTCACTCTCGACGCATTACTAAATAAAATTCAATCACTCCTCCTCTTTTGGTCACCCCTCTATCTGTCCTGGTGGGGTTGATTAGATACTATTAAAATGATGATTGTACCTCATGTTTTTTTATATACATTGTCTATGCTTCCTGTTAAAATTCCCAATACATATTTTTCTAAAATAAATTCTATTTGCATAAAATTTCTATGGAATAATAAACACCCACGAATTGCTCTACACAAGCGTATACACCCTAAGGATGAGGGTGGCGTGCGTTTTCCAAACTTTACTACTTATCATTCTGCTTTTTTGATTGAACAATCTTTTTCATTAGTGTATGATTTTGTGGATACCCCTGTTCCCAAATGGGTTCTTTTTGAACGCTCCCTCTTGAATGATATTTCTTTTCAACAGGTAATTTTTATGTCAAATTGTACCTTATTGTCTACAAATCCCATTTTAAAATACTCCTGAGCTTTGCTATATAATACTTTCTCTAAGGATTTTACTCCTCTCCAATGCTTTTTGTCTTCCAGTGTATGGTACAATAAATGTCTTAAATATAAAGGTAAATCACTTTTCTACAAATACTGGAAAGAAAAGGCTATTGTTTCTGTTCATCAATTGTTGCATGACTTTTTTATTGTCCCCTTCTTTTCTAACAGTTACATTATCAATTACCTGATTCCTCTCTTAATGAGTATAATATTGTTGTTAATGCCATACAATCTCACCTACTTACTTTTTCGCTCCCATCTCATGTACCGTCTTTACCCCTTTCTACACCTTTATATTCTTTATTATCGACTCACAGGCCTAAAGCAGCTATTGTATATAAGTTAATAATGTCAATTGTTGTTGAACGCCTTAATTCTCCAACTGAACATGCATGGGAAACAGATTTATCCATTTCTTTATCTGTTATTACTTGGGACAAAATATGGTCCAAATTATTTAAAGTTTCTGCTGCTGCCCGTATTACTTAATCTTTGTATTTTATTTATCAAAGGGCACTTATTACTCCTATTACCATTTGTACATTTTCACCTACATCATCCCCATTATGTTGGTCATGTTCCACTGAAACGGGCACGTTAACACATTTACTTTATGAATGTTCTAGTGTTTTATCCTTTTGGAACTCTGTTTGGAATATTTGCATGTTAGTGTTTAACTTTACTACTACTTTAACTTTACGGTATGTTTTCATTGGATCCTTATCTCCTGATATCAATGTTGCACTATCTTCCCCTAGATTATTTGATCTTTTTATTGCATTAGCTTTTAAAGTTATTTTATCATCCTGGAAGGATAATTCAAAGATTTCTTTACTCACTTGGTGGAATTTTATTTGTGATGAACATCGAATTGCTTCTGTTCCTTCCTCTTCTGTTTCCTAAAAAATCAAATCAGATCTTCTTTGGCTTCCTTTCACTACTTACCTTTCGAAACACCCTCCTGCTCGTTAATTTTCTCTATCTTCCTTTTTCTATTATCGTTCAACATGCTTTCTAATTCTATTTCCCCTGACTTTTTGCTATTTTTCTTTTCTTTCTTCCTCCTTTCTATTTTCTGCTCTTTCTTTCTCTCCCCTTCTTTTTTATTTCTAATGTCCTTATTTTTGGTCATTTGTCATTTGCCTACTTGTTTATCTTACCTATGTTATATATGATATTTTATGGCTTTGATATGTATTTGAAAAACTTAATACAAATTTCTTAAACAAAAAACAAAAAAAAGAACACAATGAACAGTGCCATTTTGCCTTATATCCAAAATGGATAAACAGAATTTGGAAAATAATTTTCATTTAATGAAGGAAAGGCTGCCAGGCCATTAAAACGTGGTCACGGTCTGCTCAGTTGTTTAAGTTATGTGCATGGAGAAAACCTCCTATGGCCGGACCAATTTTATTTGTAAAAGTGACAAGTTTTGGGATCATGTTATAACTTTTGATCCTTTTGAAAAAATCTAATCAAAGTTTGGCTACTAAACACTTTTTCCAAGCTTGTTGCAAATTTCTCAACGGTGGAGCAAAGTCATTGAGGTTGAAAAAATAGGATTTCCTGTCAAGGTGCAACATTACCTGCAGGTGAGGGACTCTCCCTCTCCAACACAATCCTTGATGCTATACTTCACCGTTCAGGAAACATGCGTGCATTATGGCAGTGCTAGACTACTCTGATGAACAATGTCCCTTCCTTGGTGGCTTCTTCCATGGACTGGTGGTGAGTGATTTTTCTGACCAAAAGGCAATGCTAAGGATTTCTGTGACAAAAGCGTTGTATTGGAAGAATAATCATCTTCAGAAGGGCAATTAATACTTGCCCTTTCACATAATAACGCATGAATACGGCCCTAAAATAGATGCAAATGGAATAAGTACCAAAATCACACTTTGGTATCAACCTCAGGCTTACACATATTGATACCTTTTTTCGAATATGTACAGCTTTCCGAAATGTATGTTAAAAGCATAATGTATCTGAGAATTAAAGGATTGGGCAGAATTGGGAAATTGGAAGGAGCGCAGGGTAGGAACCTGAAAAAGGAAGCCCACATATGTGCTTAATGCAAAAAGCATTAGAAATGCAATAGGTCTCAGATTTTTTTGAGTTAGAGCTAATGGCATTGTAAATGGCAATGTAGTTTACCCATGTGTTATGGAGTGTATGCATTTGGTGTGTTGTGGAATTATGTGGGTTGGATTGGAATTGTAGCAATGGTGGCATGCTGAGCTTTAGATGAATATGTTTAAAAGTAAATTGCACCATACTGCGATTGCTACAATAGTTAATTGTGGATGCGTTAACAATTGATGTGTGCACTGATGGCTGGTGGTGTGTGTGCTTGGTGGAAGCGTGCACTGCCGGCTGGAGGTGTGTGTGCTTGATGGAAGCGTGCAATGATGGCTGGTGGTGTGTGTGCCTGGTAAAAGTGTGCACAGACGGCTGGAGGTGTGTGTGCCTGGTGAAAGCGTGCACTGATGTCTGGTGTTGTATACCTGGTGGATGCCTGCACTGACAGCTGATGGTGTTTGTGCCCGGTGAAAGCGTGCACTGACGGCTGGTGGTGTTTGTGCCAGTGAAAGTGTGCAGTGACGGCTGGTGGTGTGTGTGTATGGTTGTGTATGTGGTTGCGTGTGTGGTGATGAGTGTGTGGTGGTGTGTGTGGTGGTGTGTGAGAGTGGTGTGTGTGTGTGTGGTCTTATGTGTGTGGTCTTATGTATGTGGTCTTATGTGTGTTCTCTTATCCTGCGCACTCACTCTTACTCTGCAGTCATTCTGCACTCAGTCTCACTCTGCACTTATTCTGCACTCATTCTGCACTCACTCACACTCTGCACTCACTCTGCACTCACTCTCACTCTGCACTCACTGTGCACTCACTCTCACTCTGCACTCACTCTCACTCTGCACTCATTCTGCACTCACTCTGCACTCACTCACACTCTGCATTCACTCTCACTCTGCACTCACTCTCACTCTGCACTTACTCTCTCACACTCTGCAGCACTAACTCACACTCTGCAGCACTCACTCACACACTGCAGCACTCTGCACTCACTCAAACTCTGCAGCACTCACTCACACTCTCACTCTGCACTCATTTTGCACTCACTCTGCACTCACTCTGCACTCTGCACACACTCACACTCTGCACTCACTCACACTCTGCACTCACTCACACTCTGCACTCGCTCACTCACACTCTGCAGCACTCACTCACACTATGCAGCACTCACACTCTGCAGCACTCACTCACACTCTGCAGCACTCACTCACACTCTGCACACACTCTGCACTCACTCAAACTCTGCAGCACTCACTAACACTCTGCAGCACTCACTCTCACTCTGCACTCATTCTGCACTCACTCTGCACTCTGCACTCACTCTCACTCTTTACACCCACATGGACAGTAAGCGACAGGCAAGGACAGGAGCCCAGATCAGCAGCATGCCTTTAAACGCCCACGGACAGTAGGGTGCAGGAACGGACTGTGCAGTAGCGGAGTTCACACATCATCAGCATGTCTTTAAATGCCCGCGAACAGTAAGGATACCCACGAGGGGGACACCCACCCACACAGGGACAGTGAGGAGCCCCACTGAGTGTACAGGTGTAGAGGATCACAGCTCATCCTCACAGCCCCGCGAACTTGGCTGTGCCCCATCTCTGCCCTAGATTCCTGCTCCCACGCACACGGAGCGCAAGGGAGGCGCGTGTCATATTAATGCACCGTCGGTTCAGCAAAACCAGGACATCACAGACTAGATCTGCCCCCATGGGAGGCACGCGGATCAGAAGCCAAGGCACAGCTGGAAGAAGTGAGAAATCACCCGAGGGAAGTGTTTAGCAAAACATCGTGATGGGCTGATTGCACATAAAAAGGCACTGGATAAACATGATTATAGAAGCCGCAGACATCATAGTGAGGGCAGAGAAGTGCGCAGGGTTGTGTACACGATAGCACATACACCATAAATAACTGTGCGCAAAGTGAGGGAGCGTGATAGCCAAATCCACAGCTCGGGCTTGTTCACAAATTGTTCAAGTTAAATTTAATTTCCAATATAAATGAGAACAAAGCCACGACCCAGGAGGTGGGAAACAACCCAGTGCCTCCCAAATACACGCACACACACTTCTTTTAGAACATCATCGGGTCCGGGTACACGGGTGAATTAAAACTGCAGAAACCAAAAGTAATTCATACAGCGGTCTCCAGCTTTTCACCCAGGGACTAACGTGAAATGACCATGGCGTCTCCGGGCTGAAAGTGAGTGGGGGAAAACAAAGGTTGCCACAGAGGGCACCGCAATTAGATGAATCCTGGGTTCATAAGTGAGTTTTTGCTTTTTTCTGGTCGAAAAAACACAAATACAAAATAGTAGGCAAGAACACCCTGGTTTGGACATATTTTCGCCCGCCGGTTCGACTCCCCGGCACAATACAAAATGCGCATTTTTCTCAATCTCTGTCATTTGCGCAGAATGTTCCAGTGTCCTCTTGTCGCCGGTTGCCAGGCGTTCTGCCATTAACTCTGAATGCCGCAGGTACCATCACAGCAATTAAATCATCCACTCGCCTTTCTTCGTAGGAAATGGCGGAAGGAAGCTTAAAACATTTATACTCGCTGGCAAAATATTACCTTACCTCTTCTTATCTGTGAGCTGTTGCTGTGACTCAGAGTTAAACTTCAGGTCTGCAAAAAGTAATTCACTTGTATTAATGTGTGTTAGGGCTGTTGCTTTTCCCACCCTCAACAATATAATTCCTAGAATTATTAGGTAAAGGGATTGTATGCACATAAGAGCAGACTTTGAGAAAATAGGAGCTTATACGTGCGTTAGTCCTTTGTTTGTATTACTTTGGTCACAGCATTGCGTCTGCATCTGACGTGCAGTAAATCCTGGCAGTGCACCTGGGAGCTTGTTAGAGATGGCAATGCAGATAGGTTGGATGCAAAGTTCAGAGTTCGTTGTCGATTGAGCGAAAAATATTTTAGCTCGGTGATGGTGTTCTGGAGGCGTGGCCGAGCAGTGCTTTGGGTGAAAGGTTGCCCCCAGTCAGAGCAGAAAGGATCATTCTGTCTGGTGTAATATTAACCAAGATGAACGCCCCCTACCTCTTTCCATTGAGTGCGCCTCTAAACTACTTCAGCCAGCGGAGTTTATTCAGGTGCGCAAGAAGCTCTTTCTTAATTAGCCCAGCTGGACCAAGACATAAACATCTCGAGGGGGAATAGAGCCTGTCTTCACACAATTGCTACCACAATGGAACAGGGCCCGGTTTCTCATTTGTCTACCTGCACACCAGTAACTGTGGCATTGATTTAAGCAGCAGTGAAAGCGATCGCTTTCGCAGTTGCTGACAAAAAGAAACTCGAGACTGGTGCACGCACGCCCAGCATCTGTCTTCAATTACCGCGGGCCCTGACAGCTGTGATAATTGACGAAATATGGCCTTCTGGTGCACGTGACCGCACGCAATATGCAATAGGCGGAGTTACTCTACCGCCTATGGCCTATTGCGTGCTCTCTTCCAATAAGAGACGCACCAGAAGGCCAATTGAAATGTAGCTGGCAAAAATAAAGGACTAAAAATCACGAGCAGCCAGGAATTTTTAGGTAGCTTTTCAGAGACGTTAACTACAGGACTCTTAGGCTCCGCCTACACTGCTACGCAGTGTGACGTAGGCCCGAGCCCTAATAATATAATGTCCAATGATGCAAATTAGAACAACCCAGGTAGCCTGCTGGGGATACTACTCTCTCCCTGAAATATGCGATAAAGAACAAACTTTAATTGCTCTAGGTATGGGAAAGAAAAGCAATCCGGGTATACACACTGTTCTGCACATTCCTGGACTCAGTAAGGGTAGTCTGATGAAAATAAAACAGACCCCCTGGGTATCGGCCAATCCAATCCAATCCAAAAAATCTTTATTTCGGCCACATGGGCCATAAAAGATACAGTAAAAAACAATACATACATTTAAAACACAGTATTTATACATATAAAAAGACTCTGCTGGACCAGCGGGGAGAAGGGGGTGCAGGGTAGTACCAGTTCAGGGGGACATTTTCTTCCTTATTATCCACGCTGCCATTAAGAATTTTGAAACAGCAAAAACAATATGGCCCAGAGTATTAGTTTTCATGACCCTGTAGGCCTGTGAGTACTTCCTGAAGCCCAGGTTCCGGCAGAGCGGTGCTATCCAGCGCTTCCTGGGTCTCTGGTAAGCATGGCATACAAACATTATATGTAGGTCGTCTTCATCATGGGCTTTACAGCATGGACAAAGTTTGTCACCCCCTATGGACCATTTGCAGGTAAATACTTTGGTGGGGAGTGTACCGAACCTCCATTGCACGAACAATTTCCTCGCCAGGACAGGAAAGATAAAATCCATAAAAGGTTCGAAACCATAAGAATTTTTGGATTCCATAAAACGTGCCGTCAGGGTGCCACTATTATGAGCGTTTTCCATGTGAGAGAGGTTTTTATTCTTATACAGCTGGGCAAGAGTTTTACGCGTAATCCTTTGACAGCCCTGAGCTGGATCATCCCATAAGTCTGGCAAGTTCATACTAAACAATTCCGCCTTGATAAAAGCCAGCCAGGGAATTTTGTTATTGCCATTCAGCCTCATTACATGGATAAGGTCCTGTCTATAGTGGTGCAGTTCCTCGGTGGTCCATATCCGATGCCAAAACTTCACGGGTTTCGACAAAAGATCTTCAGCGATGGAGGGAAGACCCAAGTCTAGTCTTAGGGGCAGAAGTGGCGTGCCTTGCGGGAGACCAAGTAGGCGTCTTAGGAAACTATTTTCCACTCCTGCCAAAACCTTCCCTGCTTTGTGTCCCCATAGCTCGCTGCCATACATGGCTGCTGCCTTGGCTTGTGCCCTGTATGTTTCCAGGGCCGGGCTTACAGGCTTGAAGGTGGACTTATTGGCCACCTTCAGGATTGCACCCGATAGCTGGGACAGTTTTAGCCTGGATCTCGCTATCTGGCAGTCCCATGAGAGGTTTTCCTGGAGTGTTACCCCCAAATATATAAAGGTCGAGACCCTCTCAAGGCTAACTTCCCCCAGTGTAGGATTGGGTCTAGTTTTGGTGGGGGGGTTGAAGATCATGAACTTAGTCTTTTCCGTGTTCACCTCCAGCCCATGTTGGCGACAGAAAAGGCCAAAACCGTTCACGATCCTCTGAATCCCCATGGGGGATTTGGAAAGCAGGAGGGTATCGTCAGCAAACATTATTGCCAGGACCCTCCTGCCTGCCAGGAGCGGGGCATCATTGTCCTTAACGTTATCAAGATGCTGAATGACGCTATTAATGAAAAGACAGAACAGGGTCGGCGCCAAAACACAGCCCTGTCTGACTCCTCGATGGACCGGAAATCTGGACGAGAGCTTGCCATCCCTCCCACACCTCACTTGTGCATAGTTGTTCTCATGCAGCCTGATGATAATCCTTAGTAGCTGAGGGGGTACTCCTAGCTTTTGCAAAACCTCCCATAATTTCCTTCGCGGGACTAGATCGAAGGCTGACCTCAGATCCACGAAGACCATGTACAGTCTTCCCCCCTCTAACGTCACCGTCTTCCAATAAAGGAGGAGGAGGCGGAAGATCTGATCCATGGTCGACGTGTTCTTTCTGAAGCCAGCCTGGAGGGGGCTCATGATGTCATTGTCCTCCACCCAATCCAGCAGATGGTTAAGGATGAGGCGCGCAAAGAGCTTTTGGGGTACATCTATTAGGCTAATAGGCCTGTAGTTGGCCGGGAGCAGAGTGGATCCCTTCTTGTGAATCGGTACAATCTCTGCCCCCAGCCAAGACCCGGGGATTGCCATACCTCCTAGAATGGCATTGAAAAGAATAAGGAGGTACGGACCCCAGATGTCCGGGTGATGCCTGAAAAGATCCCCGGGTAACCTATCCAAACCCGGCGCCTTCCCCAAGGATAAGTGCTCCAGAGCAGCCTCCACCTCCCCTAGGGATAGTTCCATGGCAGAGTCCTGGGAGCCTAAGGGCACTGACAGGGCTATATCAGGGCAGGTATTAGTGTCTTGGTAGAGTGCCCCAAAGTGAGCCTCCCAAACCACGGGGGCAATGTTGGCTTCAATTGCTTTCTTAAGTTCCCCCATCCCATTATTTACAAGGGCCCAGAATTTCCGGGAGTCCCTGGCTTTTAGGGCATCATGAAGGTCCTGCCAGTGGTTCCAATCCCACTCGGTCCTAGCATTTGCCATCACTGATTTATACTGCTTCCTAAGGTCACGTACCTTGGCCTTATTTGTCCCCTCTTTTATTGCGGCAATAAGCTCAGATTTGGCTGCCCTGCAGGAGGAGGTGTACCAGGTGGGAGCATGGGTCTTTTTCTTTCGGGTTGGCACCACCGGGTGAAATACCTCCGCCAAGTCCCTCACTAGTTCCTGATGTATGCTACCCAGTTGCTCGTTATAATCTGGGGTTCTTGGCTCGTTTAAAAGCACATCCACCTCCATAAACCTTGGGAGTGCCAACTCGTATAGCTTGTTAATGGCATCTTCTGAGCTCACGAGCTTTCCCCATTTAACCCGGCGCCTATTTGTTGTAAGGAGCAGCTCCCCCATGTCTTCACCTCCATTTTCTTCGGAGATGCCCGCAGGATGCAGGGGCCGCTGGATGTTTAAACAAAGGGCATTGTGGTCACTATCTGACCTATTTATTACCCTAAAGTCGAGGACTTTTGACCAAAGTGTAATATCTATCATGATATAATCTAGCCTCGACTCATGGCCCCTTCTGTTGAATGTACACACTGAGGGGGTATCGGAAGGGGTACGCCCATTACAAGCCCTCAGTGCGAAGTTCAAGGTCAGGGACATGAGTTGTATTGCTAGAGGGGACCAGGCTTTAGGGTGGGGCGAGGACGAGGGTGGGACCCCCCAGTAGTCATCCTCGGCAGTAAGGGCACCCTCCAGTAGGCCTTCCAAGGGTTCAAAGTGGCAATTGAAGTCTCCTCCCAGCACCACCTTGAATTCTCCTGGCAGTTGACCCAGGAAGGAGGACAGATCGTTTAGGGTGGGTGATTCGTTTGGCGCGGCAACTGGTCGCGAGTAGACATTAACAATAGCCCACGGTGGTTTGCCAGGCCATGTGAGCCGTACACACTGGATGTCCTGCGAAAACGTATGCACCTGTTCCGCCTGGCACCCAGTGTGACTCGCAATCCAAATTGCCAAGCCTCCTGACGGCCTCCCCCTCCCACTCCATTTAGCAGGGATTTCAAATGTTTCGAACCCTCTCCTAGTTTGGGTCTCCCTCGCCCATGTTTCCTGAAAAAGGAGGATATCACTGCTACCTACTAGGTGATCCCACTCCGGTGTGCCTTCCTTATTTGCGATTCCTGCCACATTCCAGGAGAGAATTCTCAACCCAGGATCTGACGGTAGTGAACCTTGACCCCCAGTAGGAGGTTGCGCGGTGACTATGGGTGGATAAGTGTCTGACAGAGCAATGTTACAAACCGTGGTGGCGGGTGAACCATCCAACTCCGCCTCCTCAGGTTGCAAAATATGGTCAGACCCAATGTTAGATGAAAGCCCCTGTTGACCCAGACTATCATCCAGGATAACCGATCGATCTTTAGCGGTATCCTGTGGTCCGCATTCAGTTACAGGGGCAGCACTCAGTCCCACCCAACTTTGCGCCTCACCTGCCCGCTTTCCAAGGCTAAGAAAAGTCTCCCCAGTTTGTGGTCAGTCGACCTGATCTAGGCAGGAGAATCTATTGTGATGTATGATGTTGGCCGGAACAGGTGGTAAGTAATGCCTTGGTCTATAACGTGAGCCATCTACAGCAAAGCCTACTCTAGTCCACCCCTTCTCCCTCCCCGCTTCAGTGTTGCAAACATTTGGGTAGAAGTGTGAGAGGGGTACTAATTCAATGTTGGACTTATCAGGCCTTACGAGCCAATTGCAAATGTAGTTGGCGACATGTGGGCTTTTGAAACTTACAATGATACAATCCCCTGCCCTATTCTTTAGAGTAAGGCCAATCCATGGGATCCTCCTGACCATCAAAACCTCACCTTTCAAGTTTGGGGGCAGCGGCCTATTAATACTAAGCCAACTTATGACCTTGTTACGTAAGGAGTCCTGAGGCTCCCTTGTGTCACCAGTTAGCTCAGGTACTCCCACCATGATTGCCGTGTACGAAACTGCTTCTGGGGGCAAATTAACCACCCTGCGCCTATCATGGGGGGGAGTGATATTACCAGTGGGACCATTGGTAGAATTCTCAGCTTCCCTCGGTTGGGGAGCAGGAAGTGGCTTAGATCTCCTAGGAGCCGGGACAGGGGGCCTAGGCGCTGGAGATGGCAAAGGGTGCGTCTGAGGGGCAAGCGCACCATTTGTACTCAGCGGGACCCTATTTGGAACCTGGGTCAGTGCAGAAGACAACGGTCTGTTCCCATGTGGATCCCGGGGAACAAAAAGAGCATTTGCAACCGACCCAGGGCTGTTCCTTTTGTGAATGTTTTCCAAAGCCTTGAGTCTACTCTCTATGGCGTCCAGTTTATCTGAGATGGGGATTAACAAGTTCTTAAGGGTGTCTGTAAGTGATTTAATTAATATGTCAGTGCTATTGGAAGTTGCCCCACCGAATATAAATGGACCCGGGTGCAATGGTAAGGCCGCGGATACTGGAGAGCCTATGTGATCCGACCTAGACCCTGGTGAAATGAGCTCAGGGGAGGCCGAGATGTCTGTACTGACATCCAAATTTGGCTCAATTGTATCAACTTTGGCCCTTTTTGCCTTCTTTGATTTCCTGGACCTTTTCCTTTTCAGCGGTTGTTCCACTCCACTACCTGTAGGCTCTGCGAGCAGGGCAATCTGTCCCACTTCCCGCAAGTCTATTCCCGTGTTAACCGGAATAGCAGAGTGGTCAGTGGACCCAGATGGGCGGGGGAAGTCACTATCCCTCTGGGTTGATGGAGTTCTTAACTGCTGGAGAACTGACTCAATGGTCTGATCAATACTGTCCATTAATGACATATGGGTGGCGTCCAGTAGTATAGGTGTACTGACATCAGTAGAAAAAGTATCCCCTGGGTCCAGAGTCGCGCTTTCAGGCCCCAGCTCCAGGTGTGTTTCCGTGACTGACTGACATTTGTTGGCTTGAGCACTCGCCTTTGGGAAGAATTTTTCCAGTGTACTTGAGCACTGTTGGGCGGGCTTGCTCCTTGAGGCCCTAGTCGTCATTATGGAGTTAAGCGGAGAGGGGGTGAGGGGCAGGGAGCGTCAGAGGGGTGGCCCGGTCCGGTCTCTGCCGGCCTCTAACGGCCTAGAACGGCCCGCTCTTTGCCCGGTCTTCGCCCCGTTCTCCGCCCGCGCGCGTCCCGCGATGCGCGTGCCCAAGTGCTCCTAAGTATGACAGGGGGGCGTGGCACTGGGAGGGGGCGCAGCGCGGCGGGAAGAGGAACCAGCTGTAGCGAGCTATGCAGACACCAAGGGACAAAGTCAATCTCTCGCGGCACCCGCGAAGCGGGGGCCGCGAGAGGTAATGAGCGTTCAGGCGGGGGGGCGTGGCACTGGGAGGGGGCGCGGCGCGGCGGGAAGAGGAACCAGCTGGCGGTGTTATTCAGGAATGCTGGTCCTCGCAGTCCCGCTCGCCGCGCCTCTCACCTCCACTGCGGCCGGAACCTCCTTTGGACAACTGCAAAATGCCCCCACAAGACGCGTTGGCTCCCAGCTACTCCTGTAGCGAGCTATGCAGACACCAAGGGACAGAGACAATCTCGAGCGGCTCCCGCGAAGCGGGGGCCGCGAGAGGTAATGAGCGTTCAGGCGGGGGGGCGTGGCACTGGGAGGGGGCGCGGCGCGGCGGGAAGAGGAACCAGCTGGCGGTGTTATTCAGGAATGCTGGTCCTCGCAGTCCCGCTCGCCGCGCCTCTCACCTCCACTGCGGCCGGAACCTCCTTTGGACAACTGCAAAATGCCCCCACAAGACGCGTTGGCTCCCAGCTACTCCTGTAGCGAGCTATGCAGACACCAAGGGACAGAGTCAATCTCGAGCGGCCAATCTATCAGCTCCCAGAGTGAACTATGAACATATGCCCTAAAGTAGGGGAATGTGTTGTAAAGCCTGATCCTTAGCAAGATGGGATTGCACTGTTGCTGGTCTCTTCTGCTGACAAAGAGGCGAGACCATGCTGTGGCAGGAGTTTGTTAACCCCTTCGCTGTGGGGTGTTTTCCCCCCACTGTGCAGGGGGAGGGGGGCCGCGTGCAGCTCCCCCATGCGGTTGATGAGCTGAGCTTGTCATCAGGCACAGCGGAGCCGCCCTCATGACGAACTGAGCTCGTCACAGCCGCACCCGTTTTTAGAACGTTCAGCACAGCGGGGTAATTACCGCCGCTTGCGAACGTTCCAATGGCCGTGACGAGCTCAGTTCGTCATAATTACAGCTCAACTGTACTCCATGATGAGCTGAGCTTGTCACCAACATGGATGAGTTTAAGCAATGCAACAGTTGTGGAATACGTGTAAGGTACATCACCACAATCCCCCAGGCTGATGGTGGTTGGGAGCTGGGGTCAGGCAGCCTCTGCTAATAAGTAGCAGTTTGCAATGTCTACAAAGACAACAGCCCAACCTCTCTGGGATGAATGTTTCATTATAGTTCACAAGAAGTATGGACGCTTACTATAAATACACTCTTTTCATTTCCTTCCCCTGGTGGAATGCCAAATACCCTCTCCCACCTGCCCCACTACTGGAATCCTCACAGTTGGGCCCTCCATTACAGCCCACATGTTGTGTAGTTAAATTATGGAAAGTTATTCAGTCTCTGTCTGATGTAGCTCAGCAGCTGATGGGTGAGAGCTCATTAGGCACGTTAGATGCAGAGGAGTTAGAGAAGGAGAAAGGTTAGTGGTGTTTCCAACAGGGCTACCAAAATAGTGGCATGTGTCAGACTGCAGGATAGAGATGAGCCAGCCCCTACTCAGACCCCCACTAGCACACGGGCTCGGGAGACCCCAGCCTTGGTGGCTTTAGCAGTTCTCGAAACATTTGTAATTATTTCAATTCAAAATAAGCTTCAAAGAAGCAACATTTGAGGTAGAAGACTTGAATTCCTAACAAATGACACACGCAGAAACTCAATCTCACATTATACCCACTATTGTATCTATGGTTTCTATCACAAATAACCAGTCTATCTTGTTCAAATCATCATTAAAAATAAGGGCAGAGAAAAACCTCATACTTATCACCTTTTGATATTTCATTACTTCTTTTATGGCATCAAAGAATTGAGGCTAAACTGCAAAATAAGCTAGAGAGGTACCATCATTTGTGGCATTCCTCTAACTACACAGACTTGCACATGACCAGAGAAAGTGAAAACACTGGGGCTCCCTGTCTGAGTGACGACCACATTCCGTAATTATTAATCACACTGTGACCTTAAAGAGGAGCTGACATTCACTCTCCTCGCACTACAGGAACTACTATGTAATAAACGCCGGCTGCCCAAATGAACGTGCTTGCTATGTGCGTATAAATGAACGTGCTTGCTATGTGCGTATAACTGAACGTGCTTGCTATGTGCATTTAAATGAACGTGCTTGCTATGTGCGTATAACTGAACGTGCTTGCTATGTGCGTATAAATGAACTTGCTTGCTATGTGGGTATTTCACGTTTGTACCAAACCGATCCAGAATGTATCACCTCAGAGGACCCAGAACTCCTATCCTGCTCGGATTATCCTGCTCCCTTCGCACGGTGTCAGAATTAAAAGGTCAAACCCCACTTGAGAAATCAAATCTTGATTTGAAATGCGCTAAACTTCAGAACGAAGGTCAGAGTGGGCTTTGATTAGGTGAAAAGTTCAAATACGAGTCTCTGAATAACACGAGTAGTAGGCGTGTATGTAGCCCATAATCGCACAGGCTTCAGCAATTTACGACATTATTCATGTCATCATTTTGATGAAACTTCCTTACAAAGTGTTATTCTGAG
Source organism: Lissotriton vulgaris (assembly GCF_964263255.1). Lineage (NCBI taxonomy): Eukaryota > Metazoa > Chordata > Amphibia > Caudata > Salamandridae > Lissotriton > Lissotriton vulgaris. Next base: position 1,373,954,487 of record NC_141693.1, read on the forward strand.
TCATCACATTAAGTGCGCTTGGTTTACGAACACATGTTTTTCTACATAATTTGTGCACTACATGAACGTGTGTGTAAATTTCAAACAAGCACTGGTAAAGTCAATAAGTCTGGCATAGACACGCTGGTGCAACAGTATTTAAAAAAAATCTTTATATTGAAAGCATACGCCACAAAAATAAAACAAAAAAAGAAAGATGGTAGCCAGATGTTTTCAAAACAAGTCTAATTTTAATACAGAAGTACAAGTGCCTATAGCGTGCAGGTTTAATTAAAAGAGCAATGCAAACTTGTTTTAGTTTGAATGCCATTCACTGGAAAATTGATTCAAAGGAAAGGTATTGTGTTGCTTTCAATTTTTGGTACCTGAAAAAGTAGTTTAAACACACAATGACGACCAAAAAAAATAAAGAATGGAAAGCAAAGAGCACTTTCAAAGTTACATTTTGGTCACCAGCCTTGGCACTGAAATTCACTTTTAGGGATATGTGTGCGAATGATCAGGAAACAGCTGCCACTCACAGTGCAAGAGAGCCAATGGATGAAACGATGACTCATTGACAGCCCCTTGAGGCATTAACACATCTATCTTTCTTCTTCTTTTAATTGCTTTGTTTACACCAGATATTCACATTGCAACCATGCAGAGTGTACAACAAACATGGACATAAGGCACTGTTAAGAAACAAAGAGCATCAGCAAATAGCACCTCCTCCTGATGCTGTAGTATACTGCAAACATGCCACAGGAGTTGAACAGCAATGCTCATATGTGGAGGGAGTTTTCTAATGAATGCGCGGGGGCGACGTTGCATGCAACCGTTATGATTAAAAATTGTGGCAGGATGACAAGGGTATTTTGTGATGGGGTAGATAGCCAAATGCAGAGGACAACCCCAAGTAGACGGGGGCATCACCACCCTTGAATGTTGCATGGTTTAGTTGTTCCAGAATCAAAAGCCACAGGGTAAGATAAATAAAAAGGAAAACACTAAATGTCTCCCTCTTTCTATGTTACTGTTCCCCTCCACGCCCCTCTCTTCATGTTGCCATTTCATTTTGTTCCTCTCTCTGTGAAGGGCTTTGTGCATGTGTCTGTCTTTGCATTTTAACAATAACCTATTGTTTTGACCTCATTTACGATTGATCTTACACGGAGGGTGTGGAACATTTTATTGGGAAGTTTAACTTGCGTGGTATTAGCACATGGATACTTAGTCGTGCAATATGTAAGTATGTGAGCACATTGAATATGGGTGCTTCCACTTATATGGGTGTCAACAACATTCATACCTATTAGTCTCCCGTGCAGCTGCCGTGGAGGTAGCTCCTAACCATAATATATCATCAGCTAGTGGAGGCAGATTGGTCCAACACTCTACTGCCAGTTGCCAGGGTGTATTTGTAGGAGGAAAATGTCAATCCTGTGGGTCTTGAACGACTGACAACCTCCCTTGAGGTGAATGTCGGTCAAGCAGGGGCGGATCCTCCGCAATGGCAGAGGTGCGTCGTCTCACAGCCTGCACAGGGATTGATATCTGTCTGAGCCCTGCAATAACTATAGGGCGGGCCAGGCCAAGCGTGCCAAGGAGGAAGAGTAGAGTGCACTCATAAGTGCGCATGTTTACGTGGCGTCCATCCTAGGCCCACCAAACACACATGCCCACTTATGTTTTTCCAACACGGCTGTGTTACACAGCTTGGTTGGAGAAAAGGCACATACTCTAATGCACAGTCGGAGCGGCAAACGAGGCCGCCTCGACCAATCATGACGCTGCTCTCATGTGAGAGCATCTTTTGTATTGGTTGTGGAGACTGTACCCTTCCAGCCCAACAGCGACAAGAAGGGAGATGAGGCAGCTGTCAGCGGAGCGGCAGGTTAGTTTTATTTTTTTATTTTATATTATTTAACCCCCCCTCGCCAAACCCCTGCTCTCCCCCACGGCCGCCCTACCACTCAAGATAGGCGGCGGCTGCCACTAGGGTCAAGCCTACATTTACACTGCAAGATGATGAAGGCCAAACATAAGTGCAAACCTTTAAGAAAAAGCGGAGTTATGGAAACACAACAATGGAATGGGCTGGACTAAAAAGATAAAGAAACATACCAGCTCAGTTAGTCCCTGGACCAATCAGTTTCTAGCATCTTGGACACAGTCATGGGAAATGAATGACAGATGACCTGTCCAAAACCGAGGTGAGGAGGAGTGAACTTTTACTGACGTGTAGGCTCAGTGGTAGATAATCCTTCAGGTCAGGGTTTCCGAAAGCAGATCCAGCTTGAGGTTTGTAATTGAAAACTTTGCACTTGCCGCACCCATGCATGGATTTGCGGAACCGTGAGTTTGGCAGAGGTATGGAACTGACAATTTTTGTAGATGCTCCTGTTGTGCTGTTTTGCTGTTCTAGAGTATTGAGGAGACAATGGAGAGCAGGAAAGCTCTCCATGCATATTCCATGGAGGCTGGTTCCTCAGGAGAACTTATAAGTGGTCTTTCAGGGGATCGTGTACATTCAGTTGGCAGCACAGAGGACAATAAAGAGACTGGAAGCAGGAAATACTACAAAATCAGGATACCAAGGAGCAAGAAATGACAGCAGAATGGCCCACTTCAAAGGAAGGATAAGGGACAGAAGAGAAAAGAAAAGACCCAAAAGGTCCTGCTTTATAGGACCATTTGAAGGTTGTAACAGAATTCATGATCACATGGCTTCAGCCTACAACTACAAGTCAGAAGCAGGGTGAATGCAGTCAGTGAACAATGGGCTAGAAATACGCTATGAACAAATTCATAACCTCATTGGATGCCTCACCATGACCAACATTAAACACGTTTTCGGCTGAGGCTCACTATCTGTGGTTTTAACAGTGGCTTAGTAGAGACTTGAAAAGGTTCCCTACTTTTTCTTGTGCGGTTGAAAGGGGGATCCTAAACACATTCCTTCTGCTCTCTAGGAAGCTAGCTGAGCATCTGGACAATCAGAGGAAATTGAACATTTGGGAGCAAATTGCAATTCTCTGCATAGGGACTACAGTAGTGCAGAGGTTCAATCGGCAGTAGAAATAAAAGCAGGTCTAGACGCCATCTCCCTCCCCCCCAGCACAGAAAACATAAATAAATGAAAAATTGACTGCCTGGGCAGAACTTAGAAGTTGGTCTTGAAACCAAATGAGGATATAAATGGGGTTCCCATGTTTGATTAACATTGCTTTAGTATGTATTTTTGGATAAAATTGTAAGTATTAGTCTGCCTTTCTTGTTGTTGCACATAAAAAAAGTATAATAATTTTATGTTATCTGCATCCTTGGGTGATTGTAACAAACACCAGCAGGCCAATAAGTCACATGTACTAATTTTCTTCCATTTACAGGAGTATGTTTAGAACATAATCTCAAGGACCTTGGCACACAGAGATCTTTCTCCCCACACATGTGGGTTATTGCTTCTTTCCGTGTTGAAGACCATCATGATATGCCAGGCTGGGAAAGTATGCATCAGGAGAATGTGCCTATATTCTCAGGTATGAAGCTTGTGCATTGGCGGAAACATGCATACTGGGCCTCTACCCACGGCTGACGGGACCAGAAGTTCATGCTCAATGTTCAGATTTAGCTCTTATCCTGGTGAAGAGATGTATCACTAGGAGGTGGAAATCATCAATTCACCCCCCCAAGATACAGTCCTGTAAGGAAGAAGTCAAAAGGTGGGGTTTGCGGGCAGTGCGGCCATTCGCAAGGAAATACAGATAGGACTTCCAAAGAGGCCCATAGCTATGAGCTGGGACATCTTAATAGAAACCTTAAAAACATTATATATACTAAATTCCCAAATGTAACAATGTTACAATACCCGTAATCTCCATAAGTAACATAGGGACCACTCACAAGTCTCAGCCCAAGGTACTCAACTACCTCCTTGTCTTCTAACACGCTGTAACACTGACATACTCGCTCATAGCCTAAATTAGATCTACCTAAGTATTTGTGCCATCAGGCCCTCTGCCCCACTGCAGACTGCATCTAATGCAACCGCAGGGACACCCTAGAATCTGGCAGTCTGTCAGTACTAGATCGTCCACTCTGTGCCCGTCAGCGGGGTGTTAGGCTGGAAGTTTTGTTATCTTACTATTTTTATGATATCTTTCAGATAGAATCTTCTAAGCAGTCAGCAGACAGGTCTCAGGCTGTCACCTCAATGGCTGATACTTCTTACTCAGCTATGTATACTGTGAGACATAATGTGAATGTACCATACAACGTGAGTGTAATAACATAATTGCTGGCTGATTCAGCTCATACGTTCGTAATAATATTGTATACACCGGCTATGTCATAGCTTGAAATAACTAATAAAATTTGTTTAAAAAAAGCATGTGCATATGGATTAACGCCTTTGATTGACTGGTTCTGCAGGAAGTCAATCAGTGTGTCCCACGCTGTAAAAGGGGCAGAGGAACCACAGGTTTGGCTTGGTGGTAGGACAGCTGATTTTAATTAGTTCTCATATCCTGCCAAACTCCAACTCACCCCCTAGTGCCAATCCCATAGCGAGGTGGGCACTTCCACCATTTGTGGAGGTTGTTTAAAAAATAATGCAGCATAGGGTAAATATCCTTGGGGGATGGGAAAGCCTTACTCCTCATTGAAGTCAGCAGTATACATTTTGCCTGCTACAACTTCTACATTGTTGTGACTTTAGATATACACCTTCATATTTGTAACCACAAAACTGCTTTTCTGCAACACTGTTGACAGATTCTTAACTATCATATGGTGCTGTGTAATTTGTAAATGATATATATACACCAAGGTCTACTTAAGTGTCATTCAGGTAAAGACATAATTAATCATACAGTACTTCTAAAAATGTGTTGGTATATGCATCAAGTCAATAAACCATGAGATGGCCAAAGATCAGTAGAAATACATACTTTGTATTTATCCAGTAGCAGCATAAGTGGATGCAGTACAAATGATAGGTGCTAAATATATACAGTAATGTGATAATTTTACCGCATGTGCCAATGATTTCAAGAGAGAACAGTTTGTGATTATTCCATTGCTCACCTTTCAGTTAATAGAAATAATATTTTCCAGTCAAAGTATTGTCAACGGTGTTTCAATCTTCCATGAGTTGACAGGCCATCATCAGGACAAGAGAAAATAGTTGAGTACAGGAAAAAATGCTGGGAGATGAGTTTCTAGGAAGAGAAGTAAATCTTGAAAATGCCTGATCAGAAGGGAATGGAGGTGTAAGGAGCAATTGTTTCCAGAGTATTCACCAAAAAGCATTGGTCAGCACGGCAAACTTTGTGTGAACCATTCAGGGCCAAATCTGGGGCCGGTATATTGATAGAGCACTTTCGTCACAGCTATTTATCAGGTCTTTCAAAACTGCGTCAGTGACTGGTTAGCACTGACCTCAGCTTTTTGTTGAATACTCAATGCCATGATCTAGGAGTGAACGACTTGTCAGGATTTGAGTACCTATAATGAGGTTTGATAGAAGGTGCATGAGGAGTGAGAAATTTCAAATGAGAAAATTGGCAGTTCTTGATTTTATGAAGTAAGTGTTTTAGTGATGGACAGCCTGTGTATTGTGCAGGTAAAGTGAAGAGATCTGCAAAAGGCATAGTGTTGTCAATTTTGAATCAGTGATTTATGACCGAGGAATCTGGTGTGGTGCTCCTAACCCCTACAACCAAAACATGTTGTAGGGGTTGGGAAAGGTAAGAGTCACTCGAACCGAAACAACGATAGAGGGCTTGTTAAATAGATCTGAGAATTGTTCCAATGGTGACTCGTGAACTCGCTTGTAATCTGAAAGGGAATTAGCAAATTGAACAGTAAGACTGGGAGCTTGTCTCTGGTTATTTCTCTTGTAGTCTAAGCAACCCACTACAGTGTTTTTTTTTATGTATTGTAAAGTATTGTCTCCGAACGTGGTGGGGAAAAGAACCAGCTTGCTACAATTTAAAAACGGCTTATACCCTGTAGTAACAGGCTCCACTTAATGTAAAACATGTGAAGATGGAATGGGAGGGAATATATTTGTCCCCTTAACTAATAATGAGTATAAGCACTCGTGTCACACATGATATCTACATAAGTGACTCGGGGTTATATGTACATATGCATGCAACATGTACACATTATCTGTATTGATACTATCTATCGTTTATCCAGACGTTGCAGATCACCTCAAATCAATAAAGAGGGAAGATCATCGTGCAAATCCTTAAGGAACAAGGGAAAGGGATTGACCATACTAAAAAACAGGAACTACAAATATAAAGCTTCCTGGAGTCCATCTATTGGCTTGCATGGTCTCATATAAAATATAAAGTAAGCGACAACGTTATATGTCCCGTTTCTTAGAATTTTTTACTCCTATTATGGTTCACTAAATTTTAAAACAATGTTATTCTATATACAGATCCGCTGACGATACAGCTGAGTTGCAGGGGATTATCTATTGTTACCTCAACTCCCGGATCAAAAACTGGTACCGCAAAATAAAAATTGCTATAAATGTAAGATAAATTTAAGATCTCTGTCCTTGACACCTTATGAGTAAAAAACATAAAATCCCCATACATTGTATACTAATAGATGCTATGTATCTTTTTTAGAAAGAAGATGTTTTTAATATAGTCCTGAGGAAGGTGTTCCAAACATCGAAGCACCGAAACGCGTAGACAAAATAGTTTTTTTAATTGATGACTTTTTATTCATGTATTAAGAATTATGTATTGTGCCTTATAAATATATATGTATATATATTTGCTCTAAAAAGAACCAGATAATTTCATTTTTTACGTGTGATAAAGTGTTTATATTAAGTTTACTGATGAAAATTTTTTTAATAAAAATCATTTGGATACATCTAATGTTATGATTTGGCTTAAATGCAATGTATGATGAGTTGGGGTTATAATTGATTCAAATAGGTGTCATTGTTTACAAATTACATTAATGCTTTAAATTGTATTACACAGAAAGGAATTCTCTTTTGGTTGTGATATTTCCCGGTCCTTTCTGGGTTAAGTAGGGAAAACTCTCTCTTTTTTCTGCTCCCAACCCCTACTGCACAGACTACAGGAAATATTGTGACTAGCAGTAGCTTCATCACAATATTATTCCAGTGAGTTGAGGGGGATGGGTTAGCTCCTTCTGGGGTATTCCTAGTAGTGGTGTACACTACAGACTGTGGCATGTTGCCTCTTACTACAGATCACAGCCTATCTGTGAGCAGTCTGTTCATGTCTGTCCTGTGTTCTTCCATGTGTAGGTGCAGTTACTCCACTATGATCCAAGGAGCTTTAGGGCATTGTTGCAATCAGTCTGCTATTCCTCTAGCATAGTGCTCAGGTTCCACTCCACGGGTGGTTAGCATACCCCTAGCTCCTGTTGGTGGCAAACACTCTCCTCCCAAAGTGTGGATACCTGGCCCAACCACTAAATCAGCCTGAGCTTCCCCACTACACTGAACACAGGGGGTGTCAATGACGTGACCATGAAGTGGAATAAGTCAGGAGAATACATGGGGGATGTCAAACTTGTCAAAGGTAATCCTGCAGAGTTGTAGCTTGGTTACTAGTTGGATTTTACACATTGGGAGAGAGAGTTGGCCAGTGGTGGCTCCTCGACGTTATTATCATTGTATTTTTTTTTATCTCAAATCGTTTTTATTACATTTCAAAAACGACAAATAAAATAAAATAATAATAATAGTCAATAACAGTAAGCAGTAGCAATAAAAACTAGATGACAAGCAAATAATAAAAAATAAAAAAGTAAGAACGATAGATGATTGTAAAAAAGCAAATGTAAAGAAAACTGGACAAAGTATAAATCCAAGTACAAATAAAAGAAATACAGATTGCCAAAAAGTATAAATGCAGAATAAAAACTACTCAAGTGCTTAGAAATACTGAAAATATTCAAAAAACTCAAGTGCCGGGCCTCTATGATTATAGTGCGCCCATGTCGACCAATAGGTAGAAGATCAAACAAAAGTTTCCCACAGGAAAACAAAGAGTGTGTAAAATCCTATACAGCATATGCGTGACAAGCAATTATAAGAGCTGTGGTATGTAATACACCATGTGACAGGAGACCTGTGTGGGTTCACAGAGGGTCGTATGAGAAATCAGAAGCATCAAGGGACTTCCAAAATTTCCTGTGGGTTTTGGGCCATGGAGAGGAGTGAAGCATTGCTCTGTCTGCTCCTCTCAGGGAGCATAACCATTCTTGACACATTCTAAAGGGGACATCACTGGCGTTCTTACATTCACTCAGTACAATTTTGCAGGCTAGAGTAATCGGTCAGTCACATTTTCGATCTTAGGGTCCAGTGCACCTAATATAATATAGGAAAATTCCCTTGGGGGAACTATGTTGAAAGTGTTGCTTATACATTCATAGACCATGTCTGAATATTTCTGTAAAGTAGGGCAGTAGAAGAGCATGTGGGCGAGGTTACCTATGTTGGATTTGCAGTTCCAGCACGTCAGGTTCTCACTAAGGTTACATTTAAAGATTTTCTTTGGTGTCCCGTATGTCCTATTTATTAGCATAAGTTTGGTTTGCTACAATATTGGAGATATTTTGTTCGAGAATGGGGTAATATGTATCTTATCCCAATCATATTTGATGTTGTTGGAGTTGGGTTCAGATTCCTATTTAAATTCACATTTCATGTGAGATGGTCGAGGTTTAGAGGAAAGAAGTTTGTATATCTTAGAGACGGTGTGACCTGACTCTAATAGTTGTGACATTTTTGTGATTATCGATGGGTCGGAGGGTTTAATGGAGCGAATAGAGAGGAGAGATTTCAATTTTAGGAATTTATAGAAATCCTTTGGTTTAATCCATGACAAGATTGGAGGTGGAAAAAGAAAGTGGGAGGGACCCTGTAAAAAGGTTTTTGACTAGATTAATACCATTTTTTGACCAGTGTTCCCAATGGAGCATCTTCCCATCAATCTTGATGCTAGGATTATACCAGAGAGAAGACAAGTTGAATGTATTGATTTTTAGTTTGGAGGGGTGGTTCAGCCGTAATAGGGCTCTCTTAGTATTACGTGAAATGTATTTTGAGTGGGAAAGATGGGATACATCCATGGTGAGGAGAGCTGGTAGAGGCATATTATTAATGATTGACTTATTTATGTCTATCCAGGCTAGTGTGTAATCAGTTGGAGGGGTTAACCAGTTGGCACCCTGTTCACACAGATACGCTGTTTGATAGTTCCTGAAGTTCGGAAGGCCCAGACCTCCTTTTTCTTTTGGTAATTGAAGTTTACTCATTGATATTCAGGGCTTCCTGCCTTGCCAAAGGAACATGCTAAAGAGTTTATAGATGTTACTAAGGAAGTCGTTTGAAAACATGATAGGTAGCTTGCTGGCCAGGTACTTAACAAGTGGAGTGATAATCATTTTTAATGTCTCAGCCCTTTCCCACCATGAAAGAAATTTAGATGACCAACCATCTAGCCAGGAAGAGATTTCCTTTTGAAGTGCAATCTCATTAGTTTGGAGGGTGGTGATTAGATCACCTGTAAAGTCCAGACCCAGGTATTTGAAGCATTTAGGTTGCCGCTGGTATTTGAAGCATTTAGGTTGCCACAGGAGACCTGAGTCTCCCATAATCTCCGTCCCACCAAGGTTGTTCAGGGCTTTAACTTCAGTCTTGTCCTTATTTAATTTATATCCGGATACCGCAGCAAAGTCATCTATTGATGACATGAGAGAAGGAATAGCATTTTCAGCATTTTCAGAGACTACTAAAACGTCATCTGCGTAAGCAGTAATTTTCACCATGTAGTCATTAAAACGTATTTCTGTAATTCGGTTATTATTCCTGAGGTGATATAGGAAAGGTTCAATTGCGAGTAGGAAGAGGGAGGGGAAACCATGTCTTGTTCCTTGCTCTAGTCTGAAGGAGGATGAGAGTGAGCCACCCGCACGTACTCCGGCCGAGGGATTGAAATATAGTGACATTACCATACGCGTGAAGTTTTCACCTAAATTAAATTTGTCCAATGTTGCTTTCAGATAAACCCAATCTACTTTGTCAAAAGCCTTTTCTGCATTCAAAGTGATAGCAACTGTTGGAGTGTCAGGAAATTTAGCCTTTTCCAGAACATGAGCAAGGGTACGGGAATTGTCACTAGATCTGTTTTTAAAGAAACCCACTTGTGAGGGGTGTATAAGTTTGGTTAAGAATTTTTTAAGGCGTTTGGGGAGGATAGTCGCATAGATCTTACAGTCAAAGTTAATTAATGCTATTGGCCTATAGTTTTTGAGAAGTGTTGGGTCCTTCCCATCTCTAGAGATTACTGCTATGATGGCTTCTTCAGGTGTTCCATAAATACGGCCAGAGTTACTAAATTCTTGGTATCAATATAGAAGCGGGAGAGTTAATAATGATGAGAAGCATTTGTAAAAGTTAGCATTACACCCGTCGGGTCCCGGGCTTTCCCAGTTTTGAGGGACTTGATTGAGCTTTCTATTTCTGAGGAAGTGATAGGGTGGTTAATAAAGAGGCTAGACGATCTAGGTCTTCATACCTCGGCTACCAAGTTGCTGGCCTCATTCCTGGAAAACAGAACCTTCTCGGTTGAAATGAGGAATTTTCATCAAGGGCCTTTGATCTGCCATGGGGGGTCCCCCAGGGCTCGTCGCTGAGCCCGTCCCTTTTTAATCTCTATGCTGCACCTCTAGCCAAAATCATCAGGAACTGCGGGTTCATCCCTCTGTCTTACGCGGACGATACCCAAATTGTGGTGGCTATCTATAACAACTCCACGGAGACCGCGAAAAGTTTCAGATTGTGTATGGAGCAGGTCAGCAACTGGATGCAGGACAACTGTTTAAAACTGAACGGGGACAAATCAGAGGTTATGCTACTGGGGGCTAACCCGGACATTTGGTCCAATCTCTGGTGGCCAGACAGCCTAGGTAGATGTCCTACGCCGGTGGATAAAGTGAGGAATCTAGGGGTCATATTTGACGCCAAACTCACCTTTGAAGCGCAAATAAATAATCTTTCCTCATCGGTATGGTATATGCTGAAACTCATTAGAAAACTGCTGCCATACATTCCGCTTGACACCGCCAAAACCCTGGTCACCTTGTTAGCCCTATCCAAACTAGATTACGGCAGCGCTCTTTATGTGGGGCTACAGAAACAGCTGCTACTTAAACTCCAGCGCCTCCAGAACGCGGCGGCCAGGCTGGTTCCGAATATTCCCAAGTTCGAACCCGTTGCAATAAAATTGCGAGGCCTACATTGGCTCACGGTCGGAAAAAGAATTCAGTTTAAATAAGCTTGCCTAGCGTACAAATCTCTTCACGGCTCAGGCCTTAGTTTCCTAAAATGCAACCTCAAACCGTATGAACCATCCAGGACGTTAAGATCTAGCAGCGCTAAACTCTTGGTAACTCCCAGATTCAAACAGCTTAGGTGGGGGGGGAGCTTCATAGGCAATACGGCAAAAACCTGGAACAAGCTTCCGGTCGAACTGAAAAACAGCCCCTCTTTATGGTCGTTCTGCAAGAACTTGAAAACCTGGCTGTTTTCATCTTAAACTCTTTTGTATCTGGAGCGGCACTACTTCTACGGTCAGGCAGTTTTAGCTCTTATAGCGCCAAGACGCCCTCGGGCATACGAGCGCTCTACAAGTTACTTAATCAAATCAAATCAAATCACATTTCTAATTGCTCTTGTTCTGATAGGGTAGGAAGCTTACACTCATTTAGGTAGTCTTGTGTTCAAGTATGGTCTATCTTCTGATTTTCACTATACAGAGCGCTATAAAAGTCCTTAAAAATTTCTACAATTATGTCCAGGTCAAAGTGTGCTAAACCATTTTGATCAGTTAAGATTTTAATTGTGTTCTTTTGTAATTTAAACTTTAAGTATGAGGCTAGGCTTTTCCCCGCCTTATTGGATTCACAGATCTTGACGTTATTAGTTTACTTTTCCATATTCCTGCTCTTTCGCTAAGAATTTTGTTATACTCGTATTTCTTCTTCACAATTTCGTTTAGGACTGTGTTGTCTCTTAATTGTACATGCTTCCCTTCTATTTCTATTTTTTCCAGATTGTAATTATAGTCTCTATTCATGGCCGCCCTAATTTTAATACTCTCTCCTCTGATGGTACTCGTCAAAGCCTCTCAGCGTGTGAGGTCCGAAGTGTCGCCTTGTTTATTGTCCATAAGTATTTCCGTATTGCGTTCTCTATGATTTGTCTGTGAGACTGTTGTTCTAAGACTTAATTGTTTGGTCTCCAGAGAGGTTGTTTTTTGTGGGGCTTTGGGTCTGAAATAGACAAAGTAATGCATGAGTGATCTGAGATCACTCTTGGCTCAATCGAAGTTTCTTCTACCCTGATTGTTGCGTTGCCAATGATGAGTAGGTAGTCGATGAGTGAATAGGAATTGTGTGGCGGTGAGAAAAATGTATATTCCCTGCCTGTGGAGTTTTGTAACCTCCAAGTATCTATAAGGTTGAAGCACGTGCAAAGAATAATGAGGGCTTTATGGGAGTTATTTGTGCAAAACAAACAGCGTGAGTCTCTGTCCAGTGTCGGGTCCATGGGCAGATTGATGTCGCCCGCAAGTATGTGCATTGCAGTGTCTGGAATTGTGTCAATTTGCTTACTTAACTTTCCCCATAATTCCACATGGTCTTTGTTGGGTGCATCAATATTAGTAATGTAGAAGTCTATGTTGTCTTTTGATAGTTTTGTTGTAACCCACCTTCCTTTAGTGTCAGATGTGCTTGCCACTATGTCAACGTTTGATTTTTTAGCTACCATAGTCAGGACAACATTTTTCTTTCCTATTGCATCAGAGCCAGCCACATCACTATAAGACCTATTTCTAAGCTAATTAAATTGTCTAGAGTCAATCTTTGTTTCCTGGAGTAGGAAGATGTCACCTTTTTGTTTATAAAGGTAGTCAAGTATCTTCCTCCGTTTGACGGGGTGATTTAATACCCTTAACATTCAGTGAGTTTATCTTAAGGTTGTTATGGGTTGAATCACCTGTTGCTGTTAGGGAGGTCATAAGTACGATATTCTCATCCTAAGAGGATCGCTGGATCTGCTGTATTACGGAACAATGTACTCCCAGAATGAGCATGGGCTAAATGTTCGTTTTGTATAGGAATGACACTTTTGAGAAAATTACTGTTACTTGGAATAATAGGCCCAACACCTATGAAGAGCCTGCATGTCATATTAGGCTCACCTTTGTGCTTGTGCTTCGCATGTCATAGCTGATCGTCGTATTTAAGAAAGAAATCGTGAGATGCAAATAGAGAGCCAATGCACATGGCTGCTGTTTACTGCACAACGAAGCGCACCAGTTCCATAAGGTGTGAACACTAAAGAACTTCGCACTAAAATTAAATTAAACTGTATTTTTTCCTGCTGCTTCAGCTTTGCGGGTAGGGTGGGGTTGCTCTGCTCTCAGAGCAGAGAGAGGAGAGGTGGGCACACTCTGTAAGCGAGCATGAAGGTTTAGCCAGCTGTCTCGGGCCTGCAAAACAGTCATGAACACTTTGCCTGTTCTCCACCCAGGCTGCATTACAGCCTGGGTGAAGAACATGCCCAGCTCCCATTCCCTGTCTGAGAGCCCAACCAAGGCCCTCAGACCAATGCAATATTGTGATTGACTTAGGGGAGCCTGGATGCTTCCTGTTTCTGGCCCAACACAGGAGATGACGGAGGAGAGTCACGATGATAAGGTAAATTGATTTTGATCCGTGCAAGCTGCCACTAGAGTGAGCACCGCCACAGCTGCTATCCTGAAGGGTGTATGGAGTCTTTAGGTGTGGTCTTTGAGGCTTCCAACATTACTTGCGACAAGCTTCTAATTCTAAATACATGTGCAGTGTATATTTTAAAGATGTCCATGCAAGGGAGGGTGTAACTGCTGAGAGTGACTGGTCAACAGGCTCTAGATTTGTGAAGTGGTCAACCTGACTCTTATCCAGGGCCTGGGATTGTGGCAGCTACCACTCATTGTTCTCCTACATCTGTTGTACATGTATCAAGAACACCTACAGGACACATGGGTAGCAGTGCCCGACTGGCCGTTGTGAGCACCAGGAGTTTTCCCAGGTGGGCCGCCAGAGTGGGGGCCAGTTATCGACCCGTGGGGGGCCATTGTTGTTACTGGGGGCCGGTTATGGTCCCCTGCAACAAAAACAGCTGTAGTGTTCTCAACAAACTGCCTCTCCCCCTGTGTCTGGTCTGATTCAAATGCCAAGAACGATTTGAGTTCCCAGGCCGGACCTGATGCATATTCTCCAGAATTGTCAGCTAACACCTATTGTGTGGTAAGTGAATATGGGCCAGTTGGTTGGTCCAGGGACACTGCAAAGAAAGGAGTACAGCAATTCAACCAGGTACTGAGTACATCCATTTAGAATGGCCCTTGTAGACATGGTGGTGAGACAGTGTGATTGGGGTACAGGGCCTCTGGGAGTGAGATGAGGGAACTAACGCAGGCGATGAAGAGAAGATAATGTTTTTTTCCATTATGCACATACTGCCACTGCCACAGTAGTTGCCAGAATGAAAGGTTCAGGCAGAAATTTTGTCACACACTCCCTGGTGCTCTCTGGGAGACCATTGAAGACACAGCCCAGGTATCCACAGTCAGATAATGCAGCTTCAGTTGGATACTGTCTCTTCTCAGCATGCCTGCTTTAATTATCACAACATGTGTTTCTTCAATGAGGGGCATACCTATGGGTTGCTTTGATGCAGCATTAGACTGGTAAGGATGCAAACAAGCTAGCTAATCATACACGTGAACCACTATCACTGCTTTTGCTCAGTGAATTGTTACTTCCTTTTTATATATTTAGGCTCCATGAGTAATAAACGTTTGTGGCATCACATATGAGCACAATGGCGGTGACCTGTGGATGGCCAGAGTGGCTACATATTTGTTTGTCTGTATTATTGTTTCACCAATTAGATACTGGTGTGTGGTAATAACCATGCCATCCGCTTGGAATTTGGATTCCATTGAATGAGAAAGGACTGTGCATATGAGCAACAATGTCGAGTCAAGTCACTTTGAGCTGCATCTGGGCTCATGGCACGAAAAAAACAGATATACATATGTATATTTTAGCATTTACAAAATGAACAGGTACCGACTCAGGGGTATACAGGCACACATGGATTTGTTCTGGAAAATAAAGGTAAGCTTTCGTATATTTACACATCTCTACATTGAACTTGTTGTCTGTAAGAACCTCACAACTTTGTAAATATAGGCATATGTGTGAGGATGCATACATTTTGGAACCCTATATTTATTTTGGGAATCGTAGCAAATATTGGAAAATGTCACTGGCAAGCCTTACACCCAGGGAATTCACAAGAAAAAAGAGGTCACTAACGGTTCCTGGCTTCCACATTCTGGCCACGTTGCTCAACTCTGTAGCAAGTCCTGAGTTAAGATTGACCTAAGGGTTTTTAGTCGAATACTTGTGGTCCAATTTAGTTCAACACACAGCATGCTAGGGAGACAGCCATTACAACGCGGTTTTTACCACGCGTTGCTTTTACAATGCATGCGATGTAATGAGTAATGGCTGCGGCGGCGGCTATCCATGTCGTTGTGTGCAAACTTAGGCTGTTTCCTCACAACGACATGTACCAAGCATGAACGAGGAAGCAGGAACCGGGAGCAGAGACGGCGACACTGGAGAGGAGAGAGGTAAGGGGGTTTGAGCTTGTGTAAAAGTACTGTTGTAATGTTTGTGTTGTGTGTTTTTTTTTATAACGTTTTAGTGTGGTTTTTTTGGTAGGGTAGTGTAATGTTGTAGTGAAGTGTTTTAGGGTTTAGGGTAGTGTTGTAGTGTTTGTGTAGTGTAGTGTTTTAGGGTTTAAGGTAGTGTAGTAGTTTAGGGTTTAGTGTAATATAGTAGTGTTCGTGTAGTGTTTTAGGGTAGTGTAGTAGTGTGTGTGTACTGTTTTAGAGTTTAGGGTAGTGTAGTAGTGTTTGTGTAGTGTAGTGTTTTAGGGTTTAGGGTAGTGTAGTGTTTTAGGTTTTAGTGTAGTATAGTAGTGTTCCAGCTCCCCTAATGAAAAACTGTCTCAATATCACTGCTCATCTTCACAATACTCACCATTAATCATGAATCTCTACTAAGGCCCATAAACTGAAGAGACAATTTTGAGCGACTGAATCATGTGACCTAATTAAACACTCTAATCATAAACTATTTACAATGTTATATACAACTGCAGTTTATTAAATATCACCATGGTTTTTATCTGACGTCATTTAATTAAGCCACTAAGGCGAATGGATCTAATAATGATATCTAGACCATGAATAAACAAGACCAGCTTGTCATTTCAAAAATCTAATTTTTATTATCTTTATTTTATTCAAGGAGATAGCATTTTTATTTAGAATTCATTATTTATTAGCAATATGAAAGCATCATCCAAGGAAGGCACATTAGTCTGACATTTTAAAAGGTAAATCATTCAGCATGAATTAAAGCCAAAATAAAGTTTCCATTGCCTAAGTTCTATTTTCCCTATCTAAACTCACTTCACCTAAAGAAATAATTAATAAAGTCTCCTGTCCTTACGTGAACTAGAAGTCCGTCAGCACGTCTCTCAGGAATCGGGAAGCAAGAGCCCCCTCCTGCCTGAAGGGTCAGGTTTTATACCTTTCTAACTAACAAATCTACTAAGAAAGTGTCACTTCTCGTTCCCAACTGCGTTCCCATTGGCTGACTTATGTCAGACCATCCATGTCATCATTGCATTGCTTTCAAACCAAGAACGGGCTCTTCTTTAGCCCTATTGTTCATAAAACGTCGCTTCCTTGGAATTGTTACAAAATCTGGTTCATCCGGGTTACAGTCTCTTAGCTTCCTCACATTGGCAATCCTGCCATTTCCTGTCCTTGAATACAACACCATGAGCACAATATGCATGTCTTCATTCCACAGTAATTTCTTTCAACGTGGTAAAATGTTCCACATCTTATGCGTGCAAGGCTCCTCTCTGGACAGGTTTCATAAACGCCATCTTTTGCGAAGGCCCAAAAAGGCCTCTCAGGGAACTAGTATTTAAACAAACACAAGACAGTAATTAATTAGAGAATTGAGACCCATTCTGTTACCCACCCCCTCTTCTAAATATTAACCAAGTTAATTATGTTAACTAGCAGAAGCACAAAAAGCAGCATTATAAAAACCTTCTTCTTTATGGCCATCAGGAATCTCCACGAGCCTTTGCCACAGAAAAGACACGACAAAACACATTGCACATAAATAATAAAGCACATGCCATTAAATAAACAGCCGCATTTAATACTGACAAAAACAAAAGACAAGGTTAGTTTAATATTTTTCCCCTACTTGCAAGTGCAACATAAAAGCATATTAGTCCCACGTGTAATGTGTGCAATTTGAAAACTAAGTTGATTAGTTATTCAACCCATGCCATTAGTACTGTTATTATATTATGGAAGTTTAACTTTGCGAGTTTAAATCTCGCTCCATCAACTCCCTCATCTGGTGATTTCACAATCACCAAACCACACCCAAATTTTTTTAAGGAAAATCTTTATCTATATTGACCATGCTTTGAACATCACTGTATTAGTATTTCTAAACCTTTGATTCAGCAGCCTGTCTGAAACTCTCATATTGTGCTTTACGCATCTCTTGTAGTTCTATCTCCTTCTCATGCTCTTCTCTGAGCTTATAAATTCTTTTCTTTTCCTTCACATATTTCTTTCTCTTATGTATCATGCAACTAATTTTTAGTAAAAGTGTCACTACAACTATAACTATTACAGGATAAAGTATTTTACCAATGATTGAGCTACCAATCTCATGAAACCAGTTTCTGATTGCTGCAAATCTTTTACTCAAACATTCTGAAAAATCATCTTCTTCTTGGGGTTCTATTTCTGAGAGTAATTCTGTAATATTTCTGATCACCATCTCTATGTTTTGACTCTTATCTGGGATATATGTGCAGCAATGCTGAACATGCAAAATCCCACAAACTCCTCCCTCTTTTTCTAGAAGAATGTCAAGGGCAAGACGGTTTTGCATAACCATCGAGCGCATAGCAATAATCTCAGTATCAACTAATTGGAAACCACTTGCAGTATCTGTTGACAATCTGTCCACAATTGTAGACACATTTCGAATTTTATTTGCTTTCAGGGTTATTTCCACCATAGGTATAATTGCACCAAATATGTCTCCCAAAATTTCTGTAAAACTTTCCCTCTTGTACCTATTCAGGTGTTTGCCAATTTCAAATGAGCCTTCTGATTTTCTGTCTATGTGAAAAATCTTTTGAAAAACTAAACCAATATAACAAGTCCGTACCAGTGGTCGCGAAGACTGAAGTAAGCTTTATTCCCGCAAACAAAATAAATTCCAGGAAAAATTGGACCTTTCCCACCTTTAAATCCCCACCCTCGAAGGATGCGATAAGGCCTTCACATTGACTAGCTCCCACAAAATAATTATCAAACTGAGTGTTGTCTCTCCTTATGCACAATTTTCCACTAACAGGTTTATCTATATGTATAGCCACATTTTCATTTCTGCCATTCAGCTTTTCATCCTCACTCTGCCAAAACTTAGACTTGGTTTGTTTCAGCATTTCAGTCCTTTTGTAAATCGCTCTTCTCTCCTCAACCATGTTTAAGAGATACTTTTCCTCTGCTCTCAATTTACATGTTAAATTGTTTCTAAATGCATATTCATATGTCAGTTCATTATTTACTATGAAAAATTCCCTTATCTGCTTAGCATGTTTTAGCTTATTTAAGCTATTGTCAAATTTCATCATAGTCTGAATAATAATACTCCAGACGTCCAGTTTTATAAAACAAACTAGCTATTACACTACAAGTAACACCATAAGTGAGGGGCAGCATATTGTATGTGACCCCTTCTGAAACAGAAGCAGGAAGTTTTACACAGATATAACAATCCTTTACATTCATCACCTTAACATATTCTGTTAAAAGCCTAGAAAAGGTATTTCTAGAAAAATCACCAACAGATCTATCTTGGTGGATCTCTGGTTTGTGCCCAATGACTCTATTAGTCTTACTCACTACATCATGAATAACTTGTTTAGATTCAACTTTACTAGTCATGTTAATTTTGTACATCTCCTTGTCAATCCCAAATGGGAAAATGACAGCTAAAATTAGGCAAACCAAAATTATTAAAATCACACAAATAGAAGACATTTTGCAACATCTCCTTAAAATGGAACATCTTGAATTATTGTTAGACCTAGGCATCTTTTACTTGAGACAAGAGCCTTTCAGAAAAAACAAAAACAACATTTAAAATTAAAAAATCACTAAATATACCCCCTTATTTTATTTTTTTAAAGAATCCTCTAACAGCTTTTCTTCGACCTTACGACTTACATAAACGTGTTTTTCCAGCTAACACAATTTCTTCGACCTTGTGTCACCTAACACATTTTCTTCGACCTTATGTCATTTAACAGCCTAAACCAAATATGAAAACAAATTTAATCTTTGTCACTTGTGTCATCTACTTCTTCTTGGCTACAACTGCTTATCTCCACTACTGGTGGGATAATAATGTAAGTCCACTCAGGGGACTTGTACTTCTGATTAGGTTTTAACACTCTCTTTGCTCTCCTGCTAATCCCTTCTATTTTCTTTCCTGCTTGACTTTCTTTTCTAAATCATTTTTTTGACTCGAATTTCATCCACTTGTTCCCTTGATTTATTCACAAACTTAAATTTCAGGCCTTCATTCTCATTTTTCCAATGATCTCCTTTTCTAAAGAGTTTCTTCATAGGCTCACATTGATTGCATTCAGCTTTCCACGCTCTTTTTCTGAATTCTTTTACTTGAGATTCTTCATTACTTTCATCAGTTTCACTATCAGAGATCTGAATTCTAGATCTAGGTACTTCTTTACTCGGCAGCTTTACTCTGTTAGGAACATCATCCTTATAGCTGGTACTCGAAATTCGTCTCCTTCTTCTTCTTGAATTACTTCCAAACCATCAGTTTCAGAATTTTCGTCCCTTCTTCAAGAGCTTTCAATCTGCTTTTCAATACTCTCCTGATCTCAATTCACTTCAGCCTCTTTTTCTGCTTCTTTCTCTAGTAGATCTTCCTCCTTGTCAGAATCTACCATCACGATTTCTAGATCATTTCCATTCAATGCTTCATTCGCATTTGAATCTTCCAGATGTCGACTTTCTTGTCGATCTTCAGGATCTGGATTTCTTTCAGGTTTTTCTTCAGAATCTGAATCAGTTGTTGTGTCACTTTCTTTGTCAGGATTTTCAGGTGGTGGCACTCGAATGGTGTGACTCGCATGTATCCACCTTTTCAGACCTTTACACTTTACTGCATTTGTTGTGACAAGAATCACATGTCTTGCTTTCTGCCACCTGGGTACTAGACAATTTCTCCTCCGATGAACCTTTGTCCTCACCCAGTCTCCTGGCAAAAGATCATGAGTATGTTCCTTTTCTCTTGTAAGTACTTCAGTTCCTACATGATGGAACACAGAAGTCACTACGTCAGAAAGGTTCTTACAATAATCCATAATTGCACTGTCATTAATGCTAAGTACTTTACCTACTGGAGCAAATGCTTGTCTCATTACTCTGCCCATCAATATTTCATGAGGGCTAAGACCAGTTTTTCTATCTGGGGTACTTCTCAGAGACATTAAGACAAGTGGAAGTGCATCAGTCCACTTCATTCCTGTAGCCAAGCACATTTTAGCAAGTCTATTCTTGATTGTACCATTGACTTGCTCAACAACACTTGACGCTTCTGGTCTGTAAGCACAGTGCAGCTTTTGTTTTATACCAAGTGCTTCACAAATCTTCTACAACAATCTGTTTTCAAAATGTGTGCCGCGATCTGTCTCGACCGTCACTGGAAATCCATACCTAGGTATGATCTTCCTCAAAAGCATTTTTGCCACAGTAACTGAATCATTATGGGGAGTCGGAATTGCTTCCACCCATCTTGAAAACAGACAGATAATCACAAGGACATATTTTATTCTATTGTGTGGAGGCATATCAATGAAATCCATTTGCAACCTGGTGAAAGGACCACCCTCCCGTCCTATGGTTCCCAAGCTTACAACTGTCTTCCTGTTTGGATTGATCTGTTGACAGATCAAACACCTTTGGCAAAAGGACTCTGCAATAATTCTGAATTTTGGATTGAACCATGTCTGCCTAAACAGTCTAATCATTGAGTCTCTGCCTAAATGTCCTGGACCATGATACATTCGGGCCATGTCAGAAATCATGCAGTTTGGCATTACTGGTCTGTCATCTTTGTAAACCCAAATGCCTTCTTCCTCTTGCTGTCTGCAACCTGCTTTTAACCATGTGTCTTTCTCCTCATCATCTGCCTCATCTGGTAAATCCTTTACTCCTTGCCATGTATCAACTACAGATGTTAGCATAAGTGAGTTCAAAACATGTTCATCATTTTTCTCCCGATTAATGGACATATTGTTTTTCGCGCAAAATTTCGCGATTTCATCAGCATATGCATTACCCTTGGTCATATAGTCATTTCCTTTTTGGTGAGCTGTACACTTTACTACAGCAATTTTTTCTGGCAGCTGAATGCCATCAATCAACCTTTTGATTAATTTAGCATTCCTGATAGGTGTTCCCGCAGAGGTTAAATAACCCCTGTGAGACCAGAGCTGGCCATAGTCATGGACTACGCCATACCCATACTGACTATCAGTCACTATGGTAATTTTTAATCCGGTTGCTCTTTCACATGCACAAAGTAAAGCAATCAATTCCACTGTTTGAGCTGAACAAATTCCTTTAAGACAAGAGGCTTCCACCACATCTGCAACTGTACAGACAGAATATGCTGCACTCTGAACACCCTGTTCCGACCTCAAGCAAGAACCATCAACAAAATAAACAAAATCAGACTCAGGCAAAGGAATATCTTTTATGTCCTGTCTAGGTTTGGTGCAATATTCTAAAACATCCAGACATTCATGATCGACTTCATTCTCATTTCTGATTTCTGTCACAGTATCATCAGGCAACAATGTGGAAGGATTTAAATTCACACATCTTGCAATAGACACATTATCTGATCCCAGAATAATTTTTTCATATTTAGTCAATCTGTTGCTCGTCAAATGCTGAGTCTTGCTTCTGGTAAGAAGAATTTCAACTGAATGGGGAACATACACTTTTACAGGAAACCCCATTATTATCCCTTCACTTTGTTCCAGGCTCACACTGGTTTCAGCCACTGCTTTTAAGCAACCTGGCAATGCTTTCGCAACAGGGTCAAGAACTGCTGAGAAGTAAGCAATTGGCTTTCTCATTTTTCCATGCCTCTGAATCAAAACTGATAATGCACATTCTTCCCTTTCACTGCAATACAGCTCAAATTCCTTTTCATAGTCCGGCATTCCCAATGCTGGAGCTTCACACAAACTTCTTTTTAAAAGCTCAAAAGCCTCTAATTCTGTTTCTGTTAAAGTAATAGGGTCTTTTATGTCAGCTTTTGTCAGTCTCTGTAATGGTTTTGCAATTACCGAAAAACCACTAATCCATTGACGACAATAACCTACCATTCCTAGAAACATCCTGACTTTTCTCTGTGTTTTTGGAGGTTGCATTGCTTGAATCATTTTTATTCTTTCAATCATTATTTGTCTAATTCCTTTTGCAATTCTGTGACCAAGATATTTTACTTCCTGTTTACAAAACTGTAATTTTGCAGGAGACACTTTATGTCCCTCATCTGCCAAATGATTCAAAAGAGTAATGATATCTGTCACACAATTGTCTCGTGTTTTTGCAGCAACAAGGAGGTCATCAATGTATTGCACCAATGTCGATTTACCAGGCAAATCCACATTTTGCAGGGATTTCTTTAGTAACTGATTAAAAATAGATGGGCTCTCTGTATACCCTTGAGGGATACAACACCATGCTAAGATACGCTCTTGGAATCTGAACGCAAAAATGTGTTGGCTCTCTGGATGCAATGGAACAGTAAAGAATGCATTGCAGAGATCTATAACTGTATACCATTCTGCATCATGCGGAATCTGGTAAAGAATTACCGCTGGGTTTGGTGCAACCGGACAACATGGACCAACTATTTGATTAACCTTTCTCAGGTCCTGAACAATTCTGTAAGTTCCGTTTGGCTTTTTGATTCCCATGATCGGTGAATTACATGGGCTGCTCTCGATTTCTGTCAAAACACCTTGTTTTATACATTTTTCAATTACAGGTATGACACCCTCAATTGTCTCTGCCTTCATTTTATACTGAGGAATGTTTGGATAATCTGCTCCTTGTTTTACTGTAATTTGTACTGGGTTTACATGTTTCATCAAACCCATTTCGTCTCCAGATAAATCCCAAATTTTAGTATTGACTGTTTCTTTTAATTCTTCAAGTAAATCTTTTTTGTCAAAAGCAGGAAATAATTTACTTTCTTCTGCTTCAACCATTAACATTGTTAATTTATAAAGGCCATCCTCCTCTTCTGGAGTTTGAAGCTCAATGCCATCAGGTGAGCAATACATTTTGCAATGCATTTTACAAAGGATGTCCCTTCCTAACAAGTTTACAGGACTGCTATCACAGACTACAAATCTGTGTTTGTCTATAAATTTGCCAATTTCAACTTTAACTGTATCTGTCAAATCTGTTTTAATCTGCAGATGATTAGCTACGCCAACTACTTGGATGGTGTCACCAGAGAGAGGCAGGTTTTCTATTTCCACTGATCTAACAGTAGAACGGGTAGCACCAGTGTCCATAAGAAAAGTGATTTCTACATCATTCACTTTACCATTAACAAATGGACCGGACTGATCTACCTCAAGAGTGGCTCCAAGCACACACTCTTCCTCCTCTCTCAGGCACCGTCATAAGTAATCATCAGACTCATTCCCATCATTTTCTTTCAACCAATATTGTTGGGAAACATTCTACACATTCACTCTTGGTGATTTGTTTACCTGTTCACCTCCGCAGAATCCTGTTTCAGAATTGTATCTCTGCGTATTAACACAATTTGGGAGAGGCGGTTGTGGAATCTGACTCTGCTGATTCACTAACTGTCGCTGTAGCTGTTGCTGCTGATTTATTTCGTTTAACTGTCGCTGTAGCTGTTGCTGCTGATTTATCTCATTCTGCATCTGTGGATTTAATGATGCATTTTTGAAATTTCTGGGCGGATTTTTACACTCACGCTTCCAGTGTCCAATTTTGCCGCAATTAAAACATGGGAGTTTCTGCTTAAGTTCCTCAATATTACCTGTTAACTTTGGCTTGTTAAAATTACCCTTAAATTTCCCTTGATTCTGGTTAACATTTTTATTTTCAAAAGTTGCGATTTGTTGTTCAGCCACTTTCACCTGTGCGCACATTGCTTTTTCTTTCAGCTTTTTCTGCTTAGCATCTATCTCATCACTGCAATATTTTGCTTTTCTCAGGATGTCATCAACTGAGAGCGATTGCCAACCTACTATTCCTGATCTGATCATTTTACCAATTTCAGGTTTAAAGCCATATACAAATCTGTATATAAAATGGCTCATATCTTTCTCACTCAGCTTCTCATAACCACTGTATTGTTTAAATACCAGCAGTAATCTTTCATAGAAGGAATGTACTGATTTGTTTGGCTCCTGATTTGTTCTGTCAATTTTTACCCAATCTACTTCTTTTGGGGGAATCTTGTTTTTCAACCACACAATCACTTTATCATACAGGTTTGTAACATCAGGTGAAGGTGCACCTGTTACTTTATCTTGGGCAGGTTCTTCTTTGGGCCAATCTATAGACATTTTACATTCTGTCAAAAGATCTGAAGGCACAACAATGTCAAAGAATCCATCAAGATCAATCCACAGAACTTTTGAGACCTTAACAAATCTCCCTACCTGTCGATACCATTCCACAGGTTTTTCTCTCAATCTGGGAAAATCATTTGTAAACAGCAAAATATCCTGTCTTGTCCATGGAACATGAACATACCCTCCACCAGCTATTTCTCTCATAGGAAACTCAGTTGCAACTTTCCCTCTTTCTCTTTTGTCTTCCTCCCTTTTCTTTGTCCATTTCACTCTCCATTTGCTTAATTCACCTAATCTTTTTAGAAACACTATTAATTCTTTTACATGAGTTATCCTTCCTGTGGTGTTCATGTTCTCAATATCTTTTTCAGAGAAATCCACTCTGTAATGTTTCTGCAAATTTTTCTGTCTACTTAGATCTACTTCTAATTCAGCAGCCATTTCTTCTAAAAGATCGTATTTGTTTTTCGTTTTCCATTGTATGCTTTTGCAAATGAACAACAATTCATCATCCTGATATAATTTTAAACTGTCAGGTCCAATTGTGCCAATAATGAATTCCTCTAAATCTGCTTTCAGTTTTGCAACATCAAGTAATTTAAATTCTGGGGGCCCCATTCACAGAATGAACTTAAGACTCAATCCTAAACTTACTACTGTTTTGGTATTCACAGATTGCACTTACTACTTTTGGTATTCACAGAATGAACTTACTACTTTTGGCATTCACAGAATGCACTTACTACTTTTGGTATTCACAGAATGAACTTACTCATTTCGGTATTCACAGAAGTTAGGACTCCTAACTTTAGGACTCCTAAATGCCTTCTGTAAATAACGAAAGTCTTAAAATTAGGATTTTTCTCAATTTAGTAGTAGTAAAGTTAGGACTCCTACCTTTAGGACTCCTAAATGCCTTCTGTGAATACCGAAAGTCTTAAAATTAGGATTTTTCTCAATTTAGTAGTAGTAAAGTTAGGACTCCTAACTTTCGGACTCCTAAATGCCTTCTGTGAATACCTAAAGCCTTAACATTAGATTTTTCTCAGTTTAGGAGTCACAGAAGGCATTTAGGAGTCCTAAAGTTAGGAGTCCTAACTTTACTACTACTAAATTGAGAAAAATCCTAATTTTAAGACTTTTGGTATTCACAGAAGGCATTTAGGAGTCCTAAAGTTATCAGTCCTAACTTCTGTGAATACCAAAACAGTAGTAAGTTTAGGTTTGAGTCTTAAGTTCATTCTGTGAATCGGGCCCTGGGGGCTGTGTAGTTCGAGATAAATCTATTTTACTTATGCTCTTTTCTGGAGATCCAGAATCAGAACCTGCAACAGATGGGGGTTGATCATTTGAAAAATATTGATTAAAAGTTAAATCTGGCATTCTTTTCTCTCGGTGAATTTCTGATAAATCTGAATAAAAATGTTCAGCTATTTCTCAATTACTGGTACCCTTACTGCTTCCATGTTAACTGTTGTATTAACTCTTCTTTTGATCGGAGGTATTCTGAAATATCTGGAATATCCCCAAGTCTTCCTGTTCTTTTTATATCTCTTGGGATTTCAGTTCCCTGAACTGGAGTTTCAGCATAATTTCTACTTTCTCCAGATGTACTAGAATTAATTCTTGTTCCTACTCTTTCTGGAATTTTTGCATTATTCTTATTTAATCTACAAGGGGACTCATCATTAATTTCTCTAGGAGGAGCACTTGGAGAAGTTCCTTGAGGAATTTTCGGGGTAGACCATGAACAAACTGGTTGATAAGGTGGCAGCTGTTTCGTCTTTGTAATATAAATCTCTTCTAAAACTGGATCTTCCGCTTCACTATCTTCAGCAATATTATTTTTCTTAGCAGCATTCTTTTGACTTGTTTCTTCGCTAAATCTTGCTGGGTACAAACCATTACACATGTCTGCTTTTCTCCAACGTCGCATTCTATCTTCATGAGTTTCTCGATTAATGTCCAATCTAGTGCCTCTTGTTACACCTCTGTTTTCTCGTTCTAATTCAAACATGTTATCCTCCCATTCAGCTAAAGCCTCAAATTGTGTAGGTCTGGGTTTTGGTACGAGAGACATCATTTTTTCTCTCAAATTTTTCATTATTTTAATGTTAAATGACCCGTCTTCCGGCCATGCCAGAACACCATCATCTTTAGTTTATTCCATCCAATTATCTATCCAAAGGCAAGTATGATAACCAAATTCACCTTCCAGATAGGCTGCAGGTGTTTTATACTTATGAAGTAATTTTCCACCTCGTGTTTCAATTTTCTTGTCACTTTTGAAAATATTTTTTAATTTCTGAAACGATGAAGGCTTCTTTTCATCATACATGTAATAATAATAACTCATTTTTTAAACAAATCCGCTTAATTCAGAAAGATCGTAAATATTTTCTTGTTGTTCCGCTATTCCAGCCAATCCGTGCGCGAAACTCACCAACAAGCCAATCAGGTTAAGCCACGTCACTACTCTGTTCGGCCAATAGAATTACTGAATTTCAGAATGAGCCAATCAGGTACGAGCCTACCAAGTCACATGAGCCAATCGGTGCGCGAATACTGTGACGTATGCTAGCCAATCACAGCGCGAACCCTGTGACGTATGCTGCCGCTGCAGCTTCACTGTCTCCGTTCCACTCCTTGAATTGACCCCTCCTTTACAAAATATTTTCACAGCGCCATATTTTTACAAATCTCTCCATGAAATACAGTTAGTAACTTCACATAAAACAAACTTTTTGCCTGTTTCGCTAAAATAAAGAGATAGCTTTTCAAACAAACAAGTATCCTTTCGCGTGAAATAGACGACGCTATTTTCACAGAATATTAAATTCGTTGATAGAAACAAGTAGCCTTGTTCTACCCTTCTGTCACACGCAATCAACCGGAAAGAATCCCTAACCATTCACATATGACATTTTTGGTAGGACTTTAACCTGCCAACAAAAATCCTCACTTGTTAGTAAGAATAGACAACGCTTCCTTACCCTTCACTCAAGCTTGGATAAATTCTACTACTTTTTCGCAGTGAGTTTTAAAGCAGAAGAGTTGACCTTATACTCGAAAGCTAGAATTTCATAGACAATCCTCACTATACATTCAACCTATCACACCTAAGATCCCTAAACTTGTGCTGTACGTCCACAACACTTGTGATATATGTAACAATACCACTATTTTGAAACAGAACAAATGCACAGTGTAACCTCACTTGTCACACTCAACTCTTTGCTGGCCAACCAGGAATTTTCACACTACTGGAAAAAACCTTTTGACTACATGTAACAACTGGACAAACTTAACATGTTTTAGACATGTATGTATCCTATGCATCATGTAGCATGTCAGTTACCATAGTAACCGTAACTCTGCTACCAAGTAATTGATCCAGTGCCCCTAATGAAAAACTGTCTCAATATCACTGCTCATCTTCACAATACTCACCATTAATCATGAATCTCTACTAAGGCCCATAAACTGAAGAGACAATTTTGAGCGACTGAATCATGTGACCTAATTTAACACTCTAATCATAAACTATTTACAATGTTATATACAACTACAGTTTATTAAACATCACCATGGTTTTTATCTGACGTCATTTAATTAAGTCACTAAGGCGAATGGATCTAATAATGATAACTAGACCATGAATAAACAAGACCAGCTTGTCATTTCAAAAATCTAATTTTTATTATCTTTATTTTATTCAAGGAGATAGCATTTTTTTTCAGAATTCATTATTTATTAGCAATATGAAAGCATAATCCAAGGAAGGCACATTAGTGTGACATTTTAAAAGGTAAATCATTCAGCATAAATTAAAGCCAAAATAGAGTTTCCATTGCCTAAGTTCTATTTTCCCTATCTAAACTCACTTCACCTAAAGAAATAATTAATAAAGTCTCCTGTCCTTACGTGCACTAGAGGTCCGTCAGCACGTCTCTCAGGAATCGGGAAGCAAGAGCCCCCTCCTGCCTGAAGGGTCAGGTTTTATACCTTTCTAACTAACTAATCTACTAAGAAAGTGTCACTTCTCGTTCCCAACTGCGTTCCCATTGACTGACTTATGTCAGACCATCCATGTCATCATTGCTTTCAAACCAAGAACGGGCTCATCTTTAGCCCTATTGTTCATAAAACTTCGCTTCCTCAGAATTGTTACAAAATCTGGTTCATCCGAGTTACAGTCTCTTAGCTTCCTCACATTGGCAATCCTGCCGTTTCCTGTCCTTGAATACAACACCATGAGCACAATATGCACGTCTTCATTCCACAGTAATTTCTTTCAACGTGGTAAAATTTTCCACATCTTATGCGTGCAAGGCTCCTCTCTCGACAGGTTTCATAAATGCCATCTTTTGCGAAGGCCCAAAAAGGCCTCTCAGGAAACTAGTATTTAAACAAACACAAGACAGTAATTAATTAGAGAATTGAGACCCATTCTGTTACCCACCCCCTCTTCTAACTATTAACCAAGTTAATTATGTTAACTAGCCGAAGCACAAAAAGCAGTATTATAAAAACCTTCTTCTTTAAGGCCATCAGGAATCTCCACGAGCCTTTGCCACATAAAAGACACGACAAAACACATTGCACATAAATAATAAAGCACATGCCATTAATTAAACAGCCGCATTTAATACTGACAAAAACAAAAGACAAGGTTAGTTTATTAATTTTCCACGTACTTGCAAGTGTAACATAAAAGCATATTAGTCCCACGTGTAATGTGTGCAATTTAAAAAATAAGTTGATTAGTTATTCAACCCACGCCATTAGTACTGTTATTATATTATGGAAGTTTAACTTTGCGAGTTTAAATCTCGCTCCATCAGTAGTGTTTGTGTAGTGTAGTGTGTTAGTGTTTACTGTAGTGTTGTAGTGTTTTAGGGTTTAAGGTGGTGTAGGGGTGGGAGTAGTGTGGGTAGTGTTGTAGTGTAGTAGAGTTTTTGGGTTTAGGGTAGTGTAGGGGTGGGAGTAGTGTGGGTAGTGTTGTAGAGTAGTAGTGTTTTAGGGTTTAGGGTAGTGTAGGCATGGGAGTAGTGTGGGTAGTGTTGTAGTGTTTTAGGGTAGTGAAGGGGTTGGAGTAGTGTGGGTAGTGTAGTAGTATTTTATGGTTTAGGGTAGTGAAGGGGTGGGAGTAGTGTGGGAAGTATTGTAGTGTAGTAGTGATTTAGGTTTTAGGGTAGTGTAGGGGTGGGAGTAGTGTGTTGTGTAGGTGTAGGGGTAGGGATGTCGCTTACCTTGCAAACCTTTACTACGATTATTGCTTTACCACTCATGCCTTTGTGTTGTAATGGCATGCGTGGTAAAGGCATACTCGTGGTAAAAGTATGCGATGTAATGGCGGCATGCGATGTCATTGACATCGCGTAGTAATACCTGCGTTGTAATGACACGTGTGGTATTACTATGAGATGTAGTGACATACATCCCATGCTAGCACACAGTGTTTGAAATTAAAAAATTAAACCACAGTTATCTTTTAACAGAGTAACTACTTGCTTCTGAGAATTAACATCATTGCACATTGCTGAAAACTGCAGATACTCTCCTTTTCAACTTATTAAAAATGCAGGTACTCAGTACCTGATAGTACCGGCCCACTTAATGCACTGCTAACACATCAGCTAAGACATACAGCAGCACTCCACTTATGCGACCCAGGCCAGTGACTCCCATCTGCTCCGAATCTATGTTCAATAATGCCCTTGGTGTAGATATACACAAACAGCCAAAAGGGTGTCTGGCCACAAGGCTAGTGAGGGAAGGGCATGCCACCAGAATAGAAAGGATGAGCACAAGTGTATAGCTTGTACACATAAACGCACAACTGATAGTCTAAACATATCTTTTAGTATGTTAACCTCAGATGTTTTTAACTAGCCTTTTCCATCAAGTACTGTGAGAGGAATCATGCACATTTACCATCGCACTGCTCTACAGTAAGCTTTTGAGTTTTGTGCTAATACTCAGCTGAGAAAAGTCACTAGAATCTCCAGTCTGAAAATGTGTGGCGATTGATCAATGTTGAAAAATATAGCTGTGAACTATTGCACCTGGGAAATTGGCTTTAACATAAATGATGTATGCAGTGCTTAATTTTTTTAATATTCCAGGGACCCAAAGTTTTTCGTAAGAGTCTATAGCCAGCTCTTCTGAATGTCTAGATTTCCAAATACCAATGCTGTCTAGTATTAATTTCTCTTCATGCCTCTTTCTTACACCACCCCACACTTCCTGTGTTTTTATCTCACTCTCGCAGTTTAATTTTCGTCCCTCTTTCATCCCTTTGTGATTGTCACTGTAGCCAGGAAATAGTCAAAAGGAGACTCTTTATCTAGGCAGCGTTGCTGCCCAGATGAACCGTCAGTAAAATATAGAAGTTTTTTTAATGTGTACCCATCTAGCCACTATACTTATGAACATGTTCTTGTGCGAGTGGAAGAGAACAGAAGTGTTAATGCTTGCCGAGTACAATTGGAAAAAAATAAGAACTCTTTGTTCCATAAGCATTAAGAACTAGCAAACCACAAAAAGGTCTGCCTGTATATTAGTATTTATTGAAACAGAAAGAATATGTTTTTTGCTACAGATGGTTAAAATCTTGAGATCATGTTTCTTCCTCAAAGAAGGCTTGCCCTATTGTGGATGTTTGTGTGTATTTTCTGCATGGATACACTTTAAAATTGAACAAGTTCACAATAATGTTGCAAATTTACACATATTTTGTCACGTGGGCCATTTGGCCATTGTCGTTTTCCGTATGTTAGCATGAGCCCATGGCACACTGTCTTCTGCTTTGTGCACGTTAATACAAAAATGTATTTTGCTTTGTGCCACACTGCAACTTTCACACAGAACATGCTTTTGTTTTTGTCAGGGTTTAGATTGGATAGCGCCTACATGATGTTCTCGGTCGCTTACATTGAGGGGAACTACATTTTCCAGAATGCCTGGGCCAGGAGGTGAAGACGTCTCGAGGTACTTAAGACATTGATCTACGCCGACAGGCGTGCGTAATTCATGGAATTTAATCCGGAGTTCGTGTTTGTAATTGTTCTCTTGCACCTTGAAATTCTGCCTCTCTCATTTGATCGAGAGAGAGGTGTTATCGTATCACGAGGAGGCCAGGGTGTGCTCTGGTGTCAAGTAATAGGGATGCAGGAAAGATTATAAAATGAAGATTTATTTAGTAGCTAAGAAGCACCACCGGTTACAGGTCTTCAGGCACCGGGAAGCTCCAAGCAACTGTTCACTTTGCCTGCTATGACTCAACGGCACGATCCCATGATCAGGTGTGGAACGAGGGGATTGTGCCATGAGGCAGGGCATTCAAAGGATAACAATACATACAAAGAACAAACACGTGCATACAAGCACGTGAACAACATAGAACATTAAGGATAACAGTGTGTGCATGTAGGCACGTGGAAATATGCATATAAACAGAATTATGTATATAAACAGAATGTAACACACCTTCCCACCTTAAAGAATACACAGATCTATTTTACAATTTTGTCTTTAACAAATGAAATAAAATCTGACAAACATTTAGGTTTTCTTATCGATCTTTTACCTAAATCATCAGCATTGATCACATTTTCTTGGGTACTGTTATTGTCTGCATTGTCCACAATTTCATCATCAATGTTGTCTGATTAAGTAAAATCAGTGTGATTGAGATTTTCATTTCCACCATCATCAGTGCTAGAATACACTTCTTTGTCAGCTTTGAGAATAGCTATCCTACTCAATTACAAACTTTGTTGTCAGATAGTCTCACAGGAGCATATTGTCAAGACAGGCGATAAAATTATCACTGCTTTAGCGGCAGAAAACTGCCGCTAAAACGGGCATAATGGGCTTGAAAATATGCTCTATGGAATTCCACTTGAAGCCCATATTAAATGTGAAGGACATCTAACATGGGCTTCAATTGGAATTCCATTGAGCGTATTATCAAGCCCATTATCGCCGTTTTAGCGGCTGTTTTCGGCCGCTAAAGCGGCAATAATTTTATCACCTGTCTTGATAATAGGCCCCACAGAGTTTTTTAAAACCTCCATAACTTCAAAAGGACCCATGAATTGACTTTTGCCTTTTTTTACTTTCCACGTTTTTTTTACTTTAACAAGCATACCAATTTTAACAGAAGGATCACGCTTTGAGCCTTTAATGTTATCAAAATACTCCTTATTAGTAGCATGAGTCTGCGCTATCTTTTCTTTTACATTTTCCAAGTCTAAAGTAGATGAAGTGGAGGGAACTAACCATGAAGGATTGGCCTTCATCCTGGGAGGTCTCCCTCTCATAATTTCAAAAGGGGTACAACCTGGCATAGTATTTATGGTGGTTCTGTACATCCATACAGTTTTATAAATTTATAACTCCCACTTGTCGTTTTCTACTCCTGCAGCTTGTATGGCATTCTTGAGAACCCTGTTAAATCTCTCAATAACACCATTGCCACTTGGATTATGTAAAGAAGTGGTAGCATAAAAAACACCAACTCTTTTAAAATATTCTTTGGCTTTATTGCAAAGAAATTGAACACCATTATCGGTAATAAGCCGTACCGGTAAACCCTTTTCAGTAAAAGTCTCATCTAGAAAGGTTAAAACAGAGTCAGGTTCGATTTTTTCAACAATTTTGATGACTGGTCATTTTGAAAAAATATCAATGGCAGCTAGAATGAATTTTGAATTGCATCCAACGGGCCCCATGATGTCCATAGCAATGGTATCCCATGGATTTTCAGGAATTATGTGACTACTCATATTAGGTTTAAGAGTAACAAGAGATTTATCAGAGTTGGCACAAATAATACAGTTTCTCACAATATGTTCAATAAACCATGTCCATCCCAGGCCACCAATATAAACCTTTAACTGTCTGTTTTGTTCTTACAATCCCACTATGACCTTCATGGTCATGTAGAACTATGGAACGTCTTAATTTGTTAGGAGGAGCAGCCAAATCACCTCTTTTATTTATATTGTTATTGCAGGATAATTCATCCCTAATTTCCCAGAAGCTCCTGAGCTCTGAACTAATGTTCTTTTCATTAGGCCAATCACTTGAAATGTAACTTGCAACTTTTTAAAAAAGAATATCATTGTCAAATTCTTTGCACCACAAGGTTTGATCAATAGGCATGGGACCCTCGTCATGCACAATAGCAATGTGTAAATCATCTCATTCATTATAAAGATTTTTCTTGATGGGTAAAGGCATTCTGGATAAAAAATCAGCTGTAACATTTTCCATACCCGGGACATACATAATAGTGTCAATAAAATCCTGTAAATGCATTGACATGCATGCAATGCGCGCTGAAGCCTTCAACATGCCTTCTGTGGTGAATAAACGCACTAAAGGTTTGTGATCACTTCTAATTAAACACTCTTTACCCCATATACACTCTCTAAAGTGTTCTAAAGCCCATACACAGGCTAAGGTTTCTCTTTCTATTGTGGAATATTTCTCTTCAGCTGGAGTAAGTGCTCTAGAAGCATGTGCAATGGCGCATTCTTTCCCTGATTCATACTTCTGTGCAAGCACAGCACCCAAACCTTTTGAGCTTGCATCGGTAGTGATGATGCACAAGAGAGAAGGGTCAAAACAAGAAAGAGCAGTGGCAGTGCAAATTGCTTTTTTAACATCCTGAAATTCTGCTTCACAATCATTTGACCATACAAATTTA
The DNA here is from genome assembly GCF_964263255.1 of Lissotriton vulgaris. Taxonomy (NCBI): domain Eukaryota; kingdom Metazoa; phylum Chordata; class Amphibia; order Caudata; family Salamandridae; genus Lissotriton; species Lissotriton vulgaris. Next base: position 1,373,989,115 of record NC_141693.1, read on the forward strand.
TTTTTGTTTTTAATCAGTTGTCTAATGTGCGACAAGAAAAATTAGGGATGTGTTTAGCATAGAATTCTGTTAACCCCAAAAAAGATCTAACATCATCTTTGGATAAAGGATGTGGAGCTGCTTTAATAGCTTCAATTAAATCAGATTTGGGTTTAATACCTTCCTCACACAATTCATGACCAAGATAAATTACTAAATGTACTCCAAATTTGCATTTAGTATGCTTGATGGTTAAACCATGGTCGCTAAGAGCACACTCTGCAAGGCAGAAATATGTTCTTGTTCACTGTTTCCAAATACAAAGATGTTGTCTTGAAAACAAACATAATTTTTACAATTGATTAAAATGTCCTGCATAATACGTTGGAAAATGGCAGCGGCAGATGCTAAACTGAAAGGCATCGTATTATACCTGAAACAACCAAATGGGGTGATGAACGCAGTGAGATCCTTTCTCTTCTCATGTAATTCAATTTGGTGGTAGGCTGCAGATAAATCTACAGTTGAAAAAAATTTAGATCCGTCAATGGTTGCTAACAGATGTGAGGTAAAGGAAATTGATCTATGACAATGTTGTTTTAAGATGGCGTAAATCAATGCAAAGTCTGACCTTACCATTGGCTCGTCTGGCCACAACAATGGGAGAAAACCACTCTAAGGATTCAATCCTTTCAATGATGACTTATTTAACCGATCAATCAAGTTCACTCTTAACTTCTTCACGTACTGCCAAGGGAATGTTACGTGCCTTGTGTATCTTAGGACATGCACTCTCTTTTAAGCGTATTTCGTGTTTAAAATTTACCAGTTTACCAATTTCTGTTTTAAATACATTTGGAAATTTCTTGAGCATAGAACAACCAATGCCATTCTGTTCATCAACCACCATCACAGGATCAGGACTATTGGGGTTTAAAATAGTTTTCCTTGTTCAAACCAACTTAGTACAGATGGACCTTTCTTAGAAATATATAATTTTGCAATGCATTGACGATTATTAAACCTGAACACTAAGGTTCTAAAACCAAGAATATCAATTCTTTCACCAGAATAACCCTCAGGAATAATGTAGGTTTTTTCTAAATATTTTCCAAGTCTACCAACGAAATGTGATTTCCAAACAGACTCATTAACAATAGAATATAGAGAACCTAGAGAGCATACATATTCATTTTAACTCCGCCAATAGTCATTTCACACAAAGGTTTTTTTTTATTACAGCATTGTCAACATTTAGAATAGTGAGATCAGAATCTTTGATGTTGAGTATGAATGAAATATAATTAGAATCTTTGGAATTCTCTTCATCCTCACTGTCCTCACTGTTTTCAATACACTTGACATTTGTTACTATTTTTGCTCCTCCTGCAGGCAGAAGTAAAGTGCCCAATGACAACACAATTAGAACATTTTTGTTTTAAAGCAGGGCATGATTTGCTATTTGCCAAATGGGATTTGCTACTACACCTGAAACACCTCCAATTTTCTTTGATTTCATAAATTTTTCCTTTTGGGTTAAACACATGTTTTTACTTTGTAAAATCAGTATTTTTGCTAGATGATTTGGAATTAATTTTAGAAACAATATCCTTGTTACTATTAGTCTCATTACCTTTAACCGGTTGTGCACTTCTGCATGACATCTCTGACTTTCTCACAATAGATAAAATTCTTTCAAGATTTTCATCACCGTTCACCCACAATCTTTCCAGAATTGTAGAATTATTAACGTGCATGACAACTTGGTCCCTAATAAATTCCTCCTGAAGAGTACCAAACTTGCAATCTAGAGATAAGGTTTTAAGTGCTGAAACGTAATTATCAACAGTTTCATTAGTAAGTTGTTTTATTTGAAAAAATGTATATCTTAAAATACCAATGCACACCTTTGGTGAGCAAAATTTGTTAAAATCTGAGCTGGCTTTATCAAAGAAATTCAGATCACCTCCACTTTCCGTCCTAGGTAATTGATTGAAAGCTTTAAGACCCTCTGGTCCTAATGAATGTGAGAATATACCTTTCTTTTCAGCAGGTTTCATTTTTCCATTAGCATCAAAAGTCTCAATGTAATTTAACAAATATGCCTTCCATTGAATCCAAGTGATACCAAAGGGGATGATGGACGGAGCGTTTGAGCAAATCAAACACTCACCCCCAGTCAACTGCTCTGAGTTTAAATGCTCCGTCCATCATCCCCTTTGGTATCGCATTGTTCGCCTTAAGTTGGCAGGGCATGCCCAGACGTGGGTCTCTTGCTCACTCTACCATTGGATTCAAGATAGCCTGGCTGATGAGGATTATGAATCCAAAACCGGTCCCAGGATGCTTTTTTCCGGTCCAGGGAAGACATGGCTTGGCAGTTCGGCCTGGACTGTTCCCATGAGGCACAGGGTCAGACTGATTTGCATATGGCCATGTCTGAACTTCGGTGGTGCAGTGAGCTAAAGAATGGTGATGGATTAAACCCAGATCAGTTGACTGGGGGTGAGTGTTTGATTTGCTCAAACGCACTGTCCATCATCCCCTTTGGTATCGTTCCATTCAATCCAAGGCATGCAGGGTGAACTTCCTGCAGATCAAAAACACTGTGGAGGAGATAATGTATAGCCTTGAGCACACATTTTTTTTAACTATAATAAAAATAATTTTTAACCAAATGGCCAATATTAAATGAGTAAGCACAGAGAAATTAATGCAAATGCTGAAAAGGAAAGAAAATAATAAAGATAGAAGAAAAGGAAACGAACAAAAAATATCTATACTTCACCAACTGTTGATATATCGCTAGTTGGTCTTGAAAGAATTCCAGCTGAAAGACAAAAACAATGAATGGAAGACTTCACCAGAGTTGTTAAATAGCATTGTTGAGAACAAATATATATTCTTTGCTCTCACGCAACATTTACAACATGCAAACTCTTAAGAAATCGAAATGCGTTGCAAGTAAAGTGCGCGCATGCGTGAGTAGAAATAGCAAGTTGTGATCTTGGTTGCTAGGCGCTGTCACGTCATTCAGCACAGTGACGTAAACTGAATAAAGGAGGGGTCTGTAGAACGTTGTGCGTGTGAGCCGAGATTCCTTAGCTGAAAGGTCGGCTTCTGTAGGAGCTCTAACTTATTTATTTATTTTATTTATTTTAGTTATGCATTTTTATATAGCGCGGACTTTACCCGAAGGCGTCAGAGCGCTTCACATTAGGAACAGAAATAAAACATAATGAGAAACATTACAAAAGAGCAGATTACAAAAGCATACGTTACTTACATAAGGTAATAGTGACAATTGTGAGCAAACAAAATACATGAGGTAGTAAAAATTGTGAGCAACCAAAAATACATGAGGTAGTAAAGGTAATAGTGACAATTGTGAGCACACAAAATACTTGAGGTAGTAAAAATTGTGAGCAACCAAAAATACATGAGGTAGTAAAGGTAATAGTGACACTTGTGAGCAAACAAAATACTTGAGGTAGTAAAAATTGTGAGCAACCAAAAATACATGAGGTAGTCAAAAGTGCACAAGAGGAAAAGTGACAAGTGTGCAGTTATAAGAGAAAACAGAGTATAATTTGAGGTATAATATTGCAATAAGTGCTAGGCACAAGAACAAGCGTTACGTAGGCAAGGTGGCACTTGTGCAAGTATCAAAGGTAAAAACATGTGAGAGGTAGCAATCGTGTGTTACAAGGGCAAAGTGGTGTGTGCATGTTTAAAAGGGCACCGAACACAAGTACAAGGAGAATACTGCAAAAAGGCAGACACTCCAACCACAGGAAAACACTGGGAAGGCACTTCCATGGTCATGGAAAGTAGAAAATATCAGTAGTGGGAAGTCTTCCTCCAAATAGCAAGAGGACGTGACTGACGTACAAAAGAGCACAACGTTCGTCAGGAACAAATGCCGGTGAGTCGAATGTTTGTAGTTTTAAAGCATTACAAGTTGAAGGAGATCATCGAACGTTTCACTCTAGGGGCTAAGACATCCACAGGGCTGCATCCACAAACAATCACAAAAACCATTGCGATGATCCTCCTGCACCGTCCGAGCATACACAGAAATCAAGGATGCAATCCGCTTGTCCAAATAGAACTCTCCTAAAAAAAATGAAATAATATCCTGCAAAGTGCCAAGATGAGTACCATAAACTGGTTAATTATACTGCACTGCAACTCGGTGGGTATAATGCGATGTGCCTTATAATCCATGAAAATTAAGTATTTGAATTCACAAAATATTTTAAGTATCCCAAAAATGAAATCCCCAAAAAATGAAATATTGCGTGGATGGTGGTTCTTCTGTTCCGTCCCTCGTCGCCAAATTAAGTAATACAGATGCAGGAAAGATTCTAAAATGAAGATGAATTTAGTAGAAAAGAAGCACCACCGGTTACAGGTCTTGAGGCACCGGAAGCCCCAAGCAACTGTCCACTTTGCTTGCTCTGACTCAACGGCACTATCCCATGCTTAGGTGTAGAAGGAGGGGATTGTGCCATGAGGCAGGGCAATCAAAGGATAACAATCCATACAAAGAACAAAAACGTGCATACAAGCACGTGAACAACATAGAACATTAAGGATAACAGCGCGTGCATGTAGGCACGCAGAAATATGCATATAAACAGAATTATGTATATAAGCAGAATGTAACATCTGGCCAGGTTTCCTGTTTGCTGCTTGCCGTTGGTGGCTATCATACCGCAGAGCCTTGCGTTCTTTTCTGGAATCCGGGGTCCGGCTTGTAGGTGCTGGAATCTGCTCATTTGGGCGGAAGCCTTTCTTTTTTTTTATTTCAAAGTATTTTATTGAAAATAAATTTACAGTATAATACAATGAAATGTCAAAAGAAAATTCTTGGCAGTATTACAGACGCTGCTTGACTGCGGAGAAAGAAAGAGAAAGAGAAAGATGGAGAAAAAGAAGAGGGGGGGATTATCGTTCCAGGTGGGCGTCTAGGGCTGCCCACATTCCCCCTCTGGTGGTGTGATTCGCTGGGTGGTGATTTGCGATGATGTTATCGGCCCCCCTCAGAAAGATTACCCAGTTGAACTATCACTTGAACGTGGCTCTGCCAGTGTTTTTCCAGTTTGATAAGATAGTTTTAGCAGTTGCTGTTAGCAAGAGGTCAACTAGGTCTCGGTCTTCTTTGGAGTCGAGCTCTGTGGCCATGAAGGCCGCGGCTAGGCCGGGGAGCCCGCGCTTTGTGTTGCTCCCCAAGAGTGTGTATATGAAGTCGTATACTTTGCGCCAGAATGTCATAACCTTGGGGCACTCGTATAGGATGTGGGACAGATCCCCCTTTGAATTTTGGCAGTTCCAACATGTGTCTGTGTCCCTGGCCCCTACTGCTTCCAGTTTGGCTGGTGTCCATTGTAGTTTGTGTAGTAACCAGTATTTTGTTTGGGCTAGCTGCGGGGTTACTTTGTTTTTGGAGGCTGACACCGATAGCCTGGACCTTTCCTCCTCATTTAGGGGTCTTTGTAACTTCCCTTCCCAGAATGCCAACGTTTTGTTGTTCAGTGTTGTGGTGCGAGGGGTGATGAGTTTGTATATGTGTGCTGTTTGATGGCCAATCTAATTGTGTGCATACTGTATGATGGAGGGTCTGTGTTTCGAGAGGTTGGCTCTGGTGATGGCCGCTTTTATCTTGAGGAATTCATAGAACTCCTGTTCTGGTAGGTCATGTATGCGCTGTAGTGCTTTGAATGTGAGCGGGTTGTTCCCTATCTCTAGTTGGGCCGGTGTGGTGATATTCTTCCCATACCACTCTTTGTTCGCTAGTGTTATCCCCTTGTAGGTTATTTTGGAGTTATACCATATTGATTCCCATCTAGACCCTTTGATGGTGAGTTCCATGTCTCTATCTACCCTAAGCAGCGCCGCGTTGGTGTTTTTGATGATTGCATTGTTTGCCTCTGGGTGTTTGTTTGCCGTCAGTGCCATTAGTGGGTCGGCTCCCCCCATGATATCTTTTTCCAGATCCATCCAGACTGGCGTATATTCTGGTGTGGGGGAGATCCAGTGTAAGCCTTGTTTCGCTAGGCAGGCTGTCTGGAAAGCCTTGTAGTTGGTTAGGTGTAGGCCCCCTAGGTCTTTCTTTAATCTGAGTTTCGAGAGACTTATTCTGGCTTTCTTACCACTCCAGAGAAATGAGTTGATTGCCTTGTCTAGTTTTTTATGAAAGTCTATGGTCAGCATTAGCGGTAGCATACTTAGCAGGTAGTTCAGCATTGGTGTGATCATCATTTTTATCGTCTCGACTCGACCCCACCAGCTAATGAATTTGGGGCTCCAGGCCTCGAGTTTACACCTGATCTTCTTCAGCATTGCCTCTTCGTTGTGCTCCAGAGTTGACCTTAGGTCTCTCCCAAAGAGGAGACCTAGGTACTTCAGGGGCTTCGTTTGCCACGCTAGTCCGGAAGTGCCTAGCACTGTTTTGGTTGTGTGGCAGTTCATTGGCTTGATTTCGGAATTGTCTCGGTTTAATCTGTACCCTGAGACATGCGCATATTCCTCAATTGTTTGCATCAGAGCTTCAATTGAGGTTTCTGGGTCGTTTGTGGCAATTAAAATGTAGTCGGCGTATACTGCCAGTTTAAATGCGTTTCCTCCTACGCCTACTCCTGTTATCAGTGGGTTGGTTCTAATCATGTGGAAGAGTGGTTCTAGTGCTAGTAGGAACAGCCCTGGTGATAGCGGGCAGCCTTGCCTTGTCCCCCTCTACAGGGTGAATCCTGCCGACGTTGTCGCGTTGACCACTACCCGAGCACGGGGTTGTGGTAGAGTGACATTACCATACCTCGATATTTGTCCCCTAGGCCAAATTTGCGCATGCGAAGGGCCATGAGACTCTGTCAAAGGCTTTTTCTGCGTCTAGCGCAATCATTACTGCCTTCTCCATGCTATTGGCCGCACGGTTTATGAGGTGGCAGAGTAGTCTAGTGTTGTCTTGTGAGAGTCTGTTTTTTAGGTAGCCTACTTGGGATTTGTGTATGAGATGAGGCAGGTAGGTGTTTAGCCTTGCTGCCATCACTTTGGAGTAGATTTTGCAATCCACGTTTATTAGTGAAATCGGGCGGTAGTTTTGTGGAAACTGTGGATCTTTCCCCTCTTTGGGGATGACGATGATGTTCGCCTCAGCCATCGAGTTCGTCATGCTGCCTCTGTTTGGGCATGTTTTGAAGACTTTGACCATGGTCTCCCTGAGTAGGTGCTGGAACTGTTTATAGAAGGCGGCCGTGAACCCGTCCGGCCCTAGTGCCTTGTTTGGCTTTAGAGATTCTATTGCAATCCCTACCTCGGCTCCCGTTATATCCTGCTCTAGTGAGTCCCTCTGTTCGATGCTGAGTTTGGGGAGTGCTAGTTTGTCTAGCAGTTCAGCGCCTCCGCCCGACGCTAGTGGTTTGTCTGCTGTGTACAGCTCCTTGTAAAAATCCTTGAAGGTTTCCAGGATTTTTTTGTTGACCGTGTGCGTTTTGTTCTGTGAAATGGAATGGCCATAAGATAATAATAACTCAGGACTACTCGAAAACAACGGTGGAAACCAGAAAGGGCTTCCTAGCACTCATAGAAAAACTAAAAAAAGCCAACATCACCTTTAGTTTTGCAGGCCTAGCGAAGATGCGAATAACCGATAGGAGAGGCACGCGAACTTTCGATGACCCAACCGACCTAAGGAAATACCTTCAAGGGGCAGAACCGGAGGAAATGGAGGCACAGAGCCCAGGTACATCTAAGAGAAGAGCATCATCAGAAGGCTCGGAAACAGACGCGGCAGGCGGTCACTAAAAAGGCAATCCAGGCTAACAAGTTTTGGACCAACACAACCTCACAAACACCTCAGACAACGTTTCTACCTCAGGTGCCGCCTAGGCACGAAACAGAAGGACAGGTCCTACCCGGCAACACGGGCTTCCAAGACGAACACTATTGTGAGACGACCCCGCAAGCAGGAACACTGACAACCAGTATCACCACAGACTACCTCAGACTACCTCAGACAACGTTGCTACCTCGAACGGCCACCCAGGCGGGGCGGGCCAAGATTGTACACTCCTTTAAGTATTATGTCTCTCAGGGAAGGCCCAACTACCACAAGTGAAATATCCTTTACTATATGAGACAGTGATCCACGGAAGGGCAGGGTGTAGTAATTGCGAGGGAGCGGGGGGTGGAGGACCATTGCTGTCGCACGTTTACAGTACGTTTACAGGGGGGTCGGGGGAGGGGTGGGTGGGAGGGAGCAAGGGCGGGGAGCCATGTAGCGAGGACATTCATAACCTTGTGAAGACACTTTCTCTTTTCTCTCTTCTCAATCTATTAACCTTTCCATACCCTAAAGCAATCCCTAGGGGGGAAACCAACAACAAAAGGGAGCAGATAGCGGACAGGGGGATGGCACCAAGAAGAGGCCACACTCTAGCACCTGCAAGCCAGCAAGCGAGGAACACAGACCACCATGACCACAACAGCCCCAACACAAACAGCCTCGGACATCAAAATAGTATCCCTAAATGTCAAAGGTCTCAACCACCCCATAAAACGCCGGAAAACACTAGAATATCTTAATAAACTCAAGGACGACATATATGTCCTCCAAGAAACGAGGGTCTCAGTGAAAGATGCGAATCGCCTTAAGGCGAGACGGATAAGCGAGATAGTGTGCTCACCAGCGGTGAACAAGAAAGGGGGGGTAATAACCATCATACACAAAAAAGCCAAACTCGCAGTACACAGCCACCAAGCGGACACAGAGGGGAGAAGGCTAACCACATGCCTTAAGAGAGGAGAGGAGACTATACATGTAGCCAACATCTACGGCCCGAACTCAATAGACAGGGAATTCTGGAAGGAGGTGGAGAGCGAACTCAGTAGCATCCCCCAGGGAGAGCTGCTGATCGTAGCAGGAGACATGAATCAGACCATCAATAACGCCACGGATAGACACCCGCACAGAGCAAGCCACATGGCCCTAGAGCAGTACACACTCAAGAACTTCTGCGCTAAATTAGAGCTGGCAGACCCATGGAGACTACAACACCCTAGCGCCAGAGAATATACATTCTACTCACACCCGCACAACTCATACAGCAGAATTGACTACATACTCATGTCCAACACCCACACACACCTCATAGAAACAACAGAAATTGGGCTCATAACAATCTCAGACCACGCACACATAACCCTCTTAATCAGGGGGAAGCACAATGAGAAGCCGTGTTGCAGCTGGCGCCTCAACAGCGACATACTAGAGAACCCTACAAACATAACTGAAGTAGAAGACGCGATTAAAGAATACCTAACATTCAACGACATGGCAGCCACGGACACCATGACCCTTTGGGAGGCACTAAATGCCACGATTAGGGGGAAGTTTCTGTGCATTAAAGCCAGGATGAACAGGAACAGAAACAAAAAAATAACAGAATTAGAGAACTCAGATAAAGGGCGGAAGCCTTTCAACGCTACTCTGCAGTGGTAGCGGTTTAGCAGAAAGCAGTTTTCGTTCTGCTGCTGAATCTACGGATCAGAGGGAGGTTGGCATTTCCTCCTCTCCTGTGTTTTGTTTGGACTTTCAGGTAGGTAGGAAGTCTTTTTGGATTATTCGTTTTCCTTGGAGGCAGAGGAGTTTCTCTATAAATGCAACATAAGGAATGAGATCGATGAAACGGACAAATTAATTTGCATATATCTTTCTGGGGAATTAACTCTGTTGCCATTCTCATTTCTTTTGAGTGGAACATTAACTTTTTTAAACTATGTTATTGCTTTGGTGCTCTTTGTTCTGGATCTTTTGCAAGTACTTTGAGAAAAGAACTACCTACTCTTTTGCCTCTTATATTACCTGTCACTAAGGAGAGAAACCAGCCTTATTATTTGTTTCCTTTTGCTTTGGTAGCAATGAATGAACGAAGCTGGTATGTACGAATGGAGGTGGGAGTTTGGGGTAATTTAAGATCAGTTGGAAAACGGATATGTAGTGTGGTTACACTTTATTTCTATAGGTGTATGTTTCTCAGAATGGTAACTCGCATCAGAAACCAGAGATACAATCAGAGGCAATGTCGGCTTGGTTTAAGGTATATACAGCCTTAGTGAGACTATATAAGAGTAGCCTTTATATTTTTGTTTGGTAATTAACATTGTGTTCTTTCCTTACAGGCATCCTTTTTCCTAGCTGTTCCTTTCCTAATTCCCTTCCCTCGTCAAGAGGTGGACATCTTTGTGCATCGCCCAGATTCTGAGGAGCTCTCATCATGGATTCATGAGAATCTTACAGTTGTTGCATTCTGTTCTTTCCTGGGATTCAAACAACAATGCCCCTTGTTATTCTGTTCTGGACCCTAGCACCCAGACAAAACATGCAGATGCAGCTATTGTTTGTGAACATGTTCTTTGGTCATATAGGTATACACGAGTCGGTAATACACACTTGGAGAGGCATCTTTCCAGAGAAGGGAGCATGACAGCACCTGTGCTGTGGATCTTCCAAATAGAGATTGACGCATGGGGTCTGCTGCTAACACCCAGAGATCTTCTAATATATAATCATTTTGCTTCTATAGAAGAGGAGGGAGGTTAGGCTACCTTGGCATATATAATAACAGCACCTTTTAAAATTTCTGAACTACTTGCTATGCCAACCTTATATGTGTTATGCATTTTAATACTTGTTGTGGCACATATATTGCATACTAGCGCACCATATTTAAAATAAACATTTTAAACTTTTCTTGTTTCTCTGTCAAATCTAATTTTGGACTGGTACCAGAGGGAGAACAAAAGGGTGTGTCCTACAACTGCGATTTCTGAGAGGATAGGGAGTGTTGTGTTCTGGGGTGTCTAATCACTTGTTCCTCTGTGAGTGAGTAGAGGGCAAGTGAGACACTATAGTAAGTCGGTCCCCGGACTTATGGTTACTCAGGTGGTAGGATGACTCAGTCCTGCCTACTAAGGTTCCATGATCCCAAGTATAGTTCTGTGACTCCACAGAATCCCTGCAATGTGGCACCGACAATGTTTGGATTGGGAATTATTCACGGGATCCCTGAGTAGCGCTTGTACTGGTCCACAATACCCTCACACCAGTTCCCAGAGACATCAGTGAAACGAGGGCTTTGCCTCCTCAGTTGGTAGGGTACACCTATTGCTGTAGGTTATTCCAGCTGATGTTCTAAAAAAGGTTTTTGACTCATTTTGTGCTACCGATAGATCTCATTTTTACTTCTAGTTATGGTTCAACCGATTCCGGCACATTGCCATGCGGCGGTTACACAACATATGTTACAAAACGGGGTCCCCAATGTTTGATCTCCATGTTGTTTTTGTGGTTGAAGTGGATCAAGCATACCACTTCAAAGTTTTTTATTCATGGTTACATTTTCCACAGTGGATGCGAATGATAATTCCTTTCATGCTTATACGCTTGCTGCGGTTCCGGTGTATTGGCCAGTTTTACTCTGCATCCCAATTATCTTAACGCTAATTTGGCGTTCGTTCGTTTACTGTATGGGCAGGTATGTCTTCTGTGTAGATGCCTAATTAAATTTATTTCACATGCCTTTTTGGTGCTTCCACCTAAGGGTTGCGCCTCCGGTGCCTTGTGATTAGCCCAGTTCTTATTAATTCGGTAATGGGCAAACGTCCTCAGGCTCGTGAGGACCTTCCATTTTGGATTTCTTAGAAGATTGAACAGTTTGATGCTGTATTCCCTGGTCATGTGGAGAAACACAGGATCCTTACTATGTTTTTTCCAAGTCGTCTGATTTCTCCTCCGGCAGAATGCACCACCTTGGGGAGGGTGTTTGCCTCAGGGTATATACTTTGGTTTGGCACTCCCTCCATGAGCGTTCTTCCGAGCATTTTAAAACAGGTTCAAAATGAACAAGGGGAAGGTCCAGCCCTGCATTTGAGGATGAAATTGGTGGGGATTTGTCCTGTTCTCTCTGAAATTATTCTTTCTAATATTAAGGGTGAAGCAGTTTGCTTACAGGTTTGCCAACGGCTATCGGCGTTGGCTGACATTGATCGGGAACGTGAGTTACAGATTATTATTGCTGATGTTTATGCATCCTTTGGACACAACTGTTTGGGAGTCAGACCTTCTGCCCGTCTGATGGTAAACCATCTCCCAAGAAGGAGGGGCGTCCTGTCTTTCCTAAAAAGACATAGGACAAAAATAAACAGTAACAGAAGCCGAGGTTTCTGGATGGTTCACCACTACCTGACGCTTCTATACGTAGATATGATTTACATGATTGCTCTAAGATTAAAACTCCAGAGAGGTTTCAGGCTCCTGATCCTCATTCTCCTTATCCTTTCAGGAATCGTCGGATCAACAGTTTGGCAAAGGATGACGACAGGATCGCAGACAAGGCAAATCCACGCAACGTAAGTGGGAACCGCAACACCAGTATGATGTGAAAATCAAACGGGAGGCATCACCTCCGTATTGAGCCCAATTTCAGAAGAAAAACTAGGCATTTTGACAGCGAAGTATGCCCCAGACGGTCAGATCCCTCTCCTGGACAGGAACTGGGCAGTGACTCTCCTCAACAGCATGGTGGAAGTTAATGTAGTACGGCAGACACTTTGCTAGTTTCTGGATGCGAAAGCAACTGACACATTTGTAACTGACAAAACTGCGGACACCCACATGGCTCCCCTGATAGACTTTATTATGTACACCTTCAGATTGAATGTGATATTAAGCGCAACCTAAATACTATTTTTGGGACAACTTGACGTCTTCTTATGCCAGCTTACTAGCGAAGGTAGATTGGCCTCAAATGTTTGTTCTTGCTTGTCCTCTTCGCAATATGTCCAGGATGAGACTATGCATGCCTGTGCTTCGGAGAGGGCTCTTGCCTTGACTCCTGCCTTATACTGCAACCCGGCTGGTTGAGATAAGGATTCCCTTTAGCGTGATGTGCCTGTTCGTTCTTCTCCCCAGCCGAAACCTCAATATTCAATTAAACGTGACGCAAATGCATTCGTTAAAGAAATTCTCAGTCAATTGGAATATCAGGTTGTAATTGAACCCTGTGTTTCTGCAATGAATAATCCTCTTTTTCCGATTTTAAAACCACATGGTTCATATTGCATTGTTTTGGACTACAAATATTTGAATATCCATACTCATACCTTTACCGTACAGAACACGCATGTTGCAGCACTAATGAATAATATTGTGAGTAAAAAGTTTTAAATCACTGTAGAAATTTCAAATGGATTTTTCAGTCACAATTTCGCTCTAGAGAGACGTGACCTATACACATTCAGTGCTCTCTGCTCTCAGAGGCGCTATGGAAGATTGCCTATGGGGTAGAAAAATAACCATGGGGTTTTTGCGGCACTTATGGTATCCCTTTTAAATGAAATTGATCCTGATGTTTTCCATATGTCGATGACATTTACCTGACAGATGAGGAATTAAATCCTCATCTTGCATGAGTAGATCGCATGCCTTAGGGTACAAATTAAACTTTGCAAAATCGCATATAGCCTTTTTGGCCAATCTTTACCGTACAGAACACGCATGTTGCAGCACTAATGAATAATATTGTGAGTAAAAAGTTTTAAATCACTGTAGAAATTTCAAATGGATTTTTCAGTCACAATTTCGCTCTAGAGAGACGTGACCTATACACATTCAGTGCTCTCTGCTCTCAGAGGCGCTATGGAAGAATGCCTATGGGGTAGAAAAATAACCATGGGGTTTTTGCGGCACGTATAGTATCCCTTTTAAATGAAATTGATCCTGATGTTTTTCATATGTCGATGACATTTACCTGACAGATGAGGAATTAAATCCTCATCTTGCATGAGTAGATCGCATGCCTTAGGGTACAAATTAAACTTTGCAAAATCGCATATAGCCTTTTTGACCAATCTTTTTTTTGGCTATGAGCTAACAAATGAGGGTAGGGGCTTAGCACCCCACTTTTTGGAGTAGTGTGCTCAATTGCAACCTCCATCTGCCCTTAAGAAATTAGAGTCTCTGCTCGATTTCTAAAATTTTGGCAGGACTTAAAAACCTGACTATGCTTAGCGTATCAAGCCACTCTATGCATTGATACACTCTTCCTTTTCTGCTTCCGCTTGGCTTCTGGAATACACTGCAGTGTTGCATGCCTTCATTAAGACTTGATTGCAACAAAATATTTACAAACAAGATTAAATACTACCATTTTGGTCATCTGGATTTTAACCAGAGCAATCGGTTCACTTATGTGACTTTTTATGAAGGCGACACTGTTCCCATAGCTTACAAATTGCATCTGTATACTAATGCAGAGTTGCGTTTTTCTTCTACTTAGAAAAGTCTTACTGCTGTGCAGATGGCGATTTTGCAAGAGCGTCCTCTTGCTCAAGGTATACACATTTTTGTCATTTCTCCTGTGCCTGCCTAAGAGGCAGTCACAAAAGCTAGTGTTCCTAAATCTAATGCTCTACATCCTCGCTGGATACAATGGGCTACGTCCCTGACATCGGGTGATGTCAATTTTGTGTTTGACCCGTCATTACAAACTCAAGAGTTTCTTCAGAATTCGTCAGTTCTTCCTCTTGATCTGTACAAATGCATGATTTACACCGATGGTTCAGCTCAACTGGCCATGGGTTCTAAACAAGCTTATTCTTCAGCTTGAGCTATTGTCATAGGTGCAGTAGTGGACAGAGATTTTCATTCTACTTTAGTTCACACACAGTCCCTGGGGGACTGCACGGCCGAATTGGCAGAGGTGCAAGCTCTACTTTTAGCTATTGAATCCGGAGTTACCCACCCTCGTTGTGAGGTACTTGTTTTTATTGTGTACAGTCTTTCAATGAGAACTTGTTTTTCTGGAAACAGAATGATTTTTGGGATTATAAAGGTAGTACCTTCAAGCATAAAATGCTTTGGGTCCAAGTGGCTGCTCTTAAGGACCATTTGCTAGTTACACATGTTGTATACATTAGGAGATCAACGTGTGGGAGAACACACTGTAGCGAATTCCATGGCTGATGAAGCAGCCAAATCTGCAGTAGCCACAGTTAAGGTGGAGGCAATCACTAGGTCCATGAATAAAATTGATGATGACATTTTGGCGACTATAATTGCATCTATGGAGTGTACTCCTTTTCCCCAGGATTTCCCTTCCCATTATACTTATCAAATGACTGCCGACAAAGTACTGTTTGTAACTATTTGTACGGTTGATGATCGCTTAATTCCCAATGATGACGGCAGACTATCACTCATTGTGGCCGCCCATGGAGGCTTGGCTTCTACTCATGCAAGAGTGTTAGCTACAGTTTTTTCTATAACAGCAGTGCTATGGGTGGGGCAGTTTATACCAGCAAATTCACAAATATGTGCTTTGTTGTGATGTTTGTCAATAAATAAATAGTTCTACTGTGTCACGTCCACCTCAGACTCATCTTTTCATTTCTAACCATCCGTTTGGGTATATTTATCTTGAGCCTTGAGGTCCACTAACATCTGATAAAGCTTTAAAAATATTTTGGCTCCAGTGGATTCATGCACTTGGTTCCTCTGGGTTTAGCCGCAGAGCTCTACTGATGCTTGTACTGTTATAAAAGATTTTCATGTCTTTGTTGGGACTTTTCATTCAGACCAAGGTCTGTCTTTTGCCTCGAAAACTTACCAGGATTTATTGAAGTCCGTGGGAGAGCAGGTGCATTTCTTCTCCCCATACAGGCCTGAGGGTAATTCGGTTGTGGAGCAGATGGACCTTGACTTAAAGCAGTCTTTAAAAGCAAGGGTATTAGGTATGGCCCGTGGCTGGTTAACTCACCTCTATGAGGTTCAACGTGCTCTCTCACGAAGAACTCTGGGTGGGCGGACTCCGTACCAAATGCTCTTTGGTATTAAGATGTTTGTTCCAGACCTAGAGGGTCTAGACATTGTGGCGGCTGATGCTACATTTTAAGTAGATAACTACTGTGCTGTATTATATGATCTACAAAAGAGTTGTGATGCTCTGGTGAAAATATATTTGCCCTCAACACCGCCATCGGATACAGCAGTTCTGATTCCTGTTTCTGGCTTGCTCCCCAACGTTGGTGATCTGGTTCATGAAAAAGTGGCCATCAAGAAAGAATTTGGTACCTCGTATTGTGCTCCTGTCCCAGTGCTTGGTCTTCACAGCACCCGAACTGTGATTTTACCTCCAGTTCCAGGATACAAAGAGTATTGCTTTGTCTCAATTGAACATGTGATGCTACACCATATGGCCAATTCTTAATATTATGCCTAGGAGTGTCCCACAATGGAATACTACTTTACAGCCTTTCAGCCTCATTCTGAGTCTCCCCGGTTGCCGGAGGGGGATGTTGAGTGTTCAGTTGGCCAATTTTCTATTTTACCTTTCTCACTTTCTAGAATGGAAATTGTTTATTCTGATCCGCCTGATGATAGCCCTGTGGATCTGCAAGCCTCTGTTCTGCGTCTACACTCCCAGCATCCTCTGTTTCAGTAGAGTTCTTCTGGTTATTATATTGATCAAGATTATTTTTCTATGCCTACTTCCCCTGTGTGCAGCATGTGTATTACTGCATCCGGTGTCCCTTCCAGCGGGCCCTAGATGTCTGCCTGGCTACACCATCACACACTGCCCTGGATTATGATCTGTGGATGGGTCCTTTGATGTCCCATAACCATAACTGTTCCTTGGGCACGCAGCTTGTGTATAACCCATTGTTGGGGCCAGTGGTGACGTGGCTTCCTGTGCAGGTGCACACCGACTCTTCGTTCTTGAAGTCAACACACACCGGAATGAAGTTCGGCCCGACGCGCTTGTTCGAAGGTAACAAACAGCCTATGTTGTCATTTACAGGGACGTGCAATCGAACAGTGCTCACGAAGCCCAGCGAGGCTGTTAAATAGAAACACACAGCCAAAAAGGTAACAGGCAGTTTGATGCTTCAGATGATTTTTTCATGCACATGTTGTCTGATTAAAACATAATATATGAAGATTCAAGCCACCAAACTTATCTTTTCAGAATCAGAGTTTCCGAGGGGCCTCATTATAACAACATATAGAGAGTTTGACTGAATTTGCGGAAAGGTAGGATCCAGATTTCTTTCAATAACGGCGACCTCATCACTAGAGGTATTCAGACAAAGTGTTTTTAATTTTCACTCACTACAGCCCTTTCAACTAATGGAAAACTGCCCTTTCCAACTAGCTCGGGATTCCAACGCTATATCCAGGTACATATAAAAACAGAGTTAGTGGCGTTTAACGTTTTTTGTGACAGTAAACAGGATTGGGACTGACACTACATGATTATTTGTTTTTTGTTGTAGAGCCCACGGCCATGTCCGAGTCCTGAGGGGAACCCTACAACCACTAAGGGTTCGAAATGTGTTGGCTATTTGAGTACGGGGTATCTTCAACAGGGGTGTGCCATTAGGGAACTAGCTTCATTCTTCCCCCATCTAGGCAACACCCAGACAAATGTGTGTAACCCCATTACTCACTCACAGGCAGGACAAGCCAGAGCAGCCCTGAAAAGATACAATGTCCGCCTAGTGTTTAGTTCTGAAGTTAGGACTGGTCAATTGCTTTGTGCTCATATATGTTATTTTGTGTTGTATGAATTTTTCACTTGAATGTTTTTCTGTCATTTGTACACAAATTTGCTATGTTGTATATATTGAATTTGAGTATGTGTTAAAATAACCTCCGTATGTTGCTATTCCAACAAAGTGTTTTACATTCTAAGACGTGCACAATTGACTTTGATTGTTTTGTGTATAAAATATTATAAATGGAGGTGAATAAAGCTGAGGCACCTTCGAATTGTTGGTCTAAGGTGCCCATTGAACTCATCGTCAATGGTCTTCCTGGACATTTTGTTTTGTTGCAATTAGTATAGTGGTCTAGTCCAGGTAGTTAAGGACCCAAGCCTTGCTTGTTTGTACTGTTATTGGAGTTGACGGCGTTCCACTTGGCGTCATACATATTGGGTCCCGACAACACCCTGTAATTGAATATATTTTTGTGTACAAAACATTCTCCTTCCTGTTCATTTGGAAACCTGTGTGAAATTGGGTAAGGTAAATGCATGCAGGTTTGTTTAAGTATTTGGCACAAAATATCCTAGCATAGTTTTACACTGCGAAGGAGCATTTTACATTCTGAAATAAAAAGAGAATGAAGGAGGATTTCACCTAAAATGTTTCGACATGGATATGAGACCTGTTGAAAATTCCATTGTATGCAAGGTGTTCCCACATATGTAGTCGGTTTATAAGAATGTGCGGAGGCATAGCCAATCAACAAGGAAGGAGGAGATGTGGTTTAGCAGATAGAACTGCTGCCCTTAATATGGGGAACCAAGGGCCAGGTACTTTTAACTATTTGAAACTAGTATTTTTGTGGTCAGTAAAGAATTTTAAGAACCTATTGAAGCGCAAATAGGCCAGTTCTTAAAAGTCTAAACCATGGTGGGTTAGAATCTGACATACCTCATAAAAATGAATGAGGTAATTCACAAAATGCTGATGTCAGCAGACTACCATGTCTGTGATCCAATTTCAATAGCAGCAACCGTTTTTTTAATGCAACCCATTTTCCTTTAACGAAAGTAGGGTGTGTTTAAAAAGAAAATATTTTTTTTTTGGCTTGTTTGAGAGTGTGTAATGGTCCCATGGACCACTGCCTACCCATAAGCAAACTTTTTCTAACATTCACAAAGGGAAAGGAGTCCCAAAGGACCCCTCCCCTTTTAGAAATGGGTTACCACCCCATCTTGGGTTCAGTAACTTTTTAATGGTTACAACTGCTATTTTGGTCCTAAACCATTGATACATTTAGATAGGAATTGCTATTGGGAAGGGACGCCTACAATCTGCCTCTTCCAAATATCAGTTCATTATCCATTTCTATAACTATTTTAGGAGTCAGAAAAAGCTACAGACTTCCTTCAATGGATTTAGTACATTGCTAAAAGCAGTTATTTGTCCACAAACTCCAAATAAGAGGCTTTGCGACCGAAAACTGCATTGTATATATGTCCGAGGCTCTAGCAAAAGCCCTTAATTTCCTTGTGCCTAAAATCTTTTTTTTTTTAAATGGGCGTCTGATTCTCATGTGCAGGGCTATATTGCCATAGGGCCACGTTTTCGCAGTATAAAACTGACATTAAAAAAATTCTCAACATATTTGTACATTGAAAATTACCCGGCTATTATTTTTCCTCTTAGTGCAAAATAAAACTGTTGCTTGGTCTGTAATTGTGATGCGGATCACAATGCGTAGCATGTTTATAAATAATAGCGTTGGCATTGTGTTCCCTGGAATGGGGTGCATTTTATGAGCTATGATATGCTGTACAGATCAGCAGGGGCCTTTGTATAGAGGGTAAGTGGTTCTTTATTTAAATTTTTAATGAGCTAAGTGCTTTTCATTCCCAAGATGTACATCAAAAGAAAGCAAGCCACACATAAGATGTACGAGAAGGATAAGAATTTTAATGCGTTTCCAAACGCACCTGAGAGCTATAAACCTCAAGAGTAATTTGGCCCTTTAAATGGAAAGAATTCCTTAACTTTTTTGCTGTAGCTGTACAAATCAGTTTCAGTAAAAGCTACTTACCATAATAGATAAGTAGACATGGCAGCCTCACAAACCCATTCAAGATGTTTGTAACAATCGGTGCGTGTAGAACAGAATTTGACTCACTGAGTACTAGTGCATGAACCCTGGAGTAACGATTCAACTTAATGGTGGGAAAAGTGACATCATGCAGTCTTTTACCCATATTTGCATCATAGAGTTGACACCTTGACCCGTCCTTAGTTCCTCATCAGCTTCCAATTTAAAGGAGAGCGGCCAGAGGATGGTCAAGGAGTGGACTCTAAAGGCAGCAAAGAGAGTTCTTTGAACTCTTTTACTTTGTTTTGTGCCCTTCTCTTCATTAGCACTGGCTACCAATTGTTATCCGTAATTAATGTCTATATATGAACCTCACTCACCCATGACATTTAAAATCAAGAAGGAGGGAGATCTGGAAAACAACCTCAGGAAATGTACTGACTTGCATTGAAGTAAAAGGAAATTTTAGGTTAGAAAAAGCTCAAATAAAGTCATTTTGGTCTTAATCAAGTATCTCTCACCTGAATCCGGTTTCCTGACATACACACTCAGTTGAAGGGAAATGGTTGTTTGACAGGTCCTTTGAATCCCCAACCATTCCCACTGACAAACTCCAGTAACTTTTGCATACTTGCCATCTAACCATCACGACACCACGAGCCTAGAGTCCAAAGAGCCCTACAATGACCTATTCCTGTATTGATCAGTTAGTTTGTGAAGATGTATCTACTCTCTGAAGTCAGACAAGAAGACATGGTAGAACTGAATATTTATTATTATGTATTATTAATAACAATAATAATAATACACATAATAATAATAAAAATAATAATAACGATAACAATAATAATACCTATAAACATATTTGTAATAAAGAGATTATTGCTATTGTCATTTCGTATGTGTACAAAAACAGTGCTCATCAAGTTGTCATTTTAAAGACAATTTAGTAACTTGCATGATATATTTTAATTGAGCAATATTATCCAAGATAAAGGGCACTCTCCTGATGGGGATTTACTGGGTGAAGTGAGAGCCCTACTCCACTCTGGTCAATAATGACCTGGGAGTGTCCTCCTCCTTAGAAAATAATGCTGTTGTAAATCCCACCCTTAAAACGTGAGGTGAAATTCACAAATTTGTTTTCAGAAGAAAGATTAGAAGCCCCTTGTGCCCTTATAAATCCTTCGAATGCCTGTCGGTCAACATCAAATCGCGCACGAACAGGTCGCTACATTGCCATCTCCTTTACCACCCTCCAGGCAACTCCAACGAATTTGGAGCACAGCTCTCAGACCTGATCACCCAATGCGCTCTCAGCAACGACAAGAGTATAATTCAGGGCGACCTCAACCTAAGATGGAATGAAACAAAAAACCCGCTCATCCAATCTCTCAACAGCTTCCTGCTAGATAATGGTTTGATCCAACATTGCTCAGAAGAAACACATCACAGAGGAGTGATCCTGGATGCAATCATTTCGGACAGAAACTCAATCACTATGGACTACATCATTCCCGTGGACTGGTCCGACCACCACATTATACTTTTCCATATCAACCAACCAGCTCTAACCCATCCCCCTATTCAGCCCCTCCTAAATGGGTCAGGAACACAACACGATTCGCCCGGGATAAACTAGAAGAAGGGCTAAGCACGCTCCACCCAAGCACGACGGAGAACCTCTCAACCACTGAACGCACCTAGCGCTACCACTCCAATATGACGCTCACCTTGGACCTTCTGGCGCCCCTGAAACTAAAAAAACCCAGAAGCACCCCCTCTAGGTCCTGGTTCACCACCGACATCAATGAGGAAAGAAGACACCTCAGAACCTTAGAAAGAATCTGGAGGAATAATCCCTCCTCCCTCCATCGAGATCAACTCAAGGCAGCATGTAGAAATTACAATAAACATATTAAAATCAAAAAGACAACTTTCTTCTGCTCCGCCTTAGACAATGCAAAAAACCGCCCCAAAGAACTCTTTAACGTCATTAGGAGCCAAACATCCAAACCGACTATATCCAACATTGTGGAATCCAATGATCACTGCAACAACTTTGCCAGATTTTTCAACGAAAAAATCACCAAAAATGATCTATCTCTCAGTACAAATCCCTCCTCTCCCAAAGATACCTCAATGCCAGCAACAAAAGGCAACAACCCAGTGAATACACTTACTCTCTGGTCCTCCTTCCGCCCCATCCAGGAAGAAGAGATAATCAATCTGATTGCTGCCGCTAAACCCTCATCCCACTCCCTAGATCAGCTGCCCACGAACCTGGCTAAAGACCTGAAGCTTACTCTAGCCCCAATTTGGTGCAAGATCATCAATAACTCACTGAGCACGGGAATCATTCCAGACTGCCTCAAAGTAGGACAAGTCACGCTGCTACTAAAACAAATCTGGTCTTGACACTGAGGACATGAACAACTTTAGACCAGTATCGAACCTTCCTCTTTTATCCAAAACTCTAGAAAGATGTGTTCTTCTACAGCTAACCCAACACCTAGAGAATATCAATCTACTAGACCCACACCAATCAGTATTCAGAAAGGGATGCAGCACCGAAACCGCAATCTTAAATGTCTTAGACGATCTTCACATGTCACTTGACTCAGACCAATGTAGCCTTCTCATTCTCCTAGATTTATCGACAGCGTTTGACACAGTTGATCACACCCTGCTCCTCAAAGTCCTCCCTGACAGAGCGGGCATTGAAATGACGGTACTAAAATGGTTTTCCTCTTTTCTTTACAACCGCACACAAAGAATAAAAATCAATAACTTTGAGTCTGACCCCCTTCCCGTCAGCAGAGGAGTTCCACAAGGGTCAGTACTCTCTCCACAACTTTTCAACATCTACATGGAGCCCCTCACCACACTTCTAAGGAACTCCAACATCCCCTTCCACCTCTATGCGGACGACACACAACTTTATGTGGAAGCCACCTCGATCGAAGACACACACAGATTAAATGCCACGCTCAAAGAAGTCCAATATTGGCTCTCAGTGAACCACCTTAAACTCAACCAAGAGAAAACAGTAGTTCTCCTCATCTCTAATAGAGACAAAAACCCTCAAATCGAAGAATGGCTCAAAGCCATAGATGCCCTCAATGGTACCCTTGCGCCAACGGACTCGGTGAAATCCCTAGGGATTACACTCGATCCCAAATTGGACATGAAAAAACACACCTCAAAAACTGCCAAAAGTGCGTTCCTAAATCTGAAACTGCTATACAAAATAAAACCCTTCCTCCCCCCGAATGATCTTAAACAGGCCATCCAGACACTGGTGCTTTCCAGAATTGACTATGGAATCGCAGCCCTCACCGGGACAGCAGAATCTCACCGAGGACCCCTGACCACTACCCTCAACGCCGCAGCAAGAATGGTCACAGGAACAAAGAAATACAAGCACATTTCTCCAGTACTCAAGGAACTTAAGTGGCTCCCTATTTATCAACGAGCCAGATTCCGTACAGCCTGTCTCACGCACAAAGCCTTGCACACAGATAAACCAGAATATCTGGCCGCCAAACTCAAAAAGGCCGGTCAGTCCAGGAACCTCAGAAGTTCCAACACACTTCTACTCATCCCACTGAAATCACAGAAACACAAAACCGCAAATAAATCCTTTGCGGGAATGCACCTAAGATCTGGAACTCCATCCCCCACATCAGAGCGACCACCTCCTTCCCAAAATTCAAGATACTACTCAAAGCCCTCTTCCTAGAGCGCTCTCGATCGCAACGAGAAATCCACAAATGACTTTGGGAAGCTCAATTAACTCCTCTTCTTGAAACACCTCAGCCTGAAGATCTGTATTGTAACTTTGTTGATAATGCTCTTGAGTTGGTAAATTGCAGTTTGGGTTTTTTTTTGTTCTCGTCTTTGTCCAACATTTTTTGCTCATAACTGTACCTGTTGTGAAGCGCTCTGATACCCTCGGGTCCAGCTAGCGCTATACAAAACTTCAATAAATAAATAAAAAATAAATATCGAAGGTTACAGGTAGCATACCTGCTGTATGTTGTTGGTGATTAGACTCTGCCAGTTGCAAAAATTAACATATAGAAACTGTGACAGCAGATTTTACTCAAAATATAATTAATTTATTGATGTTACCACACTAAATTAAGGAATTGTGGTGCATTCTGAGGTGAATTTAACGTTTAAAAAGCTTATCTTCTGCTGGATTTGATGATCCATGTTGGAGAGGAAACTGTTTTCTATCATGATTTTCTCAAAGAAATTATGAATGTTGTCTAGAAGCCAAAATGAGGACACATTTCCAATAAATTGTCAAATATCTTTATTGTCCATGTGAGATAAATGCCTGGCATGCTTAATAGAACATGTACTATCAGGAGCAGCAAACGTCTGTAAGTTGATTCCCCAGTATTCAACTGAAGGTTTTAACAGAGAGATTTAATATACAACTAAATTGCTTACATTCTATATTCATGACAAATTGAGACACTCACGAGTACCTTGATGTTGGAGTATAAGTAGTAAAATTGAAATAATTTCATATTGTAATTATATAGCACTTACTACCCCTGATGAGGCATTGAAGCGCTTTTAGGAGACTAGCACGCTATTCCAGAACCCAAAAGAATTAGTGCTGGATCAGTATAGGAGTATAGTATGAGTATATGGAGGTAGAAGTTAATTTGAGTGGAGAACATGTGAGTCTGTTAGTTAGATTGAATAAAGTAATAGAGGGATAGAAGAGGTAAGACAACCAGAAGTGTTAATTGGGAGATCATAGTAGTAAGTTGAGGTCTGGGATGAGCAAAGTAGATTTGGAGGGGAGAAGAGCCTGTAGAAAGTGATTAGGGAGAAAGAGAATCAATAGAAAATTAAGATTTGGGATGAGTCATAAGGGAGAATTTAGGAGGTTTGTTTGGGAGATCATATTAGTTTACTGATGTTTTGGGGTGAGCCCGGAGGTGTAGATGAGGGAGGAGTCTATCAAGGGTTATTTTGGAGATTATAGTAGTAGAAAGGGTTTGGGATGATAGAGAGTGAAGATAGTAGGACTGTGGCACCTGTCCTGCTACTTACCCTTAAGCATGGAAGATCGTTAATCTAAAAATGACAACTAATAGTACAGCCAAACGATTTTCCAAACCAAATATGTGACCCGCCTCAGAAGCAAAGGCCTATATCACACCACAGCCACCCTCACATTCATTTGCCACATAAAAGGTTTCATTTGTCACTGAAATTATGGCAAGTGATCTACAAAACTAAAATAAGGACACATTTTCTATAAATCATCCTCAACCAGATCAAGAGAAAAACCTGTTATGCTGAGCGAAATATGTACTTTCAGTACCAGCATCAGTCTGTGAATTCATGCCCCAGTGTCCTATTGTAGCTTTACCACTGAGTTCTAATGGACAATTGGGATCTAATATTGTAAATTTAAGACAGATGTTTGGCACTCCTGAAAGCAATTTTGATGCAATAGGAGCTATCGAATTTAAAACCATCACTGTGGAGTAGGCCTAAGTAAATGAGCTTTGAGGTGCTAATGCAGATCTGAAAAGTGGTGAGAGAAGTATGAGTTTTCAGTAATTTATGGCATAATGTATTTTTAAGGGAATTACAAATAGTTAATGATAGAGATCTCTACCTGAGTCCAGCATCTCCTTTTCTGTTGTTTAATACTTCCTTAATTTATAAATAATAAAAACTTGGCAGAAGTTTATTTTCACATCTTCTATTTAAATGTATTGCAGTAGATTTTTTTAGAGGTGCAAGAACTTATTTAACACATATATATCTATACTTAAATGGGCAGTGAGAGCATCCAAATAAGTTGCTGTTTGGGCATCCTATTTTTCTTTTTGTTTTTCTGACTTACTCTTGTGAATAGTTGCATCTACCTGCATGATTGTGCACTGTTTTCAAAATAATTTTTGTTGTGAGCTAAATGTAAGGAAATAACAAAAACAATTAAAAAATATATTTTTATTGTCTATCAAAAATGTTGCTCCATTCAAGGTTTAGTAATTAAAATGTATTCTAAAATACATAACATTGTCAATCATACAAACATGAGGCTCCTGTTTTAACCCCTTCGGTGCTCATGACGGAATGGTTCCATCATGAGCATCAGTGCTCCTGTGCTCATGACGGAACCATTCTGTCATGTGGACAGGGGCACGAAATCCCTCTGCTGCAAACAGCAGAGGGATTTCCATTATTTTTTGTGGCCTTGGGAAGTGGAGAAGAGCTTCCCCAATCTCCTGAGACCCTTCTTACATTTTCAATCTAATGACGATCGTGCGATTGGCGCGCTGTCGTCATTAGTTTGAAACTGAAACTGAAACTTAGTTTCAGTTTGAATGTTTCAGAGCTCATGGGGCTATCTCTGCTCCCTGAGCACCGAAACACTTGGGAGAGGTATTGTTGGAAAGGGCAGAATATTCCCTTTCCAATGGTACCCTTCCCTAGTGGATCCTTGCGTGAGATTGCCCCAGGAGGGCGATCCCCATGCAGGGATCCACCCACTAGCCACCAGGGGGGGGGGAAGCGGCCCCTTGGGCAAGGGCATTTTGGTCCCCCCATTTTTTTTCCCAGACAGACTTTCTGCCCCCCCTGAGGGCAGATGGGGGCTGTAACCCTCAATTGCCTCCCCGGTGGGCAGAAAGCACCCTAGACGCCAGTGATTTCTTTTTATTCGCCTAGGGTGGGGCTGACCATAATGGGCATGCCAAAGCCCCCACCCTACCCCCCACAGAAGGGATAGGACTTTCTGCCCCCTCAGGAGGCAGATGGGGGCAATAGCCACTGATCTGCCCTCCTTCAGGGGGGCAGAAAGCGCACTAGGCCCCAGGGTTTTCTTTTCTGGATAGGTAGGGGTGGAGTCTTCCCGCACTGGGCATGCAAATACCCTCACCCAAAAGAAAATGCTACATTCCTTATGCCCCTCCTGGGAGGCAGATGGGTCAATAGCCCCCAATCTGCCCCCCAGGGGTAGAAAGCACCCTAGATGCCAGGGATTTTTTTTATATGCCAGGGGTGGGGTTTGCCCAAAATGGGCATGCCAGAGCCCCCACCCTACCCCCAAAGAAAGAATAAGACTTTCTGGCCCCCCCAGGAGGCAGATAGGAGCAATAGCTTCGTTTCGTTTAGTTTGTGATAACTTTATTTCGGTCAACGACCATAAAAGCACGAATAAAATTTGTACATACAATAAAATACATAAATAATTAAGAACCAGCAGTTAAAACATTATTATACAATCAGTTATCAAACGAGAAATGGCCATCATTATAATTAGTCACAATTAATCAAAGTGGACCTTCTGCGCCACATGCCGTACAAAAAGCGGGAGACCGAAAACACAATAAGGGGTTATGTATCATATTTTAAAATTCTAACGGCTTGAGCACAATGTTTTAGTCCCAGATTTCTACATAGTGGTACCAGCCAAGCTCTCCGGATTGCAGTATAAGCAGGGCAAAAGAACAAGACATGGGCAATGTCTTCTTTGCTATTGTTGCAGACAGGGCAGATTCCCTCCTCTTGACCTGCCCATTTGCAGGTCAGTGTCCCAAGTGGCAGGCAACCGTGCCTTAATTGTGCATATAATTTTCTTGCAGGGGGAGGTTCTATTTGGTCCAGAAATTCCTCCCTCCTGGGCACGAGTTTTACCTGTAAAAATTCCGAAGACAACCTGCCCATACTTGGCGAGCGGTGCAGCAAGCTTAGGTTATAGTGCCTCAGAGAGGCCAGCAGCTCAGTTCTCCGCACCACTGGACAACTCTCCGCCGGGGTCTCTCATATTTGGGGCATTCCTATTTATAGGCAATAGTTTTAATGTGGAGCAACCAGGGTATTTTCTTACTCTTCAACGACCCCCAGACAGCAGCGAACTCAGCTCTGTAGTCCGCAAGCTCAGGTACTGTCCAGAGCCTTCTCCAGTACAGGAGGGGTTGGGCCGCTAATAGTTCAGAGATGGGCTCCACACCTAGGTCAAATCTCAAGGGTATGAGTGGGGTGCTTTGGGGTAGACCAATCAGGTTCCTCATAGAGGCCCGTTCAACCCTGAGAAGGCTTGCTATACTCGAATGTCCCCAAAGTTCTGCACCGTAAGTTACAGCAGGTCTAACTTGAACACTGTAGATTTCAAGCGCTGGGGAGACTGGCTTAAATTGCGTTGTCCTCTGGAACTTACCTATGCCCCCTAGTATCTGTGAGAGCTTTAGGGTAGATTTGGCTACCTGAGGGCCACAACCAAAGTCCTCAGTCAAAGTGACCCCCAGGTATACAAAAGTTCTCACCCTTTCGAGCGGGGTGTAGGGCTAGGGCGGGTGCGTTTCGGGGGACCGAAGATCATAAATTTAGTTTTCTCTAAATTAATCTCGAGTCCCTGCGAGGCGCAGAATGAGACAAAACCATCCAGAACCCGCTGGATGCCTGTTGATGTTCGCGACAACAATAAGGTGTCGTCTGCGAACATCAGAGCAGGCACCCGACCTGACGCCAACCAAGGGGCATCGCTATCCCTGACTCTCCCTAGTTCCCCCACCAGGCCATTTATATAGAGACTAAAGAGCGTAGGAGCCAGGGCGCAGCCCTGGCGTATGCCTCTAGTTACAGGGAAATGTGCAGATAGTTCCCTGTTCATCCCGCACCTCACCCGGGCATAGTTCCATTGCATGAAACCGCTTCAAGACCTCCAATAGATAGGGAGGAAGGCCAAGGTCTTTTAAGACCCTCCATAAACTCTCCCTCGGCACAAGGTCGAAAGCGGCCCGCAGGTCTACGAAGACCAGGTAGAGGCTGCCACCCTCGACACTTACGGTCTTCCAAAAAAGGACCTGAAGCCTAAAGAGTTGGTCCATGGTCGAGATCCCTGATCTAAAGCCGGCCTGGAGGGTAGTCATTACTTTATGCTTCTCCGCCCATCCCAATATTCTATCCAGGACTATCCGGCCCATCAGTTTCTGGGTAGTATCCAAGAGACTGATTGGTCTATAGTTTGACGGCTCCAAAGGGCACCCCTTCTTGAAAATGGGAACGATCTCGGCCCCCGCCTAGGTGTCAGGTATCTTTGCCCCCAGTAGGACTGCATTAAACAATACGGTTAGGTACGGAGCCCAGATCTTTGGCTGAGAACGGAAAAGGTCACCCGGTACCCTATCTAGGCCTGGTGCTTTGTTAGGGAGTTATCTAATGATTGCAGTCTCCACCTCCTTAGCTGAGATACTCTCACCACTTCTCTGGGCCATCCTTGTCTTGGTGTGCCTATGGTCTATCTGGTGTCCCACGCCCGAGGCCCCCCGCAGTCGACACTCGTGCGGGGGGTCTTGGGCAGGAGAGATCCAGGAGGGACCTTCTAACTCTAGCATCCCAGACCTATCTAAATGGTCACTGTGGCCAGTCACAGGGCTAGTGTAGAGTGCAGAGAAATGCGCCTCCCACACTGAGGGGGGGATATTTGGTAGAGGAGTCCCCCCACCATCTTTTGCACCGGAATTTACTAATGCCCAGAATAGTTTGGCATCTTTTGTCACAAGGGCACCTCTAAGTTCTTCCCACCTGTCTTCTTCCCACTCTCTTTTGCCCCTAGTCCCCTAGAGCTCCTTTTTGTAAATCAGTCTAGCTGCCCTGATATTCTCTCTGTCTTTTGGCTTAATTGCCGCAAGGAGCTCCTTTTTTGAGTTCCTGCATGCCTCATTAAACCTGGGGTGCATTTTTAGAACATGCTTCCTAATTCTACTTATAGGGTAAAACACATCCCCTAGTACCTCAACTAGTTGTTTGTGCGTATCTAGTGCCTGCTGCCAACCAGGCGAGTCACCCATCTGCTCTATAAAAGGGATAGCGAGTTGGTAGATTTTGGCAAGCTTCGAGGTTGAATCTAGAAGGTGGGGCCACTTAACCCTCCTTCTGTTATTGGTCAGCGTGAGAGGAAGTGTCATTGTGGCAGGTATGTGGTCAGTGGTGGTTAATCCAAATGACCCTGGTTTGAAAGTTACTACCAGGGCATTGCGATCACTGCCTTGTCTTTGAATGACCCTAAATTCTTTCAGCTTGTCCCAGTTTTTAGCATCCACCATTAGGTAGTCAATGATGGTTGTTTTGTTTGCCCGATTAAAAGTTGCCATTGCTGGACAGTCAGGGTCCAGTCTCCCATTGCACGCCCGCAGGGATGTCGCAAGGGAGAAACATTTTATTTGAAGCACATGGGGTGTCCATACCCTGAAGGGGGCAATATTCGGTTCCGGGATATGCCATAGTGCATCTACCTTGTCTTGGTCACCCAGTTCTAGACTACCCAGAGGTTCAAATTGGCAGTTAAAATCCCCTCCGAGGATTATTGAGATAGAGGGGTCTAGCCCTTGAATGAAAGAATTCAGGGCTCTAATTGTAGCTGATTCCTGGCCATTCCTAGATGGCCTCGAGTAGGTGTTTATTATTGCTACTAGGGGTTGGTTTGGGGGTTCTATTAAGACACACTGTATGTCCGGGGAATGTGTTTGAATTTTGGTTGCTTGGATTCCCAGGTGAGTTCCTATCCAAATTGATAGCCCGCCCGACGGGCGCCCTCTACCTGTGGATACTGCCAAGATGTCAAACGTTGCAAAGGTCGCACTCGAGCTCTCTTCTAGTGCCCAGGTCTCTTGCATCAGGCAGATGTCATATGCTGCCATAAAGGTGGCCCACTCGGGAGTAAGCAGCTTGTTTTTTAGCCCGGCTATATTCCAGGAGACCAATTTTAGGCATCCTTCTACTGAGCTTTCTGATCCTTCGACTTCCCTAATCCCCCTATTGCTAATCCTTTTCCTTACTATGTTGACAGGTTTTGGAACCTTCCTCAGTGTTTGTGGCAGAATATTTTCCTCTGGTGCCCCTAAGCTTCTGTGTACTACATTTGTGGCTTCTGAGGGTGACATTCCTCCTTGACTAAGTCAGTCTACATCTTCCAGAACACTGAACCTATTCCAGTGTGGCTGTATCGGGAGTAGTGAGCCGTAGGAAGACATGCCCTCCCTAAATACCCCCCATTTAAAGTTCTATTTGATGTGGGAAAACCCCCCCTGTTATTGTGTGTGAATCTTGGGCGACATGGTTCCAGGCTAGGAGTGGGGTAAAAATACGAGAGGTGCAAAGGACATATTTGCGTGTCTGAACTATAGTGCGGGGCATTACAAATATACCCTACAGCAGAGACGTCCCTAAAATTCAGAATTATCACGTCACCAGCTACTGTCTTTGGGCTCCTCCCAATCCAGCCCACTCTTCTGGCTGACAGGATTTACCCTGAGACATTCCCCGGGAGGGGTCTATTTACACTAAGCCACTGGATGCACTTGTTTTTCAGCTCAGTCTCCCTTTCTCTTTTCCCCTCAGTTAACGGAGGAACTCCTACGAGTGCCACCACATAGGATTGGGCTTCGGGGGGTAAGTTAATTGTTGGTGGTTGTCGAGAAAAGGTTCTTGATGTTTGGTTTGGTTTCGGTGGCGAACTAGTGTTGTTAATCCCCTTGTCGCCCTCTTTTGTCTTTGGCATATCTTTCGCTATGGCATTTGCCAAGTTTCCTGCTGCTTGGCAGATCTGCTTCTGAGCGTTGGTCCTTGGCAGGTGTTGTGGTGGAACGTACGTGGACGTTTGGGAAGTTGGTGTAGCTACAACGGTCTGTACTAGGGGGTTTTTGGTTTCCACTTCTCTAATTCTTGGGACATTTTGAGATGGGGTATCAATGACATGGGGTGCAGAGTTTCTCACTTGTTTGGCTGGCTCAATTATCCCTCCCCCCTTTGTATTTGTAGCAGCAATGAGTTTATCAAGTTTTGAAACCAGAGGCTTAAGTTGGGCAACAATAGTCCGCTCCAAGGATGCTTGTAAATCGGCAACCATGTTTGTGACCCAGCATGGTATTCCTAGCGTAGGGCCAATTGTACTGGTAGTTGGTGTCACCAGGTCATGGTTTGCCAATTTGTTATTACCCAATTTATTTAGGATATTTCCTTTCTTTTTCCTCATGCATGGTTTACGTACTGCTGTCCTTTTCTGCGGGGAAGGGGGAGACAGGGTAATTGGGTGCTCCTGGGCGTCTATAGAAGTCTCAACGGGCATCTGACTGCAGGGCAGGTCTACATATGATGGCGCCAAAAATGAGCTAGTGTCCAAGACATCAGTCGTGGTAGCTGAGATGTCTCTTCCCGGGTTTTGCATACCTAGTGATGGGGTTATCGATAGCCTCCTCACTGTGATCTCGATAGCATTAACCACAACACCGATAGTCTGTTGCAGCATTTTATCGATAGCCGTCAAAGTTGGTAGAGGTTGTGATTCGGCTGCCAACAGCTTGGTGTGTGATCGTGTCGCGGGGGTTATAGTTTTATTTCCCCGTTTGTTCTTTTTGGGAGTGGGATGTTTCAAGGTCAGTAGCTGCTAGAATATATCTAACGATCAAACGCCCCATCTCAGGGTCTCCCACTACGTTGCTAGGGCACTATATGCATCAAAAAGCTTTAATCCAAATGGAAACAGTACCTTTGTGAACTTCAATGGATGAAAGGGGGGTGGCCCGTCCCGTCCACTTCCGTTCCCTGACGGCCACAGACGGCCCGCCCTTTGCCCGGCCTTCGCTCGGCGTTCCGCTGGCGTTCCGCTGCGCGCCGTTCGTGATTTTAAGTAGGATGCGTTGTGGGCGGGGGCGTGGTTTCGAGGGGGCGCGGCCAAGATCTCCGAGGCTGTGCAGGGACTCCTGGTCTAGCGAGTCCCTGCCTCTCACCGCCCTTCTCGAAGTAGCCGAGTGTTCCTCTGCACCTTCCAGGTCCTCAGCAGTAACAACACCAAGCCCCTCGCTTCTGCCCGCGCTGCCGCACCCGCGAAGCGGGTGCGGCGAGAAGTAGCGGGGTTAGCGGTATATCTCTGCCGTGAGGGATAAAGGGCAGCCCAGAGTCCTCGTCAGGTAAGCTCTCCCACCAGTAGCCTGGCTTAACGCACTTTTAATTCTCAGCTGGGCGGGGGGCGTGGTTTCGAGGGGGTGCGGCCAAGATCTCCGAGGCTGTGCAGGGACTCCTGGTCTAGCGAGTCCCTGCCTCTCACCCCCCTTCTCGAAGTAGCTGAGTGTTCCTCTGCACCTCCCAGGTCCTCCGCAGCAACAACACCAAGCCCCTTGCTTCTGCCCGCGCTGCGGCACCCGCGAAGCGGGTGCGGCGAGAAGTAGCGGGGTTAACGGTATCCCTCTGCCGTGAGGGATAAAGGGCAGCCCAGAGTCCTCGTCATGTAAGCTCTCCCACCAGTAGCCTGGCTTCACGCACTTTTAATTCTCAGCTGGGCGGGGGGCATGGTTTCGAGGGGGCGCGGCCAAGATCTCAGAGGCTGTGCAGGGACTCCTGGTCTAGCGAGTCCCTGCCTCTCACCGCCCTTCTCGAAGTAGCCGAGTGTTCCTCTGCACCTCCCAGGTCCTCCTCAGCAACAACACCAAGCCCCTCGCTTCTGCCCGCGCTGCGGCACCCGCGAAGCGGGTGCGGCGAGAAGTAGCGGGGTTAGCGGTATCCCTCTGCCGTGAGGGATAAAGGGCAGCCCAGAGTCCTCGTCAGGTAAGCTCTCCCTGATCTGCCCCCCGGGTGGCAGAAAGCCAATTAGGCCCCATGGATATTTTTTATATATACGTAGGGGTGGGGGCTGCCCATAATGGGTATGCAAATACCCCCACCCAAAAAATACTACAGTCTTTCTGCCTCTCCTGAGAGGCAGATGGGGCAATAGCCCCCAATTTGCCCCCCAGGGGCGGACTGAAAGCCCACTAGGCCCCAGGGATTTGTTTTATATATATATGTAGGGATGGGGCTGCCCAGAATGGGCATGCAAATACTCCCACCCAAAAAAAATGCTACATTCTTTCTGCCCCTCCTTGGAGGCAGATGGGGGCAATAGCCCACAATCTGCCCCTCTCTGGGGGGCAAAAATCACCCTAGATGCCAGGGATTTGTTTTATACACAAGTGTTGGGGACTGCCCAGAATGGGCATGCCAAAGCCCCCTCCCTACCCCCCAAAGAAGGAATACGATTTTCTGCCCCCCCAGGGCAGCTGAAAGCCCATTAGGCCCAGGTTTTTTTTTTTATATATAAGTAGGGGTGGGGGCTGCCCTTAATGGGCATGCAAATACCCCCACCCAAATAAAATGCTACTGTCTTTCTGCCCCTCCTGGGAGGCAAATGGGGCAATAGCCCCCAATATGCCCCCCGGGGGAGACTGAAAGCCCACTAGGCCCCAGGGATTTTTTTATATATATACGTAGGGATTGGGACAATAGCCCCTTATCTGCCCCATCGTGGGGCAGAAAGCCCACCAGGCACCAGGGATTTGTATTTTTCCAAAGTTCGGGGCAGGGATGCCCAGAATGGGGATACCATTGCCCCCACAAAAAATGCCACAGTCTTTCTGCCTCCCCCTCAGGAGGCAGATGGGGACAGTAGCCCCTGATCTGCTTGCCCGGGTGGGGGGGGGGGGGTCAGAAAAGCCACTAGGCCGCAGGGATTTGTTTTTTTTATACTTAGGTGTGGGGGCTGCCCAGAATGGGCATGCCAATGCTCCCACCCCAAAAATTTACCACAGTCTTTCTGCCCCGCGGGAGGCAGATGTGGGCAATAGCCCCTTACCTGCCCTGTCAGGAGGCAGAAAGCCCACTTGGCACCAGAGGTAAATGTTTTTCAATATTCAGGGGCAGGGGCTGCCCATAATGGGAATACCAATGCCCCCAGCCCCCACAAAGAAGATGCCACTGTCTTTCTGTCCCCCCAGGAGGCAGATGGGGGAAGTAGCCCCTGATCTCCACCGCGGGGCAGAGAGCCCACGAGGCGCCGGAGATTATGCTGGCTTTTTTTTACACGTAGGTTTGGGGGCTGCCCAGAATGGGCCTCCCAATGTCCCCATCCATTCAAACAAAATAACCACAATCTTTATGCCCACCCTTTGGGGCATATTGGGGCAATAGCCCCAATATCCCCCCTCCCCATTGTGGCAGAAAGCCTGCACAGACTTTCTGGGGGAATGTGCCTACCTCTGGATTTTGGGTCCTAGCGCAGCTGGTACTCAAGGAAACTTAGCAAACCTATACATTTTTTAAAACTAGACATCCGGGGGAATCCAGGATTTGGTGACTAGTGTGGCTCTCACTCAGTTATGTTACCCAGAATACCTTTCAAACCTCAAACTTTGTAAACAAAAATAAAAAAATGTCCTCACATTTCTGTGATGGAAAGTTCTGGATTATGCGCTGATCCACAAACTTCCACCCACCCCGTATTCCCCAAAGTCTTTTTGTGGATCCACGCAGATTCCAGAACTGTGAGGAAAATGTGGGTGTTTTGACAAATTGTGAGGTTGGCAGAGGATTCTGGATAACAGAACCTGGCGAGAGCCAGACAAGTCACCCCATCCTGGATTCCATTGGTGTCTAGTTTTGAAAAATGTATAGGTTTGCTAGGTTTCCCTTGGTGCGTTCAAAATCTACAGCTAGGCACTTTGCAAAAAGAAGGGTCAGTTTTCACTGTTTAAATGTGGTGTGTCCACATTACGTTTTGGGGCTTTTCCTCTTGTGGGCACTAGGCCTCCCCAAACAAGTGAGGTACCATTTTCCTCAGAAGACTTTGTGGAATGCTTGGGGTGGAATTTTGTGGATCCATGCAGATTCCAGAACTTTCCATCGCAGAAATGGGAGAAAAATTTGTTTTCTTTGACAAATTTTGAGGTTTGCAAGGGATAATGGGTAACAGAACCTGGTGAGAGCCAGACAAGTCACCCCATCCGGGATTCCCCTGGGTGTTTAGTTTTAAAAAATGTATAGGTTTTCTAGTTTTCCCTAGGTGCCGGCAGAGCTAGGGTTCAAAATCTACAGCTAAGTACTTTGCTAAAAAAGGGTCAAAATGTGGTGTGCCCACATTGCGTTTTGGGACATTTCCTATTGCGGGCACTAGGGCTAACCACACAAGTGAGGTACCATGTTTCTTGGAAGACTATGGGGAATGCAGGATGGGTAGAATATTGTGGATCCACTCGGATTGCAGAACTTTCCACCCCAGAAATGTGAGAAAAATGTGTTTTTTGGGACAAATTTTGAGGTTTGCAAGGGATTCTGGATAACAGAACCCGGTGAGAGCCAGACAAGTCACCCCATCCTGGATTCCGCTGGGTGTCTAGTTTTAAAAAATGTATAGGTTTGCTAGGTTTCCTTAGGTGCCGGCAGAACTAATGTTCAAAATCACCAGCTAGCCACTTTGCAAAAAAAGGGTCAGTTTTCACTGTAAAAATAAAGTGTGTCCATGTTGCGCTTTGAGCCATTTCCTGTCGCGGGCACTCAGCCTACCCACACAAGTGAGGTGCCATTTTTATCAGGAGACTTAGGGTAACACAGAATTGTAGAGCAACTGTTATTACCTATTGACGTTCGATGCATTTCTGCCCTCCAAATGAAAGGCAATGTGTAAAAAAGAAGTCACTTTGAAAAATGTCCTATAATTCTCATGCTAGTATGGGTACTCACAATTTCAGAAATGTGTAAATATCTACTGTTTCTAAACTCTATATTTTATTCCAATTTCAGAAATACATAGGTGTCTTTCATACCGATTTTTCCCAAATTAATTGCTATATACCCGGTACATAATAAAAAACCACTGCAACACGCTGCTCAGTTATTGGCTCTGGGTTCATTGGGTTCTTGGTTAACCTACAAGTCCTATATATCCCCACAAGCAGAAAGGTCAAGCGGATGTAATGGTATAGTGCTTTCAAACAGCTATCATAATTAGAAGTTACAGATTCAAGATTTATTTTAAGTTATTGGTCTTATAAAAACAAAATCCATTATACTAAATGACATTTTTAAATAGTAATACTACATACTTATATAAACACATACATTCATTGGTAGAATTTTTACACAGTTAATCTACAAAGTACTTTTGTGCAACAGTTATTTAAAATGCCATTTAAAATGGAGATTTGAGAAGTTCATGTCTTTCTAACAGCCTTTTTATAAAACAGCTTTTAACTCTTCGAAATTGTTCTAGTTGTCCAACTGTAATTAAAATCTATTTCGCTCTGCACAGAGTTTCAACCAGTTTCCTTTAAATACACATTTAAAAGTTTCACCCCCCTGCATACTAGGGGGATTGAGGTCCCACCAACCCAGTTGATTACAGCTTCTCTATATGATCGTATATTCACACTATTCAGAAGTGTTTTTAATAGTGTCTTCCGTTCTTTTAATAGCTTTGGGCATACACAAAAAATGTGTTGAATAGATTCGTATTTGTATCCGCATAGTCTGCAGTCTCGATTTTCCCTTTTATCCTTCCATGCCGGAATTACGTCTTTTGTTTCCCACAGGTGAAAACGTTGGCACAAATTTCTGTTTTTTTCAACTAATTTTCAATTTTTCCAATATTCAACTGTTAGTTTCTATAAAGAAACCTTAAAGGATCTACACAAATAACCCCTTACCGAATTTAGAATTTTCTCAACTTTTCTAAAATGTAGTTTTCCAGAATCCATTATTGCTTTCATACCCATTTCTACCATCAACTTGAAAGCACAGAAAATAGCAAAAATAGGCTATGTCACAGTAAAATGACAAAACTGTGTAAAAAAGGTTGATTTTCTGACAAAAGTCTGTCAGTCCCTAAAAACTGGGAAAAGTGAGATTTTAGCCCCACAATCCCTTTGTGGATGTACCATTTGATACCATTTGCAGGGTAAAAAACATACACTTTCATTTGCAGCACTTTTTCCCATTTTTAAAAAAACCCAAAACATTTAGCAGTATTTTGGC